>NC_056005.1:20745850-21392516 GCF_018446385.1 Zingiber officinale | reverse complement strand
CTGTTGCCTACCGAGGGAGACCGTCGTCCAGCATTCCGTGGTACGGGATGAGACACGAAGGGAAGACTTCGACAATCCCTTGTGTTGTGCGTATCTGTTCGGTGGAAGGAGCAGAACATCGGAGTCCATTTCTTTTTTGGCTTGGGCCGGGCGGCAGCTACCTCTTGCACATGAGACCTGGCGTGGGGGGATCGGATTGCTTCGGCCCTTGGTCCTCTGGGCGGCTGATGAGCGGCTTGCTGTTTCCGCTCGGCTGGAGGAGCCCGCTCGGCTGGAGTTTCCTTTTTCCTTGCCGCTTGTGCTTCTTCCACGTTAATGTATTCGTTCGCCCGATGTAGCATGTGATCATAGTCTCGGGGCGGCTTTCGGATGAGCGATCGGAAGAAATCCCCATCCACTAGGCCTTGTGTGAAGGCATTCATCATGGTTTCCGAGGTGGCCGTTGGAATGTCCATCGCCACTTAGTTGAACCGCTGGATGTAAGCTCGAAGCGATTCACAGACTTCTTGCTTGATGGCGAACAGGCTCACGCTCGTTTTCTGGTAGCGTCGACTGCTCGCAAAATGGTAGAGGAAGGCCGTTCGGAAATCTTTGAAGCTTGTGATGGATCCGTCCGGCAATCTTCGAAACCACCGTTGAGCCGAGCCCGAGAGGGTGGTGAGAAAAACTCGGCACTTTACTCCATCTGTGTATTGATGGAGAGTGGCTGTGTTATCGAACTTACCCAGATGATCATCCGGGTCGGTCGTCCCATTATACTCGTCGATCGTCGGAGGCACGTAGTGCTTTGGCAGAGGGTCTCGTAGGATAGCCTCTGAAAATTGGCGATTGATCCGCTCGGGCGATGAGTCCGCTCGGGGGGCTTTCCCCTTCCTGTTATCTCGCCTAGGCATTTCATCCGAAGAAGATCCCCTATCCCGGTGGGCTGCCACGGCTTCAGGGGTGCGGAACAGAGCCCGATGAAATGCGACAGTGGCAGGTGGTGCTTCCGCTCGGCTGCTGCCTTCTGTTTTTGCTCCACAAGCTTGGCGGCCCTTATCTCAATCAGAGCGTCGAGTTCCTCAGTTGAAAGTGTCACCGCGTGTTGTCGTCCAGCCTCGTCTATTGTTTCCGATCGGATACAGGAACGTTCCCACAGACGGCGCCAAATTGATCCAGTCCGAATCGCCGAACCAAAGGACGCTGGGCACGTGGCGCACTCCTAGTCGATGGTGTAGGCCTCCGTCGGGTCGCACGAATCTCCGGCGAACCTGCACAGAAGTCGGGCCGGGAAGGGGTTCCCGGCGGCGACCCTCCGACGCTCAAGTCAGGTAAGCGGACAGCAAAAGGTGGCTCCAAAAATCCAAGAAAACGTACCTCCGGCGAAGGAAGAGGCTCTTTATATAGAGCGGTGAAAGAATTAATGCACGTCCACCGAGGCGCATACGTGTCCACAGCCCATACCTCGGCATGTACCTGTCAGAGAGATTACCTGACACCATACTGCTACAGTTCAATCACATCTTTGATGGGACAACAGAGCATCTTGTTGTCAGACTTAGAGTATGGCCTAGCCATAGGACTTGACGGATGTCAGAAGATGTCCCTATTCTTCATCCGCCGCCCGGCCGGGACGTCCGTCCGGCCGATCGGCGTGAAGAGCGTCGTCCTGACGGCCTTAATTCCCTGCACCAGCCGGCCGGTGCACCCATTATGTCCTGCCTTCTCTTAGGCCTTCCGCTCGGTCATTTACTACTTCATTGAGCGTCGGAACCCCGACCCCTGTCAGGGCGTCTTTCACTATCAAACGTTTACGGGCAGGCCGATCGGCCTGCCCTTTTTCCATGCGTCCGGTCGGCTCACCCTTCTTCGACGGACCACCTGGCCCTTTGACCTCCACGTGGCATTGACCCCTCGTTAGGGGGTCCCGGACTCTTACCACCGGATCATACAACATGAGCAGTATGACATGTCAGATGAGGAGCCCATCAAGCCTATCATTGTTGGTCTTGCAGCAAATAAATGGTTCCAGAATATGAATATTACAAACAAGGCAGATAAGGAATAGCAAAGAGAAATGCAATAGGGGGATGAAGGCTCAGTTGATGGGAAGACTCAAGCTGGATATGGCCAAAGGTAGGAGGATGGGAGGAAACAAGGTAAGAAGGTCAAAACCACTACCAGGAGGCACTCGCCTCCTAGACCCTTATGAAGATTGGTGCATAGAATATTAGAGGCCTAAACACAGGCCTTAAACAGAAGAGGTCAAGAGGCTCCTTCTGAAGGATAAGTTGAGTATGTTATGCCTCATGGAGCCAAACCTCACTCTCGATAGACACCAACAATTGAAGGCATATAGTTTTCAGCAATGGTCCTCTGAACAACAAGTGGGTATCAATAACAGAAGCAGGATGCTCCTATTCTGGGACCCCCAGCTCATCGTATTATAATTCACAGAATGGAAGGACCAGTATATACATACTCTCATACAATGTAAGGCTACAGGGACCTCATATGCAGTAACCTTCATATATGGACAGCTGTCAGTCACTAGTAGGAGGAGGATGTGGGATGACTTACACACTATTGCTACTAGTATGGAGCTACCCTAGCTCATCATGGGTGATTTTAACTCCCCTCTATCCCCTGCTGATAAGCGTGGAGGAATGGACGTTACATCATATGCCATAGTCGATTTTTCTAGAGTTTGTGCTCATGGCTGGGATGGAAGACCTACATGCTACTGGATGTCAGTTCACATGGACAAATGGGCGAGTGGTATGCAAGCTAGATAGAGCAATGGTGAACAAGATGTGGTTGGAGCAAGCTAGGAGCAATGTGGCTGAGTTCAGACCACCAGGGATTTACTCAGATCATGCATCCTATATTGTCTACATTTTAGAGCCTCAGAGACCTCAAGCCAAGCCTTTCAAATTTTACAACATGTGGACTACACATCATGATTTTGGCCAGCTAGTCTAAGAGAATTGGACACTTGTAGACTCAATGATTAGGGAAGGTGTATGCCAGTTCAAACTAAAGCAAAAGCTCTTATTCCTCAAGAAACCATTGTGATAACTCAATAAAGAAAGCTACCAACACATACAAGAAAGAGCAAAGAGGGCACAGATGCACCTAGAGGAAATACAAGAGAGGGTTTTCACTCAAGGATCTATGGATGAGGAATATAAGGACGCCAGGAAAGCTGCTGATCTCCTAGCACAGACCGAGTACCTATTCTATCAACAAAGGGCAAATCTTACATATTTCAAGCAAGTTGATAGAAACACCCCCTTCTTCCACTCACTAGTCAAAAGAAACAACAAAAGGAGAGAAATAGTGGCTATTGAAAAAGAAGATGGGGTGTCTACCACCAGTCCTCAGGAAGTTGCTCAGGCATTTGTCAAGCACTATCAGGAGCAGCTAGGCACTCAGGTAGTACAAGCTTCATTTCAGTCTGAGTGTATGCAATTTGGGAGAGAGTACTATCAGTGGATCATCAAGCTCAATTGGTAAGGATTCCAACTGCAGAGGAGGTCAAGAGTGCTCTCTTTAGTATAGGAGACCTTAAGGCACCAGGGCCAGATGGATACAGCTCTAAATTTTTTAAGCAGTCATGGGACATAGTAAAGGATGATTTTACCTCCGCTGTGCTAGAGTTCTTCACTACTGGGCAGCTCCTCAAATCATGGAATCACAATCTGATTGCCTTGGTACCAAAATCAGCTCATGCAAGCAAGGTGCAAGACTACAGACCCATTTCCTGCTATACAGTATTCTACAAGGTGATCTCCAAGCTCTTGGCTGGCAGACTACAGAGGTCTCAGCCCATCTCCTACATCCTGCACATACCGCCTTCGTCAGAGGTCGTACTATCATAGATAACATTCACTTGACACAAGAACTCTTGCGAAATTATACCAGAAAATGAATATCACTGAGATGTACATTGAAAGTGGATCTTTAGAAGGCCTTTGACTCAGTGCACTGGAGTTTCCTGCAGGATGTCTTGTTAGCGTTACAGTTCCCAGCCGTTTATATTACATGGATCAGAGAATGCATTGCCACCACTTCCTTTTATGTAGTGATTAACGGTATTATGCATGGCTTCTTCAGAGGTGGTCGAGGACTCAGACAAGGGGATCCCCTCTCCCCTTACTTATTTAGACTGTGCATGGAGTATCTATCTCGATCACTAGCACGACACACTATCAGGTCTGATTTTCATTTCCATCCCAAATGTGAGCCCCTGAGGATAGCACACTTGGTGTACGCAGATGACCTGTTATTATTCTCTCGGGGGGGTGTCCCATCAGTGATGCAGCTAGTTGAGAGCTTATCACAGTTTGCCTAGATGGCCGGTCTCACAGCCAACTTAGCTAAGTCTAGCATTTACATGGCAGGGATCGCCCCCCCCCCCCCACACACGCACACGGGACCAGTTGCTCACCATCACAGGCTTTCAGATAGGAGAGATGCCCTTCAAATACTTGGGAATTCCCTTAGCCTCCCAGTAATTGAAGATTTTAGATTATAGCACACTCCTGGACTCACTCACCCGTAGAATTGGCTCATGGCCGAAATCTACTTTATCCTATGCCGAGAAAGCATAGCTTATATCATCCGTCCTACAGGGGGTGGAGTGCTACTGGATGTCAGTTTTTCCATTATCCCAGGGGGTTATTGACCGCATCTACAGCATTTGCAGATCCTTCATGTGGACATCCAAGCACCCCCCCCCCCCCCCATTGCATGGTCAGAGCTAGTGAGGCCCAAGCGGGAAGGTGGTCTTGCCTTGAGGGACTTACGGTTATGGAACCAGGTGCTTCTGGCAAAAGTTCTCTGGCGCGTATAGGACAAGCAGGACACACTATGGATACGTTGGGTACACCACACATACTTACAGTAGGCGGGGGTATGGGCGTGGCAAAGCAGACATATAGACTCTCCATTAATTAAATAGCTGGTACATATCCAGGACAGTATCCTCACCATAGCAGGCAACCCAGAGGCAACGGGACAGACCCTCACTTCTTGGTTCAGTCACGGGAGGGGAGGCGGTGTCAGTTGAGCATATGATCTTTTCAGGGACACCAAAGCTACGAAGACTTGGGCTGCCACAGTTTGGCAGAAAGACATCCAGACAAGCCATGCCTTTACAGTGTGGCTCTTGGCCCATGGGAGGCTACCGGTGCAAGCTAGGCAGGACTACCTAGAGGACAGACTCTGCACCTTCTGCAGACATGATGATGAGATGGTAGACCATGTTTTTTTCATATGCCAACCGGTCCAACAGTTATGGGGACGTGTCAGAGGATGGTTACAGATGCGACCATAGATGACTTCCTACCGATGTATGCTGCGGACCTTCAGGAGGTAGTACCAGGGGACCTCCACCTTGGCTCGGGCCCGCCACCTTGCCATGTCAGCGATGATACATCATGTATGGATGGCAAGGAACCGCAGCATGTTCGAGGGGAAACGATTTGATGGAGAGCTGGTTTTCAGGAAGACACAGATACATGTCTTCAGGGCACTTGGGGTACTAGCAGATTAGGTACTTGGGCATAGTTGATCTTTCATTCATATCATACATGCATACATGACCCCACCTGGGGGTATGCATCATAGCATCATGTAGATTAGCATAGAGATAGCACGTAGCGAGAACATGCATGTTGAGGTCATTGTCATCACACATGTAGATAGGATACCGATAGACCTACTAGGGAGTAGTTAGGCTCATACTACATCTGCACTAGCGTTCGAGGAGCAGTTCCCACTCTCCTGGCTAGCTTGGTCATTTTGGCATCACACACTAAGGTTTGTCAGGCATACATATCTCTTGTTACAGGTATTGAACTGGGGTGCTACTTTGGCTGATAGTCTTAGTATGTCAAGTCAATGTACCGCCTTGGTAAAAAAAAAAACTTTAGGAGATAGTAGTGTCCGAGACTACATATGGAGGACCACGGGCATCGGCGATTCATGACATCACCATGGCGACGGATATGGCCACTGACAGATTGCCTAGACACGGAGACACCCTCTAGTTGGAGGGATACATTGACAGCTATAGGAGTAGGACATTGGTGGGATGCTGGACATTTGCAGGAGCACACGGATGAGGGGAGGAGAGCAGCGAGGTGGCATCACAGTGGATGGAGTCATGCAGTAGAGCGTGAGGACTGCATGTGGGTTACCTTATGAGAGGAGGGTGTTGTATGTGAGGAGAGACCACAGCGGGTGGAGTCATGTAGTAGAGCATGAGGACTGCATGTGGGATAGCATGTAGGGGTGAGGGTGATGTACAGGTGCATAGATCCACCTTAGAAAGATCTATCTAGTCCGTAGTAAATGACTAGCGGTAAAGACATGTCAAATCCATTTATGGCTGGGACTTTGCCAAAAAGTCCATGAGAGTGAATAGGACCACCAGAAAGGCTTATCTAGTCTGCAGCAAATGGCTTGTGGTAAAGACAACATCAAATCCATTTATGGTTGGGGCTTTGCCAAAAAATCCCAAGAGGGTGCATAGGTCCACCATAAAGACCTATCTAGCCCGTAGCAAACGGCTTGTGGTAAAGGCACGTAAAATCCGTTGATAGCTGGTCACTTGCTGAAAGTGACATCATGAGGTCGTGGCTAATGACACAGGAGGAGATGGATTGAGATAGCTTAGAGTCACTGGAGGCTCACGGACACATGGGAGATTGAGAAGCATAGAGGAGGTGCAGGGCACCAGTTTACAAGAGACACATGACGCAACGTGGACAGTGATGATGTGGACACATGAGTAGTTGGACAGAGATAGCAAGTAGTGCTGGATGATACCTCAGCTCAGTATCTAGTGTTGTGGATGAGTTGCATCTAGCATGTGCAGAGGTTACATGGATAGATGGTATACGAGTGAGCACATGTACATGACCATGGTCCCCTTCCAGATCTGATACTTCGTCAGACATGACATAAGGGGCCCCAGGATCTTTTCTTGTATGATTGTGCATTTTGATGATATATATTTACCTTTCATCAAAAAAAAGTTGGTATTGGAAATGGTTGAGTTCGACATTATCCTTGGCATGGATTGACTGTCAGCATATCATGCCATGGTTGATTGCCAAACAAGGGTAGTCACATTCGACCTTCGAACCAACCCTCGTGGAATTTCACTAGCATCAGGGACGACAACATATCGACTATTTCTACCATTCAGGCTCAGAAGCTGTTGTCGTATGGTTATCATGAATTTCTTTTATCATTAATTAATACCGACGACAGTAGTAGTACTCAACTCTCAGACGTTCCAATGGTCCGAGAGTATCTGGATGTATTTCCAGATGAGCTACCAGGGTTGCCTCCACGAAGGCAAGTGGAGTTTGCTATTGAGCTGATTCCGGGGACCGTGCCAACATCGAAAGCTCCTTATCGTATGACACCGAAAGAGTTGGACAAGCTAAAGGTTCAACTCTATGAGTTATTGGATAGAGGATTTATTTGCCCTAGTGTATCTCCGTGGAGTTTTTCGGTATTGTTCATCAAGAAAAAGGATGATACTCTGAGGTTGTGCATCGATTATAAACAACTGAATGTCGTGACCGTCAGAAATAAGCACCCCTTACCATGGATCAAGGATTTTTTTGATCATCTTAGAGGTACATCAGTGTATTCTAAGATTGATCTGCGGTCCAAATATCATTAGCTAAGAGTCAAAGATTCTGATATTCAGAAGACAGCATTCCGCACAAAATATGGACACTATGAGTTTTGGTAATGCCATTTGGACTTACCAATGCCCCAGTGGTATTTATGGATTTGATGAACTGTGTCTTTCTGGAGTATCTAGATCAGTTCGTTATCATTTTTATCGATGACATTTTGATCTATTCGCGTTCCGAGGAGGAATATGCGCAGCATCTTTGCATAGTCTTGGAGACTCTCCGACAACATTATCTGTATGTGAAGTTCAGCAAGTGTACCTTTTGGCAATCCTCAGTTGGTTTTCTAGGACATGTGGTGTCTAGTCGAGGTATTTCCGTAGACCCTCAGAAGATCAAGGATGTCACCAGCTATGAGCAGCCGAAATCAGTTCAGGAGATCCGTAATTTCTTGGGACTGGCCGAATATTATAGTAGTCAAGGGTTTCTCTCGTATTGCTATGCCATTGACATGCCTGACCAGGAAAGGCGTGAAGTTCACATGGTCAGAAGCCTGCGAGACCAGCTTTCAAGAGCTAAAGCGGAGATTAGTGTCAGCACCAGTTCTAGTTTTTCCCTTTGGAGAGGACAGATTCATGCTCTACACCGACACTTCTCTACAAGGTTTGGGCACTATTTTGATGCAGAACAGTAGGGTAGTCTCCTATGCTTCTCGTCAGTTAAAGGAGCATGAGAAGAACTACCTAGTACATGATCTTGAGCTAGCCGCTATTATTTTTTCTTTGAAGATTTGGTGGCATCATCTTTATGGTATTACATTTGAGATTCTCACTAATCATAAGAGTCTTAAATATCTTTTCACTCAGAAGGAACTCAATCTCCGGCAAAGGAGATGGATGGAGTTCCTGAAGGATTATGACTGTACTATTAGCTATCACCTGGGGAAAGCTAATGTGGTTGTCGATGCATTTAGCCGGAAGTCCAGAGGGATTTAGCTTGCCACCGAGTTTTGGTCACGAACTTGATTCAGAATTTCTTCAAGTTGGGCTTTGAGGAGCAGGGACAGATAGAGCAGGGTATTCTGGTTACCATGGTTGCTCAGTCGTTGATCAGGATGAGGATCTGAGAGGCCCAGGCCGGTGATCAGCGCTTATAGTCCGTTGGCAGCCAGATAGCTTCCGGTCAGCAGACCGAGTTCACCCGAGATGATGAGGGTATTATTTATTTGTGAGGCAGGTTATGCGTACCTCAATCTCACCCGGTCTTGCAAGAGCTACTTCAGGAGGCTCATCGCTCTTGATTTGCGATCCACCCAGGCGGAACACGCATGTATCGAGATTTGAGACATTCCTATATGTGGAACGGCATGAAAAAAGATATCGTGGAATTTGTAGCTAGACGTCTAGTCTTTCAGCAGGTGAAGGCTGAGCACCAGAGACCTGCCGAATTACTTTAGAGGATTTCAATTCTAGAGTGGAAATAGGAGCACATCACTATGGATTTTGTGGTGGGATTGCCTAGGACACGACGAGGCCATGATCCGATTTGGGTGATCGTTGACTGATTAACCAAATCTACACACTTTTTAGCGGTCTAAAAGACTGATTCTCTGGATCGATTGGCAAAGTTGTATTGTCGGGAGATCATCAGGTTGCATAATGTGCCTTTGAGCATTATATCGGATAGAGATCCACGGTTCACGCCCCGATTCTGGCAGAGTCTGCAATAGACCTTAGGCACACAACTTTGTTTCAGTACAGCATTCCATCCGTGAACAGATTGACAGTCAGAGTGGACCATCCGAACATTAGAGGACTTGCTGAGGTCTTGTGTTATGGATTTTGGAGGCAACTGGAAGGACCACTTGCCATTAGTAGAGTTCGCCTACAATAACAGCTATCATTCGACTATCCAAATGGCACCATTTAAAGCGTTGTATGGTAGGCCTTGTCGGACACCCACCCTCTGGGAGGAGGTTGGGGAGGCCCAGCTGCTAAGACCTCAGAGGGCTCAGCAAGAGGCAGAGTTGGTCCGCACTATTAGACGGAGGATGTTCGAGGTGTAGGACCGTTAGAAGAGTTATGCTGATCAGAGACAGAGACCCTTGGAGTTCTCTACTAGCGACCATGTATTTCTGAGAGTCTCACCCATGAAAGGGGTGAAGATATTTGGCCTCCGAGGTAAGCTAGCTCCATGATACATTGGGCCTTTCCATATCTTGGAGAGGATTGGAGTGGTAGCTTACCGTCTGGCGCTACCACCGGCTCTGGAAGGCATTCATGATGTATTCCATGTGTCTATGCTGAGGAGATATGTATCCAACTGAGCACATGTGCTGTCAGATGTATCAGTTCTGATTCAGCCTAACGTTACCTACGAGGATGTTCCGGTATAGATTCTGGATCACAAAGAGCGTCAACTACGGAACAAGACTATCTGGCTGGTTAAACTCTGATGGAAGTATCATTCTGACAAGGAGGCTACTTGGGAGCTCGAGGATACGATCCGAGCTCGATACCCCCATCTTTTTACATGAGGTATGTGGGTTAATTTTCGTTCAGCATTTATACTATCTATCTATTATGAGTATTTGCTGATGGTAAATAAGGAAAATTTGGGGATCAAATTTTTATTAGTGTGGGAGAATGTAAAATACGACATCTAAATAATAATAAAATAATAAGGTTATTTGAGGAATAACCTTAATGAAATTTTTAGGAATTTTCTGGGATTTAATCGGAACTCGTATGACGTATGTTAAGGGGATAAATTATTCGGTCAGGGGAAAGCCTATTTAAGCTACCCTATTTGAACGAGGAAATGTTTAATTTCCTTAAATATTCTTTTCCTTTTTCTTTATTCCTTACCCATGCCTTAGATTTCCCCTTGCGGCGATTTCCCTAAGCTTCTCGGCACCTTCTTCCCTTTGACTTCCCAAACCGACGACGCCGCCTCTCCCCTCTCACAATGCTGAGCCACCACCGCCGAGCTCTTCATCTTCCCGTGCCCTAGCCTCCTTCTTTGCCCGATATCCTTCCTCTCGGCTCTGCCCTGACTCTTCTCTCCCGACGACACCGCACGACGGCCGACCACCGACCACCTCTGCTCTCGATCCCCCATCGTGTCGATCAGTGGACACTGAGCATCGACGCCGACGAAACTTCCCTCGCGCTGCTGCCTCCTCTCCTTCCTTCCACACTGTGGTCACGTCTTTGTGGCTACTCTGTTCCCTAGCCCCCAACCATTGCTGACCATTTCTGGTCTTTCTGATCAGAGGCGCCACCTCTGCACGAGGCAACCTTTGGCCAAAGAAGGAGGGTCCGAGCCCTAGTTAGGTCTCCCTCCTCCCGTGTGCTAGTGTTGAGGTATTACCGGTCCCTCTGTGTGCTTTTGTCCTCTTCCTTGTGCGCTATCTCTAACTGATACATCTAGGATCATCATCAAGCATTACAAATCTGAGAGGAGAGCTCCCTGTTCATCGTAGCTGCACTTGGGGGTCTCCTTCAAGCAGTTGCGGATCTGATTAAGGGGTAAGTTCTGCTGATTGGTTGATTTCATACTTGAATTGGGATTTTAGTGGATTAACTGTGTTTAGCTATAGGTCAAGGTTTGATTTGAATATTGTAGTTAGTTGTTTATTTATGGTTAGGTTGTCTGGTGGTAAGATTGAAGAATGAATTGTTAATATAATTGATTTAAGTCTAGCTTGATATGAGTTGTTGGAGGTCAGTTCATTATTTGGACTTAATAATGCAAATTAATTTAAGGATAGTTAGATTAAATCCGAATGGTAGAATGATTAGGGTTAATGGAGCTAACCCTAGTTGATCGATGGATTATAACCAAGTTTGGGAGATTTTATTTAGCTACTTAATTCATATGAATTTAGTTAAATAAAATATATGTCTTAATTGATGCAGGACTCTGATTCGAGACGAGCATCTCGACGTCGAATTGGTTGGATACAATCTTCTTTTTGAGGTGGGTACTTTGACTTATCTTTTTGGATATTGTCATTCTGATATGCTTAGTAGATTATAACTTGCAGTAATAGTTATGTTTGTTTATGTTTGGTATGTCACTACTTGATACCTGTAGCATGCCTTATTTGTTGTTTACTATACATCCAAGCTTATACCCTCTTGATTATTGCCATGTGTATTATGTTCATAGAGGTAGTGACGTATCATGCTTTATTGTGTACAGGACTAGTTATTTGTCATACTTGTCAGGTGTACCTAGATCATTTCATTGGATCCATTCAATTTTTGGTACATACTTTATGGATATGGACATGGTCAGGATTTTCATGCTTACTGTCATGCACCATCTTACATGATTGTATGCTAAGCGATTGTCGGCTCCATCATTGTTAAGCACATCGCCAGTTACATGGATCTGCACACACAACCACTCATGGGTTAGTGATATATCAGGTAGGGTGCGTGATAGTTTTGCTCTGTCAGGCTTCGCTAGTCCGCTCATGGGTAATATTGACTGCAACGTGGTAGCGGGCAAGGATCCCTCCTCTGGACTGACTCAGGGAGAAGAGAGCATTGAGCTCCCCCACTTATGATTTAGGGTAGGAGGATAGGTGTACTCCGACAGCATCCTGTCTACTCGGTCACTCAGGAGTAGTGATGGAAGAGTGCACAGTTATCATAGCCCTACCCACTTGGTCTCACCATTGTGTGTGAGATGGCTGACTGGCATCAGGGGTGATCATGTCAATTGCATCATACGCATGGATTACATTATTGCTTGTGATTACTGCATTTTGGATGCTGCATTTGTTTGGGTTGTATATGATTAACATGCATACAGGAGACATGAGGTATCTGGTCTAACGACCCTTATGTCAGGATAGGAGGCCCTGGTGAGTACAGTTCTTCTTTGCTTGTTCAATTTTCGCATTTCCTGTTATTGATCAGGAGACTGTACTCCATGATTATTACTATTAGATATATCTTACTATACATGTCAGTTTGATACCCACTGAGTTGTTAAACTCACCCCGTTTCTTTATTTTTTTTATTTCAGGTTGAAGCTGTCAGGAGGTTCCAGTCGCTAGTCCCCCACTAGGTGTCGAGATGGCTTTCTAGTTTCAGGCTTTCGTTGTTTCCTTGTTTTGTTATGTCTACATACTTATGATATGTAATTCTTGTACTTATGGATTCTATGTTGTGCTTCAGGTATGATGCTCATATTTTCCGCTGCGAAGGTTTTTCCATTGTGTTGTATTTTCCTCGTTGTAGTGGAGTAGGTTTTTACCATTATAACTGCGTGGTTGTATCAGCCAGAGGCTAAATTTTATAAAATGCATGGAATGCTTATCATATTTTATTGTATATGTTTCGGCCGTGTTGGCCATGAATTGAGGGGCCCTGAGGGCTTTGTCGATAAGTTTCAGATTGTCACCCGTACAGGGAAGATGTTGCCGGAATTTCCTCTGGCAGGGACTCCCCCGGGGCGTGACATAAACATCGTGTTTGAATATGTTCTCCAATCTTTTTAATCACCCAATAAAATTATTTTTATATATATTATTTCTATTTTATTTCTTAAATCTGCTCTCCAATCTTGATGAGGTAAATTAAATAGGACTCATGAGTCATGATCAAGCTCACGAACAGTGAACGTGAGGTTCACATTGTAATAGCTACCCCAACGTTGTAGCGGCTATTATGGGGTAGTTGCTACACTGCTATAGTAGTTATCCCACAGTGGCTGCTACAATGTGGACCTGACGTTGTACCAGCTACATCGACAGTATCACAGTAGCTGATATTATAACCTCACTATTCCATAATTTTTCATGAAACTCAAAAACATCATTTAAAGAAAAACTTGTAGATACCAACAAGTATGCCAAATCCATCTGTAATAGCTAATAACCGCTCACTGAGAGTTTAGTAAACCTATCTTCAAAACTCAAAGGGTATGCTATTGGACCTACAATAATAAACATGATTATAAGATGAAATTTATCAAGAACCACTAAATAAAATGAAATTAAACTTTAATAGTACCAGCTATAGATACCAAATCTTCTTCATATTGGTTGTCATCGTTGTTATAATTATCATCTGTAGTAGTTGATCTAGAAATTGACACATCGTCATATTTTTACTAGTATTTAATAAAAAATTATTGATTTAGGAACAAAATTATAATACAAATATATAATTAATGGACACAAACCCTTGTTGCAAAACTGGACAGTTACACTTATCATGTGAGATACCTTGATGACCTCATCCATGACATAACCTTAACTTTGAGGTTGACATCTCTTTTGATGATTTCAATCTCTTCCCACATCCCTTTTCCCTTACTAAAGAAGGATCAACAATAGAGGAGGCCCCATCCATGGATTTCTTTCTTTGACTTTCATTGTCACATGTTCTACTAATGTTCATCTCTTGAATTTTACTATATATACAATCAAATTGTTCATCCAAGAAGTTTGTCCCCTCATTAGTCAAAGATGCATCATCAATTACTAATGAAGCTTTATAGGATAATCTCAAGTGTCTTGACATCAAATTCACATCTGGATTATCGATGAAATTTTGCTCACCCAAAGGATATATTGCTCCAACCTTTGTATTTCTTGTCCATCGTTTGAGTATATACTTATCAAACAGTAGAAACATTTGGTTGATATGAAAAAAAGCTAGCATATGCCTGTATGAAATGCCCTCGAATTCAAATTAAATACAACCATTTCTACATTTGGTTGTACAACAAGGATCTATAGACGTTGAAATAGTGGTCTATAGATGCTTGTTGTACATAATAACCATGACTCACACTCATTTCACTTTGAAAATTAAACCATTTCTTTTTTATGTACAACTTAACCATTTGGTTTCCATAGGTCAGTTTGTCTTAATCTTGAGATGCTCATTCATATCAATATGATCGACAACTAACTCATTGTGTCTTTGGTGTCACAATGCCCTATTGAAATAGGTGATAAAATCCATCAATGAATTCTTATTTGACACATACTTCTTGAAAAATGAATATGAGCTTTCAGATCACTGACTACTTGACATTCCATCAGAAAATACATGGCTAAAATATAATGGAACCCACCTTTATCATAATTCATACATTGATGATAACTAATCATTTTTCTCCAAGCTATAACACTTGATAACTTCTTCCAATGCCTTTTTAAATTAATTGGGTGTTGAGGAGTTTACAATGACAGCCTTAATGGTTTGATAGTAGTTGTGAAAAGTCAAATAGGGTAATTTATCTAAAAATTTATTGAGTATATACCACAAACAATATAGATGCACTATTTGAGGGAAAAATTATGCAATGACCTTCGTCAACACTAGATCTTGATTAGTGATATCACAGTTGGTGAACCTTTAAGCATGACTTCAATGAACTTCTTAAGCAACCAAATAAAAGACTCAATTTTCTTATCACTTAGAAAGTCACAACCAAACAAAATGGTATAATGATGATGATTAACTCCTACAAAGGGCGTAAAAATCTCATATTTGTTGGTGTTATTTGTCGTACCAAATAAAACTACATCACCAAAGATACTATATGCCCTCCTTGATACATGATCCACCCAAAAATACCTAGTGAATCTACTATTTGAATCAATCTCATAATCAAAGAAAAAGGCTGAATTCTTCTCTTTCTCAGTTGCAAATAACTCGATCAGTGTTTTAGCATCAATACCCTTTTGTTTATCCCTTATATCTTTCTCAAATTTTCTAATATCTCTTTTGTGCAACATAAATGCTCAAGCCCTCTATAATCTATCTCCAATAATCAAATTTGTTAGACAAGTTGATACATTAGCCTCTGAAAACTGTTGAGTTAATACTTTCTTGACTACAAAAGAATGACATTGTGAGTGTAGCAAATGCACCTTTGAAGGAGTAGAGAGTGGATGATTATGACTTTCCATGAAGTTTGTGACAATCCAATTTGGCTAGATCTGTTCTTTAACAAGTAAAATCTTTGACTTATATCTAGTCTAACTTTGTCACGTGCTCTTTTCTTTTTTACTTTGAATGTGTGTTTCTTTCTTCCATTTATTATCTGTATGTCCTTTAAAGCATACAAATTATTTCCATCCAACTTCATTTATCCTCTTATTTTTCTTATTGTTGCTTATTCTCGCACTAAATTCGGCTTCTCGTGTACATTGGTTATAGAACGAAAATGTCTCCTCCACTAATGCAAATTTCATCCCAATTCTTGGTTTTTGATATTCAACAACTTGGGGAATGTATAGTTGATTATCAAAATAGATTTTTTCCATTGCTAGGGACTGATAGATTTAGTTCAAACTAAATTTAAATTTTTAATGGTACAAGTGTTGTACCATGCGGGTGTTTTGATGTGATCAACCAAGTTGATTAGGTCCTGCTTTGTGTTTGACCCCTATGTCTAAGTGTGCAGGAACTTAGGAGCGCAGGAAGTCGAGCGGAAGATGCAGCTAGCGAGAAGGACGACACGGGAAGGGAGCTGATAGGCTCAGTGCATCCGAAGGACGAGAGAGCTGCGGAAGAGTACACCGGTGGGCGAGAAGAATGTGCGCAGCGTTCAAGGGACATTAAGCCAGGGAGGAAGGCTGCTCGAGAAGAAGGCCAAAAATTAAGTTCGGGTGAGCCCTATTTCGGTTGGCCGAAATCACCCAAAAAAACAGAACTTTGAAAGATGAAGCAAAGAAGCAAGCAAGCTAGAAAAAGCTGCCAACCAGCTTGAAGGCGCCTTCAATGCTTGTTGGAGGCGCCTCGAACCTGGCAGAAGTGAATGTTGAGCTTTTTGATAAAGTTTTATCCACTCTCTCGATGGAGGTGCCTTGGACCTCTATTGGAGGTGCCTCGGACATCCGAGATAGAATTTCCAGAGGCTATATAAAGGCCTTTGGAGCTAGGAATTAGAAATCAATTGTTCCATCAACTCTGTAATCAATTCCTAACAATAATTCTAAGCTGTAAAAGTGTAGAAGGCTTCTCTGCCTTCAGAGAAGGAGATTTTTCTAGTGCGCGCTTTTCATCGCCCTGGATTAACAACCTTCTTGGTTGTAACCAAGTTAACTCCTAATCTTCTCTATCCTTCTGTTTTGCTTTATTGTTTTAAGTTACTTTGTATTATTGCTATTGCACTTTCGAGTTGAAATATCCGAGGAGGGTAGTTTTAATTTGTGCAGACAATTCACCCCCCTCTTGCCGGCCTTCGCTGCACCTACAATTGGTATCAAAGTCAGACCGCCTCAGAATGACTAACCGCCGATTGAAGCACAACGATCAAGACGATGGCCGGAGTGAATATTCATCCCCCGAAGTTCGACGGAGACTTCACAATGTGGAAAAGCCAGATGGAGGTATTTTTCAAGACAGAATTTGACATTTGCTTAATTATGAAATATGGCTATGCAGTTCCAAAAGATAAAGAAGAAAACACGTAGAGCAAGAAGGAGCAAGCCGATTTTGTCGTCAACGGAAAGGCAGAATTCCACCTGCTTAGCGTGCTGCCACCACAAGAGGTAAGTCGAATCGGAAGCTACGACTCCATGAAAGAAAGACCTCTAGGAAAAATTCCTGGAGCTTCATGAAGGTACCTCGGAAGCTAAGCTAGCGAGGCGCGACATCCTCCCGACCCAGTTAACGAACCTTCGGATGAACAATGGCGAGAAGGTAGCGCAACTCCAAGCAAGGATCAAGGAGTTAATAACTTAACTAACCAACCTTGGAGAAGAAGTAACGAACCGGGACTCAATCCGGTATGCGCTCAATGCCTTCCCCAGAACTCCAGAGTGGGCCTCCTTAGTAGATGCGTACTACATCTCTAAGGACTTTGAGGTAAGTACTTTAGAAAATTTGTTTTCTACTTTTGAACTTCACGAATCTCGAGTTGCAGAGCCCAATGGAGTAGAGAAGACTAGTCAGAACATTGCCTTAAAGGTAAAAACAAACGCTTCTGACTCTGACGCATCGATTGACGAAAACGAAGCTGCGTTAATGATAAGACATTTTAATAAGTTTTTCAAATCTAACAAATTTAGATCGCAGTCAAGTAAATGTCATCAAAAGACAAGGACAGTTCGTTGCTACAATTGCAACGAAGAAGGGCACATCAAGGATGACTGCCCGAAATTGAAGAGCAAATAGAAAGAGAAGGAAAAGGTAAAGTACAAGAAGCCAGAATCCTCCAAATACAAAAACCTGAAAGCGACATGGTCAGACTCATCCTCCAAATCAGACCTCGAAGAATTCTCGGGGTCAGCGCTAATGGCAAGCCATCAGCTGGAAGAAGAGTCAAGCTCAGAAATGAGCATAGAAGAAGGGGGAGGAACTTCAGACGAAGAAAGCGACGATGAAGGGGGAGCATCACCGAGTCAGGTAAGTAAGGTACGTGCTCTAACCCCTACTCAGTCGTTTAAATTTATCAAATCTCTTTCTAAAGATTTGTTTAAATTAGAAAAAGAAAATACTGAATTGAAAATGAAATTAGCAAAAGCATGTCCACTTGAGATGTACGATAATCTAAAATCAGAAAATGAAAAATGAAAAATCAAAAATTGAAGTTGAAAAATTAAAAAATAATGCATGTTTAAATAAATTTCCAAAATCAAAAATTAGAATTTATGGAAAATTGAATTGGTACATTAGAAACCATCAGGGTCAACTTAGAAGAGTGCCCAAGAAATATGTACCCCCTAAATTTTTGAATAATCTTGTAGGAAGGAACCTCTATTAGGTTCCGAAATCTGTGCTAAATTAATTTATTTAATTAAGGCTTTCAAGAGAGAAAATTAAACAAAGAATTTTTTTATGAAGCTTTGTCTAAGGAAGTGGTTGTTGCTCCAATAACCAAGAAGGTCTAGTGCCTCGCCACGACCTGGAAGCTGAAATATTGAAATAAAATGTTTAATTAACTTTCTGAAAAAGCATTAAACTAGAATTAAATAATACTTTGAAAGTTTTTTTAATATTTTTAAAAAATTCTAAAAAATCATTTTACTTAGAAATTTTTTGAAAATTCTAAAAATTAATTTTGACTTAGAAATTATTTTGAAAAATTCCATTCTGTTTAGAAAATTTTGGAAAATTCATCTTACTCAAAATTCTTCTAACTTAAAAATCTGCTAAATATTTTTAAATATCATACTCTTACCCCGTTTTGATGTGATCAAAGGAGGAGAGATTAGTATAAGTCTAGGGGGAGATAATTTTTCAAAAAAAAAATTCTCTCAAACTTTTATTTAGTTGCAATTTTACTTATTGCAAATTTATGCTTAAAATGTTAGTTTAGTAATTCTCTTTAAAATTACTATTTGTCTATTTTTTACCCTAACTTGAACTTGAGTTGATGCACATCAAAAAGGAGGAGATTGTTGGACCCCGCGGGTGTTTTGATGTGAACAACCAAGTTGGTTAGGTCTTGCTTTGTGTTTGACCCCTGTGTCTAAGTGTGCAGGAACTTAGGAGCGCAGGAAGTCGAGCGGAAGACACAGCTAGCGAGAAAGACGACACGGGAAGGGAGCCAACGGGCTCGGTGCGTCCGAAGGATGAGAGAGCTACGGAAGAGTACACCGATGGGCGAGAAGAATGTGCACGGCGTTCGAGGGATGTTAAGCCAGGGAGGAAGGCTGCTCGATGAGAAGGCCGAAAATTGGGTTCGAGTAAGCCCTATTTCGGTTGGCCGGAATCACCCAAAAGAACGGGACTTCGGAAGATGAAGCAAAGAAGCAAGCAAGCTGGAAAAAGCTGCCAACCAGCTTAGAGGCACCTCCATCAGTCTTGGAGGAGCCTCCAGCTTGAAGGCGCCTTTAATACCTGTTGGAGGCGCCTCAGACTTGGCAGAAGTGAACGTTGAGCTTTTGGATAAAGTTTTATCCACTCTCTTGATGGAGGCGCCTTGGACCTCTATTGGAGGCACCTCGGATATCCGAGATAGAATTTCCAGAGGCTATATAAAGGCCTTTGGAGCTAGGAATTAGAAATCAATTGTTCCATCAACTCTGTAATCAATTCCTAATAATAGTTCTGAGCTGTAAAAGTGTAGAAGGCTTCTCTGCCTTCAGAGAAGGAGATTTTTCTAGTGCGCGCTTTTCATTGCCCTGGATTAACAACCTTCTTGGTTGTAACCAGGTTAACACCCGGTCTTTTCTGTCCTTCTATTTAGCTTTATTGTTTTAAGTTACTTTTTATTATTGCTATTGCACTTTCGAGTTGAAAGATCCGAGGAGGGTAGTTTTAATTTATGCAGGCAATTGATCCCCCTCTTGCCGGCCTCCGCTGCACCTACAACAAGAAGAATAATAAGGAGAAAATATAATATAGAGAAAAAATTTAAATTCTCGTAGAAGTAACTATGTTATTCTGGAAGCCGATTCAAACCCCTAAATAAACTAATACTCTAAATCCTAATCACTAGTTGAAGAGTCAAATTAAAATAACTTACAACAAGGATAAAGATTCGAAGGTGAAAACCAGGCATCGCAATGATGTTGATAGATGTAGTGATAGTCGCAACTTGTGAATGAGAGGGATAACCAAGTAGGAATGTAGAATGGTTTGAAATGTTTCTCTTAGTATGGGTTATAGTGGTCATGAAAGCTACATGGGCAGAAGGGTAATTAGTCCATGGCTTTCATGTTGTAGCAACTAGTTGGGAGTAGCTGCTACACAATGTAGCAGCAATTGCTAACTAGCTGCTATAACGTGCAGCAATAGCTGCTACATGTTGTAGTAGCTACTTCACATTAGCTGGTACATGGTGTAGCAGCAACTGCTGACTAGCTGCTATAACGTGCAGCAATAGCTACTAAATGTTGTTGCAATTACTCCTAAGTAGCTGCTATAATATTTAGCAGCTATTGCTGACTACCTACTATATGTTGTAGCAGCTATTGGGGAGTAGTTACTACACAGTGTAGTAGATACTCGATAGTAGCTACTACAATGTGCACTAGACAGCTTGATAATATATTTACATATGTTATACAATAGATTTAACCAGCTTTTACAGTAGTTTTACAATACATCTAGACCAACTTGATAAAAAATAGTTAATAAAAATACATTTCGATTACAATGCCAGTTTCAACGTTGTAGCAGCATCTGTTAATCTATAGAATATTTGTGCCTTGTTATTTTCCATCTCCCTTGCGTACGCTGGTCGGGGCTAGAAGAAGTTTGGGCGATTAGTGTCCATGCTTCCACGAGCCATGGTTTATGATAGGTCACAGGTATCAGTGGTTATTTTATGGAAGTCATGGATCAATGAACTAGAGTATGTAGCAGCTATTGCTAATTAACTACTACAACGTGCATATAGTAGCTGCTACATGTTGTAGTAGCTACTCGAGAGTAGCTGCTATACGGCGTAGCAACTTGATAATACATTTACAGTAGTTATACAATGGATCCAAGTTTTTGGTTAATACAATACATTTACATCAGTTATACACTGGATTTACACTAGCTTGTACGGTAGTTTTGCAAAATATTTACATCACCTTGGAAAATATTATGTGATAAATTAAATTGACATTAGTTTTATAATAAATTTACACCATCTTTTCAGTAATTCAGTGTTTACTAGTAAAAATGTTATGACCAACATGAAAACTAAATTCTTTCATCCCAGCTTATCTAAAATTTGTTGGTCTTCGGTACATTAAACTCTCAGCGTACTGTATAACAAAAAATGCACAATCTAACGTGAAAGGTATAGTTTTTTTGTTCTATTAATAATACAATAACAAATAGGAATATGAAGATGTATAAAAAATATAGATAAACATATACTTACGATTTTACTTGTGTCGGACCTAAGATTGTAGATACGTCAAACTCTCTTGACATTAACTATTGTAGCCCTAGATACCACATTTCATAGTAAGATTGATCCATATTCTTAAAAAAGTCCACCTGCATTAGGATGAAATTTGTAAGTAATACACACTAAAAGCGATACGTATAGAATTCTTCAACATAGCAGGTACTTACAAAACTGTGAAACTTAGAAGTGTACAGTTTTGAGGCTCCAAGGGAGTCATAATGCATATATTGAGCCTCTTACGGATCTATAATCAGTAGGTGCTAGTGATCACCTACGTTATTTAATAGATAGATATATATCATGATGGATCGAAAGCGCTAGAGAGGGGATGAATAGCGCTCGTGGCTATTTTCAACGATTTAAAACACAGAATAGAAACGCAGCGGAAAGTAAAATAAAACACACAGAGACGCAGGTGTTTTACTTCGTTCGGAGCCTATGGCGACTCCTACTCAAAGGCCCACGGTCCTTGACCGCTTTCGGTGGACAACAACTATATATCGGAAAAGATTACAATTTGAATTACAATCAGTGTAATAAAAGAACTAATACCGACAACACAATATTGAAGAGTCTGAGCTTTGGGTTGTCGACGTCGAGTAGTAGCACTTCAAGATCGTCTCGTTCGCATCACTTCACAGAAGACAGCTTAGCAATTGATTGTTTTTTGAAGCTGCACCTCAACCCTCCTTTTATATGCGGTTCCGAGCGCCTGGATCCCTTCCGGGCGCCTGGAGTGTGACGTGGCCAACCAACTAGGATGCTCCACGTGGCGAAGTCGCGGCAGGGATAAAGTTTGGTCCCGGGCGCCCGGACCTCCGGGCGCTCGGATCCATCCCGAGCGCCCGGACCCCTTTTTCCAGCAGGTTCTTCACCTGCAAAACAAGGTTAGTTCGAGCAATAATACCCTGCAAGACAGTGTTAGATTCTGATAAAACATAGTAACGAATAACTGACAGTCTTCGGACTGTCCGAGTCTGACTTTGGATTCCCAACCGGAAACCCTAGGTCGACCCGACGCCTACTGTTCCCTCTACGGGGAACGCGTCCTCACCTACTCCTCTCAGGAGAGATTACCTGATGCCAGTCCGGTCCTCCAGACCGACTGGACTTTCCGCCTAAGGTTACCACCCCCTAGGACCTAGGGTTACCGCCCCCTAAGGTTTTTCTCCACCTAGGGTTACCACCCCCTAGGACCTAAGGTTACCGCCCCTTAGGGTTTTCCTCCACCTAGGGTTACTGCCCCCTAGGACCTAAGGTTACCGCCCCTTAGGGTTTTCCTCCACCTAGGGTTTCCGCCCCCTAGGACCTAAGGTTACCATCCCTTAGGGTTTTTCACCTGCCTAACCGCAGCTAGGACTTTCCTGAAACACTTATTCAAACATGTTAGATCACACACTAACTTAACTTTGAATCCTTTGCCATTATCAAAACTAAGGTTCGATCGTCGGATGCTTCCCGCACCAACAATCTCCCCCTTTTTGATAATGGCAACCGAAATTCAATGTTAAGTACAAGAAATATGTTGTTATGTATAAGCACAAGACACAGGATAAGCGTGATAGCAAGATAAACATAGCTCCCCCTTAATACAAGCTCCCTTTAAACTATTTTCTTTGAATTTCTCTACTCTTTCTTTGAATTTGAATTTCTATTTGAATTTCTATTTTTATTTCTTTCTTTGAATTTCTCTACTCTCCCCCTTTGCCATATATCAAAAATGAGCTAGTATTTTTAAAAAAACTTAATTTTTCAAGACAAAATTTAGCAGAAACCATTTTAACTTAGGCAAGGAGCAAGGAAAAAAAATTTTTAACTTCAGAAAATTTTCAAACAAAATTTTTCAACTTCAAAAATTTTCAAACAAGATTCTAAAAAATTTTTAAGAAAAATTTTCAACTTCAGAAATTTTCTAACAAAATTTTCAACTTCAGAAATTTTCAAACAAGATTTTCAACTTCAAAAATATTCAGGTGTTTAAAGAAAATTTCCAAGGAAAAAAATTTTAACTTAAAAATTTTAAAGTTTTAAATAATACTGCTTTAACTTAAAAGTTTTTAAAAGTTTTAAAGAAAATAATACTTTAAAAAATTTTAAAGTAGAGAACACTTGAAAGTTTTAAATTTGGAGAAAGTTTTTGAGAAAGCTGCTTAAGGCATGTTTTTGAAATGTATTTCAAGAATACTTAAGGCAAAGGAGAAGCGATGACCTTATTTTTAAATAGCTTGCCGTTTGTTTTAGTAAGGTATCAGAGCCCTAAAGTCCAAGCATGAGTCAAGATTTGTTTTGATCAGGTATCAGATCTTTTAAGTACAGACATGCTTAAACTTATTATTTCCTTCACCAACTGTCTAACCGTTTAGCTACTTGCTGATTGCCTAGAAGGCAACAGTGTTCACTTGGTTAGTCAAGTCAAGTCAATAGATCCAGTTAGATTTGACTAAGGCTGGAAGACTTGATTCGATTACTTTTAATCACGTATTTAACGCCCAGACTCATATTGATGCACAGAAATAAGCATTCTCGAGTCCGGCTGTACCCTATGCATCTCACACCGTTCTATGTTTTACAAACACAATCAAGGTAAACCTAGGTGTTTGTGAGATGCTCTGGATGAGTCCTGGGGGAACATGATTTCTAGGGGGGAAATCCTAGGCTAAATCCAACTTTTGAAAGTCTAGTAAAGTAGGGATTTTAGAAATCAAAATTTGCCTAGAATTAAAAAAAATGTGATAAAAAGACTAAACTATTAGATTAGGGTATAATCAATCAAGTCTGAAGTAAAAAGTCGACATAGATAAAGGAGTCATAATAGAGCTGCTACATGTTGCTACATGTTGTACTAGAGTCATAATAGAGCTACAGTCGGAGCTACTGAGATGATGAGGGAGGTGGTCCGGAACCCAGCGACCGGAGTAGTGTCAGGAGCTCAGTGTGACGAGCCCGATCATCCTCTCGTAGATCTCGGCGCAGGTCGGAGAGCTCCTGCCGTACGTCTCGTCGTAAGTCGGAGACCTCCTGTCGGACCTCTCGTCGAAGATCGGAGACCTCTCGCCGCATGGACTGATGAAACTCGGAGCTCTCGTGCTGGAGACTCGACATAGCCCTCTCTAGTCCGGAAACTCGATCAGCTAGAGTGCGAGGAGCTGGGTGTGGTGCTCGAGGTGGTGGTGGGGCAGGAGCAGCCTCCTCAGGAAATAGTGCCAACATGAACTCATCATGCTCTGCCTCCTCCACCTGCTGGTGTTGTGCCCCCCTACGCCAGGACATGGTACCCTCATCGTCTATATGGATATTTGCTAGGGAAAAGTTCCTAGCTCCTATGATGTCAAACTCGGTCATGTGACGGATGTCACCTTCGGTGACATCAATGTGCAATGAGGACATGTAAGCTGTCAGAATGTGATAGTAAGGCATATGTACTCGTCTGCTGGTCACGTATCCAGATGCGTAAATAATAGTGGAAAAGATGTGTAGGCTGATGTCTATGTCTAACCTCTGACACATGGCATAGAGAAGAAAGGAGTGAAATGGACGCATCACCGCAATGTCGTGAGTGGTCAGTGGTAAAATACAAAGTACTAGAACCCTATAAAGGGCGTAGTCCTGAATTCTAAGGTTAAGGGACCTAAACTGGGTCTCAGTGGGATCACGTTGGTCCTCAAAGAAATACGAATAGATCGTATCAAGGGTAATATGTGAGTAGGGATCTCCAAAAGGTAGCTCCCTAGGAGGATAGCATAAAAAGGTGCAGGGTGACTCTCGTAACCCTAGAAACTCACGAATGGTAGTGGGAGATAATGTGATATCCGTGCCAGCTGCCCTAGTGGTATAGGAGTAGTCGTCTACTTTCACTAGGTTGTTGTAAAATTCGGCACATAAACTTATGTTTACTGGGCTAGTGCACTCAACTAGGTTTCGCAACCTATAGTGGTTTATAGCCTCGGAGACTGGAATACAAGAGCGTAGAAAGAACAATCTATCTATACATTTGGTTCTAATGGCCATGTAATTTGTTGACATAAACTTAATCCTAAGTTCGTTGGTGGGAAACCTAGGGTCAATGCTAGGTGTAGAGGGCCCAGCACCAGATTTAGAACGCTTCCTAAATTTCAAATTAATATTACACTAGGAAATAAACAAGCATTATAAGAAATAAAGTTTAGGAGGGGATAAAATTTTTACCGAGGAGCCATTGTAATAAATTTTAGAACTGACGACCTCGGTTGAGTCACGACTCTGTATCAACCGCGGAAAATTTTAATTTTGAAAGTCTTCGCAGGTAAGCTAAGAAGCTTTAAGGAGGAAGACTTGGGTGCAAGGGTAGGGGGCGCCTCCTGCCCCGCGGGCGGGGCGCCCGGGTTCGCTGCGGGCGCCCGGGGTCTGAATACCGGGGGCGCCCGCCCCTGGTTTTTGACCTTTGTATGTTCGTTTTTTTTTTAACTTAAAGATGTTTAAGTAAATTTGATTTTAAACATGTTTAATTAAGGATTATTTTAAATTAATTCAATTTTGAAATTGGTTAAGTTAATTTGATTTGAAGATGTTTAAGTAATTTGGAGGAATGTTTAAATTTTAATTTGCTTAGTCATCTCACCCGATGTATGTTTTTCAATCAGGGGATCCTATTATTTTGTGAGATGAATTAGTTCAATTTTTAAGGTTTGTTTAACTTTACGTTAGATTCGGGTTTAGCTTTGGGTTCAATAAGTAAGCGTTCTTTGGGTAAACTTCTGGGCTATGGTGAGTCACAAGGAGCTCATTAAAGTAACCATGCCTTTGAGGTTTCCCAAATAGTCCTACCCATTGAGCTTAATACTAAACCTTGGTCTAACTAGTTAGGATCCATTTAAGGGTAGCTTCGGTTAGTTCCACTTGGCCAAATGCACCAGGTCGAAGCCATATCTTCCTAGACATGCGATGCCCAAGTTTTCTCAACGTACTATCATCCAAAAACTTCATCATTACTGTGTTTTAAGTTAAATCTAACCCTTTTTAATCTATCCTTATTTACTCTGTCGGGTAATCTACTCTTGTTTACCCATTTCGGGTAGATTAAGTTCGGTTACCCAGTCGGGTAAATAGATTTCGGAGTTGCCAACTATTCTGGACCCTCCTTCTATTTTGATTTTTGGATTTTTGAATTAATTTCAAATTTATGAATTTTGAATGATTAATTTCGAATTTTGAATTTTCGAATTTTGAATTTTAATAATTAATTTCGAATATGAATTTTAAATTTTAATAATTAATTTCGAATTTGAATTTTAAATTTTAATAATTAATTTCTAATTTGAATGAATAATTAATTTCGAATTTGAATTTTGAATTTTAATAATTAATTTCGAATTTGAATGAATAATTAATTTCAAATTTGAATTTTGAATTTCAATAATTAATTTCGAATTTTGAATTTTAATAATTAATTTCGAATTTTGAATTTTGAATTTTGAATTTTAAATTTTAATAATTAATTTCGAATTTGAATTTTGAATTTTAATAATTAATTTCAAATTTGAATTTTAAATTTTAATAATTAATTTCGAATTTGAATTTTAAATTTTAATAATTAATTTTGAATTTGAATTTTAAATTTTAATAATTAATTTCAAATTTGAATTTTGAATTTCAATAATTAATTTCGAATTTTGAATTTGAGTTTTAGATTAAGTTCGAATTTTTAACTTTGAGTTTTAGATTAAGTTCGAATTTTTAACTTTGAGTTTTTAGATTAATTTTGAATTTTAAATTTGAGTTTCTGATTAATTTCGAGTTTGAATTTTGAATTTTAAGTTTTAATTATGAATTTTTCAATTTTTCAATTTTAGATTAATTTCGAATTTTTATTGTTTTAGCTCCCCCTGGATCATAGCCTCGATAAGGTTTATTGAGGTAATGTATTTGATCCTTAGGAACCCAATAATATCCAAGTCCAACTTGATTGATCAGGTTGGACTTGGCAACCCATGCTTGGACCATTTTTCTATTTGGTTTTATTAAGGATAGGTAAGATTTATACTTCTTTTTATATCCTAGTCCAGTTCGATTGTAGATTGCCCTTTGAGTTCCAAGAATTAAGTCAAGATTATTGGATCCCAAGGAAAATCGCTCTAGAGTTATTTTCATATCCTTGACTTGACTTTTCAGATTGGAATTCTCTTCCTCAAGTTTTTGAACTTGAGTTGAGGTTCCAGTATGAACTTGATCAGTTAAGGATTCGTTATTAGACGTTTCTTTAAGGAGTGTTACCTCCTTTAGAAGCGCTTTAATTCGAATCTTAGACTTAGCTACTTTATGCATTAAATAATTAATTAAACTATATAACCGACTTTTACTTACAGAGGGGTTCGGCCCTTCGGAAACGGATGCGGATCCGTGGCTTCTCTCGGACTCGGCTTCCGATTCGTCCTCACTTCCGGATCCGTTGGTGAAGTCCCGGGCAGTCAAGGCAAGAAAGTTCGTCTGTTCTTGTTCTTCGTCGTCGGATTCTTCGGAAGAAGACTCGTCCCATGTTGCCTTCAATGCCTACTTTCTTTTGGATTTCTTTAGATCCTTTTGGTTCAGGCAATTCGCCTTGATGTGACCCTTCTGATTGCACCCGTAACATGTCACTTCGAATTTGACCTTCGAGCTTGGTTTGGCTTCTTTAGACTGAATGGCCTTTCTGAGGTCCTTTTTGTTGAAGTCCTTCTTTTTGCAGAGCTTCTTTACTAAGCTGACTATTTCGATTGTGAGTTCATCGTCGTCTTCTGAGTCTGGTTCTTCTTCTGACTCAAGTTCGGTTCTTCGCTTGACCTTTGACTCACGCGATCTCCCTGTTCCTGCAACCAAAGCCAACCCTTTCTCGGTCGAGCGTGCATTAGTCTGTTCATGAAGTTCGAATTCTGCAAACAGTTCATCTAATTTAATGGTAGACAAGTCCTTGGAGACCTTGTAGGCATCTACCATGGATGCCCACAAGGTGTTCCTTGGAAAGGCGTTTAGAGAATACCTTATGATGTCCCGGTTGTCTACCTTTTGTCCAATCGCATGAAGACCATTAAGCAGATCTTGAATCCGGGCATGGAGTTGGGCGGCTGTTTCACCTTCCTGCAATTTGATGTTAAATAATTTATTAAAAATTAAGTCTCTTTTACTTACTTTGGTGTCGGATGTCCCTTCGTGAAGTTCAATTAGCTTCTCCCACAATTCTTTGGCGCTGTTGAAGGGGTCGACGCGGTTGAGTTCTTCTTTTGATAGGCCACACTGGAGGGTGCAGGTTGCCTTGGCATTAGCTTCCACTTTCTTGATCAAAGATGCATCCCAGTCCTCGTACGGTAGTGGTTTGCCGGCGCTGTCAGATGGTCGCTCGAATCCGGTTTTGACAATCATCCAGACTTCAAAGTGAGTCTGGAGATATGCCTCCATCCGACTTTTCCAGTACCCGAAGTCGTCTCCGGTGAATAGCGGAGGGGGGGCAGTACTATAGCCTTCTTGAAGGGCCATTTCAGTTTTACCTAAAGCGAAAAAACAACAAAAAAATGTCCCAGGACTTGGTCCTGGCTTAGTAGTGCGGAAGAAAAAAATGAATCACGAACTCGGGTGGTGTTGCACCATTTCCGAGAAAAACCGATTCGAGGGAAAAATAATTAGAATATAGCTATGAGGCTAAATTCTAATCGACTCCGAAAAAAATACCACGATAAAAATATTTTGAATGGTGGTTGCACCGATTCAAAATGACCCCACTCTGATACCAATTGATGGATCGAAAGCGCTAGAGGGGGGGTGAATAGCGCTCGTGGCTATTTTTAACGATTTAAAACACAGAATAGAAATGCAGCGGAAAGTAAAATAAAACACACAGAGACGCAGGTGTTTTACTTCGTTCGGAGCCTATGGCGACTCCTACTCGAAGGCCCACGGTCCTTGACCGCTTTCGGTGGACAACAACTATATATCGGAAAAGATTACAATTTGAATTACAATCAGTGTAATAAAAGAACTAATACCGACAACACAAGATTGAAGAGTCTGAGCTTTAGGTTGTCGACGTCGAGTAGTAGCACTTCAAGATTGTCTCGTTCGCAGCACTTCACAGAAGACAGCTTAGTAATTGATTGTTTTTTGAAGCTGCACCTCAACCCTCCTTTTATATGCGGTTCCGGGCGCCTGGATCCCTTCCGGGCGCCTGGAGTGTGACGTGGCCAACCAACTAGGATGCTCCACGTGGTGAAGTCGCGGCAGGGATAAAGTTTGGTCCCGGGCGCCCGGACCTGTTCCGGGCGCCCAGACCTCCGGGCGCCCGGATCCATCCCGGGCGCCCGGATCCATCCCGGGCGCCCGGACCCCTTTTTCCAGCAGGTTCTTCACATGCAAAACAAGGTTAGTCCGAGCAATAATACCCTGCAAGACAGTGTTAGATTCTGATAAAACATAGTAACGAATAACTGACAGTCTTCGGACTGTCCGAGTCTGACTTCGGATTTCCAACCAGAAACCCTAGGTCGACCCGATGCCTACTGTTCCCTCTACGAGGAACGTGTCCTCACCTACTCCTCTCAGGAGAGATTACCTGATGCCAGTCCGGTCCTCCAGACCGACTGGACTTTCCGCCTAGGGTTACCACCCCCTAGGACCTAGGGTTACCGCCCCCTTGGGTTTTTCTCCACCTAGGGTTACCACCCCCTAGGACCTAAGGTTACCGCCCCTTAGGGTTTTCCTCCACCTAGGGTTACCGCCCCCTAGGACCTAAGGTTACCGCCCCTTAGGGTTTTCCTCCACCTAGGTTTTCCTCCACCTAGGGTTTCCGCCCTCTAGGACCTAAGGTTACCACCCCTTAGGGTTTTTCACCTGCCTAACCGCAGCTAGGACTTTCCTGAAACACTTATTCAAACATGTTAGATCACACACTAACTTAACTTTGAATCCTTTGCCATTATCAAAACTAAGGTTCGATCGTCGGATGCTTCCCGCACCAACATATCCAATTGGCTTGTCATTGTCAGTGGTTGATGATAGACAAAATGCCTCAAACGACATCATTTGAAACAAATCATGTGTATAGAGAGAAACATTGTAAGAGGAATATATGGAGAAAAAAACTTGGTAGTAGCGGTTGGTGTTATACTTATAATAAAACTAGCAACACAAAATATAGATGGTCAATATGGTATGCCAGATATTTTGGCTTCCTCTGTAATGATTGTAAAATATGCATTTATTCAATCGTCATCTGTGAGTACAGTCCAATAAAAAATAGTCATGAAGGATTCCATATTCAATGTAATCATTCTGTTGGACCATATTGCCTTTGTCGTAGCCCTACATAAATAAAAAATAAAACTTGTCCATAAATTATATTTTACAACACTAGTACCTATTACTAAAACTGCTACAATTGTAGCAGCTACGGAAATTATATGCGTTATAGCAATTTCTAATTATACGTGATTGAATTTATTCAACATTATGAAATATATGTTTAACAATACAATAAGAAGATAATTCTAATGTAATTTATCCTTGTATTCACAATACAATTATTTAAATAATTCATCGTATATTTACATTACAATAAGTGTATAACTCAATGACCACTTGACTCACTTTAGCTGGCTCATTTTCAATAAAGCCACTGTCACCACATCATCTTTATTTTTCTTAAAATATGACTTCACTTACCAAAAAAATACATAGACAAAAGTTTTCTCCATAAGTAATTAAATGTCATATAAGAATAAAAAACAAAATAATTAACCAACCTAAACCGTACCTTCATGATTTTGGATTTCTGTTTGACAAGCGTATGCAATAGTTTAGATGATGAAGATGTGGCAGCTACTACCATAGATGAGGCAGGGGCTTATTGAACTTTAATAAGATGCTCAATTATTTTCTCTTCTTTACCTTTGGCCATCTTTGTATCATGCTTATCTTGGAAACTTACTTTTTTAATCTCTCTTAGCCATGGGCACTCCCCCAATTTCTTTTACAGGTGCGGGTGTGATTCTCTTTGTAGCAATCATATTTTCCCTTATTATTGGCCGATTAGCAGCTAATGCCTATATATCCTTGGCAAGCAACTATCTTTGAAGATTTTTTATTTTCTCTCTTATTCTACTATAATTTTATCTTTTATAGATAAAATTCTGTCTTTTTCTTCAATTGCTTTATCCTTGGTAGCTGATGTGCATAGATCTTATAATCTTTTATGCATATTTCAATGCACATTCACGTATTTTATTCATGATGGATTTATGCATTCTTACACTCCTTATTATGTTTAAAACATAATTACTCTTCTATTTTTGATATATGCTCTTTGTGTGCATTTGTGTTAACAGGGATAACTTTTGGAGCAAAAAATGGTGATCGTCGATGTACCTGGGAACAAAGAGAAGGCTAATCGGCACTGACCGTGTGACCCTACACGGCTGTGCAACACATCCAGAGGAGAAGGAGAACACGGTCGTGTGACCCTACACGGTCGTGTGAAGCATCCAGAGCCAGAGAAGAACACGGTCATGTGGATCTCACACATCCATGTCACTTAACCTGCAGCCAAGAAGGAGTTCGTTGTGCGATCCCGCACGGCCATGGCACGGGCTGTGTCGCGCCCGTGCCCTACCCTATAAAAGGGGTTCTAAACTTCTTCTCAAGGGGGAGAGGCGGTCGTTTAAAGAAAGATCACTTTGGTGTCGTTCCACGCCATCCCAAACCTCCGTTCCATGATCCGAGGGTGTCTTCATAATCACATCAACTCCGAAAGCAAAGGGTTGGATCCAAGGATCACTCGATGCCATTGGATAAGTGTTTCTCTTCCTTCCTTCTCTTAATTTGAAATTGAATGTTGTATATCATGATGTCTTTGGGTTCTCCTCTTTCGTCTATAGAGTAGATTCATTGTTCTAGGATTAGGGAGTAGTTGTGGATTAAGGGTACGATGTAACAACTCATGTTTTTACCTTTTACCTATTATATGATATTGACTTGATCTTGTATCTATTCTATTTTACATGCATGTAAATTACTCACATTTGATTGCCATGTAGATTGAATGTTTGTGTAGGGATTATAAATCTCATAAAGAGGGTACTTTAGTTCATATACCCGAGGGGCCCTAGTGACAGGAGTAACCCGTTCACGAACGTCTAGGATACTCCCTTAAAGGGAGAAGCAACTCCTTCATAAGGAAGTAGGAAACCGTACTGAACTCATATCTTTATCTTTTGTGTAGGGATTGTAAATCTCGTAGAGAGGGTACTTTAGATCGTATACCCGAGGAGCCCTAGTGACAGGGGCAACCCGTTCACGGACATCTACGATACTCCATTGAAAGGAGAAGCAACTCCTTCATAAGGAAGTAGAAAACTGTACTGAACTCATATCTTTATCTTTATTATTATTATTAACTAGTCATGTATTCCTGTGATCTATGACTGAGGTGCCCTCGTGATAAGGGTTAACCATTTCTGGATTTCACAAGGATCATCTCTATTTGATACTTAGAGATAATGACTCTAACTTCTTATAAGGGCACATTAATTGAAGATAGGAAAATGGTAGATCGTGACATATTAGTACACACCACAATGAAACCGAACTCCTAGAATACTCCCCAAATCGAGATAAATAACTTTACCTCTAGCTCTTTTATCTTCCTTCTAGGTTTCATCTTTCCTTCTCAATAGATAAATTCAGACCATTAATAGTTTAACTAATTATACATGAGCGATAGCTAGTGCTTACAACCAGTCTCTGTGGGTTCGATATCTTTTGTATTACTGACGACGTAACCATGCACTTACGATACGTAACAAGTTTTTGAAGCCGTTGCCGGGGACTGCACTTATAGCATTAGCGATAATCATATTGAGTTAGACTAAATTTTATTTTCTTTGTTTTTCTTTGCATTTTACTTTGTGTTTTTTTCATTTCTGTAATTTTATTTCTACATTTTACTATCTATTTTGGGAAAAAATCCTTCATTTTCCTATGCACTTGGATTATTCAATACCCTGTTCTTGCATGCGAAGAGCTAATCTCGAAGGAGATCCATTACCTCCCGGCTTTGTCTATTTCGTACTTCTTGTATGCTTAAATAGGACATGGTTTTGAAACCATTAAAGGATTATGGGGCTTCGAAGTCTACTAAAGAGCTAGGACCCATAGTATTCCCAGAAATCCCGGTGAAGAATTTTATGCTTAAACCATCTTTCATCTCCAAGATTCAAGAAAGTCTGTTTGGGGGACTAGATTCAGAGAACCCGTACTTACATCTCCTAGATTTCTACAGTTATTGCAATACACTGAAATTTGAGGGGGTTCCAGCTGGCTCAATACAACTTATCATTTTTTGCATTTAGTCTTAGAAATGATGCAAAGGTTTAGTTCAGTACTCTGCAACCCAGAAGTATCAGAACTTGGGATGAGTTAGAAAAAAAAATTTGAATAGATAATTTCCTCCAAGGAAGACTACCCAGTTGAGGAATCAGATTTTACATTTCGAGCAGCTTTGTAAAAAAGCATTGCATCAAGCTTGGGATAGATACTTATCGATGTTGTATCAGTGTCCTCATCACGATATTGAGAGTTGGTTGATCGTTCACATATTCTACCTTGGTCTTTCTTTTCAAAACAAAAGTCTCTTGGACGCAACATCTGGAGGATCTTTCATGAAAAAAAAAGTTTGGAGGAAGCACATGAAATAATCAATCTGGTGGTATCAAACCTCAACGATTGGTCGGGGCAATATTTAATTAACTTTTCCCTACGCTCAGTTGAAGCGAGATGAAATAAGGAGTCAATGGAAGAAAATAAGTTAGATCCCGAAGGAGCTAAAAGTTCAGAGTGATTTAAAGGAATCCACCAATTTACAATTCAAGGATATACAAGATCTATTCTCTTGGTGTGGTGAGGTCTTATCGAAATCGCCAGGGGGTATGATATCGTCACCGGTATCTTTTATGGAAGAGAGATGTAGTAACACTGAGTGTACAAAAGAGAGCTTGGAGGATGATGATGATGATGATGTGGAAAAAAATGGCTCAAGGAGTTGAGGAAATGCCAAAAGATATCATGGTTAACGAGGAGATACGTTTATTAGTACAAAAACCAATTTTGCCTGAGATCATGCCGCCTCAAGTAGAGCTAAAACCTCTGCCACCTAACCTTAAATATGTGTACCTTGGTCCAGATTCTACTTTTCCAGTAATAATTAATGTAAATATGACTGAGGTGGAAACTCATAAATTGATCAAGGAGCTAAAGGTACAGAAAGGTGATTGGATACACAATTCATGACATTAAAGGGATCAACCCTTCCATTTTCATGCATAGAATTCTACTTGACAAAGGATACAAGAATTCAGTCGAGCATCAAAGGAGATTAAATCCTAATTTGAAAGAAATGGTGAAGAAAGAGGTATTAAAGCTTCTAGATGCAGGAATTATCTATCCTATATCTGATAGTGAGTGGGTGAGCCCGGTACATGTAGTCCCCAAGAGAGGGGGGATGACTGTAATTAAAAATGAAAGCAATAAATTGATTCCAACGAGAATGGTTACAGGGTGGCGAATGTGCATTAATTATAGAAAGCTAAACAAGGAGACTAGAAAGGACCATTTTCCCTTACCATTCATTGATGAGATGCTTGAGAGATTCGTAAAACACTCTTATTTTTGCTATTTGGATGGATACTCCGGTTTCTTTCAAATTTCAATGCATCCCCAAGATCAATAAAAGACCACCTTCACATGTCCTTTTGGTACCTATGCTTATCGACATATGCCATTTGGACTTTGCAACACCCTAGCTACATTTCAGCAATGTATGATGGCAATATTTTTGGATTTTTCATAGAAGATCATGGAGGTATTCATGGATGATTTCTCAGTCTACGGGAATGATTTTGACTCCTTTCTTTTAAACCTTTCTAAAGTCCTCCCGAGATATGAAGAAGTGAACTTAGTTTTAAACTGAGAAAAGTGTCACTTCATGGTTAAAGAAGGGATTATCTTGAGACACAATATTTCAGAACGAGGAATTGAAGTGGATCAAGACAAAATAGAAATAATTGAGAAACTACCCCCACCAATTAATGTAAAAGGGGTAAGGAGTTTTTTAGGACATGCTGGATTTTATCGGCGCTTCATTAAGGATTTCTCAAAAATTTCCAAGCCACTAACTAATGTGTTGACTAAGGATGCTAAATTTTGTTTTGATGATGATTGCAATGAGGCCTTTAAGAAAATCAAGAATGCTTTTATCTCAGCTCCTATAATTCGAGCTCCAGATTGGGAACCCCCATTCGAAATCATGTGTGATGCTAGTGACTTCGCAATAGGTGTTGTTCTTGGGCAAAGAAAGGACAAAGTATTGCATGCAATTTATTATGCAAGTAAGACACTAGATGTAGCCCAAATAAATTATTCCACCACTGAAAAGGAATTGTTAGCCATAGTGTTTGCAATCGACAAGTTTAGGTCCTATTTAGTAGGCTCAAAAGTGATAGTGTATTCTGATCACGCTGTCATACGCTATTTGCTCAGTAAGAAAGATGTCAAACCACGCTTGATTAGATGGATCTTGCTTCTTCAAGAATTTAATCTGGAAATATAAGATAAGAAAGGAGTTGAGAATGTTGTGACAGATCATTTATCCAGAGTATGGTCGAATGGGAAAAAAAGATGTAGATTTTGATCCACCCATAAATGATGTTTTTCCTGATGAACACCTTTTAGCATTAAGTTGTGGAAAAATTTCTTGGTATGCAGATTTTGTTAATTATCTTTCAAGTGGAGTACTTCCCCCAAACTTCACCTAGCAGCAAAGAAAGAAGTTTTTTTCAGACGTCAAATACTACATATGGGATGAACCATTACTTCATAGGAAATGTGGAGACGCAATCTACCAAAGGTGTGTGCTAGAAGACGAAGTCAAAAACATTCTATTTCATTGCCACTCATCGTCTTACGGCAGGCATTTAGGGGTTTCAAAGACAACTGCGAAGATTTTACAAGCAGGATTTTTTTGGCCGAATTTATTTAAAGACACAAAAAAATTTCTGCAGTCATGTGATCAATGTCAAAAGACCGAAAACGTCACTAGGAGAAATGAGATGCCATTAAACTACATTCTTGAAGTAGAATTGTTCGACGTATGGGGGTGGATTTTATGGGCCCTTTTCCTTCATCGTATGGAAATAACTATATTTTATTGGTAGTGGACTATGTGTCAAAATGGGTAGAAATCATAGCTTCTCCTACTAGTGATGCCAAGACAGTGATCAAACTATTTAAGAAGGTGATTTTTCCACGATTTGGTGTACCCAGAGCAGTCATTAGTGATGGGGGCTCACACTTCATTGAAAGGCAGCTCAAAAATTTTCTAAAGAAATATGGAGTAAGCCACAAAGTAGCGACGCCCTACCATCCTCAGACTAGTGGACAAGCTGAGATTTCTAACTAAAAGATTAAAGCAATTTTAGAAAAGACAGTGCCCAATTCATGAAAGGACTGGTCATTAAAGTTGGATGATGCCCTATAGGCATACCGTACTGCTTTCAAAACTCCAATTGGGATGCCCCTATTTCGACTTGTGTATGAGAAGCCTTGTCATCTTTTAGTAGAACTAGAATACAAGGCTTATTGGGTAATTAAATGGCTTAACATGGACCTTAGGTTAGTAGGAGAAAAAAGGAAGCTCCAATTGAATGAACTTGATGAACTAAGGATGGATGCCTACGAACATGCCAAATCCTACAAAGAAAGAACAAAGAGATGGTATGATCAACATATTCTACACAGAGAATTTAAGGAAGGGGACTCAGTATTATTGTTTAATTTAAGATTGAAACTTTTTCCTGAAAATTTAAAATCAAGATGGACAGGGCCATTCCAAGTCAAGAAGGTCTATCCGTTTAGAGCAGTCAATATTTGGAATGAAGAGCGCGGAGATTTTAAAGTAAATAGGTAGTGTTTAAAAAAATACCTCCATGACATGCCGACTGAAGAAAATTAATTGTTATACTTTTCAAATCCATGGCCACCTGAATGAGTCCCGGGGTCGAGCTGAAGACCTAAAACAAGCTCTTCTTGAGAGGCAACCCAGGAGTTTCCATTTAATTAGTGTTTGGCTTGTTATCTTATTTTCTTAGTTAAGTTCATTTGAAAATTTTGTTTCTACTTCTTTGTTTTCAGGATGTGCATAGCCTCCACGAGTTGTCCATGATTGTTTCATGGGCGTGAAGGTGTCAGAGGAGTCAAACAGGAGAAAATCCAGCACTACGCGAGTCGAGGGGTCAACCTTGTGACTCTACATGATTATGTGGCTTTGGCAGAGCAGAAAATGGAGTCGCCCGTGTCAATTGACATGGTCGTGCAAGACCACCCGATAAGAAGAAAGCACATGCCGTGTCAATCAACACGGTCGTGTGACCTTGGCCGAGAAGGAGCAAAAGTCGGTCGTGTCAAATGACACGACCGTGTGAAGCCGAGAAGAAGAGGTCGTGCGAAACCCTGCACAGCCCAACCCAATTCCATCCTCTTTAGGGCACAAGTGTGCGGAATCTTACACGGTCGTGCCCGTCGATTTCCTCTCTTCTTCCTACCCTCCTCATCTCCTCTTCTTCCCACAAGTTCCCAAAGTCTACCTTCCATCCCCCACACTCACTCCATTCGAGTCCACCTTTCCCGTCATCTGTGATGTCTAATCTCATCGAAGGAAACACTCGCCGAAGCAAAGGAAAGGAGAAGTGGGTTGTCTCAAATGAGGGAAGTTCACGCTTCGAAGGTACATCTAACAATTTTGGCATCATTTTCTCTTGTGATGAACAAATGCATCGTTATGATTCTTTGTCTAAACGCTCCATATTAGGCACTAGGTTTATGGACCAAGAGACCTTAGAAGTGTTGGGTTTAAGATATGACGTAGATTGGCTCCTTGAAAGAATAGGTTGGACTAACTTAATGAATATTAAGTACCCAACTTATCCTAGAATTATTTTAGAAATTTTAAGCTCGATCACTGTTGATAATGTTCAAAGAGGGGGGAAATTAGAGGTCTGGGGTTCGAATCTCGGCAAAGTCGAGGTAAATGCCTCCTTTATATGCTAGTCACTATTCCAAAGGCTAGTAGCCGCCCGTGATTTACCTCCTCCGTGTTGGCCCTGGGGCGGGTTGGCGGGGGCGCTGGGGGCGAGCGTATTTGCCTTTTTCCATCAAGGAGGGGGGAAATTAAAATTTTGTGTGTTTAATGATGACTATAAATGGGCTCTTAGGGACTTTAATGCATGTTATGATTTGCCTAAGGATGAGACATATATAATTCTCCCTACTTTTGAAAACTCAAACATATGGCAATTAATCTCTAGGGAATCTCATTTTAACCCACATGTTTCCAAAGGCAATAGTATCATCAACCCAATTTTCCGGTATGTCCATTTGATTATGCAAAATATGATATTTGGAAGAGGCGGTAAAGAAGGAATAGTGAGATTCTCGAATGTGCATTGTTTATGGGTGATGGTAAACAATGTGCAAATAAATTCTGGGTATTTGTTTTTAAGACACTTGGTAACACTAGGGAAGACCTTTTCTTCCACACCTATTGTTTTGGGAGGATTGTTTACTCATATAGCTATAGTGCTAGGATGTGACTTTAATGATCTGGAGATGATTGAGGATGTCCATCAAATCGATCTAAATTTTTTAGCAACCCATATGATTCGTCGTGAGGAATTCGGGTATAGTCTTGTAATCAAAGATAGTTTCCCCCTTAGATTGCCCAACCTGCCTTTGACTACGATTCGCGTAGGAGATAATTGTCGTTTGACTTTAGCAAATTAACAATCGATCTCACTTATTTTGCCCACCCCGAAAGAAAGACCTTCGGTTAGTCGAGATATTCTTAGATTCAACTTCCAAGAGCTTCGTCCTATTATTGATAAACTTCGTCAGGATCTAGACCTTTATAGCAACCTACTTTCACGAGAAATATGCATGATGAACAACTAATTTAAACATTTGCAAGAATATTTTAAGAGCGAGAGAGAATTGTGTAGAAAAATTACTGAATTTATGGATGCTCATAGAAAATGAATGAGATTAAATGAGGATTTTAAAGGATATATGAGACTCCTTCAAAGTGATGTCGATGAGTTATTTTCATATCATAGGTTTGTACGAAATGAGGTAAAATGGCTCCAGAAACCTTTTCCTGAACTTCCAGAATTCCCTTATGTAAAATACCAGAAAATAGAGAATAATAATAAGGGAATTTTTTGGAATTTTTGGAAATTTTCGAGAATTTTTCGGAGCTCGTACGGACGAGTTAACGGGGATAAAAATGGGGCCCCGGAAAAGCCTGTTTAGGTTATCCCATTTAAGTGAGGAAATGTTTATATTTATATTTCCTTTTTCTTTTATTTTCTTTATTCGTTTTTCCCTTCTCTGCCACGCTGAAACCCGTGTGCCGACTCCTCCTCTGCGCGCACCCGAGCCCGTCGGTTTGCCCTAACCGCCGGCCCCGGCGGTTTCTTCCTCGCCGACGCTTGATCAAGAGTCGAACCCCTCTCCTCTCTGCGCCTTCTCCACCTGATAGCACCGCCGAGTGCTCTTCCTACTCGCTGAGCGACGCGCCGCCGCCACCCCAGCCGACGGCCGGCTGCCTTTCCAATGCCGACGCCGCTGCCCTCTCTAGACCGGAGCAGCGCCAGCCGTGCCCTAGATTGGGTTGTGCCGACGCCGTGCCCTAGCCGAGCCCTGCCGACGTCGTGCCCTAGCTTGAAGCTGACGGCCACGGTTCGATCTCTCCGGCAGCCATTGTGTTTCATTCCTGAGCCCTAGCACCGACGGCCACGACACCATTTTTCCTCTGCCCTACTTCTGCCTTAGCACCAGCAGCTATCTCCTTCTTCTTACTCTTTTATGTGAAGTTGAGTCACTGCCTAGCGTTGAGCAGCATCGTCGCCGACCTTCTCTGTGCTGATCTCTCACTCTTCCGAGACACCGAAGGCCCTCAGTTGTAAAATTTCTTCTTTGTAGCCAAGTTTGAGGTAATCACCAGTCCTGACTACTGATTTAGGTAAGTTGAGGTGGAATGGTTGATTTGGGGTACCTGGTTGGCTATGGATTGCTAATTTAGTGTATATGGTTTGGTGGACAGCAGCTTGCTCCAGCCATTGTTGTTTGCTGTCATCGCCGGAGAAGAAGGTCAGGTAAGGATCCTTTTAACTACAACAGTGATGAAGATGTAGATTTTGGTATATTACTGTAATGATTCCTAATTAGTGAAATTTAGATAATGAATCTTTGTGGTAGGTTATGGATTGCTTGATTAGTTGTCCATGTGTAGATTAATTCTTATGGGAAGGATGATGGTAATATGAAATTAGGGTTTTGCCCTAATTTAGGGTTAAAGAATTTATTTAGCTATTTATAGGAATTTAGCTAAATAATCGTATATCTGTTGGATACAGGACTTTGACGCGAGACGAGTATCTCGGAGTCAGATTTGGACCATTTTATCGGAGGCGGGTACTTTTGACTTATGTCATTTGATATGCATAGTAATGAATTTAACAAATAGCAAAGATTATGTTTCTTATTTGTTTTAGTTAATCACTACCCAATACCTGTTATATGCTTGGTTGATTGCTTGTTTTGCATCTCATACTATTCCTTACCTGCTTATACATGCTTATAGGGGTAGTGATATACCATGTTTCACCATGTTCAGGACCTAGATCTGATACCATACTTGATCTGTGTACCCTTGATATGATCTAAAGCCATACTCTCAGTAAGGAGAGGCGAACAAAGAGGAAAAGAACTGAGGCAAGTGAAGAAGGAAGGGAGGATCACAACCCTATTTAAAGGGGTCAAAAGACTCACAGGATCACTATACTTGGGTTCACGGGATTGTTGTACCAGAAGTCACGAGAACCACTATAGAGAAGGTCACGAGTCTACTGCAGTGGCCATGGCAGAGTCACGATTAAAGATAGGCAAAGAAACAAAAATAGACCTGGGTCTAGTCAGTCGGCTACACCTCCTTCGACTAGACTTGAAGGGAAGGCTAGTGATATGGGTAAGGTTTAGTAGGCCCCCGGTGAAAAGGGGAAAAGAGATAGCAGAATTAAGCAAGTATGAATATCGGCCGGGATAACAGACATAAGGAAATATAAGTCAATATCGGCCGGAGTAACATGCTTAAGAAAATATAGGTCAATATCGGTCGAGGTAACATGCTTAAGAAAATATAAGTCAATATCTGTCGGGATAACCAATATTGGTCGGGGTAACATGCTTAAGAAAATATAGGCCAATATCAACCGGGGTAACAGACTTAAGAAAATATAGGTCAATATCGGCCGGGGTAACAGGCTTAAGAAAATATAGACCAGTATCAGCCAGTATATATCTTAAGAATGTAGGCTAATGTCGGCCGGATAATACCTTAAGAAGGATAGGCCAGTATCGACCAGTATATACCTTAAGAAAGTAGGCTAATATCATCCGAGATATACCTTGAGAAGGATAGACCAATATATGCCAGGATAATACCTTAAGAAAAGTAGGCTAATATCGTCCGGGATGTGCCTTGAGAAGGATAGACCAGTATCGGCCAGTATATATCTTAAGAAAGTAGGCTAATGTCGGCCGGATAATACCTTGAGAAGGATAGACCAATATTGGCTAGTATATACCTTAAGAAAGTAGGCTAATGTCGGTCGGATAATACCTTGAGAAGGATAGGCCAATATCGGCCGGTATATACCTTAAGAAAGTAGGCTAATATCGTCCGGGATATACCTTGAGAAGGATAGACCAATATCGGTCGGGATAATACCTTAAGAAAAGTATGTCAATATCGGCAGGTTTTAAGTGTTTAAGATAGATAATTTAAGATTGTCTAAATTAGTACATCTGGATGTGAAAAGATACAAGGCCTTAAAAGATCTATAATATATTATCAGACGATTAGGACGTATGTTGAACAATAGTAGTAACTCGCTCGGACATAACTTAGGTTCAATTCCATCCGATACAAATCGTAGTATAAGATAGAACTGTTTGTAACATAATAAAAACAGGGTAAGCAGGTATGAACAATAAATATATCTTCATATAGCTTATAAGACAGGGCGAGAACAAATATTTCAAGAATATTCATAAATAGCTTAATGAAGATATTTGTAGTATGTGATCGTATAACAGGTTTACTAATTTGCCGGGAAGAATGTTTCTAGACTCTTCTACAGGCACTAGGCGACAAAGAAGATACATCTGGGGTACAAAAAAGATTCCTTAAAAGTTATTTTCTGCAAGTACATGGCTTACGTCATCTCATAACAAACTCTAACAAATCGGGGTCCACTTCATGACTACAGAGGTTATATGAAGTGGTATAAAAAGGGGAATCCTCTCCGTTGGCCAGGTATGCTCACGCTCACCACACTCACAACCATCCATTACAAACCCTAATTTCAATCACTGTTCATCTTTTTCATCTTTTTCCTTCCACACTAAGAGAGATCACTGACTTGAGCGTCGGAGGGCCTAGCCAGGGATTCCCACCCCGGTCTTAGGTCACTGATGATAGTGTTGGTTGGTCTCTTGTGCGCAGGAAGTCATCGAAGCTCCAGATCTTGGTATTTTTCACAGGATCCTTCCTTCTGTCCTTGGATCTTTGCACAAGGAGGTGTTCTGTGACTTTATTCTTCCTGATCCGCTTTGGTTTTCTCGGATTGGGCGTCCTCAGGTATTCTTCTTCATCAGGAGTAAGTTCTCTCCCCAGCTTTCCATTTTGTCAAGCTTCTCAGACAGGATCATATGTCATAACTAAGTTTCTTCTTTTTGTGTTAAATAACACTTAATTAAAGAAGTAGTTAAGTTAATTGCATAGATGTTATCTTTTCTAAACCCTTTTAGACTTATCTTAGGATTATTTAGGTGTTTGATTAAGCATTCCGAAGATAATAACCTAACTTTATATCTAGTGTCACACAATTGACTGATACTTAGGAGATTATACTTGAAATTTTCAACAAGTAGAACATTTGTAATAATGAAATCATTTTTAAGCTCAATATTACCTATACCAATTACCTTGAGTTTGTCATTGTTCCTAAACTTTTGTAGGTAAGTTGCGTGAATTTGGTATGATCCCCAGTCATGTGTTTGGAGCAACTACTATCCAAAATCTATATTGTTTCCTACAATAAGTAGGGGTTGAAGGTTAGCCTATCTTTTGATTCCAATTTTGTTTAGGTAAGACTAATCGTAAAATTATTATTATTATTATTGTTATTATTTAAAAAAAAATTAAAAGAATTTTTTTAAAATGATTTTTTAAAGTTTCTTAAAAGAGTACTTTTTTTAAAATTTTTAAAATAATTTTTAAAATGATTTAAAAAGTTTTTAAAAGAATTTTTCAAATAATTTTTAAAAGTTTTTAAAGGAATTTTTAAAATGATTTTTAAAGTTTTTTAAAATAATTTTTTTAAATGATTTTAAAAGTTTTTTAAAAAATTTTAAATGTTTTTTTAAAAGAATTTTTTAAAATAATTTTAAAGTTTTTAAAAGAATTTTTAAAATGATTTTAAAAGTTTTTTTAAGAGAATTTTTAAAATGATTTGTAAAGTTTTTTAAAAGAATTTTTAAAATGATTTTAAAAGTTTTTGAAAGAAATTTTCAAATAATTTAGTCCTTCTTGTTGAAGCTCTTCTTCCTCCTGGTGAACATCTTCCTTACCAGGTTCACCAGGTACTCTTCGTCTTCGGAATCTTGGTTAGACTCATCTTCAATCTCAGACTTGGTCTTTGTTCTTTCCTTGGATGAACCTGCAAACAAGGTTACACCTTTCTCGGTCCCGACGTTAGTTTGCTCGTGCAATTCTAATTCGCAAAACAGTTCGTCTAATTTTAATTTAGATAAATTTTTTGAAATCTTGTAGGCATCCACGATGGATGCCCACAAGGTGTTACGTGGAAAGACATTTAACGCATACCTTATTAGATCGCAGTTCTCCATTTGATGGCCTATCACGTGGAGTCCGTTGAGGATGCCCTTGATTCTTGCGTGAAGCTGACTCGCCGTTTCTCCTTTCTGCATTTTAATATTAAGTAACTTATTTAAGAGGAGGTCGTGTTTTGTTACCTTAGCGTCGCTAGTTCCTTCGTGTAACTCAATCAGCTTGTCCCATAACTCCTTAGCGTTTTGATGCGGTCCTACCCGGTTCAGTTCTTCCTTCGTCAATCCGCATTGTAGTATATTTAGGGCCTTGAAGTATGTTGATGCTCTCTTCTTCATGTTTGGAGTCCACTGTTCTAGTTTCAGTGGAATTCCGGAGTTGCCGACCGGCACCTTGTAGCCTCTGGTGACGCTAAACTATTGGTCGAAATCCGTCTTCAAGTAGACCTCCATCCGCTTCTTCCAGTACGAAAAATCATCCCCGTTGAATAGGGGAGGGCGTACTGTGCTGAAGCCTTCAATTTGAGACATGATTATCCTACACACAAGTAAACAAATAGACAAGAAGTCCCAAGACTTGGTCTTCAATTAGTAGTGTGGGTTAAGATAAAAATAATTTAAAAACTGAATTAGTGTTGCACCAATTCAGGTTGATTGCAAAAAAAATTTCCAAAAAGGTAATAGTACCAGTTTGGAATATTACGAAAAACTAAAAATCGAAGAAAAAAGGAAAGAAACTAGTTTCACCCGCTATCTGATTGGTGGTTGCACCAAATCAGAGCGGTACCTGTTCTGATACCACTTATTGGATCGATGAGTTTCGCTAGAGGGGGGTGAATAGAGAATTTAAAAAATTGAGTAAGAGTACGCAGCAGAAAAGAATAAACGAAAAGACAGAGCAACGCTAACACAAGTTGTTTTACTTGGTTCGGAGCCTTCGACGACTTCTACTCTAAGGCCTGCACTCGTTAAGTGCTTTCGTTGGGCAATCACTAATAATTCGAAGAATAATAACAGAATTGAAGTACAAAAATTATATATAGAAAACAAAAACCGACAATAAAAGAGACAGCACTTTGTTGGAGAGTTTTCGTAGCGTCGCAGAAGCACAGGAGAGCAGATTGTGAGTTGTTGTGATGACTCCAGCTTTTACCCTCCTTATATAGGAGGTTCGGGGCGCCTAGATTCTTTCGGGCGCCCTGAATATGACGTAGCCGAACCAACTAGGGCGCTCCACGTGGCGAAGTGACGTTGTGGATAAAACTTGCATTTCGAGCGCCCGGATCCCTTCCGGGCGCCCGGACTCCATTTTCCAACAACTTCATTTCCCTGCATGAAAATGTTAGTCCGAAGCAAAAATACAAAATATCCTGCAAAAAAGAGTGTTAGCACAGTTTATGATCAAAACAGGATAGTAATTAGATTCTGTCTCCTCGAGACCGGAATCTAGCCACGATGTTGACTTAGATATCCGAAATTGATCTAAGTCAGATCGACGCCTAATGTTCCCTTCCCGGGAACGCGTCCTCACAGTCACTCCCCTCCAGTGACTTATCTCCACTTACCTGCTAGACGCCCGATCAACCCTTCGACCCGTCTGGACTTCGTGCCAGCTATCCGGTCAGCCCATCGACCTAGCTGGACTTCGTGCCAAACATCCGGTCAGCCCATCGACCCGTTTGGACTTCGTGCCAGCTATCCGATCGGCCCGTCGACCTAGCTGGGCTTCGTGCCAGACATTAGGTCAGCCCTTCGACATGTCTAGGCTTCTCCTACACACTTGGTCAGAGTGTTAGATAACAATGAGACTAACTTAACATATTTTGTCATTTATCAAAACTTGAGTTAGACCGTTAGTGTTAACCGCACCAACAATAACAACTTAAATTGAAATGACTTACCATAGAATTAATTGTGGAAAATTAAAATGACTTAAATTGGCAAGTTTCCTGCAAATTATATAACTAAAATATTAAATTTTATAAAAAAAAATTATTAACATTGTAAGATTGTACGTTCTAGGCTTCAAAAGCTCTTATTGAATCCTCTTTACTCTTGAAGGACTAGTGTATAACGCCCTTAAAAAGATTAACTTGTATAGATACTTCTATCCAGGTGTCATAAACACCCAACTGATGTCCAATAAAGACAACATATGTTTTCACCTATATTAATTAAATAGATCATTTAGAATCATGTATAAATAATATATCAGGATTAGAGGAAATTACAACTTAAAATGAAATGACTTACTAAGTATCTGCTATACGTTGTAGCAACTAAATGTCCAATTAGCCGCTACAATGTGTAGCAGCTACCTATCCAAGTAGTTGCTACACGTTGTAGTAGCTAAATGTCCAAGTAGCTACTACACCGTATAGTAGTTAACTGTTCAAATAGTTGTTACATGTTGTAGTAGTTAAATGCCTAAGTAGCTGTTATAATGTGTAGCAGCTAATTGTCCAAATAGCTACTATATGTTATAGCAGCTAAATGTCCAAGTAGCTGCTACACATTGTAGTAGGCATCATGTTTGTATGTTGTAGCATAAATCCTAATAATATATTAGGATTAGAGGGAATTACAACTTAAAATGAAACGACTTATCATTAGTTATAAAATATGGAAAATGATGTTTGACAAATTCTTACAAATTATATAACAAAAAAAAGTAAGAAAAATGTTGTTTGGACTGTCTAAGTAAGCTACGTGTAGCAGCTAAGGCTTGTATTTTATAGGATAAATCTTAATAAAAAAATATTGTATAGTGCTGAAAAATAGACAGTGGTGTGGAAAAAATTTACGATTGAGAATAGAGAGGGGTGCTAAACAAAATGACGTTGACTATATTTGTGGTGGTAGTTTGGGGAGCTTTCAACCAGCTCGAGAATAAGCATGCATCTGCTTAGCTTACAACGCCTTTGCTTTGCTTGTCGATAGGAGTGAGAAGGAGCTGAAGACGGTGGAGAAGGAAGGAGCGAGAGCGAGGAAAATTTAGATTTGAGAAAGTCGAGAGATTAAAAGTCGAGAGCGGGGTTTTGAATAGAGGGCGGAAGGGAAAAAAGAATAAAAAGAAATTTAATAATATAAAGAAATCAAGCTAACAACGTCATGTAAGTACGTCGCTCATGGTCGCACAAGAGGCATTGAGCAACATATCATATATATATATACACACACACGAAGAAAAGTAAATGACGGATGACTACTAACCCGAGTATTGACCTGCGCATGAGGGAGAACATGAACCTACCTACTAGTCAGAGATTGACCTCCATACATTATAGTGACAACCTTAAACCCTTGTACTAACCAACTAGATGTCCCAGGGACTATATTTCCCCAACCATGTGGCAAAAGACGATTCATTCGTCTACAGTGCCCCTATCAACTCGTCTCTAAGCCAACATAAATGAGGTAACTCACGGATAACTACTAATCATTAATATAAATGATCAATATATAAAAGAAGACATACTTAGATACATTGAATTTCGATTTTAAAACATCATATGATAATATTTTATACTTCAACCACCACCATCACCATTACCACCACACCCCCCATGCGTAGGCATGAGAGCTGATTCCGGGCAGATCAAACAAAAGAAGGGGCGGATTGGTCCACAGATCGCAACCGTTCAATATATGCCCATCCCATCATCGACACCATCATATCCGTCGATGATCGGACGGTCATTAGGGCGTGTCACGTTCCCATCTACGGACAAACGCTCGAAGACGCCCGGAGAGTAAAATAGAATAAGCGGCGAAATTTCCCAAAACAGACCTCCAAATCCGACAAGGTTAACCGGAGGGAGGGAGAAGGGAGGAGCTGCGACGGTGAGTTCGTTGGTTTCCCCTTTTCATTTTTGTTGGGCGATTGGTAGTCGATTGGTTTGCGGTGGATTTCTGGTGGGGTTAATTGAGATTTGATCTTATTTCTCGATTTGTTGTTTGAGTTTCGTTTTATATCCCCTTTTCGCATTGATGTGTGACGATGCTACTAAAGTAGGTATGATTTAAATTGGAAACATGTTTTCCTTGAGCTGATTGCTACTCATTCGTTCCCTTTAATGTTCGTAGTGAGGAATAATCTGGCGGTAGGCTATAGATGGATTGAAGTACTTCATGTCGTTAGGATATTGATGCACATACTGGAAATCATGTTTATTTTGGATTCATGTGTGCGTTCATTGGAAATTCAGTTTCGTAGCCTAGTGACACGGATGTGAATAGGCCATCATTAATTAATTTCTCACGATATTATTTGAATTGTGAGAGATAGTCCAATTAAATTGGATGAAGATTTCTGGCTTGAATACGGGTGAAGTTCTTGGGTTTGAATACACAAGCACTAACTCGAGTATGTTTAAGTGTCAATTCATGTGGAACCATTGGGGGTGAGAAATTGATTAAGAAATCAGATTAACGTTTGAGATTTGGGTGCACAAGGAATAAATGAAATTAATCAGTTATTTTCTATTGAAAATTAATTAAATTAATTTTTCAAATTAATGAGTGAATGCATTTCCCAAGTAGGAGCGACAAGGAAAACATAATAATAACAATTAACTTAGTTGATTAAGTTAATAATTTTTTTTGTTAAGGAAAAAACACACCTATGTCGTTTCACCCCTTAAAAGAAATCATTCACCCCTATAAATTAATCCTCTCTCCCCTTACTTAAATTACTTAATTATGAAGTTATGAGTTCTCCTCTTGAGTTATTTTCTCTCCCTCTCCTCTCTAAAGAGTTCTAAGGCTTTGAAATTTGGAGTGTTCATATTTTGAGTCATAGGTCATTATATCTTGGATATTTGTCAATCAATCATAAGCACTTGAGCGGCGAAATATCGTTTTAAGGAAAGAAGGCTTGCCTTTGCCTAAACCTTTATTCTCTTATCCAAAGGGACAAATTGAACTGAAAGGGTGTGTCAACATCCATAGAGATGATTCTACAATTGACATTCTTAAGTCAGTGATCGATAATAGTAAATAGAAAATTAGTGACAATGCTACTGGAAGGGGTGCATCTGTTGTCTGAAGGGGTGCATCTGCCACTAAAGGGGTGTCTGATTCTCTTATCCAAAGGGATAAATTGAACTGAAAGGGTGTGTCCACATCCATAGAGATGCTTCGACAATTGACATTCTTAAGTCAGTGATCGATGATAGTATATAGTAAATTAATGACAATGCTACTGGAAGGGGTGCATCTATTGTCTAAAGGGGTGCATCTACCACTAAAGGGGTGTCTTGAGAACTGATGGAGTGTGTCAAGAATCCAAAGGGAACATGATACGTGTCTCATATAGTCACCCAACCAGTTCAAGCCATTGACTTGTCAATGAACTGATTGATCGGACCCAACATGTTGGACCAACTCATTAATTGATAGAATTCAATAGGAGAACTTTACCAAAGGTATTACAACCTTTATTGGCTTGCCATTATAAATGATAACCCTTATGACTGTATGAGATGCGGAGACATGATGAGAAGCAAAATTAAGGCCCTTGGAGGGTTTAAATAATACTACAATATGGTTGGAAAAATCAACCAAGCAAAATTATTTGTAGTGTCAAAGAAGAGAATGCAAGGTACTGGTCGAGGAATGTTTCTTCAATAAGAGCAATATTCATCAATCTACTGTATCCTACTCACCTCAATCCAATGATGTTACATTACATGAGAACCACACATCAAGGAGATAATAAATGCCATGTTGATAAGTTTTGGATTATCTTAGAAATTGTGGGGAAGTTGTCCTCTCAACAAACCACAAGCTCCACTAAGACAAAGATGAAATTCTCTATAAGTTGTGGAAAGGTCATGGACCTTTATATGAAGACAATGAATGTGGGTACATTTGCTTGATATATAAATACCTAACTTTGGGTCAAAGGAGGTTATTGCAAGATATGCATTGATATGTGTCAACAGTTATGATTTTTTTCCAAAAAAAAAAAATTGTGAGAGTTTCCTTTTATTGTATGTGGAGTAGATTTTGTTGATTTTATTTATTTAAGTTTATTCTGAAACTGAATGAATTGCATCTTTTGTTCGTTTTCTTTATCAATGTTACAATCAAGACTGCTGAATATACGAAAGATATCTTCATTTGCAGGTTAACTACATCAGTTTCAAAGGATATATAAAGCAGAATAACCTTAAAAAATTTACCTGCTTTGTTTTTCTTCATTTGCAGGTTAACTACATCATTTGTGGCTATTTGTTTTTCTTACAAGAATCATTTAAAGCAAATTATATCCAATAGGATACAAAAAAGAAAGTTAGTTTCAGAAGGAGTTGTGTGTTACTGACAATTTATACCCAGTTACAAAGAAACTGAAAATCTTCATAAGTAAAAGATAGGAGCGGGCCACTTTTACTTTCAGATGCTTCTTTCTGCCTTCCTATTATTGGGTGTTTATGGATGTTATAATTTGAAATAATCTGTGAGCACCAGAGTGCTATACATCTTGAGCTGATGGAACGAGCAGCTAACTTGAATGGACATGAGTATATAATTGGTATATCAGAGAGCAATGATGTTTCAACCTCTCTCTCTTCCCAAACTGACCACAGTAACTCACATGGAACATTTGGTCAAGATAACCCTTCAATAAACACGACTCCTGTTTCCCAATTAGCTTTATTCTCACAAAATGTATCTAATTCAACAAATTCTTCTTTGACAAGAACCGATAATCATCATCGTCGAAATAGAGGTCCATTGAATTCTGGATTGTGGATTACAGTTGAGCTTGTTGCTAATGTAAGCCAAATTATAGCTGCTATCATTGTGTTATCATTGTCAAGACATGAGCATCCCCGAACTCCATTATTTGTGTGGATCATAGGGTATACAGCAGGCTGTGTTTCCACACTTCCATATCTTTGTTGGCGCTACCTTTATGTCCGTGCTCAGACACCTGAGCAAGATCCAGCACATTCTAATCAGGGTGCTACAGGGAACAACCATCCTGAGTCTAGTGTCTATGCTGATAGAGTCGTCACACGCAATCCACCAGAAGAAAATGGTCACAATCCATCATTTGAGTTGGGACAAACTGTAATCACTAGCCCAAGGTACATAAAAGTAACTATTCTTATTTCTATTACTTGAATATAGTTCTATTTTGTTTCGATTTATTCTATCTGAATTATCTAATTAACTCTTCTACTAACTGATATTCACTGCCATATTGTATTAACTTTGTTTAGAAAATTATCATGGACTTTGCTTTTTCATAATATTGTTCTCTATTGAATATGTATATATGTCATGAGAATTGACTGCTTTGAGTTTAGTTGTTCAATTGAATATTGTTGTTACATAAAAGGATAATCAGTTACAAATTTGATTCATCTTATGGTGGACAGAATTTTCCATATTCAGAAGAACGTGTGTATGGTAGGAGTTTTACATTATGAAAGATCTGTCGGTATCTAGCAAGTCAACAACATAGTTGTCATCAATAAGTTGTGTAATAAAATCAGAGTACATTAATTTCCAATAGTTAAAAAGTCTTCATTTTGTTATCAATTTTGATGACATAGATTTCAATGTTAAAGGGACTCCCTTACAGTTAAAAGTACTATAGAAACTCATAACTTGTCACATTTGCTTGTGATATTTTAAAATAATCAAATATTTGTGTCCCATCACTGGAACTTTTATTGAGAAAATAATAATTATATAGCAATATCATGTTTACATTTTTTTGCAAGACACTAACCATACTAAATTTTTGGCTAGGGCTGAAGCTTGGGGACCGCTCTGGTTTGGCCAAGAGGTCTCTGTTTCTCCACCCACATTTCATGGCTAATTGACAAAACTCCATGTTTAGTTTCTTGTTAATTGAATATTCAAACAACACAAAGTAATAAGTTTCTTGATAATTTGGATATTCAAACAAGACAGTGTAATGAGCAAGTTAAGTCAACATATTTCCAACTTTGTTAGTGGGAATCTCACTATCAATAAATAAATAAATATATTTATCAGAACCACCAATAATTTCAAAAACATGTCATGCATGATAATAGGTCATTATAGTGGAAACGTCAAAGGTCAATGCCATACATTTGTGAAAATGAACCCATTAACTATAATTCTATAAATGTTTGATTTGTAATGGTCTTGAAATAATTTTAATTTGTGGCAAGCAAGTTGTTTCACTGGGAGGAAATGCTCAGCTATTCAAGCAAAGAGTTGATGGGTTAACGAAAAGACAGTGAACTACTCGTTTATCTACATCATATCTCTTTAATCCATCACTCTTGTACTAGTGACATTATTATCCTAGAAAAATATAACCTTCTGACGCAAAAAAAGCAGACACTGCCTCAACCCACAATCTCATGAATGTACCTGCCTCAATTGGTGATATGGTATGAAATAAAAGAGAATATTCAAATATCTAAGCTTTATTAATGATTATGTAAAACAATAGTGGGAGGCCTCTTCTGTTGGTCTTGCAATAGTTTAGTCTTTCTAGACTTGGTGAAAATTATACCCAATTGTTTTTCAGTAAATAAAACACTAATAGTATATATATAAGGATTTTCAATTAAAAAGTGGTGAAACAACCTTGTTTTCAAATATGTTTGAAAGGGTTATTGAGTGGAACTAAACAACTTAGAAATTGCAATAGGGAGATAAATATGTTTAACATTGAAACTACACACTGCTTTGTTTTATTAACACTATATATATTGAAAACAAAGTTTTAACCTTTTTTTTATTGCACCATTCTCCATGAAGATCTTCACTCTTGATGAGTTGTCAACTTCTTTTGGTTATTCCTTCCAACAAGTACCAAAAGCCAAGGAACTGACCATCACTACCATTATCACATTCTTTTTTTGCTGTGCCTTCGAATGAATAAGGAAATGTTGCAAGTGACTATGAGCTGGAAGTTTTGCATGCGTCCATTGTGCCCTTTATATCCATTAAATTTATATTGTTAAAAATTAAGTGACATAAGAATAATTGAGTGTGAACTATGGAAACTTTGATAGACAAAGACAAAGGCTTGAATGTCTCTGATGGTAGCAAATCGTCTATAGTGAAAATCAAGATAATGTTTAAATAGGTTGGCAAGTTAAATAAATAAGCACGCAAGAAATTCTCCTTGTAGTAAGAGATGGTCGGCTTATGAATGCTAAGGTATAATCCCTTGCATCATGCTCTTTTAGTCTACAAGGTGTTAGCCAACATGGCTTTATAATAACAATACTTTTTTCCTGTAGTTAAGCTAAAGTTCATGACTGCATGATATTTGTTGATGATATTTTGCTAATTGATGGTAGAGACGAAGGAATGCCAAGTATAATATCATCAACAAACATCATGCATTCTGGAACACTTTTGTTGATGATATTTTTTCTGTAGTCAATTGGCATCCCTTTGTTTCTAGCATACTTTCCGAGGTCCTTTAGTAACACCTTTGTTAAAGATGGATAATGAAATAGTAAATAATACTTATTCGTGAACACTTCCATTTGCCTACTTGGGATACTTGATATTTAGTCAAAAGAATTATTAAATATATATTCTTTGATTGATTGTGGTGGCTTGTAACTAAAACTTGTGTATTTTTTTAATGCACAATTTATAGTTCTAACATAGTTCTTGTAAATTGTCGATCTTCCATTTAATTGCATTGTTCTTATATAGTTCTTGTAATTAGACTCATGTGGTTTTTATAATTCTATTTAGAGTTTTTGTATGATATAGTTCTTTGTGAATCAAACATTATTATCTTTTGCTTCTCTAATTTCCAGGAGAACTAGTATAAAAAAAATCCAAATTTTCTAAATTTTTTGAAATCCTTGAAAATTGAAAATCTTGGAAACTCAAACTGAACCAAAAAATTTGGTTTCAGATTTTTTTTTTTTTATAAGCCCGATCAAATTGGATCAAGTCATTTAAAAAAAAAATGCCCCTGACCCACACCCACCTCTTAACGGGGATGGGTGGAAGGGAGAAACATGTGATAATGGATTAGTGATGAGACTTGGGAATGGATGTTGGCAAAATAAGTTTTGTGGTGGGTTAGGGGAAAATATACTTTCTGGATACTAATCAACACTACAGGAAAATGAACAAAGGTTTTTTTTTTTGGAGGGATGTGGAATTTAGGATCAGAGAGAATAGGGATTTGTTTTGAGATGATAGGGAGGTTCATGTAGCAAAGAAGTAGAGGGATACCTACTGCCAAGTTTTCCTCTTCTTGACACATTGTGCTTCTTGCATGATCTTCAATAGGTTTGTAACCTCTGAGGGAGCTTTTTGAGGAGTGGCCATGAGACACTACAAAAGTCTTCAAGGTGTCGTGATGAGTTGCCCATTGATGGATTTGATACCATTTTTTAGGAGCATACAAGATCAAGTTTGAGCGAGGATGTCTATTGTTCTTAGGGAGGGAAGAAGATACCCATCTTCTAGCGAGGAGTGACAGCTAATCAATACAAAACTTGCTTGGTTTTCTTATTGGTGAGATGTTATATATACTCATATCAACTATGTCTAACTCCTAAAAACTTGGTTTACAAGACATTTTATATGGGCACTCTCAATGAAACTACTAATTCTAAAACAAATGTATAAGCATACTGTGTTCATGATGGCTTAATTCTATATTTAAAATATAATTTATTTATTTCTCATTGTCGATATGGAGCCCTGCCCTATTGACTTGGTAGATAAACACATAGGATGTTGCTTTGAATTTCTGTGCAAGAACATCTAAATTGCGGGAATTATGTGGCTTGGAGTATGGATTTCTTCGAGTTGAATTGATTGGGTGTCAATCATGCGGTTATTTTTTTTTTTATCATCTAGCCTTTCTGTATCCTTGTTAGATGCTCAACAGTCCCAACACTAACGCTCAAAATCAGGCATGATACTCCTGTTGTCCTTTTTACAAATAAGATGCACAATACCTAGATACATGCTTAAGTCAGATATTTGTACTCGAGTTTGGGTAACATAGGTGAGAACACATGAAATATGAATATATCTCCCTGTTATATGAGTATCTCTAGTGATATGACTTGCACCAATTATCACTATAAATATGCGGCTTAGGTTGCAATCAGATGCTGACTCTTGAAAAGGAAAAAAGACTGGCGAACTGTCAAATGCTGTGCAGGAATCAAAGCACTTGTTAACTTTTTATGCAGACCCATTCAGATTATCTGATTCTTAGCTTAGAGATCCTTATCATCTATATCATAATAGTCGTGGCTTAATATGATCACTTTGTTTTTTTTTCTTCTGTTAATTTAGCAATTATTCTGCCAATAGAAACAACCAATTCGAAAGTGAGTGCTTAGAATCAACCGTAAACCATCAGGACTTAGAACAAGAAAATGTTTTATAATTAGTTGTGTGGTTTGTACGGACCTGCTGGCTTGTAGTCTGAAGTCTTGAGCATATTTGATTTGACTAAAATTTAAGTCAACTGAGTGTGTGGAAGGGTGAATCAGAGGCTTACGAGAGAGTAGTGATTAAGGAAAAAATTGTTTTGGTATGTTTGGCATTGGGTGATTCTTGTTATCAAACAAATGAATAGAAGTAACTGTGCCAGGTACCTTGAAAAACATTTACCTATCTAGATGCTTAACCTAATTTTTTGTGCTTACAGCAATTGTATGTTCACACAATTCCCTGCATGATAGAATAGGGTTACCAGCAAAAATTCACATTTTTTTTGTTTGCAGGATAAATGCAATAGTTGGAAATTTCAAGACAGCCTTGGATTGTTTCTTTGCTGTGTGGTTTGTTGTTGGAAATATCTGGGTTTTTGGTGGGCATTCATCTTCCCATGATGCCCCTAACTTGTATAGGTATATGTGGGATTGGAACACACTTTTTTCTTCTTGATCATTTATAAATCGAAGATTCACTTTTTAATTTCTGCTTGTTCTCAGGTTATGTATTGTCTTTCTTGCATTCAGTTGCATTGGATATGCCTTACCTTTCCTTCTATGTACAATGATTTGTTGTTGCTTGCCGTGCTTCATATCTATCATGGGCATGAGAGATGATACACCTCATGGAAGAGGTGCTACCTCAGAATCAATTAATGAACTGCCAAGTTACAAGTTCAAATCAAGGAGGCAGAAAAGTAGAGGGAATTCAGATTTTGATAGCCATTCAAGTGGTGGCATACTGGCTGCTGGTACTGATAAGGAGCGCACTATTTCTGCTGAAGATGCTGTAAGTACCCTCTTCACTATGTGATTATGTCATCTGTTTGCATATGCTACAAAGCTAATTGTAATTAACTAGGAGCAACCACAACAAAATTATAAACCATATGATTTTATAAGTTATTTGTAACACATGATAGCTTAAGTATAGTTTGCTAAATATTAAGGTTTTTTGAAAGGCATTTCTATCCAACAAGTATACTCATTGTATAGCTCATATGTGGTATACGTAGGGCAAATGTGGTTGATAGTAAAAACATATGAAAAATACTTATATTAATGAAAATGACTAATATTTATCCAACTAAGGATAGTAATCAATTCATCCAATACATAATTCCACATAGAAAAAATATAACATTCATACAAAAGAGGTTGCATAATAAAACAATGTAGAATACACTGTTTATTAGCAACATGCAGATAATATAATTAAGATCCAAATTTTCTGTCTGTTGCAAAATACTTTTTACACTTACAAGTTACTTGTCACCATATTAAAAACTTCATTTAGTATGTTGTAATCACAAGAATTAATGTTCTTTAGTAGAGAAATCATCAGAAAAATATCACATTGAGTTCTAGATCATTAAAGGAACTAAATCAATTTTTTTTTTTCTCCATTGCATAGATGACCCATCTGCCCATATATACAATATGGTCCCTTGTCCATCACTTTTTTTTTTTTTTTTTTTGCTCCAATATCGCTCCAAAAGTGCCTAGTGGCCAAATGGAGATTTTCAGTACAATTATAATTACCATTCTGAGTGCAATCCTCCATCTATTAGTTTTTTTGCTACATTGCAGCATCATCATCATGAGCCCATGCAGCTGTTTTCAAGTTATTGTTGGTTGGTAGGTAGAATAGTGTTCCTTTTCCAGACTCCTTACTCCCACAGACCCTTCTGTGGACTAGTAAGTTTAGTTGTAGTTTAAGTAGTTTCCATCTTTTCTATTTTTTGGCAAAAGATAAGTCAATTGCTGACCCTCTTTCACATTCCTAAGTGAGATCCCACCAAGGTCAAATAAAAAGGTCTGAAAGTTCATGTTTTCTTGCTTAGAAGTATAAGGGACGCTCTTAAAAAATTTGTACCATCAGAGACTATTTGCAGGTGGATTCTGTACATATATAAAATAGTATTTCCATCTCAACAAACAAGGGAATAAACTGAACCCACCTTCGTTTAGCTATCAAGAATAGCCTTCTAGTAAAAGTAGATCTATGCTCCTGTCTAAATTAATGTTAAATTTGATGACACAATGACAGTGATGTTTGTGATAAAATAAGGCCATCTAACAATGGGTCTAGGATATGAAGGGTGGAAATCTGCATCATGAATATATATCTTAAGGTGTATGGTTAGTTTGATAATTGATGCATTTCTTTTAGCTAAATGCTGGTCATGATTGTATTTTCTCAACGTTTAGGTTAAGTTATTGGAACTATCTCAGCTGAATGACCAACTCTGCAGGTCTGTTGCATTTGCCTATCAAAATATGTTGACAATGACGAGCTGCGTGAACTTCCATGCACTCATTTTTTCCACAAAGAATGCGTGGACAAGTGGCTCAAGCTAAATGCACTTTGTCCCCTCTGCAAAGCTGTTGTAGGGGCCACCAGTTCACAACCATCAGTTACAGACACAGGAATTCATCATTATGCAGGATTGACAGAGGTATAGATGCAATATGTGCTCATTTTTGGCCAGGCAAGATACACAAGCACGCATATGGAAGTGGAGAAGCTTGAGCAAGCCCGTGGATATACATGTACACTGATTTGGCAGCTGAGTTGGGTGTGACAGTTTTTTTTTATGTACTTGTGTATGTATATAAAATTTCCAGCAAATGGTATTTAGATCCAATCACAGTGTATCTCCATTTAGGTTGAATATACTTTAGGTGGAAAGACAGACAAGGGAGGAAGAGAAGAAGGGAAAGTGATACAAAAAACGTATACTAGTGATTCATGCTCTATATGCTATTTTTTGAGCCTTTCTATCTCCCTCAAGCTTTAGATGGATATTATTATACACCTTGAAAAGATTGATGCATTCTGTAAAATCTTAAAATTGAATATGAAGTTGCACAGAACTAGCAAACTGATCATGATGTGTATTTTTTTTGTTGCTTGTTTTTCTTAATTTAACTCGTCTGATTTCCTTCCTGCTAATATTTTCCTATCTTTTCCATTGAACTATTGATGGTAGATGTTCCCCTCCTTAATGTTATTTTGAAGTTAAGAAATTGTTGATGTGGATTTTCAAGGTGATTTCTTGACGTTTGGAAATGCTTTCTTGAGGTTGGAAGTGTTTTCGTTATTGTCTTTTGATCCTAAAGCTTATAATTACTTAGCCACATGGTCAAGAAAAGGGTTAGCTCCTAAAGCTCTTTTGGGCGCCAGCACCACTGACCTGGAAATCTTGGGCAGATGACGATGATTACTACGCCACCACAGCTCCGTCACATCCACAGCTCCGTCACAGCAGCAGCACGACAAGGAAGCGGAGGCTGTCTTTCACATAGTAGGTTTAATGCAGATGTCTAATTGTTTGAATTAATTAGATCATCCGGATCCTATAAAAATTTTCATAAATATTAAGACTCATTTAAGCGGTTAGTGTTCTTAGAATTAGTATTCTATAGGAGAAAATTTTTACAATACATCACAATTGAAATTCAATCTTTGACTGATTAACCGCTTGAAAACCTAACCACTATTCGGGACAAGTATATTACTCTAACAGAGTTTGTTTTTAATATTTTTCACACTGGGAAAAAATAAATTAAAAAAGATTTAATTATAACTTTTAAAATATTATGATTTTATTTGTAAAAATATAAAAACATATACACGTCGAGCGGACCTTCTCTTCCACTTTCATCCGCCTTTTCTTATTTCTATCTCTTTAAATCAAAAATTTCTAAACATAAATTTAATCTATCTGTTCGGTTAATGAAATTAATTTCATAGCATCAATTTTTTTTTATATGAAAACAAAGATCTATTATTTTTATTTTTATTTTATATCGGATCCTTCAAAATTTAGGAGCAATTATGCTATAAGGTTGTTTGACTATACTTACAATTATCTTTTTCCCCTCTTTTTAGATATCTCACTGTATGATATTAGCTTTGGATAGCAAAATTGCATAAGTTGCCTCATAGAATAGGTTTTATTATATCCATTCAAGTTCCATTTTATCACACATATAGCATTACTAGAGTTCAAACCATTTAATTTCATATGAACTAGTTAACTACTACGACCTAGTCTAATTAACAATAATATATCTGTAAATAAATGTAAGATAATATCTTAGGTATTTAAGATTATTCTATAGATTTCTATACTATAAGCAATTATGATTTTTATAATTATTAATATTTTTTTTAGCTAGTATTAAGTATCCAATCCTTTGGATTGATTAATTTTAGGATGATCGATCCAGTCTTATAAAAAAATTTTACCGACTATCATGATAAATTTGAAAATACTCATAGTGGGTAATCCAACATCTCAAATACTTTATCATTATATTAGAGAAAAATATCCTATTATGTACCATAGTTAGTAATTGAACTATAAATATTTGAAAGATTATAAGGATACCTTATCACTCCACCACCATAGTCATTGTAATTATCAATATTTTCTGGATGACTATAATATCGGTACAAATTTCACTTTATTATTGTTTAGAATATTTGAATTTTAATATAATTTCACTTTATTATTGTTATTATTATTTTTCTTGACTTAGTAGTAAAGAATATACCAACACGTTTTGGAGGATCTCAATTACAAAAGTTCAATTTTTTTTTTATCTAAAAAACCTTTAAAAAAAGGTGAAAAATGGCCAAAGTCTTGAAAAAAAATTTTATCGTGATGGTTCTTCCTAATCCATTTTAACAGAAATGGTTTTATTTTATAGGTCTCGCTTTTGTAAATCCAATAACACTTCATTTATTTAAAATGATTAATTTCAGCTTTTAAAATTCTAAAACAGACAAAAAAAAATATTAACTTTATGTTGTCCTTAGAACACATACATTGTTATACATAGTTTGAGAAAAACTAAAATCCAATGGGAAATTTGCCCAAGTCGATCCTTCAAAGTATTATTTAATTATGTCCGCCTACACTACCTCATAAAAATTTTCCACCGACAAATAAATCAGAAGCGCTCGCAGCTGCGGAAGGCCATTAACAATGATCAATCAGGATTAGTCATATATATATGGTTGGCTAAGGCACTCTAGAACTTTGTATGCAACCTAGCTTGTAGCAAATACATCCGGGAATATAAACTTCAGGTTATTTATGTAATAATGACGTAGTTTGCATTTTGTAAACTTGGAAGAACGCTTTAACTGAAAACTGTGTTAGAGCATCACATCAATTCTTTATTACTATATCTAAAATTTAGGATAAATGACTAACTTTATTAAATTTAGATAATCATTTTTCATTACACACTACATCAAATACCCTAAAATTTTCATTATCCTAATTTTTTTTATTATTTTCTTCTCTTTCTTCTATTTTTTATTATTATATTTATGAAATGAGTGGAAGGAGAAAGATTAAAAAGAAATATTATTTTATTTTTAGGGTAGAGGTTTCATTCCCTAAATTTAGATAATCACTATTTATCAAATCTAAATTTAGGGAATGGATAGAGTAACTGATGCAGAAGATTTTTAATTATCCTATCTAAAATTTAAGGTAAAATATTTGGATAGGATAACTGATATAGATGCTCTTACAACGTACGACCACGAAGTGGTATACATCAAACTGCCACGGTGTTTATCGAAAAATCAAGACTTAAAAAATTCACCTACCACCTATTGAATACAATACAGGGATTCCAAATATCTTTGGTTACATCTGCCCATTAAATTTACAATCAATGATAAATGGAAATGTAATTTGAGACACCTAACAACACTGCACCATTTTTGTATGTCAAACATACTTCAAAAGATCATCCAAACATTCGTGTGTTGTTTTTCATCTGGGAGGCCACCACAACTTTGCTACGCTCAAGAAACTTCGCTAACAAAAACTGAATAACAAAACTTTAAAACTGACAAGATTGAATATAGTGACTGGATGAAGCTTTCAATTACTCCAAAATAAGAATTTTTGGAAAAAGCAATTGCCTAAAATCTCACCTCTACCGGTACATGGTACAAACAACTTAGCATTATGCTATTCCACGAATCTGTTTATCACAGAGCCCAATTTTGTTTCGGGAGACACATCAATTCTGGAGGCTGAGGATACAAGGAAAAAATCTTGAGTGGGGAATACAGCAAGATGTTTTCTTCTGGAACCTATTCATAAAGTAGACATGAAAATCCAAAGTCAATTATAAAACATAATGAAAGAAAATGATAACATTTGGTTATACCAAGTCTAGTATACATATAGATACATTAATATCTAGTGTACATTATGAAATTGACAGTCATATAATAAAAACAATACTAAAAAATCCTTTATAATTTTCTACATCAAATCAAACGTCTGTTTTTGAGTTCCTTAAAAAATGAGCAAGTGATGAGGCTGTAAGCATAGTTTACAAAATTAGCTAAAATAGATCTAGATTAATCAAGTTGGCATGAGATCAGCTGGTAGAGAGATCTGATATTTGCTGAGAAATCAGGAACACAATTTAATCAAAAATTTGTTCAGAATCTTTAAATCACGTAAATCTGAAATCAACTAAACTCTTGAACAAATCATGAGGTTGGAGGTGGCATATAGATGACTATTGCTTAAGCCTTAACTTATCAAGTTACCAAAGCAGAAGCCTTCAAGCAGGTGTGATCCGGGCCGACCCTAGATTTTGAAGGATCTGGTGTAAAAAAAAAAAAAAAAGGAAAAAAAAAATGATGATATAAAAATAAACTAAATTTATGTTTAGAGATTTTAAGATGTACTCTGTACATATTTTATTTTTTTATTAGACACTTCTACCATAAAAAGATCTATAATATTTTAGAATTTATATTTAGATTTTTAATTTTTTTTTCAACATTGTTTTGTTAGTATTTATTTTTAAAAAAATATATATATATTTTTAAAATGATCCTACCTTTTTAATTTAATTTTTTTCAATGAATTAGCATTTATTTAAAAAAAAATAAAAATTACAAAAATAAAAAGTGAGCCCTGTTGGAGGTGGGTTCTGTGTGTCGGCCTCATCTTAACCACACTAGGATCGGCTCTAGGTGTGATGAGTGGGAGAGCTCAAAGTACAATGATAGATGAGGTTGATAAGCAGGTTTACTAGAGCCAGCTCTGGGTGGTCAAGGTGCGGCTGGCGCATAGGGCCCCCCTCCGATGAGGACCACTTTTCTTTAAGTTTTTAAATATTTGTTTTAAGTAAATGCTAATTCATTGAAAGAAATATTTGTTTTAAGTAAATTCTAATTCACTGAAAAAATAAATTTAAAAGGTGGTGTCAACCTTTTTTTTTTTTGGTAATTTTTATATATATATTTTTAAAGTAAATGCTAACAAAACAATGTCTTTGAAAAAACATAAATTAAAAAGATCTAAATATAAATTCTAAAATATTATGGATTTTTTTTAAAAGTGTCCAATAAAAAAGAAAATTATGCACCAAGTAAACCTTAAAATCTCTAAACATAAATTTAATTTAGGTGTTCTATTAATGAAATTATTCTGATAACATCTATTTTATTATTTTTTATATGAATACAAAAAGTCTATTATTATTATTATTATTATTATTATTATTATTATTATTTTACACGGGCCCCTTCAAAATCTAGGGGCCTTGAGGTTCACCAACCACAATCCATGGACAATTGTGATAGGTGCACCTTAGGAAGGTATACCATGCTACTAATAATAGCTAATAAAGAGCATCCATATTGATATTAATATCGGGTGTTATAACATCTAAATGATGTTATAAATCAATGTGGATGAGTGTTATAACACCCACATATTAACCGTGTTCAATTCTTTGAACGTTGTTAATCAGCAGATTTTATATAAAAAAATTTCTAAAATTTTTAAAAAAATAAATTTGGATATAAAGAATAAAATGAATAAATGGATAATGTAACCCACAAATAATCAATATTAATGTTAAAATAAATATGAGTGTGTGTTAATAATAGAGAAGTGCTAATATAATGGGTACGTGGTATGCTATTTGAAGAGATGTCATATATTAACATACAAACAAATGCAAATGCCCTAAATGATATTGATAAGGTAATGAATATGGCCCCCCAGAAGTGGGAAGATTAGCTAACGTCGAAGTCAAGGTCAAACGGTCAAAGTTGGCCGAGAAGACCATTAGAGCCGGGCATACGTAAAATGCCAACCAGACTGTTCGAATGACAACACTTCGCAACATGCAACTGATATTACGAGCCAGATGCCATGTTGCTCAAACCACTGTCTTGGCCGATCGGACCTCATGCCCGATCAGACACACTTCAACTCTCCGACAACAGTGAAGCTGAGTGAAGATCAATCTGGCAGATCTATTCAGTACAGCCAATCTGGTGATGCCCCCGGTCGAGCAGTGTCAGGTTGGCCTATAGCGGGACCCATATGCGTACCTCTTGGTACTCTTTGGAAGTTTGTGCCATCGACAACAAAGAATGTCTATCAAACAAACAGTACTTTAGAAGCTTCTAGCCTCTCACATCAGAGATTTGCGTACTCGTTTAAGGAAAGGTGTCAGAGATACTTTTTAATTTATCTTTTACTAGGGCACTTTGGAAAACATGCATATACTTTAGGATGCGTGCACAAACGCTTCAGTGACACTATAAAAGGTGGTTTCCATCTACATGCAGAGGTATACGAAACTTTACTATTCAACACGCTCACTGCTATAATTTTTCTACTATTCTTCTCCATTGAACTAAGCACTGACTTGAGTGTCAGAGAGCCAATGTTGGAACCCCTTTCCGGCCCGGCACTAACGCTCCTAGTTTTGCAGGACAACATGGAGTCTTCATCTAGTCAACAGCAGAGCCACGTTCCCAACCTACCATCTTCCCAACTTTCGGATAGGATCATATTTGGCGCCTTCTGTGGAAATCTACACTTGAATCTGAAACGTGAAGATGGAAGATGTTGGGTGACTCATTACAGTAACGTTAACCCAAGAAGAACTGGAGATGCTAATACAAGCCTGAGCTACAAAGATAGTGGAATAGCAACAGATGGCAGCCGACTGTCGAGTGCCGAACGACTCAGCTATATTGGCGACAGGTTAGAGAGCTGACTAGAGAGCCCGAGCGGAAGACCCTGCCGACCGCAAGTGATGTGCATAGATTTTATATATTTTTATGCATATTTTGACGCACATTTACATACTTTGAGCTTGCTTGATCTATGCATTTTTATACTTCCAGCTTTTCTTTTAGCATATTTACTCTTTTTGTTCGGAGATATGCTTTTTGTGCATTTTTTGTACACAGGAGTCGAATTTGGTGAAGATTCTACATTCTTGGACAAACTTATGAGCTAAGCATAGGAGAAAGCACTTGGCCGTGTGCTACACACGGCTCTGCCTGGGTGGAGTGCTCTAGCCGTGTGGTCAACCAGGAGAAACAGACAAGGAACTTGGCCTGGCCATGTGAACCTCACACGGTCGTGCCAAGTTTTAAAGCAAATCAAAGTTCAATCCTTACATGGCCGTGTGGATCTACATGGCCGTGTAAGGTTTCCAGAGACCAAGAAGGCCCTGGCCGTGTGCATCACACGGCCGTGCAGGATTCCCAACGCTTAAAAGTGTTCTGGCCGTGTACACCACACGACCGTGTCAGGTTTCTAGAAGCTGAGGCAGTCCAGGCCGTGTGGATCTACACAGCTGTGCTTGGAGGTCTTGATGGGAGTTGTCCACGGCCGTGTGCACCACACGACCGTGTATGGATGGCAGAGAGGGGAAAGGCTCTGGCCGTGTGAACCTCACACGGCCATGCCTCGGGGCCGTGTGGTGCCCGAAAGCCCCCTCTATTTAAAGCCTCTTTGAAGATTTGAAAGGGGATCTTCTCCCCTTTGGGAGAAAGCAAGATTTGGTGGATTCCTCCCATTCTTATGAGGATTTTTGGGCGATCTAAAGGGAGATCTTGGCGAATTCGACTCCGGGAGCGAGGATTGGATCCGAAGATGGAGCTATATTGTAGATAAGTTTTCTTTCTCTCCTCTTCTTGGATTGGGATTGAAGAAATGCTTGTAATCTTCTTATCTTTGGTTTTCTTTCTTCATTTATGGAGTAGATCTTTTTGTTCTAGGATGGAGGGAGTATTTGTGAGATAAATTGATGTAAACTCTTGTGAATTTGCCATTTCTTTGTTTCTATGATGTTGCCTAGTTTGTATCGATTGGATCTTGAATGATTAATTGTGATTAGGGCTTAATTCTCATTCTTGATTGATTGTTTGGATATCTTATAGACTTTGTAGAGATTAACTCTCACTCGATTTTCCGAGGGATCCATGTGACAGGTGCAAGCCCGTGCAAGGACGTTTGAGGGATAACCTTGAAGGGGAAATGAGAATATTCAAGAGGGTAGGATAGATTTTATGATTCAATCCTTATATCTTTATGGGTTAAGAAGCTATGAACTTCTATGTTGATATCCGAGGGAAGCATAATAATAGGTGCAATCCTGTGTAAGGACAACGTAGGTTCATATCTAATTGATCATATTTAGGTACATTTTTCAGTCCTAAGCCGGTTATCTATTGCAAGAGAGAACCGACAACCTTCTACAAATATGAGACAATTGAGAAATAAAAATTGGTAAACCATATACATTCAAGAGATCTTACAAAGAAACCAAAACTCCTAGAACCTCCCTTTATCATAACTCAAACCCCAAACTCTTGTTTGTTAATCTTTCATTTTAGATTTGTTTTTCATCCTTAGCATTTGAAACCAATTGATTAGTTGTTTAGCTAATTCGCTTTGAGATATTTCTAGTGCTTATTCCAGTCCCTGTGGATACGATAATCTTTTATATTACTTGCGACATTTTCGTACACTTGCGGAACGTAACAAGTTTTTGGCGTCGTTGCCGGGGACTACGCTATAACATTGGAGATTATCAATTGAGTTAGACTAAACATAACATTTCTATTTCTTTTCATTTGCATATTTGTAACTAATCTCTAGTTTTCTGTTTTCATTTTCCTGTATACTTTCTAACTTCTTGGAAATTCTTTTGTAGCAATTTTAATTCTGCATTTTTTTTTTGTTTTCTAACATTCCAATCTTACCTTTCTCTGTTTTTAATTTCTTTGTTTGATTTAGTTTCTATTGCAATCTTGTTCTTGTGTATGCGAAGATCTAACTTTGCAGGAGAATTTTTTCCTCTTGACCCTGAAATTGATAGAACATTTCATAGAAGAAGAATTCTGCAGAGACAAATTGAAGAATAAGAGTATTTGAACATGGCTAATAGACCACTAAAGGATTATGCAGTACCTTATGCTAGGGGTTTTCGATCTAATATTTCAAGACCCTTAGTGGAGGCAAATAATTTTGAGATCAAACCTGCAATTATTTCCATGGTGCAGCAAAATCAATTTGGTGGAGGACCACATGAAAACCCTAATCAACACTTAGAGGTCTTTTATGAAATATGTGGGACAATGAAAATGAATGGTGTTCCTTCAGAAGCAGTGCAGTTATTATTATTTGGGTTTTCTTTGAGAGATAGGGCCAAGCAATGATTGAATTCTTTGACTCCAACAGTATCACCACTTGGGAACAATGTGAGCAATAATTCCTTGATAAATTCTATCCCCCAAGTAAAACTACTCATATGAGGAATTTAATTGCAAGTTTCAAACAAGCTGACTCAGAATCTCCATTTGAAGCTTGGGATAGATACAATAGTATGCTCAGACAATGCCCTCACCACAGTTTGGAAAGATGGTTAGTGTTGCGTACTTTCTATAATGGTATTAATTATCATACCAAAGTGTCCCTTGATTCAGCTGCTGGAGGGGCACTCATGAATAAAAATTTGGATGAAGCTGAGGAAATCATAGAGAGTGTAGCACAAAATCATCATCAATGGGCAAATGAAAGAAATGACGGTCATCCTTCAATAAACCCAATAACAAAAGCATCAGGAAAGTTTGATGTTGATGCAGTGACTTTATTGGCTGCAAAACTTGATGCTCTTACAAAAAAATTTGAGAATATGGGGACTAGTTCAAATATGGTAAAATTTGAGAATATGGGGACTAGTTCAAATATGGTAAATGCCATTGCTATATCTTGTGAAGTATGTGGGAGTTCAGAACATTCAAATGACTCATGTCCATTGGGAGCTATCACTGCACAAATTAATCAATTGGAGCAATGCGATACAATCATGGGTTTCAATCAAAGACAGAGCAACCCATACTCAAATACTTACAACCCTGGATGGAAAAATCATCCAAATTTCTCTTACAGAAATAATCAGGATTAAGGACCATCTATGGGGGCAAGACCAAATTTTTAATCTGGGCAACAAAATTTTCAGCAACAATCTTTTCAAGGCTTTCCTACATCCAAAATTGAAAAGATGCTTGAAGAAATTATCTCCAATCAAAATGAAATGAAGCAGGATCTATTGAAGCTTACTTAGAGAATGGATAATTATGAAAAGCATCAAAATATTCAGGATAGCCAAATTGCCCAGCTAGCTTCCTCATCTTCTAGAGCACTAGGACAACTTCCTGGAAAACCTGATGTAAATCCTATGGAGCATTGGAACATAATTGAGCTTTGGAGCGGACAGACCTTGGGAAATCCCCAAGTGATTGCTCAAAAAGGGATGCAAAATGAAGAAGAGCTCTCTCCTCCTACACCTAGTCAAATTTTTAATAATGAGAAGAATACCATTGAGGTTGAAGAGACTCTTCCACTGAACCATCAGAGCAAAGTTATCCCTTTTCCCCAAAGACTCAATATGCTTAAAAAGGATGAAGAATTTGGTAAATTTTTGGAGAAGGTTAAAGAGATATGCGTTGAAGTTCCTCTTATAGATGTTATTCTTCAAATGCCAAAGTTTGCCAAATTCCTGAAGGACATCATGTCAAATAAAAGAAAGAGAGGAGATGTAGAGACCATTGCACTAACTGAGGAATGCAGCACTCTTTTGGTGAAGAACACTTCCCCGAAATTGAAGAATCCAGGGAGCTTTTATATTCCTTGCAATATAGGAACAAAATTCATTGAAAAAGCTTTTTGTGATTTGGGGGCAAGTGTTAGCCGCATTCCCTATTCAATTTGTAATAAGTTAGGTCTCAAAAATATTAAACTTACTACTATGACACTACAACTTGCTGATCATTCCTGCAGGTACCCTATGGGTATTATTGAAGATGTGCCAGTAGAAGTTGGTGAGAATATTATTCCCACAGATTTTGTTGTGTTGGACATGGAAGAGGACCCTAAAATTCCTATCATATTAGGAAGACCATTCCTTACTACAACTGGAGCAATTATTGATGTTAAAAATCATAAGTTGTCATTGGTAATTGGTAAGGAACGGTTGGAGTATGATTTATCTAATGTCTCTAACCATGTTTCTTCTCTTTTAAATGCTTGTAGCAGGGCAAGCATTTACAAACTTGAGGAATGGAATTTCCATCCTCATGGAAGGCCACCTAATGAAAAGAACAATTTGGTGGAGGATGTTGGGAGGAGACCTCCCAACAAAAATGAAAAATATGTCTGCCCTCCAAGGGCAAGGAAACGAGAAGAATAAGTTGGATTGGTCGAGCTAAAGACCCTAAACAAGCGCTTCTTGGGAGGCAACCCAAGGGTTCTTTTAGTTAGTTGTATTTTGTATTTTCATCTTTATTTTATTTTCACTATGTTTTAGTTTTGTTTTCAGGTTAAAATCTACTTCCATGAGCTGGCCATGACTTCTTCATGGGTATGGAAGTATTGGAGAAGTGGATTAGGAGAATAATCATCAAAAGAAATAAAATAGGGCATGGCCGTGTGCTATACACGACCAAGCAAATGAAGCGGTGAAGGAAAAGGATCTGGCCGTGTCTACCAGACACGACCGTGTGAAGTCTGCAGAGAAGGAAGGGAGCATGGCCGTGTACCAGACACGACCGTGCAAAGAATCCAGAGAAGGAGAGTTCTTTGACCGTGTACCAAACACGTCCATGTGTCAAATCCAGAGAAGAGAACTCAGAAGGTCATGTCCCAGACACGGCCGTGTGAGGAAAGCCGAGAAGAAGGAAGTTGTGGCCGTGTCCCAAACATAGCCGTGTGAAGAATTCCAGAAAAGAAGATGGGTATGGCTGTGTCTTAGACACAGCCGTGTGATGGGACGTGAATAAGGCCATGTAATGAAACATGGCCCAGTCTATACCCTCTAAAAGGGTTAGGGCAAAGGGTGTGGGTGGTACACGGCCGTGTACCACCGCACATCCTCTTCTTTATCCTTTTTTCTCATTTTTTTATTTCTAAGGTTTCAGACTACTTCTTCTAACTTTTCTTTCTCATTCTTCCTGAGAAGATTGAATCATTTCTTCATGGCAAATGTGATTAAGGAGACTTCATCCACGGGAAAAGGAAAAGAGAAGATGGTTGCAATAAAAGGGAGGAACTCTTGTTTTAAAGGTATCTCTAATAACTTTGATATCATTTTCTCTAGTGAAGAGAAACAACTTAGATATATTTCTTTATGTAAACGTCCTCTTGTGAGCACTAAGTTTATTGATGAAGTAAGTTTGGAAACTCTAGGGTTTAGGGATGATTTGAATTGGTTATTTGAAAGAATAGGTTGGAGTGGTTTAATGAATATGAAATACCCTACCTACCCTAGAATTGTTTTTGAATTTTTAAGTTCTATAGTAGTTGATAATGTTCAAGGTGGGGGCAAACTTAGTTTTCGACTGTTTAATGATGATTATGCATGGACATTAAGTGATTTTAACACTTGTTATGAGTTACCTCAAAAAGATTTGTGTACAATTTTATCTCAGTTTGAAAATTCACGTTTTTGGCAACACATTTCTCAACAATCACATTTTAACCCTCATAATTCCAGAGCTCTTCACATTATTAACCCGATTTTTAAATATGCTTATTTAGTCATGAAGAATACCATATTTGGAAGAGAAGATAAAGAGGGATCGGTAAGACTTATGGATTTGTATTGCTTATGGGAAATGGTTGAAAATGTACCAATTAATTCTGATTACTTCTTTCTTAAACATTTGGTGAAATTAGGAAAATTGGATTCTACTACACCTATTGTTCTAGGAGGATTACTTACTCAATTGGCTTTAGTATTAGGGTGTGATTTAAGTGAATTGGAAATGGTTGAAAATTCTTGTGGATTGGATTTAGATTCATGTTTAGCAATTAAAATGATTAAGCATGAAGAACATGGAAAATTGGTGTTTGAAATTAGCTAGGCAACAATCTAGAACATTGTCATCTTTTACTCCAAGGAATGTTCCCAAGGCTAGTCAAGATGCCCATAGTTTTATTTTCCAAGAACTTCACTCTGTTTTGAACAATATTCATAATGATCTAGACTCGACTAATGAATTCCTTACAAGTAAGGAACACATGGAAGAGGAGCAATTTAAAAAGTTACAAGATTTTTTTAGAGTGAGAGGGAATTGTGTGAAAAGATTTCTCAATTTATGAATTCCTATAGGACCCATTTTAAGTTTAATGAAGATTTTCGGGGGTATATGAGGTTTTTTCAAGATGATGTTGATAAACTTTTTGAGTATCATATGTTTGTTAGAAATGAAGTAAGGTGGTTTATGGATTATTTCCCTTTTATTCTGCCTGAATTTCCTGATCTACCTCCACCTCCACCATATTGATTTCATCGGGACGATGAAAAGTTTGAGTCTGGGGGGGTGTCAAACCTGATTTCTTTTTGTTTCAGTTTTTGATTGTTTTCTTGTTTTCTGCATGTGTAGTTTTTGTTTTGCATTCTATTTTGATTGTCTTGCTTGAGTGTTTGTTTTGATAGTCATTTGATTATCTTTTGAAATTCTTTGGCAAACATCTTGAGAACATCAATCTTCACTTTTATGCTTTCTTGAATTCAAGATAAAATGTTAGCACGTTCATTATCTAGATTCATGATGTTGTAAATGATGCTAGTAGTAACCTTTACGTACTTCTTTTCTCTATCTTGGGTAGCATGAAATAAGCTAAGAATCATATGGAGATGAGTTTTAGTCTTGGCTTAACCTTAAGAATCTTACTTTCACTACACTTTGACTTGATGCTTGAATGGTTGATATCATTGAAATAGTCATGATTCATCTTGTTTGCTTAGTACTTGGTTTCCATGGTGATTTTTCAAACTTTATTTTGGTTACTGGATGAGGCTCAACTCATGAAAGCTCATTTGAAAAAATCAAAATATCCCAACATTTGTGCTAAAAGTACACTTGTGAAATAAGATTTGCCCAATGCAAATACTTATGAAAAAAATTGAAAAAGAAAAGCAATGAAACAAAAAATAAGGGATATAAAAAATAGTTGTCGTGAGTGGAATCTAGCAAGTCACCTCTTTGAGACCGAGTTAAGTTACTGGGGAAATGACTGCTTAGCTTCTCTTGAGATTGAGCACACCTTTGAGACCTTGGGTTGGTTGAGAAATATGAACCAAGTGAGTGGCAAGTAAGTGTCTATCACTGGTTACTTGTCTCTCACCGGAAACATTAGGAATTCAAATTTGATGACGACTTGACTAGGACATAGATTGAAACTTGAAGGATTTTTGAGTTACTTTTACACTGTGCACAGGATACTTAAGCTTGAGCCATACTTGATTTGTTTCCATGATTATGCTTGTTATTGGAACTCTTTGATAGAGTTAGGAAAGTACATTTGGGTTTATAAATGCGTTGTAGAACATATGAATTTAGATTGCAGCATTTTGCTTGAGGACAAGCAAAGGTTTAAGTCTGGGGGTGTGATGTGCGTAGATTTTATATACTTTTATGCATGTTTTGACGTACATTTACATACTTTGAGCTTGCTTGATTTATGTATTTTTATACTTCCAACTTTTCTTTTAGCATATTTACTCTTTTTGTTCGGAGATATATTTTTTATGCATTTTTTGTACACAAGAGTCGAATTTGGTGAAGATTCTACATTCTTGGATAAACTTATGAGTTCTTCAAAAGATTGTAAGTACTATATAAAGCATTTGTCAAAATAAATTTTCAATCATTTCGCACAACATTTTTGAGATAGCCTAAATGTTCAAGTAAATTTAAAGCAAATTTCAAACAAATAATTTTCAAATCACTTTTTGAAACTTTGTATGAGGTTTGTAATATGTTTTTAAAAGGCAATTTTGAAAGTGTTAAATTTGTCAAAGTGCTTTGCAAAGTAATTTTCAACCAAAAATTCAAGTGATATTCATCAATTCCTTAAGTAAAATTTAAGTATTTTAAGGCATTTTTCAAAAATTAGGAATTTTTATAGCAATTGTTTTTTCAAGAAACTCATCAAAACATAAAGTATTTTTGTAAACATTTTTAAAAATGTTTTTCTAAAATAAAACCTGATATTCAATTATTCTCCCCCATAACCTGATATTACTTTAAAAATAATATTCATCTAAAAATTATCTTTTAATGTCTAACCTAGAATTATAGTTAACTATCAAAAGATAATAACGTTCACTTGGTTAATCAAGTTAAGTACGTTAATCTAGCTAGTTACTCACTAAGATGGACCACTTAACTTAGTTAAGTACGTTAATCTAGCTAGTTATTCACTAAGATGGACCACTTAACTTGATCAATGTATTTATGGTATTTAACGAAGTTCAGGCAAAGTGCTAAGCATCTTACGTCATTCTATGTTTTTGAATACATAAGTAAAGTAATCCTAGTATGCTTGTGAGATGCGGGTTGCCTAAAGCTATAGGATCATGATTTCTAGCAGAAATTCTAGGTTAAGTCCATCACAAATTTTGAAAAACTAGAAAAATGGGGATTTTAACTAACAAGTAAAAGTAGAAGTGACCTAGAAGTTGAAAATTACTTGCAAGTAAATTTAGTTAAAAGATTAAGGTGGCGTTTGGTTTATGAGTTTGAGAATGAGGGAATGGATTCATTCCCAAACCTTGTGTTTGGTTAGTGAGAATGGAATCAATATTTTAGAATGAAACTAAAAAATTTGGGTATGGATGAAATCCACCATCTCCCTTGGATTTTGATGGAATAGGAATGTGAATTAAGTTTTAGACAAAAATACCCTTAGTATATTTGTTCAATTTTTTTAATTTCATACTCTCTCTCCTTGTTCTCTCTCATCATATTTTCTCTCTCCTTATTTTATCATCATACTTTCTCTCTCAAGATACTTTCTCTCTCCTCATTCTCTCTCATCACACATTCTCTATAATTTTCTCTCTATATTCTCTCCCATCATACACTCTCTCTCCTTATTTTTTCTCTCTTCATTCTCTTCTATCACACTTTCTCTCCCATTACACACTTTCTACTTATTTTTTCATCATACTTTCTCTCTCATCGTACTTTTGCTCTCATTGCACTTTCTTTCTCATCATACTTTCTCTCTCCTCAATCTCTCTTAGCATAATCTCTCTCCTCATTTTCTCTCATCACACTTTCTCTCTCATCATATTTTCTCTCTCCCCAGTCTCGTATTTTCTCTCATCACACTTTTTCTCTCTTCATTTTTTCCATCATTCTTTCTTCTCAACTCACTTTCTCTCTCAGCATACTTTCTCTCTCCTCAGTCTCTCATTTTCTCTCATCATACTTTCTCTCTCTTCATTTTTCCCATCACTCTTTCTCTCTCAGCATACTTTCTCTCTCCTCAGTCTCTCATTTTCTCCCATCATACTTTCTCTCTCTTTATTTTTTCCCATCACTCTTTTTCTCTCAACCCACTTTCTCTCTCATCGTACTTTCTCTCTCCTCATTCTTTCATTTTCTCTCATAATACTTTCTCTCTCTTTATTTTCCCCATCACTCTTTCTCTCTCAGCACACTTTCTCTCTCATCATATTTTTTCTTTTCTCAATCTCTCCTATCATGCACTCTCTCCTCATTTTCTCTGATCATACTTTCTATCTCTTCATTTTTTCCCAACACACTTTCTCTCTCATCATTTTCTCTCATCATATGTTTCTCTCACATTCAACTTTCTCTCCTATCTAATTTTTTCTCTTATTTTCCTATAAGGGTAAAAAAGAAAATTTAGGTTCATTCCGATTGAAAATATTTAACTAACCAAACATCATTTTTAAGAATGATACCCAAGCTCATACTCATTCCCATTCCATAATACTATGATACTCATTCCCATTCCGATTCCTAGGAGAGAACCAAACGTCCCCTAAGTTATAATCTATCGTGAACATTCCTAACTGTCGGCATAAATTGCTAGATTTAGATTCATGGAGAGGTTTGGTAAAGATGCCAGCTAGATTTGATTTGGACTAACGTAGTTGAGTTCACTGTCTCCTTTAGCTACATGATCCCTAATAAAATGATGTTTAATTTCAATGTGTTTGGTTCTTGAATGATGCACTAGATTTTTAGTTAAATTAATTGAGCTAATATTATCAATAAATATTTTTATAGTTTAGGTTAAAATCTCTTAAAGTATGCATCATCCATAATAACTGTGCTATACATTCTCTCATGGCTATGCACTCTGCTCTAGTAGTAGATAGAACAATACAATATTATTTTCAACTAAACTAGTTGACCAGTGATTGCCCAAGGAGTTGGCATCCACCACTTGTATTTTTTTAATCTAATTTATAGCTGACATAATATGAGTCAGAATAGCCTATAAGTTCAAAACTATTTGTTCTAGGGTATCAAATTTCTACATTGGGTGTGCCTTTTAAGTATCTAAAGATCCTTTTTACCATAGTTAGGTGAGACTTTTTAGAATAGATTTGGTATCTAGCACACATACTAACTATAAATAAGATATTAGGTTAGCTTATAGTTAAGTATAACAGATTGCTATGACACTTCTATAATATTTTAGATCCACTGGTTTTCTATTTGGATCATGTTAAGTTACCGCAAATGCACGGCTACGTTGTTAGTAATAAAAATATTTATCCCACAGGGACTATTGATTAGGCACTAATTAACTTCGTACAGTGAGTTATCTAGACAATTAAACGTTGGCTCATGAACACTTAAACAAGAAAGAGAAGGGAAGAGAGAGAGAGAGAGAGAATAAGCGTAGTAGAGTGAAGGATGATAGATTCTAGAATTTCAATTTCACTATAATGCTAGCTAATGTCCCTATGCATTATTCATCTCCTTATCTCAATCCTTATGCACATGTAGAAAGTTAAATTCATTACCAGCTCTTTCCTGTAGTGGTCAAACTAGAATGCTATCTTGATCCATATCATATGCTACCAAATGGTAATGATTCCTATGAAGTCTAGTAATGAGATAAACCTGTCACTAGTGCCCCTCGATCATAAATCACAAGAATACACTAACACTTAATAAAATAGAGATAGAAATAACAATTATGTCCAATTCCCTACTTCCTTGTGGAGAATTATCCTCCCTTTCAAGGCAATGCCCTATATGTCCGGAAATAGGATACCCTTGTCACTAGAGCTCCTCGTTCATACGATCTAAGGTATTCCCCCTACGGGGTGAACAATCAATACACATTTACATATTTACACCATTCACACATTTCATCAAACACACAGAAGACACAACATACATAGAACATGACATAAATACTTCATTGAATAATAAAATATTCAAATACATAGTTTATACATCACATCATATCATAATTACTTCCTACATCCTATATCTAGAGAATCTATCCCATTACAAGGGATTACAATCCAAAGATGAAGAAAGAAGCAAACTGCAACTCAATATATAGAGATAGAGGGAAGAGATGCTTACCTTTGAAGCGTAACGTCTTTAGAAGCACTCCCTTGCTCTAGAGATGGATGGATCTTGAAGAAGAAGAGCTTTAGGGCTTCCCCCTAAGGGGAGAACCCTTCTCCAAGGAGAGAGACGAAGCCCTCAATCCCAAGAGGAGTTAAAGAATGAGATTCTTGACCCTTTTATATCTCCTATAAACAACCCAGGAAAACCAATATTATAAGGGTCCGGTAAATCGAGTTTTTCACCTATTAAACATAATTTTCTCATAGTTCACCCTGAACCAAAGTTGTATCCCTTGAAATTATCTATAATATGATATTTGGATCAAGCCCTGGCTCTGACTAAGATGAAAGTTATGGTGGTTCAAAGTTTAGTCTACAGTTTGGGCGGAGGGTCCAATGAAGCCGTGGTTGGGAGGCACGACCGTGCCTTTTAGCATGGTTAGACTCTACTTTCTCTCTGTTGAACCCGAAGCAAAATTGTAGATCTTAAAGTTGGCTATATTTCAGTATAAAGAACAGTCATAACTCTAATTGAGCACAAAGTTATGGTCGTTTTATGATTGGTCTATAATTTGCCCAGAATTCAACATGGCTCTATTTTGGCATGACACGACCTCAGCTTCTCCATCACATGGCCATGTCAAAAGACACGGCTGTGGCATGCATGGCCTCGGCCAGAGAGGCACGACCATGTGAAACCACACGGCTGATGCCTACTTTGGCTTTGCTCTGGCGGCACAGCCGTGTGGATTCATATGGCCAAGGTCGGCTCCAACTTTGGAAAATCTACATGACCATGTGGAAACACACGGCTGAGGTCTACTTTGCCTCTGGAATGTGGCACGACCATGCCATTTAGCATGACCACACCTTACTATACATCATGATGGCTACATGGTTGTGTGCTTTCATATAACCCGAGCTAGATTTCTTCTGAAGTTGCTCCCGTGTGCATTTTTGCTCCATTTTTGCTCCAAATATCATCCTGTCAATAAGAAAACACATAAAGAGTAGATCTCTAATAAAGGAGTAGAAATATGATATTACAATAAAATAGAGTGCAATAAACATAGATTATGTTCATGAAATATAAGTAGATGTACGTTAAAACATGCATAAAAGTGTATATAATCTACGCATATTAGATTGTTGGTGCAATATCCCTCAGGTCAAGGTTGACCTGGGTAACCAAGCTGAGTCTTGGTTTGGGTTTAGATGTTTGACAATAAGATATTGATTGAAGAATAGTCAAGTAGGTCAAGGTTGACTGGATACTTGACTGGGAAGTCCTAACTAGGATGTTAGGCAAAATGAAAGTCCTGGTGAGTGAAGCCAGGCAGAAGAAAAGTCCTGGTGAGTGAAGCCAGGCAGAAGAAAGTCCTGGTGAGTGAAGCCAGGCAGAAGGAAGTCCTAGTGAGTGAAGCTAGGCAGATGGAAATCCTGGTGAGTGAAGCCAGGTGAAAGTCCTAGTGAGTGAAGCTAGGCAGATGGAAAACCCTAGTGAGTGAAGCTAGGTGAAAGTCCTGGTGAGTGAAGCCAGGCAAGGGAAAATCCAGATGGATCAAGGATGATCGGACATCTGGTGCTGGGAAGTCCAAGTAGGTCAAAGGATTGACTGGATACTTGGCATGAAAGAAAAGTCCAAGTAGGTCAAAGGGATTGACCGGATACTTGGCACAGAGAAAAGTCCAAGTGGGTCAAAGGGATTGACCGGACACTTGGTAAGGGAGTCCTAGCAGGTCAAGGGAGTGACTAGATGCTAGGCATGACATACCAACAGGTCAAGGTTGACCGGATGTTGGTTTGGGATATTTGGGACTTGGTTTTGGACAAAAACCAAGTGCTGGATCGATCCGTGGATCGATCCAGGCTCTGGATCGATCAGTGGGTCGATCCAGACCTGTCCCAGCGAACAGAGAGCTTCTGGATCGATCCGTGGATCGATCCAGATGTCCCAATCGATCAGTGGATCGATTGGGACGCGGCTGCTTCGCGCGATAAGCGCTGGATCGATCCGTGGATCGATCCAGGCGCGTTTCCAGAGCACAGAGGCGCTCTGGATCGATCCGTGGATCGATCCAAAGCCTCCCCGATCGATTGGGAACATTCGGATCGATCGGGATCCGACCGTTGGCGTCGTTTATAGCTGCAGGCGTTCGATGGCTGCGGCAGAACTTCACCGATTGATTCCAGATTCATCACAGCTCCTCCCCAGCACTCTCTAAGCTCCTCACCGCCAGTTCTTGAAGGTTCTTGGAGGTTCATCCAAGTCAAGAGGCGAGTTGCAACGAGAAGAAGAAGAAGCTAGGGTTTTTACTGCATCTCTTGTAAGCTTTTGCTTATTCTTTACTACCCTTTCTTCTACTTGTACTGAGAGTCTTGTAGGGCTTCTCCGCCCTCGGTAGTTACCGAAAAGGAGTGTTTTCATATTGGAGGGTGCGTGCGTGGTGTGGATCCTTGGATTAGTCATCTCCGTTGGAGGTGGATACCAAGTAAACTCCTAGTGTTAGCGTGTTTGTGTTTGTTTATGTATTTTCCGCTGCGCATTCTTGAAGAAACAAGCAACACCGAGCAACGAGCACGCGACGAGCTATTCACCCCCCCTCTAGCTACTTTTGGTCCTAACAAGTGGTATCAGAGCGAGGTTGCTCTTCACCGGAATCACCGCCGGAAGGGGCAAACATATCAAGAAAAGCTAGAGGGTGAAGAAGTTGGAGCAAATTCTTCAAGTTCAAGACTTTATCAAGCTCAACTTCAAGATGCAATTCCAAGATGGGCTTGGATTTGACACAAGGGTGGCTCCACCATACACTTCTACGAGTTTCGATTCTTGGAAATCAAGAATCGAAAATTTTCTTATGATGGAGATAGAGCAATGGTTTGCTCTAATGGAAGGCTTCAAGGCTCCAAGAAATTCAAAGGGCAAAGTTCTAAAGAAAAGCAAATGGAGCCCGGAGCAAGTCCAAAGGTGCGAGGCAAATGACAAAGTAACCAAGCTTTTGGTCAATTTATTGCCAAGCACCATCCTTTGCAAAATTGGAGAGTTTGAAGATGCAAAGGAGCTATGGAGCAAATTGGCCAAGCTTCATGAAGAGATCCCCTCCACTGTACAAGATCATGAAGAATCCAGAGAGGGTGACTCTTTGGAGCAAGACCAAGAGGAGGACTCCGAGGTTGAGAGATGCTTAACCTCCGAAGAAGAGGAAATCCAAGAAGCTTCATCCTCAAGGGAATGCAACGAAGGGAACAAGGAGGGAGCATACTCCTTGTTTCATGTTCAAGATGATGAAGCCTCCACCTCTAGGATTGAGGGGGAGCAATCCTTGGTGACGCCGGATCAAGAAGAAGGAGAAGCTTCTACATCCGGGTCAAGTGAAGAAGAAGAAGATGGTGCCACCTCCGAAATTCAAGAAATATCAAATGGAGGAGCAAGTGCCATCCCTACACAAGAAGGTATAAATGTTTCAATTAAAAATAAAAATCATATAATATGTTTTGAGTGTAGGGAAAGTGGGCACTACAAGAGCAAGTGTCCCAACTTGGCCAAGAAGAAGGGTCAAGTGACGCAAAAGGGCAAGGAGAAGCCCGAGGAGACCATATCCGGAACAAAGAAGAGCAAGGAGCATAGCATATGCTTCTCTTGCAATCAAAAGGGGCATTACCGGAGTCAATGCCTCAAGGGGAAGAAGATGGTCAAGGCTCAAGGAGACATTAGTCAAGGGGGAGCCTCCAAGGTAAAGAAGAAGGTAACATTTATTGAGCCTACTCCTTTACATTATGGTAAAAAGCATGATAGTTCTAATTTTTATCATTTTAATGCGATTTACCATAAGAATAGGAAGCATGAGGGCTTTAAGGAAAAGCATGTGGCCCTACATGCCAAAACTACTACACCTAAGGCTAGGAATGTAGGTAAAAGTCTAGGCAAGAACTCTAAGGATTGTAGCTACAAGCCTAGAAACAAAAATGCTCATGGACTTAATGGAAAACCAAAAATCAAGGACTTAGTGATGGAAAATCAAGTCTTGAGGTCAAGACTTGATAAAATGGAAAAGACCCTAAGAAGGATGGAAAATATCCTATTAGGCCAAAATGAGCATAGCCTAGGTCTAGGAGCACAAAGGTCATCCAATGGTCATAGAGGTTTGGGATACAAACCCAAAGCTAAAAAGGATGTGCCTAGTTATCATAGGGTTCCATATAGCTATGGAACAAACCCTAAGTCTAGAGGTCAAGTCCAAGATACAAGGGAAGATATCCTAGAAGTATCTTTGCAACCAAAGTGACTAAGACTTCTAAGAAGTCTAAGAAAGTCACTAACAAGGTCACAAGAGAGGCTATCCCTAGAGTTGACCTAGAAAATGTGACCAAGGCTTCTAAGAAGCTCAACAAGGTCATTAGGAAGGTATCTAGAGAAGTTATCCCTAGTGAGTACCTAGAGCATCCAAGGAGCACCAATAGGTGTTGGGTTCCTAGGAGCATCTTCTCTACCCCATAGATGGGTTAGAGAGTGTCAACTCCGATTAGAAGGGTAGTTAACCCAACTTTGAGGAAATTGACACTCAAGGAGCATTTTCAAGGTTTTTGTTAACCTTTGAAAATGAAATGGAATTATTATTTACTCCTTGAAAGAGTAAAATGTGTCTAATGGTGGAAAATTGATTTTATCTTAAAAAGGCATAAATTGGGAAAACCTAGAGAAATACCAAGTTGGGATTTTGGTATTCTCTTAGAAATTTTAAGGCACTCCGGGCCTTGATTTATGTGATTACTCTTGAGGAAAAATGGAATATGCCAACATTTGAGGATAAGCTTAATTTCAATTGACATAAATTAATCAAGAGAATTAGAAATGCCCATTTAGGTTTTGGCACTCTCTTGAAGCACTTTGGGCAATCTAGGGTTTAAGTTTTAGGATTAGCTAAGATTAACGATACTTAGATAGGTAATCTAGGTATATTTTATTTATGCTAAACCTTGTCATGATTGTTTGCTCATAATATGCCATGACATCATATTTTATCTTATTTGTATTTTGCATTCATGACTTATCATGAAAAATACAAAAATACCATGTCATGTCATACATACATCATGTAGTTATAGGATATTTTCTTTTGAAAATTATTTCCTTTTGATGTATGCCATAACATAATCATGCATTAAGTTTAATTCCTTGTAAATTAAGGACAAATGGCATTTAACATCACTTATTAACAAGTGACATCCTAGGTGGATGTTTAATATCTTTAAAATGTCTAGATAGATATGCATGATCCCTAGAATAGGTTAAAACCAAAATCTCACATCTCACAAGGACTATAAGGTGACTTGTATGTGTTTAAGTGCACATTAGATACAAGTGAGATGTTAGGAAGATGAACAAAACTCAAGATGTTGATTTAGTGCATTCTTCTGAGTTTTAGGTTCATCAAAACACATAGTTATGTGTTTTTCCATCATTGGGAAAGCTAATGTACAAGTCATGTGCATTAAGCCCAAGGAACATGGTGGGATATTGGTTTTGAAAATGTTTTTAAAATAATTTTGGAAAACCTTGGTGAAGGCTATCTTTTGATAGTAATCACCATTGAATAGTTAGACACAAACTTGAAGAAAACACTAAAGTTTTTGCAAGTTCTCAAGTTTGTGTCAATCTTTGAAAATATGATGTATTTTCATAGAAAACTATTTTTCCATGATAAATTATACCCTAAATAATGTCTACACAAATATTTACGATTTTTGGAATTTTGTAGAATTTTCTAGGGGTTTCTGAAATTGGCTGAAATTGAATTTCAGCAATTTCAGGCCTCCAATCGATCAGTGGATCGATTGGAGTGCCTCAATCGATCAGCCGATCGATTGAGAAGGCAATTCTCGCGAGCAGAAGCTCGCTGGATCGATCAGCCGATCGATCCAAGAAGACTGAATCGATCAGTGGATCGATTCAGCAGGGTTCAATCGATTGGAACCCAACTCCAATCGATTGAAGATGCTGATTTTGGCTGGGAAAGCTTATTTTCAGCATTTTGAACCTATTTTAGTCTAGGAAACCACTCCAAACCCCTGAAAATACATTTATATACATAAAAAGAGTGTTTTCGTGTGGAAAACAAGGATGGATTGGTTAAGGAAGGCTAAGTTGAAGTTTAGGTTGAGGTTTGTTTCAAATTTTGAATATTTGAACCTCAAAACTTCTAAAATTTGGTTTCCTAAAGTTTTAGGTATTCCAAGTCATTGTTGGTGCAATGACAGAAGTTACCACCATGTCTTTAGGGGGAGGGACTCTTTAAAGACATGAAAATTATTTTTCATGAACCTTGGAAGGTGGTTAACCTTCTGTTGTGAACTTGCTCAAGGTTGAGCATTTAAACTTGAAATGGGGAGAAATGGGGAGTGGATATCCTCATTATTTCAAGTGGATATTCAAGTGGTAGATAATGCTCAAGGTTGAGTAGTTGTCTACATTGAGGGAGAAGTTAAGGATAAATGAAGGGTATGGGACCTTCATTATCGTGTTGATCACAACGAGTGATGTTGTGAACAACGATGAGCAACTCTTCGGGGAGAGTCTTCAACAAATGGATTTGTTGAAGTGTGCCCAGAATTGGAGCATAGGTTGATGTGTGTCCAACGATGGGTTGATGTGTGCCAATAGGGGGAGAATGTATGGTTAAGCTTAGTCCTTCATTACCTATGGGAAGGTCATAGGGGGAGAATGAAAGGACTCATGAAAGGGAGTAAGTTAGGCTTTCATTACCTAGAGGGAGTTTGCCCTCTTAGGGGGAGAATGAAGAGCTTAATTTATGCTTTCATTACCTAGTGGCATGAAGAAGGAGGCTATGGGATTAGCCTAACTTACATATGGGATTGTAAGTGTTATTGTGGTATTGTCAAACATCAAAAAGGGGGAGATTGTTGGTGCAATATCCCTCAGGTCAAGGTTGACCTGGGTAACCAAGCTGAGTCTTGGTTTGGGTTTAGATGTTTGACAATAAGATATTGATTGAAGAATAGTCAAGTAGGTCAAGGTTGACTGGATACTTGACTGGGAAGTCCTAACTAGGATGTTAGGCAAAATGAAAGTCCTGGTGAGTGAAGCCAGGCAGAAGAAAAGTCCTGGTGAGTGAAGCCAGGCAGAAGAAAGTCCTGGTGAGTGAAGCCAGGCAGAAGGAAGTCCTAGTGAGTAAAGCTAGGCAGATGGAAATCCTGGTGAGTGAAGCCAGGTGAAAGTCCTAGTGAGTGAAGCTAGGCAGATGGAAAACCCTAGTGAGTGAAGCTAGGTGAAAGTCCTGGTGAGTGAAGCCAGGCAAGGGAAAATCCAGATGGATCAAGGATGATCGGACATCTGGTGCTGGGAAGTCCAAGTAGGTCAAAGGATTGACTGGATACTTGGCATGAAAGAAAAGTCCAAGTAGGTCAAAGGGATTGACCGGATACTTGGCACAGAGAAAAGTCCAAGTGGGTCAAAGGGATTGACCGGACACTTGGTAAGGGAGTCCTAGCAGGTCAAGGGAGTGACTAGATGCTAGGCATGACATACCAACAGGTCAAGGTTGACCGGATGTTGGTTTGGGATATTTGGGACTTGGTTTTGGACAAAAACCAAGTGCTGGATCGATCCGTGGATCGATCCAGGCTCTGGATCGATCAGTGGATCGATCCAGACCTGTCCCAGCGAACAGAGAGCTTCTGGATCGATCCGTGGATCGATCCAGATGTCCCAATCGATCAGTGGATCGATTGGGACGCGGCTGCGATAAGCGCTGGATCGATCCGTGGATCGATCCAGGCGCGTTTCCAGAGCACAGAGGCGCTCTGGATCGATCCGTGGATCGATCCAAAGCCTCCCCGATCGATTGGGAACATTCGAATCGATCGGGATCCGACCGTTGGCGTCGTTTATAGCTGCAGGCGTTCGATGGCTGCGGCAGAACTTCACCGATTGATTCCAGATTCATCACAGCTCCTCCCCAGCACTCTCTAAGCTCCTCACCGCCAGTTCTTGAAGGTTCTTGGAGGTTCATCCAAGTCAAGAGGCGAGTTGCAACGAGAAGAAGAAGAAGCTAGGGTTTTTACTGCATCTCTTGTAAGCTTTTGCTTATTCTTTACTACCCTTTCTTCTACTTGTACTGAGAGTCTTGTAGGGCTTCTCCGCCCTCGGTAGTTACCGAAAAGGAGTGTTTTCATAGTGGAGGGTGCGTGCGTGGTGTGGATCCTTGGATTAGTCATCTCCGTTGGAGGTGGATACCAAGTAAACTCCTAGTGTTAGCGTGTTTGTGTTTGTTTATGTATTTTCCGCTGCGCATTCTTGAAGAAACAAGCAACACCGAGCAACGAGCACGCGACGAGCTATTCACCCCCCCCCCCCCCTCTAGCTACTTTTGGTCCTAACATAGATCACTATCTAGAGTTATGTTAGTAGCCATTGGTGTTTTTAGTTCTTTAAAATTTTTCATTCCAAAATTTTTAAGTAATTCATTTGTGTATTTTTATTGATAAATGTAATTTCCTTCATTTGTTTATTTAACTTGTAAACATAAGAAATAGGTTAGTTTACCTACTAAGCTCATTTCAAATTCTTGTTCCATTAAGGTAATAAATTCTTGTAAAAATTTAGAATTTGTTGATCTAAAAATTATATCATCTATATATATTTGGGCTATAAAATGTCTATTTAAGAGTTTTTACAAACAGGGTTGAGCCAACTCAACCTTGATTAAAACCCTTAGAGATCAAATAGGTGGATAATCGTTCATATCAGGCCCTAGGAACTTGTTTTAGACCATATAGTACTTTCTTTAGCTTAAACACATGGTCAGGATGTTCTATGTAGACTTCCTCTTTGATTAACCCATTTAAAAGACGGACTTTACATCTATTTGATAAAATTTAAATCCTTATGGGCTGCATAGCTTAGTAGCATTCTAATAGACTCAAGTCTAGCTACTAGGATATAGATTTCATCATAGTCAAGTCCTTCAACTTGATTAATCCCTTTAGCTACTAACCTAGCTTTATTCCTTACGATTTTCCCTTTTTCATTTAGTTTGTTTCTGAAAACCCATTTTATTTCTATAGACTTTTTGCCTTTGGGTAATGGAACTAAGTCCTAGACTTTACTTCTTGCAAATTGGGCCAATTCTTCTTGCATGGAAAAGATCCAGTCTAAGTCAAGTAAGGATTCTTAAATAGTTTTGAGTTCAATCTTAGAAATTAAGGTAATTTGACTCAGATTTTTAAAAGCTAACCTAATTTGAGCCCTTAGATCTGAGTCTTCTATTATTTGGTCTACTGGATGATCTGGGCTAATTCTAACTGTTTTAGACTTAGTTTGTGTTGGTTGGTTTTCTTTTGGGTAAGTTGGTTTACTTTCTTATTCTTCTAATTGATTTAGGGTTTCACTATCTCCCCTTTGATTAGAGTTAGATCTAACAAAGTTGATTGGTTCAAATTGGGTTTGACTTTGGTCAGGTTCATTAGGTTCATAGGTTTTATCGAATTTTATATTTATTGTTTCTTCAATTTTTAGAATACTTTTGTTGTAAACTCGATATGCTCTACTATTTAGTGAGTACCCTACAAATATCGGAGTTTTAATTTTTTATGTAAATTTTTCTAAATGTTCTCTTATATTTAAGATGTATACATTACATCCAAATACTTTAAAATAATTAATGTTAGGTTTTTTATTATTTTAAATTTCATAGGAGGTTTTACTATATACTTTATGAATTATTATTCTTTTCTGAACATAGCAAGCGGTACTTACAACTTCAATCCAGAGGTATTTAAGTAGTTGGTATTCATTAAGCATTGTCCTAATAGCTTCTTGTAAGGTCTTGCTTTTTCTTTCCACTACTCTATTTTGATGAGGTATTCTAGATCATGAAAATTCTTGGTGATGGCCATTTTCTAAACAGAATTTTATGAACTTACGGTTTTTAAATTTTCAACCATTATCTCTCCTAATTCTTGTGATTTTTCATGCTTTTTCATTTTCAATTTGTTTATAGAAATTACTGAATATTTCAAATGTTTCATCTTTGTTTTTTAAGAATTTTACCCAAGTAAATCTTGAAAAATTATTGATTATTACTAGGCAATATATGCTGTTGGAGCAATCCCAATGGTCTGTGCGACCATGTGTTTTGGTGTTTGGGCAAAGAGTTTAAGTTAGGTTCACCTTTGTATTTGATATGTGTATTTGAGTTGTGCAGGTGTGCAGGATACACATGTGACTCAGGTTGATGGCTTCAGGTCCGGTAAAGGATGGAGCATCTGAGGGACCGTAGACAAGGCAGCGAGGACAAGGGCTGAGGAAAGCGACTTCGAGGCATATGCGAAGGATGGCATTGGGGACGAGCTGCGGGCTTGAATTGTAATGCTCGAAAATTCTCAAAATAATTATTAGAAATATCCTAGTATTTTTCTGAAATTTTAGGATATTTTTATGGAATTTTTAGAATAGCGGAAGTAGCAAAAATAAATAGAAAACGAAAACAGCCTACGCGGGAATTGAACGCGAGACCTAGCGAACCCCTATGACTTATCGATAGCTTTAGTAAACTAAGTGAACCCAGCAGGGCCGTGCTGAAAGGAAAGGGGAACAATTATATTTATATTTGAGTTGGGCCGAATTACCCACTTGATATAAATAGGAAATTATTAAGTGGGGTTGGGTTTTAACGCAACTCTCCTCTCCCTCAAACCCTCACTGCCGCCCACCTCTTCCACCTCTTCCTCTCTCGGCGCACCAAGCAAAGGCTAGGGTTCCGCCCCTAGGCTCTAGGAGCACCTTCCGGCGACCACCCCGACACGAGGACGCTTCCCTTCGCGAGAGGAACACGTGGACGCGGGAAAATCGTCAAGAAGATCGTCTCCACCGGGAATTTAGCGATTAGAATCGTAAGAAACCTAGCACAGGAGGTAAGAAATCCCTCACCTGCAGTATAAGTAGCTTCCGTATGAATTTTATGCTTCAGTTTAGTAGTATGTAGACTTTCGGCACAAAGGATGTGAACTAGCGCATACCAAGTGTTCGAATAAATTGTTAGCACAGTTAAAATGCAAGTTAGGCATTTTATTAGCTTAGATAAATGCAATAGAAGCATTTTCACAGCTTATTTAGTCTTGCTACAGCTCTTATAGGACTAGATGTCCAATGGGTGGGCTCCCACAGTCGCCTCTAGGTTCAGATAACCTAGCTCTAGGTTCAGATAACCTAGAAAGAGCAAGACAAGCAATAATTAGCTATGTTCAGTATTTTACTTTCTCAGTGGCACTGTACTGGATTAGATATCCATTGGGTTGGACTCCCACAGTCGTCCCTAGGTTCAGATAACCTAGTAACCCTACTAAATTCGGGACTTGCAAACCCGGGTCTAGTTAGGAATGCGCGCATAGCAAGTACAGTTGCCGGGCCCAAACAGTAGCATGATTATTATTTTGATCTACCTATGAATATAGTTTCCAAACATCACAAAATAGTTATGTGAGTTCAGTACAGCTTTAACATCAGATTAGTGTTAGCTTAATTCAGCTTTTGTATCAGTTTAGTTTTCTGTTGATACAACATGATAGTTTATGATTAGCTTTTATTGCCATGATTAGTTTCTTGGTCCTATGTGTTGTATGCCATGCCATGCTTAGCATTTTCAGTACGTATTTCAAATAGCATGTTTTAAAAACATAAATTGCATCATATGCACGTTTTAGTGAGGTAGATGGTTTCTTACTAAGCTCTCAAGCTTACAGATACTATTTTCCTTATACTGCAGATAAAGGTAAAGGAAAAATGGACTAACGGAGGCTGGAGGTCAATGCAATGATGAAGATGTGTGTGGATGGAACCTGGAATAAAGATCTTGGAGAAATTAGCAAACTAAGACTTTAGTTTTCATATAATGTTATTTTCCGCATCTCTAGTTATTTTAATGCCTTGAATCATGAAAGACTTGCTTAGATTGTTAGTATTTATGCTCATAATTCTAGTTATGTGTTATTAGTATGTCTCTAGCTGTTATAGAACTCTTGTAGTTGCGTTTGGCATGAAACAGTGTTGAAATCAGAGTTTTGCTGTGAAATCAGAAACCCCAATCGATCAGTGGATCGATTGGGGACCCTCAATCGATCAGCGGATCGATTGGGAGCCTGGTTCCGCGAACAGTAGGCTTCTGGATCGATCAGCCGATCGATCCAGTCGCATTTTGTCGCAAACAGTAAGCTTCTGGATCGATCAACCGATCGATCCAGTCGCATTCTGTCGCGAACAGGGAGTTTGGGGATCGATCGTTCGATCGATCGGGAAATCGCTCCCGCGAACAGAGAGCTCTGGAATCGATCGTTGGATCGATTGGACAGTCTGGATCGATCAGCCGATCGATCCCGAATATTACCCGAGCACAGTAGCCATCTGAATCGATCCATGGATCGATCCAACAGCTTGCAATCGATCGAGTTCAGTCTGGATCGATTGGGAAATTGGGTTTCGACAAGAGACCTTGTATTTCAGCTCCTTGACCATAGGGGATGTAGGATATGCCATGTACACCTTAGATTGCATCCCTTAGCACATGTAGAACCCATAACTTGTGTTAGCTTAGTAAAGTTTTAAATTGGTACAGTTTTTCGCACCTAGACTTAGTAGTGGTCATGGATACAGCTTAGCACAGCATAATGTGACGGTCCGGCCTTACAGCCCAGCCAGTAGAAGGCGGGTCGTTACAGAGTGGTATCAGAGCAAGTTCCATACTTCTTTCACACACATCAGCATTGAACCTGCAGCTTCCAAGTAAGAATACCTCTCACTTTGTTATGTTTATTGCTTTCCTGTTTGTAGATAACTAAAGTATGCTTATCTGTGATAGTAACCAACATGATAGTATTAGCTATGTAAACATGATGCTTTAGTTATGTATGTCCTCTCTTCCTTTAGAAATGGCAAGAGGACGCCCAGCTAGAAGGGCACCAGCTACTGAGCCCCAGCACGAGACAGGCAGTTCAGTGCCTCCCCCAGACCTTACAGCATTAGTGGCTCAGTTACAGCAGCAGCTAGTTGAACAACAACAGGAGATAGCCATCTTAAAGGCTAATCAGCAGAATACTCCCACAGTCACCCCGGAACCAAACCTAGCAATGCCAGTAGTCTTAGAGGTTCCACCAGTCCAGCCTACAGCACCAGTAACCCCAGCAACAGAGGCAATAAGAGAAGCCTATCTGATCCAGTGGCAGAGAGTCAAGCCCGAGAACTTCTCTGGCACCAGTGAACCATGGGATGCACAAGCCTGGTTCAAAACACTGGAGAGCACGATGGAGCTTCTGGACTGGCCAGAGCATGAAAAGGTGAAGTGCGCCTCCTTCTGCTTGACAAGAGATGCACGTATGTGGTGGGAGAGAGTTAGAGCGAAGCGCCCAGTGAACCAGATGACGTGGGCTGACTTCGAGAAAGAATTCTTCGAGGAGTTCTTTCACATGCGGGTCACAAACCGCCACTACGACGAGTTCACGGAATTTCGTCAGGGCAACCTATCAGTTGAGGAAGCCGTGAAGAAATTCAACAGATTGGCTCGTCTATGCCCTGAACTAGTCAGCACAGAAAAAGAACGAGTCCGGTTGATGCTCAAGATGCTGAGGCCGGAAATAGCAATGAACGTGGTTGGCGGCGATCATAGGCCGCAAACCACCGAAGAACTAGTCAGCAGTGTTCTAACCACCGAGCACTACCAGAATAATATCAAGCAGCAGAAGGAAGTCCTCTCAGAGTCCAAAGGGCAAGGAGACTCAGGTACTCAGAAACAACAGGGCCACAGCTCTAACTGGAAAGAGAACTCCAACAACAAGCGCAAACCAGGGAGTTACCCAAAAGGAGGACCAGCTAGCAACGCGAAAATCGCTTTAAGCGTCGCGGAAACCCCGAATCGCCCAAGCCACGGATCTCGTGCAAGGAAAACCAAACGAAAAATACGAGTACGAGTTTCATAATTTTAGATCTACTCCTAGATCTATATGTTAAGAGTTTACCCTTGAAGCGTGCCCTTCGTTTAGTCCCGCTCGTCCAAGGAAGCGTTGGATCTCGAGAGTGTCAATGTAGACACTCCTCTAGTGATATCCACACGAACAAGGAGTGGTCTTCTACCACTCAAAGATGGAGAAGAGAGCCCCAAGTGTGCTAGCACTTTTCTAGAGCTCTCGGATGGGAACAAAAAGGAGAAAAGAGAGAAATAGAAGAGAGAATCACATACACTCCTTTAGTACCCTCCTTTATGACCTTCACTTTCCCTTGTGCTCTTGGAAACAACTCAACATCTTCTCCTCACCATGATAGCCACGACCACAGCAACTCAAGAGGAGAGGAGAACCCAAGGAAGAAGAAGGAATAATGACACCACATCAATACCCAAAACAAAAACCTCCACACCATCTAATGTGTGGCCGGCCACACCATAAAGCCTAATAAGGGTGGCCACATTAAAACCAATTGGATGTGTAACCTCCAATGAGGTGGCATACCATTATGAGGTGGTGATGTGGCTAATGATGTGGCTAGGTTGGTCATGCCAAGTAGGATGAGTCAACCTTCATGATGATGTGGCAAGACATCAAGTCAAACTTGATGTTTCAACTTCCATTTGGTCAAGTCAAACTTAACCAATTCTCTTCCTTGTTGAGTTAAATCCAACCTTTGATTCAAGTCAATTTTAATTTAATGAATCTAATTCATTAATATAAATTGACCCAATGAATCAAATTTAAATTAGACTCATTCAACATTTGAATCTAATTGAGTCTAACTCAATAAGTCTAATTTTGAATCCAATCTTTGGTGCATCATATGAACCTAATCCAATTGGTTCATCATATGAACCTAATCTCCATCCACATGTTCTATGTGTGTGACCCAATAGGTTCTTGTAACGTTGGCAATGTTTCTAAACTCTTTTAGAAACATAAGCAATGAGCGGCATCTAGCAATACATCATTGCTACCCAAGTTACAAGAAATGTTAAGATCCAACATCACCTTGTGACTACTAATTGTGACTCCTCACAATATGTGACATTGTCCTTCTATCCTAGACATCTAGATTGATCAATATGAGGCATAGACCGTGTCATCCTCTAATCAATCTAAATCTTGAACTCCAAGTAGACTCACTCGATCAAATGAGCTCAACATCTAATGTTGACTCATTTGGGCATGGCCATGCACTTAGTGGTCTCACTCTATCAAGAATATTGATGTCGCTCCCGTCATATGGGAGGGATAGATCCCATCTATATCACTCACATCCCTTTGCATAATTTGTTACATACCCGGTAATCGCCTTTATAGTCCACCCAGTTACGGGTGACGTTTGACGAAACCAAAGTACATAACTCCTTATGTAGGGATCCATGGTGACTTCAGGTCTAAGGACTAATAGTCATACTAATAGCCACATGAGAAAGTATATGACACTCATATAACGATCCATGATACTTTCTCATGGCGGGTCATTCAGTATGCATTCTCCAATGTATACCCATGTGTCGGTTTGATATCTCTATATCCATGACTTGTGAGATCAAGTCATCGAGCTGACCTACATGCTAGTCTTATTGCATTAACATTGTCCCTGAATGTTAATACTCGACTAGGAATGATTTAGAGTAGTGTTCCCTATATCATCTCACTATCGATTCAACTAATCGATTGATATAGGTATGAACCTTCTACTCAAGGACGCTATTATACTTAGTCTATTTGGCACTAATACAAATAAGTATAATAACCAAACAAATGCCTTTATTAATATACAAGAATATGATACATGAGTCCATACAATCATCAAATGATTGGCTCTAGGGCTCTAACTAACAATCTCCCACTAGCACTAGTGCCAATCAGTATAGGCTCTAAGGCCTAATGACCTAGTGTGACCATCATGCTTTCTCTGTGCCAAAGCCTTGGTCAAGGGATCTGCGATGTTAGCTTCTATAGATACTCTGCAAATCTTCACATCTCCTCTATCGATAATCTCTCGAATAAGATGGAAACGTTGTAGAACTACTGTGAACTCTGCCAGCTCATAGCACTACCATTCAAGTAGAATACGAACCCTGACTGCGATCTATAGTCATCCTGGTCGGTCTGGAAGCTAGCATCACTGTAACCCTTTACAGCTAGCTTATCATTGCCTCTATATATCAAGAAATATTCTTTAGTCCTTCTTAAGTACTTAAGAATATTCTTGACCGCTATCCAGTGACTTTCACCTGGATCTGACTGGTATCTGCTCGTCATGCTCAAAGCATAAGATACATCAGGTCGAGTACATAGCATGGCGTACATGATCGATCCTATAGCTGAGGCATAAGGGATCTGATCCATGCGGTCTCTCTCCTCTCTAGAAGAGGGACTTTGAGTCTTCAAAAGACTCACGCCATGTGACATCGGCAGAAATCCCTTCTTAGAGTTCTGTATGGCAAACCGTAGGAGTACCTCGTCAATGTATGTACTCTGACTTAGGCCAAGCAATCTCTTAGATCTATCTCTATAGATCTGTATCCCAAGAATGTGGGATGCCTCACCTAAGTCCTTCATTGAGAAGCAACTCCCTAGCCAGGTCTTGTCAGACTGAAGCATTGGGATGTCCTTCCCAATGAGTAGTATGTCATCCACATACAATATGAGGAAGACAACTATGTTTTCTACAACCTTCTTGTATACACAAGGCTCATCTTCGTTCTTGATGAAACCAAACTGTTTGATCGCATCATCGAATCGAAGATTCCAGCTCCGAGAATGGCCTCTAGCCATTTCTCGGAATCTGGTCTCATCACAGCTTCCTGATAGGTGGTGGGCTCATCCTCTATGAGCACAATGTCATCATGGTCAGACAAGAGAAATGAGTATCTCTCAGGCTGACGACGTACCCTATCAGACCTGCGAAGAGGTATGTCTACTTGAACTGGTTGTTGTTCCTCAACTCTTTGTGGAACAACATCATCCACAACACTTTGTGGTTCCGGTTCAATTTCCATCGAGGCATCAGTGCTATTGTTCGCATCTTGAACTTATTCAAGATCGAACGCGCTCCCACTAGTCTTTCTAGAAACAAAGTCCCTTTCTAGAAAGATCCCAGTCTTTGCCACAATTACCTTGTGCTGACTGGGAATGTAGAAGTAATATCCCTTAGTTTCCTTGGGATATATGATGAAATAGCACTTGTCGGATTTGGGTCCTAATTTGTTTGAGACTTGATGTCGTACGTAAGCCTCACAATCCCAAATCCTCATGAAAGACACCTGGGCATCTCTCCCAGTCCATATCGTATATGGTGTCTTTGTATTAGTGTCAGATAAAATAAGTATAGTAACGTCCTTGAGTAGAACGTTCATACCTATATCAATCAATTAGTTGAATCGATAGTGAGATGATATAGGGAACACTACTTTAAATCATTCCTAGTCGAGTATTAACATTCAGGGACAATGTTAATGCAATAAGACTAGCATGTAGGTCAGCTCGATGACTTGATCTCACAAGTCATGGATATAGAGATATCAAGCTGACACATGGGTATGCATTAGAGAATGTATACTGAATGACCCGCCATGAGAAAGTATCATGGATCGTTATATGAGTGTCATATACTTTCTCATGTGGCTATTAGTATGACTATTAGTCCTTTGACCTGAAGTCACCATGGATCCCTACATAAGGAGTTATGTACTTTGGTTTCGTCAAACGTCACCCGTAACTAGGTGGACTATAAAGGCGATTACCGGGTATGTAACAAATTATGCAGAGGGATGTGAGTGATGTAGATGAGATCTATCCCTCCCATATGACGGGAGCGACATCAATATTCTTGTAGAGTGAGACCACTAAGTGCATGGCCATGCCCAAATGAGTCAACATTAGATGTTGAGCTCATTTGATGGAGTGAGTCTACTTGGAGTTCAAGATTTAGATTGATTAGAGGATGACACGGTCTATGCCTCATATTGATCAATCTAGATGTCTAGGATAGAAGGACAATGTCACATATTGTGAGGAGTCACAACTAGTAGTCACAAGGTGATGTTGGATATTAACATTTCTTGTAACTTGGGTAGCAATGATGTATTGCTAGATGCCGCTCATTGCTTATGTTTCTAAAAGAGTTTAGAAACATTGCCAACGTTACAAGAACCTATTGGGTCACACACAAAGAACATGTGGATGGAGATTAGGTTCATATGATGAACCAATTGGATTAGGTTCATATGATGCACCAAAGATTGGATTCAAAAATTAGACTTATTGAGTTAGACTCAATTAGATTCAAATGTTGAATGAGTCTAATTTAAATTTGATTCATTGGGTCAATATTGTTAGTTAGAGCCCTAGAGCCAATCATTTGATGATTGTATGGACTCATGTATATCATATTCTTAATAAAGGCATTGGTTTTTGGTTATTATGCTTATTTGTATTAGTGTCAGATAAAATAAGTATAGTAACGTCCTTGAATAGAACGTTCATACCTATATCAATCGATTAGTTGAATCGATAGTGAGATGATATAGGGAACACTACTCTAAATCATTCCTAGTCGAGTATTAACATTCAGGGACAATGTTAATGCAATAAGACTAGCATGTAGGTCAGCTCGATGACTTGATCTCACAAGTCATGGATATAGAGATATCAAGCTGACACATGGGTATGCATTAGAGAATGTATACTGAATGACCCGCCATGAGAAAGTATCATGGATCGTTATATGAGTGTCATATACTTTCTCATGTGGCTATTAGTATGACTATTAGTCCTTTGACCTGAAGTCACCATGGATCCCTACATAAGGAGTTATGTACTTTGGTTTCGTCAAACGTCACCCGTAACTGGGTGGACTATAAAGGCAATTACCGGGTATGTAACAAATTATGCAGAGGGATGTGAGTGATGTAGATGGGATCTATCCCTCCCATATGACGGGAGCGACATCAATATTCTTGATAGAGTGAGACCACTAAGTGCATGGCCATGCCCAAATGAGTCAACATTAGATGTTGAGCTCATTTGATCGAGTGAGTCTACTTGGAGTTCAAGATTTAGATTGATTAGAGGATGACACGGTCTATGCCTCATATTGATCAATCTAGATGTCTAGGATAGAAGGACAATGTCACATATTGTGAGGAGTCACAATTAGTAGTCACAAGGTGATGTTGGATCTTAACATTTCTTGTAACTTGGGTAGCAATGATGTATTGCTAGATGCCGCTCATTGCTTATGTTTCTAAAGAGTTTAGAAACATTGCCAACGTTACAAGAACCTATTGGGTCACACACAAAGAACATGTGGATGGAGATTAGGTTCATATGATGAACCAATTGGATTAGGTTCATATGATGCACCAAAGATTGGATTCAAAATTAGACTTATTGAGTTAGACTCAATTAGATTCAAATGTTGAATGAGTCTAATTTAAATTTGATTCATTGGGTCAATTTATATTAATGAATTAGATTCATTAAATTAAAATTGACTTGAATCAAAGGTTGGATTTAACTCAACAAGGAAGAGAATTGGTCAAGTTTGACTTGACCAAATGGAAGTTGAAACATCAAGTTTGACTTGATGTCTTGCCACATCATCATGAAGGTTGACTCATCCTACTTGGCATGACCAACCTAGCCACATCATTAGCCACATCACCACCTCATAATGGTATGCCACCTCATTGGAGGTTACACATCCAATTGGTTTTAATGTGGCCGGCCACATTAATGAGGGGCTTTATGGTGTGGCTGGCCACACATTAGATGGTGTGGAGGTTTTTGTTTTGGGTATTGATGTGGTGTCATTATTCCTTCTTCTTCCTTGGGTTCTCCTCTCCTCTTGAGTTGCTGTGGTCGTGGCTATCATGGTGAGGAGAAGATGTTGAGTTGTTTCCAAGAGCACAAGGGAAAGTGAAGGTCATAAAGGAGGGTACTAAAGGAGTGTATGTGATTCTCTCTTCTATTTCTCTCTTTTCTCCTTTTTGTTCCCATCCGAGAGCTCTAGAAAAGTGCTAGCACACTTGGGGCTCTCTTCTCCATCTTTGAGTGGTAGAAGACCACTCCTTGTTCGTGTGGATATCACTAGAGGAGTGTCTACATTGACACTCTCGAGATCCAACGCTTCCTTGGACGAGCGGGACTAAACGAAGGGCACGCTTCAAGGGTAAAATCTTAACATATAGATCTAGGAGTAGATCTAAAATTATGAAACTCGTACTCGTATTTTTCGTTTGGTTTTCCTTGCATGAGATCCGTGGCTTGGGCGATTCGGGGTTTCCGCGACGCGAAAAGCGATTTTTGCGGCCCGAAGAACCCAACAGTGGTATCAGAGCCACGTGCAAGGCTTGTACGAGTTTGTTTTTATTTTTTATGAAAAATAAAACCTTCTGTGATTTTCTGTAAAAATTAGTTTTTTATGATTTTATGGGTAATTTTTCCGTAGAAGCGAAGCACAAGTGTCTTGGCACTTGTAGGCTTCGGCTACCGGAAAGATCTTTCAAAACCGGCTTTGTTTTGCCCCAAATCCATTTGGGACAGCGGGCTTGGGTGCCATTAGATCGCAAAGGAGCAACTCACGATGGTTAGATCGTGGGTAGGGGTACTGCCCCTAACCCCGCAAGGGGATTTGCTCCGCGATCGCACCCGAAATCGCTAAAAACGAACCCACCGGGAAGATTTTTCCGAAACGGCAATGTCTCGACCCAAATCGTTTTGGGACAGCGGGTTTAGGCGCTGTTGGATCGCAAAGGAACCCTCGCGATGGTTAGATCGCGGGTAGGGGCGATGCCCCTGGGCCCCGCAAGGGGATCCGTTCCGCAATTGCGCCCGAAATCGCTAAACGGGACCGCTGGGAAATTTTATTCGTAAAATTGTAAAAAATTAATTTTAAAATTATAGAAAATTATGAAAAATATATAATTTTGAATTATATATTAATTTGTGATAGTCATGGCCCAAAGCCCAATATGATTGGTTGTGTTGTAATTCTTAATACGGCCTACGTGCCGTTATGTGTTTGCGAGTGTTGTATTATATTCGCGACCTGCGCATCGTGCCTTCTCTTATTTTCTTGTTGTAAATTAGATTTAGACTCGAATGTAACTCGAGTTTCAAATTGTAATGTACAAATTGGAGCGGTGGAGGGTCCACACGAGACGGAGTTCCGAGGCGGGCACGAGCAACACAAGGTGGTCAAAGGGAGTAGCTTGAAGAAGCTGTTGACCCTAGGTTGACCAATCGATCTTCTCATTGGCTTGAGAAGATCGTAGTAGGGCCATGACTAAATCACAAATAGATTAATTAATTGCTTGTGTATGTGATGCATATTTAATAAGTAGTTAATTAATTAGTGCCTTACGATTAGATTAGATCTAAGTCGTGCACATGATGCACCCTTGCGATTAGATTAGATCTAAGTCGTGCACAAGATGCATCCCTTTCGATTAGATTAGATCTCAATCGACTCAACTCTAATGCCTAACCGTGCCGTGATACCTATCACTACCTCGATCACATGTATTGTTGAATCTGCCAAAGCAGAGCAATACATATTATCTTGGTAGGGTACGGAGGGACAATCTTAGTCTCGTCTATCAACACATGGGTGAATACAAACTCAATTAGATTGAGTATTCATAGTTACTCAGTTGGATCGAGTCAACTATAGGCATTCTTCCAATAGTTGGAAAGATAGGTCAATATCACATCTATATTAACTCTCGGACAGCCAAAGCTAACTCGAGTTCTAATATAAATGCGGATATTGATTCTATAAACAAGAGTTGCATAGAGATGTAATTGGTAATCGTTACCTACCGATCATACTAAGCCTTGGGCGTATTAGCCAAAGCTAACTCAAGGGTTAGTATGATGTGGATCTTGTCCCACAAGAATTATAGAATTCAGTGGGAGCATCATTTAATTAAAGGCCTAATTAAATGATTTTAAAGAATATGATACTTATTTCTGCATTTATTTCTGTTGTAGAATTGCCATGACGTCGAATACGAACATTTTCTCCCTGCGATATGTCCTTAAGAAGGACAAGCTCAACGGAGCAAATTTCCGGGACTGTACAGGAACCCGAGAATAGTTCTCACTCAGAACGTAACGTTCTGGAGCAGCCCATTCGGAGGCTCCTCCCGCCAATGCCCCGCGGTGACAAAGATGCTTACAAGAAGCATCAAGATGACGATTAGATGTGTCATGTCTAATGCTCGCGACCATGAACTCTGAGCTTAAGCAACATGAGTTAATGGGTGCTTACGATATGGTTGCACATCTTTGTCAACTATATCAAGGACAAGCAAGACATGAGAGTTCACAGGATACCGGAAGATCTTAACAAGAAGAGAAATAAGATTTTTACTTGGTATAAATGTTATAGAAGTCAACCTCTCTATTTCTTCGTGGGTATTAGATACCGGATGTGCTTAGCACATTTGTACTAGTGTACAAGCACCGAGAATAGCAGAGCATTGATAAAGAGCGAGATAGACCTACGAGTAGGCAATGGAGCACGGTTTACTGCTATTTCTCTGCCCTCCGGGCTTATACTAGAGTTAGACGATTGTTGTTATGTGCTGCATTGACTAAGAACATTATATCGGTTTCTTGTTTGGACAAGAAAGGATTTTCGTTATAATAAAGAACAAATGTTGTTCTATCTATTTAAACGATATGTTATATTGTAGTGCACCTCTGATAAACGGACTCTATATTCTAGATCTAGAGAGCCCTATCTATAACGTTAGTACCAAGAGGTTCAAATCGAACGATATGAACTACACCTATCTCTGTCACTGTCGCTTAGGTCATATAAATGACAAGCGCTTATCCCAGCTCCATAAGGATGGTTTGCTGGACTCATTTGATTTTGAATCATATGAGATATGCGAGTCATGCCTACGAGGCAAGATGACCAAGACTCCCTTTAGTGGGCACAGCGAAAGAGCGACTGATTTGTTAGGACTCATACATAGTGATGTATGTGGCCCTTTCAATGTCGCTGCTAGAGGCGGTTATAGGTACTTCATCACATTTACTGATGACTTCAGTAGATATGGTTATGTGTATTTGATGACACATAAATCTGAATCCTTTGAAAAGTTCAAAGAATTCAAGAATGAAGTACAGAACCAGCTTGGCAAGAGTATTAAGATACTTTGATCAGATCGAGGTGGTGAATACTTAAGCCATGAGTTTCGTGACTACTTAGCTGAGTGTGGGATTTTATCTCAACTCACTCCTCCTGGAACACCACAGTGGAATGGTGTATCCGAAAGGAGGAATCGTACCTTATTAGATATGGTACGATCTATGATGAGTCACACAGATCTTCCGACATATCTATGGGGATATGCTCTAGACACGGCAGCTTTCATTCTCAATCGAGTTCCATCCAAGGCCGTGATAAAGACACCATATAGGATATGGACTGGGAGAGATGCCCAGGTGTCTTTCATGAGGATTTGGGGTTGTGAGGCTTACGTACGACGTCAAGTCTCAGACAAATTAGGACCCAAATCCGACAAGTGCTTTTTCATTGGATATCCCAACTAAGGGATATTACTTCTACATTCCCAGTCAGCACAAGGTAGTTGTGGCAAAGACTGGGGTCTTTCTAGAAAGGGACTTTGTTTCTAGAAAGACTAGTGGGAGCGCGTTCGATCTTGAAGAAGTTCAAGATGCGAACAATAGCACTGATGCCTCGATGGAAGTTGAACTGGAACCACAAAGTGTTGTGGATGATGTTGTTCCACAAAGAGTTGAGGAACAACAACCAGTTCAAGTAGACATACCTCTTCGCAGGTCTGATAGGGTACGTCGTCAGCCTGAGAGATATTCATTTCTCTTGTCTGACCATGATGACGTTATGCTCATAGAGGATGAGCCTACCACCTATCAGGAAGCTGTGATGAGACCAGATTCCGATAAATGGCTAGAGGTCATGAGATCCGAAATGGAGTCCATGTACACCAACCAAGTATGGACTTTGGTTGATCCACCTGAAGGGGTAAAACCGATTGGGTGTAAGTGGGTCTTTAAGAGAAAGACTGACATGGATGGACTTATTTATAAGGGTCGCTTAGTAGCTAAAGGTTTTAAGCAGATTCATGGTATTGACTATGATGAAACCTTTTCTCCAGTAGCGATGTTTAAGTCTATTCGGATCATGCTTGCTATTAAAGCCTACCATGACTATGAGATATGGCAGATGGATGTCAAAACTGCGTTTCTGAATGGAAGCCTACTCGAGGATGTGTACATGACACAACCTGAGGGTTTTGTAGATCCACAGCATACTAGTAGAGTATGCAAGCTGCATAGGTCCATTTATGGACTAAAGCAAGCTTCTCAGAGCTGGAATCTTCGATTTGATGATGCGATCAAACAGTTTGGTTTCATCAAGAACGAAGATGAACCTTGTGTCTACAAGAAGGTTGTAGGGGATATAGTTGTCTTCCTCATATTGTATGTGGATGACATACTACTCATTGGGAAGGGCATCCCTATGCTTCAGTCTGTCAAGACCTGGCTAGGGAGTTGCTTCTCAATGAAGGACTTAGGTGAGGCATCCGGCATTCTAGGGATACAGATCTATAGAGATAGATCTAAGAGATTGCTTGGCCTAAGTCAGAGTATATATATTGACAAGGTACTCCTTCGGTTTGCCATGCAGAACTCCAAGAAGGGATTTCTGCCGATGTCACATGGCGTGAGTCTTTCGAAGACTCAAAGTCCCTCTTCTAGAGAGGAGAGAGACCGCAAGGATCAGATCCCTTATGCCTCAGCCATAGGATCGATCATGTACGCCATGCTATGTACTCGACCTGATGTCTCGTATGCTTTGAGCATGACGAGCAGATACCAGTCAGATCCAGGTGAAAGTCACTGGATAGCGGTCAAGAATATTCTTAAGTACTTAAGAAGGACTAAAGAATATTTCTTGATATATGGAGGCAATGATGAGGTAACTGTAAAGGGTTACAGTGATGCTAGCTTCCAGACCGACCAGGATGACTATAGATCGCAGTCGGGGTTCGTATTTTGCATTAATGGTGGCGCCACCGGAAGAGTTCAAGGTGATACAGATGTGATTCTACAATGGCCGAGTACATTCTGCATCGAGGCAAAGAAAGGAGGCGGTTGGATCCAAGTTCATCATCGAACTTGGGGTGGTTCCCAAGATTCCGACCCCATTGAGCTCTATTGTGACAACAATGGAGCTATAGCACGTGCAAAGGAACCTCGCTCACACGGACCAAGCATATACTACGGCGCTTCCATCTCATTCGAGAGATTATCGATAGAGGAGATGTGAAGATTTGCAGAGTACCTACAGAGGCTAACATCGCAGATCCCTTGACCAAGGCTTTGGCACAGAGGAAGCATGATGGTCACACTAGGTCTTTAGGCCTTAGAGCCTATACTGATTGGCACTAGTGCTAGTGGGAGATTGTTAGTTAGAGCCCTAGAGCCAATCATTTGATGATTGTATGGACTCATGTATATCATATTCTTAATAAAGGCATTGGTTTTTGGTTATTATGCTTATTTGTATTAGTGTCAGATAAAATAAGTATAGTAACGTCCTTGAGTAGAACGTTCATACCTATATCAATCGATTAGTTGAATCGATAGTGAGATAATATAGGGAACACTGCTCTAAATCATTCCTAGTCGAGTATTAACATTCAGGGACAATGTTAATGCAATAAGACTAGTATGTAGGTCAGCTCGATGACTTGATCTCACAAGTCATGGATATAGAGATATCAAGCTGACACATGGGTATGCATTAGAGAATGTATACTGAATGACCCGCCATGAGAAAGTATCATGGATCGTTATATGAGTGTCATATACTTTCTCATGTGGCTATTAGTATGACTATTAGTCCTTTGACCTGAAGTCACCATGGATCCCTACATAAGGAGTTATGTACTTTGGTTTCGTCAAACGTCACCCGTAACTGGGTGGACCATAAAGGCGATTACCGGGTATGTAACAAATTATGCAGAGGGATGTGAGTGATGTAGATGAGATCTATCCCTCCCATATGACGGGAGCAACATCAATATTCTTGATAGAGTGAGACCACTAAGTGCATGGCCATGCCCAAATGAGTCAACATTAGATGTTGAGCTCATTTGATCGAGTGAGTCTACTTGGAGTTCAAGATTTAGATTGATTAGAGGATGACACGGTCTATGCCTCATATTGATCAATCTAGATGTCTAGGATAGAAGGACAATGTCACATATTGTGAGGAGTCACAATTAGTAGTCACAAGGTGATGTTGGATCTTAACATTTCTTGTAACTTGGGTAGCAATGATGTATTGCTAGATGCCGCTCATTGCTTATGTTTCTAAAAGAGTTTAGAAACATTGCCAACGTTACAAGAACCTATTGGGTCACACACAAAGAACATGTGGATGGAGATTAGGTTCATATGATGAACCAATTGGATTAGGTTCATATGATGCACCAAAGATTGGATTCAAAATTAGACTTATTGAGTTAGACTCAATTAGATTCAAATGTTGAATGAGTCTAATTTAAATTTGATTCATTGGGTCAATTTATATTAATGAATTAGATTCATTAAATTAAAATTGACTTGAATCAAAGGTTGGATTTAACTCAACAAGGAAGAGAATTGGTCAAGTTTGACTTGACCAAATGGAAGTTGAAACATCAAGTTTGACTTGATGTCTTGCCACATCATCATGAAGGTTGACTCATCCTACTTGGCATGACCAACCTAGCCACATCATTAGCCACATCACCACCTCATAATGGTATGCCACCTCATTGGAGGTTACACATCCAATTGGTTTTAATGTGGCCGGCCACATTAATGAGGGGCTTTATGGTGTGGCCGGCCACACATTAGATGGTGTGGAGGTTTTTGTTTTGTGTATTGATGTGGTGTCATTATTCCTTCTTCTTCCTTGGGTTCTCCTCTCCTCTTGAGTTGCTGTGGTCGTGGCTATCATGGTGAGGAGAAGATGTTGAGTTGTTTCCAAGAGCACAAGGGAAAGTGAAGGTCATAAAGGAGGGTACTAAAGGAGTGTATGTGATTCTCTCTTCTATTTCTCTCTTTTCTCCTTTTTGTTCCCATCCGAGAGCTCTAGAAAAGTGCTAGCACACTTGGGGCTCTCTTCTCCATCTTTGAGTGGTAGAAGACCACTCCTTGTTCGTGTGGATATCACTAGAGGAGTGTCTACATTGACACTCTCGAGATCCAACGCTTCCTTGGACGAGCGGGACTAAACGAAGGGCACGCTTCAAGGGTAAACTCTTAACATATAGATCTAGGAGTAGATCTAAAATTATGAAACTCGTACTCGTATATTTTTGTTTGGTTTTCCTTGCATGAGATCCGTGGCTTGGGCGATTCGGGGTTTCCGCGACGCGAAAAGCGGTTTTCGCGGCCCGACGAACCCAACACAAACAGCCTAGATATCCCAAATGTGCTACTTATGGGAAATTTCACCCAGGAGTTTGTCGCAAGGGCACACGAGGATACTTTGAATGTGGACAGGAAGGGCATATGGCTAAGCAGTGCCCAAATAAGATTAGTCTTCTTCAACCCCAGCCGATTCAGTACGGAGGCCAGCCAACTCAGTTACATCAGATGCATGCCGCTTTAGATGGTCCACACATCAGCCAGGGCAGACTAGAAGCTCCTCCAGCTACGACCAATTGAGGATCTACGCACTCACCAGAGAGGACGTAGTAAATGCCTCGACAGTTGTTACAGGTCAGATCAGTATTTTACAGTAAAGTACAACTGTCTTATTCGATACTGGGGCAACCCATTCCTATATATCCAGGATGTTTTGCGAAAAGTTAGGGATACCCTCAGAGGGACTCAGTAGTCAGTTTCTGACGACACTACCTTCGGGAGAAATTATGACATCCACGCACTGGCTCAGAGCAGTGTCAGTCATTATAGTAGACAGAGAACTCTTTTGTGATCTGATAGTGCTAGACATGACTGATTACGATGTCATTTTTGGGATGGACTTCCTGATCAGATACGGTGCCTCTATAGAGTGCCGTAAACAGAAAGTCGTATTCCAACCTGAAGCAGAAGTGCAGTTTGAATACGTCGGAGAACCAAAGAGAAAAGTCAAGAAGTTTCTCTCAGCTATGAAAGCACAGAGATTAATGGATTCAGGATGTACGGGATTTTTAGCACACGTAGTCAGTACCAGTCAGGACAAGGACCAATAGCTAGCAGAGGTCCCAGTCGTATGTGACTACCCAGCAGTCTTCCCTGAAGAGTTACCAGGCCTAGCACCAGACAGGGAGATTGAATTCGAGATAGAACTCATTCCCGGTACAAATCCTATCTCCAAAGCACCCTACCGCATGGCTCTAGCAGAACTGAAGGAACTTCATGAGCAACTACAGGAGCTGCTTGACAAAGGCTTCATACGCCCTAGTCACTCACCATGGGGGGCGCCTGTATTGTTCGTGAAGAAGAAGGACGGGAGCATGCGCCTGTGTATAGATTACCGGGCATTGAATCAAGTCACAATCAAGAACAGGTATCCTCTTCCCAGAATTGATGACCTATTTGATCAGCTAAAGGGAGCAGCAGTGTTTTCGAAAATAGACCTTAGATCAGGTTATCATCAGGTGAAAGTTAAAGAAGGGGATATACCCAAGACAATATTCAGGACTAGATACGGACACTACGAGTTCGTAGTCATGCCCTTTGGCGTGACAAATGCTCCAGCTACTTTCATGGACCTCATGAACAGGGTATTCAGAGAATACTTAGACAAGTTTGTTATCGTATTCATCGATGACATCCTTATCTATTCAGGAACTCAGGAAGAACACGCCGAGCACCTGAAAATAGTATTGCAGACCCTTCAGCAGAACCAGCTGTACGCCAAGTTCACGAAATGTGAAATTTGGTTAGATCAGGTGTCCTTCCTGGGTCACATCATCTCAAGGGATGGTATCATGGTAGACCCCAGTAAGATAGAAGCTGTGAGTAGTTGGAAAAGACCCAAGAACGCCAGTGAGATTAGAAGCTTTCTGGGATTAGCAGGTTATTACAGAAAGTTCGTAGAAGATTTCTCCAGGATAGCCTCCCCACTGACAGCTCTCACCAGGAAGAACAGAAAATTTCAGTGGACAGAGGACTGCGAGAACACTTCAGTGAGCTAAAGAGGAGATTGACCCGTGCACCTATTCTGACTCTACCAGAAAACACAGGAAGCTTTGACATTTATAGTAATGCCTCTAAATTGGGACTAGGAGCAGTGCTGATGCAAAATGGCAAGGTGATCGCCTATGCCTCCAGACAACTCAAAGACTATGAGAGGAACTATCCTACTCATGATCTTGAGCTTGCAGTAGTCGTGTTCGCTCTCAAAATTTGGAGACATTACCTATATGGAGCTCAGTGCAGAGTGTATACAGATCATCAGAGTCTGAAGTACTTCTTCACTCAGAAGGATCTGAATATGCGACAGCGCAGATGGCTAGAGTTGGTCAAAGACTACGACATAGACATCCTCTACCACCCAGGAAAAGCCAATAAGGTGGTGGATGCACTTAGTAGAAAGTCCAGTGCTACCTTACTATCCCTAGCAACCATGTCACCGCCCCTACAGAAGGAGATCACAGATTTCGGTCTCGAACTTAGAGTGGGATAGCTCTCTACTATGACGTTAGCATCTACCCTGCTTGGTGACATCCAGACAGCTCAGGAACAGGATTCTGAAATTCAGAAAAATCAAGCAAGGGTTAGCAGAATCAGAAAGTAAAGAATTCAGAGTGTTTGATAGTGGGGTATTATACTTTGGTGACAGACTCTGTGTTCCAGATCAGGAGGAACTAAAGAGGAAGATTTTAGATGAGGCTCACAGGACTCCTTATGCGATGCATCCAGGTTCCACCAAGATGTATCAAGATCTAAAGAAATGATTTTGGTGGCCCGGGATGAAAAGAGACATCGCTAGATGTGTTAGCACCTGTCTGACCTGTCAGAGGGTCAAGACAGAACACCATAGACCAGGAGGAGTTCTGCAGCCTATCTAGATCCCAGAATGGAAGTGGAAAGATATTTCCATGGATTTCATAGTGGGATTACCCAGAACCACGAATGGTTTTGATACCATCTGGGTAATAGTCGACAGATTGACTAAATCAACCCACTTCTTAGCTATCAGGATATCCTACTCCATGGAACAGCTAGCTCAGTTGTATTTTACGGAGATCGTCAGACTGCATGGAGTCCCACGCACCATCATTTCAGACAGAGACAGTAGGTTCACGTCACACTTCTGGGAGTGTGTACAGTCAGCATTGGGCACTAAGTTAAAGTTTAGCACAACCTTCCATCCTCAGACAGATGATCAAACAGAGCGAGTAAATCAGGTACTCGAAGATATGCTCCGAGCATGTGCCCTAGACTTCAAGGGAAGTTGGTGCAAATATCTGAGTTTAGCAGAATTTGCATACAACAATAGCTATCAGGCCACTATCGGTATGGCACCTTACGAGGCTCTCTATGGGTGGAGGTGTAGATCTCCAATCTGCTGGTATGAGAGTGGTGAACAGAAAGAACTAGAACTTCAGACAGATCTAGTAGCAGATACCACAGCAGCTATACAGCAGATCCGTCAGAGGATAGAGACAGCTCAGAGCCGCCAGAAAAGCTATGCTGATACACGGCGCAGACCTTTAGAGTTTTCAGTTGGGGATTCAGTATTCCTCAGAGTAGCTCCCATGAAGGGAGTAATGCGTTTTGGGAAGAAGGGCAAACTAAGTCCTAGATATGTGGAATCGTACCTTATCACTAGAAGAGTTGGCAAGGTAGCATACGAGTTAGAGCTACCACAGGAGATGTCAGCCATCCATAGTGTATTTCATATCTCTATGCTGAAGAAGCATATCCCAGATGCCACCCAAGTGATTGAGCCCCAATCGGTACAAGTCCGCGAAGACCTCAGCTATGATAGTCGGCCTACTCAAATAGTAGACCGAGCAGTTAAGAAATTATGGAATAAGAAGGTACCATTAGTAAAAGTCATTTGGCAAAATCACTCAGCAGAAGAGGCAACTTGGGAGACAGAAGCTAGTATGAGGCAGAAGTACCCAGAGTTATTCTAAGTTCGAGGATGAACTTTTTATAAGGTATGGGGGATTGTAACGCCCGAAAATTCTCAAAATAATTATTAGAAATATCTTAGTATTTTTCTGGAATTTTAGGATATTTTTATGGAATTTTTAGAATAGCGGAAGTAGCAAAAATAAATAGAAAACGAAAACAGCCTACGCGGGAATTGAACCCGAGACCTAGCGAACCCTATGACTTATATATAGCTTTAGTAAACCAAGTGAACCCAGCAGGCCGTGCTGAAAGGAAAGGGGAACAATTATATTTATATTTGAGTTGGGCCGAATTACCCACTTGATATAAATAGGAAATTATTAAGTGGGGTTGGGTTTTAACGCAACTCTCCTCTCCCTCAAACCCTCACCGCCGCCCACCTCTTCCTCCTCTTCCTCTCTCGGCGCACCAAGCAAAGGCTAGGGTTCCACCCCTAGGCTCTAGGAGCACCTTCCGGCGATGACCCCGACACGAGGACGCTTCCCTTCGCGAGAGGAACACATGGACGCGGGAAAATCGTCGAGAAGATCGTCTCTACTGGGAATTTAGCGATTAGAATCGTAAGAAACCTAGCACAGGAGGTAAGAAACCCCTCACCTGCAGTATAAGTAGCTTCCGTATGAATTTTATGCTTCAGTTTAGTAGTATATAGACTTTCGGCACAAAGGATGCGAACTAGCGCATACCAAGTGTTCGAATAAATTGTTAGCACAGTTAAAATGCAACTTAGGCATTTTATTAGCTTAGATAAATGCAATAGAAGCATTTTCACAGCTTATTTAGTCTTGCTACAGCTCTTATAGGACTAGATGTCCAATGGGTGAGCTCCCACAGTCGCCTCTAGGTTCAGACAACCTAGCTCTAGGTTCAGATAACCTAGAAAGAGCAAGACAAGCAATAATTAGCTATGTTCAGTATTTTACTTTCTCAGTGGCACTGTACTAGATTAGATATCCATTGGGTTGGACTCCCACAGTCGTCCCTAGGTTCAGATAACCTAGTAACCCTACTAAATTCGGGACTTGCAAACCCGGGTCTAGTTAGGGATGTGCGCATAGCAAGTACAGTTGCCGGGCCCAAACAGCAGCATGATTATTATTTTGATCTACCTATGAATATAGTTTCCAAACATCACAAAATAGTTATGTGAGTTCAGTACAGCTTTAACATCAGATTAGTGTTAGCTTAATTCAGCTTTTATATCAGTTTAGTTTTCTGTTGATACAACATGATAGTTTATGATTAGCTTTTATTGCCATGATCAGTTTCTTGGTCCTATGTGTTGTATGCCATGCCATGCTTAGCATTTTCAGTACGCATTTCAAATAGCATATTTTAAAAACATAAATTGCATCGTATGCACGTTTTAGTGAGGTGGATGGTTTCTTACTAAGCTCTCAAGCTTACAGATACTATTTTCCTTATATTGCATATAAAGGTAAAGGAAATATGGACTAGCGGAGGCTGGAGGTCAATGCAATGATGAAGATGTGTGTGGATGGAACCTGGAATAAAGATCTTGGAGAAATTAGCAAACTAAGACTTTAGTTTTCATATAATGTTATTTTCCGCATCTCTAGTTATTTTAATGCCTTGAATCATGAAAGACTTGCTTAGATTGTTAGTATTTATGCTCATAATTCTAGTTATGTGTTATTAGTATGTTTCTAGCTGTTATAGAACTCTTGTAGTTGCGTTTGGCACGAAACAGTGCTGAAATTAGAGTTTTGTTGCGAAATCAGAAACCCCAATCGATCAGTGGATCGATTGGGGGCCCTCAATCGATCAGCGGATCGATTGGGAGCCTAGTTCCGCGAACAGTAGGCTTCTGGATCGATCAGCCGATCGATCCAGTCGCATTCTGTCGCAAACAGTAAGCTTCTGGATCGATCAGCCGATCGATCCAGTCGCATTCTATCGCGAACAGGGAGTTTGGGGATCGATCATTCGATCGATCGGGAAATCGCTCCCGCGAACAGAGAGCTCTGGAATCGATCGTTGGATCGATTGGCCAGTCTGGATCGATCAGCCGATCGATCCCGAATATTACCCGAGCACAGTAGCCATCTGAATTGATCCATGGATCGATCCAATAGCTTGCAATCGATCGAGTTCTGTCTGGATCGATTGGGAAGTTGGGTTTCGACCAAGAGACCTTGTATTTCAGCTCCTTGACCATAGGGGATGTAGGATATGCCATGTACACCTTAGATTTCATCCCTTAGCACATGTAGAACCCAGAACTTGTGTTAGCTTAGTAAAGTTTTAAATTGGTACAGTTTTCCGCACCTAGACTTAGTAGTGGTCATGGATACAGCTTAGTACAGCATAATGTGACGGTCCGGCCTTACAGCCCAGCCAGTAAAAGGTGGGTCGTTACATGAATGCATCCGAGGGACGAGAGGCAAAGGAAGTAGGCTTGTAGGCAAGAGGTCAAGGATGCAAAGAAGCGTCAAGTGTGTCATAAGGGTGAGGGTACGAGTGTTCGAGAGATTATACTCGGAGTAAAATCCTAGTTTTAGGGTTTCACTATAGCAGTACTGTAGCGTTACTGTAGCAGTACTGTAGCAGTCGACTGCATGTTTTAGCAGTCGACTGGTGCAATCGACCGCCCAGTCTACTGGGTGCGAACAGAATGGTTCTATTCGTTCGGTCAGTGGGGATCAGTCGACTGCATGTTTTAGCAGTCGACTGCACCAGTCGACTGCAAGTTTTAGTAGTCGACTGGTATTGAGCCGTTGGGACCATGTGATTTGGTGTTTGGGCAAAGGGTTTAAGTTAGGTTCACCCTTGTATTTGATATGTGAATTTGAGTTGTGCAGGTTTACAGGATACACATGTGACTCAGGTTGATGGCTTCGGGTCCGATGAAGGATGGAGCATCCGAGGGACCGTGGACAAGGCAACGATGACAAGGGCCGAGGGAAGTAACTTCGAGGCATACGCGAAGGATGACATTGGGGACGAGCCGCGGGCTTGAATGCATCCGAGGGATGAGAGCCAAAAGAAGTAAGCTTGAAGGAAAGAGGTCAAGGCTGCAAAGAAGCGTCAAGTGAGTCATAAGGGTGAGGGTACGAGTGCACGAGAGATTGTACTCGGAGTAAAATCCTAGTTTTAGGATTTTACTATAGCGTTACTGTAGTAATATTGTAGCGTTACTATAGCAGTCGACTGCATGTTTTAGCAGTCGACTGGTGCAGTCGACTGTGCAGTCGACTGGTGCAGTCGACCGTGCAGTCGATTGGTGCAGTCGACCGTACAGTCGACTGGGAGCCAACATAATGCTTCTGTTCGTTCGGTCAGTGTGGAGTAGTCGACTGCTAGTTTTTGGCAGTCGATTGGTATCGAGCCGTTGGGATGTAACAGTCGAATTTCCACAGAGGGCAGTCGACTGCATGTTTTGGCAGTCGACTGGTAGGCGAGGTTTCCAACCCGTGCCCTATATAACCAAGCCTTGGGAGCTTGGTTATAGTTGACGAAATTAGTGGTGGTAAACCCTAATTAGTAGTCTACTTGTTCTCAAGTGTTTGTGAGTGTTGTGGTGAGGTTTCTCCACCCACAAGAAACTACTTGAGATAGTCGGAGTTTGCCGGGGGCTAATCAATCGACGGATCGGGATCATCCACCTCAAGAACATGTTGTGGAGTAGGAGCCCTAATCTCCGAACCACGTTAAACGAACGTGTTAGCGGTTTGCTTGTTTTTCTTTCCTTTAGTGTTTAGCTTTCATATTTGTAGTTAGTTTGTATTTCCACTGCGCATACTGACAAGTGTAGGAAGCAATTGATTTGGGGGTGTCATCTATCCAACCCCCCTTCAAGCCGGCCACCGATCCCTTACATATGCTACCATTAATTGATTTCACTCCATGTGAGTCAAATAAGTCTAAATGTAATAACTCTAGTATAGAGTTGGTTTGAGTTTGATTAGTCAATTTATGGATTGATTTGGATTGTTTTCCTTATTAACAAACATTACTAATTGTTGCATCTAAATTAGGTAATTTTGATAGTCCCCTAACTAGTCCATTTATTTAGTGAGATTTCTAAAGTGAGTGTGGGACTGTCTTCAATGTCATAGCCAGGTTTTCTCTTTTTGTGTCAAATGACACTTAAGTGAGGAGTTAACTAGGTTAATTGTGTAAATAATTAACTAATACTAAACAAATTGAATTTGAAATTTTCAACAAGCAATACTTTACGAATAGTAAAATTAGACTCAAGTTCAATGTTACCTATACCAATTACCTTACGTTTGCTATTATTTCCAAAGGAAACTATTCCTAGGCTTTTATAATTTAGTTTGGTAAATTTGGTATAATTCCCCAGTTATGTGTCTAGGGCAGCCGCTATCCAAGATCCACTTAGATTCCTACAAAAGATAGGAGTCGAGATTTAGCTTAAGTGTTGAATTTTAACTAAGTGTAACTTAAGTTTTAATTAAGTTTAATTTTAATTTTAGTTTTAGTTTTAGTTTAAATTTTAAATTTTAAATTTTAATTTTAATTTTAAGTTACCTTAATCATCTCACCTAATCTAGTTTTTCAACCAAGGTATTCCTATAGTTTTGTGAGATGAGTTATACTTGTTGTTTTAGAAGATAATTTGACTTTGTGTTAGATTTAGGTTTAATCATCAGTCAATTAAATATACATTTCAAAAAATCATCTAAGTAGACCAAGAAGAGTACGCCTTACCCTACTTAACTCCCTAGACTAAGCTTTCCTAACGTACGATCATCTAGCCCCACCCTGGTGCTAAGTTAGATAAAAGTCAATTATCTTTTTAATCTAGTCCTAATTACCCAGATGGGTAGACTATTATTTTGAAGATACCAACTAGTTTAGTGTCTCCCCCTGAATTATTGAATTTAGGTTAGGTTTTAGGTTTTGTAGGTTCGTGATGCACTAGGAAGGGGGGGTGAATAGCACTTGTGACTTTTTCACACGTTTCGGAAAGCACGAAGTAATGCAGCAGAAATAAGAAATAAAGCGGAAGTAAAACAAGTGCTAACACTTTTCTTTTACTTGGTTTAGAGCCTTTGACGACTCCTACTCCAAGGCTCGTGATCGTTGATCACTTTAGTTGAGCAATCACTATAGATCCGAAATTTTTTTATAAGTGTATAAGTGCAAGTAATGAAAAGACAAAGTATACCGGCAACACAAAATCTAAATATTCTCGTTCTAGGTCATCGGAGCAACGTTTGGGTGTCGAGGAGATTTTTTTGACCAGTGCGCAAGAGGAGAAGTCATTCGGAATGTTGTTGTTGTGCATCTGGTCGAGAGCACCTTATATAGCCTGCTGAAGGCACCTTCAACCTCCATGAAAGGTGCCTCCAACAGGGATTCTTATCCCTTCCACGTTGGAGACGATAGCTTCCATGGCCTGTACTATTTATCCATCTGAAGGCGCCTTTAAGCTCCATGGAAGGCACCTTCCATCCTTCATCCAAGGCGCCTTCAAGCACCTTGAAGGCGTCTTCGTGCCTTGCCGCACGAGGACTTCATCTAAGGCACCCGAGGTGCCTCCAACAGCCCCGGAGGTGCCTCGGATACTATTCATCCGAGCTTTTCCTTATGCAACTCCCTTCCTGCAAGCCATATTAGTTCACAAACAAAATATACCTTGCAAAACAAAGTTAGTACAATAAAATATGAATAATATAAGTGATTGATAGCCTTCAGACTATCCGATTCTGACTTTCGAATTTCTCGAAAATCTTAGGTTGAACTGACGCCTACTATTTCCTCTTCAGGGAGCACGTCCTCACCTACTCCTCTCAGGAGAAATTACCTTTTGCCAGACTGATCCTCTAGACCGACTAGACTTTTGCTCAACGCTTGAGACTTCAGGACTTTCCTACTGGAAGTCAGATCTCCGACCCGTCTAGTCTTTCACTTGGTTCGTGACTACCAGGATTTTCATCTAGAGTTCTGACTCTAGGATTTCTCCCAAAGTGCTTGACCCGCCAAAACTTTCCACCTAGGGTTACCATCCCCTAGAACTTTGGGTTACCACTTCCTAGGGGTTTCCATTTGCCTAACTACAGTTAGGACTTTTACCTAAGAACACTTAGGACTTTCCTATAAGTTCATTCAGACTTGTTAGACAACAAGTAACCTTAACTTTAAACCCTTTTCCATTATCAAAACATAGGTTCGATCGTCTGATATTTCCGGCACCAACAATCTCCTTCTTTTTAATTATAACAACATAATTCAAAGTTAAGTCAAATATATAACAATAAGTATGAAAGAAAATGCAATAATAAAGACATGCAGAATATAGAACAAGTTAAGAACAATTTGATTTGATTTGATTTGTTAGCTTCCCTTTAAGTTTCTCCTTAATTTGCTCTTAGCACCCCCTTAATTTTCTCTTTTTCTTAACTTTAGCTTCTCTCCCCCTTTGACATATATCAAAAAACACTTTTCGAGAGAGTTGAAAATACTTTTAAGTAGACTAAAATTTTGAAAGTTTTGAAAAATACTGAGTTTTGAAGAATAAAACACTTGGTCTATATTAAGCTTTATAACACTTAGCTTAAAAAAGATTTTGATAAAAACTTAGTTAAGTACTTAACTTTAAAAGATGAAGAAGCTTAGTTTGAGCTTTTTAAAGAAGAGAGAAACAATTTTGAAATAAAAAAACTTTAATTTTTCAAAAAGGAGTTTTAACTTTGAAAATTAAAAAAAAACTTTAACTTTTCAAAGAAAAGAGTTTAACTTTAAAAAAAACTTTAAATTTTCACTCCCCTTAGATTAATGCCAAAAAAATTTTTTAGTGTCCTAGAGTCCAAGCATGGGTGTTTAAAAAAAATCAACATAAACATCTTCCTTTCATAACAACATGTCTAACCTTTAGCTACTAGCTGTTTTAACATAAGGTTGTAGCTTTCACTTGGTTAGTCAAATTAAATAGGTGTTCCAGTTAGTTTGACTAGGCATAGATAACTTAACTTGATTAATTTAATTTTGGTATTTATTACCCAGACTTATGTTGATGTACAAACATAAGCATTATGAAGTCCAGGCAATACCCTATGCATTTCACACCATTCTAAGTGTTTGTCATACACAAGCAAAGTATTTCTAGTGTGCTTGTGAGATGCTCTGGTTGAAACCTGGGAGTACATGTTTTCTAGGGGAAAAGTCCTAAATTATTCCAAACTTTGAAAATACTAATAAAACTGGGAGTTTTGAAAATAATTTTCCTAGAATTTTAAAACATGATTTTGAAAAACTTAATAAAAGGAGTGATTTTAAAAATTTTAAAATATATTCTACTGTGCACATACCTAATTATCTTCTAAGTGTACTGAACTCAAGTTCAGGTAAGGATTTTGTGAAAATATCTGCTAGGTTTAATTTAGACTCAACATAGTCAAGTACAATATCGCCCTTAGCTACATGATCTCTTACAAAGTGATGCTTAACTTCTATGTGTTTAGTCCTTGAGTGGTATATTAGATTTTTAGTTAAGTTTATTGAACTTATGTTATCAATTAAGATTTTTGTATTTTTATATTCTAGTTGATAATCTTTTAAAGTATGCATCATACATAATAATAGAGATGCACATTCTCCCATGGCTATGTATTCTGCTTCAGTAGTGGATAAGACAATACAGTGTTGCTTTCTACTGGACGAACCAACTTACTAGGCACTGACCTAGAAGTTGGCAGCTACCACTTGTATTTTTTTTTATCTAGTTTGCACCCAACATAGTCTGAGTCAGAATATCCAACTAGGTCAAACGTGCTAGTCCTAGGCTACCAAAGTCCTACATTTAGGGTTCCCTTAATGTATCTAAGTATTCTTTTATATCAGTTAAGTGTGATTCTTTTGCATATGATTGGTACCTAGCATATATACCTACTGCAAATAAAATATCAGGTCGACTTGTAGTTAGGTATAATAGACTTCCTATTGCACTCCTATAATATTTCAAATCTACAGGTTTTCCTTCTAAGTCAGAGTCAATTTTAATATTAGTTGTCATTGGGGTATTTATATTTTTATAATTTTTCATTCCAAACTTTTTAATTAATTCCTTAGCGTATTTGATTTGAAAAATATGAATTCCTTCTTTTGTTTGTTTTATCTATAAACCTAAGAAAAAAATTAAGTTCTCCTACTATGCTCATTTCAAATTCATTTTTCATTACTTTAGTAAATTCTTTTAGGAATTTAGTATTTGTTGAACCAAAGATGATGTCATCTACATAAATTTGAGCTATAAAAATATTTTTTTCTAAGGTTTTAACAAATAGGGTTTGGTTTATTTGGCCTTGGTTAAATCCCTTAGATATTAGGTATGTTGAAAGTTGTTCATACCAAGCCCTAGGTGCTTGTTTTAGTCCATATAAGGCTTTCTTTAACCTAAGGACATGGTTTGGGTGGTCTAAATATTCAAATCCTGGGGATAAATTTACATAAACTTCTTCTTTAATGAACCCGTTTAGGAATACCAATTTTATATCCATTTGGTATAACTTGAATCCTTTATGTGCTGCATAGGCTAGCAGCATCCTTATGAACTCAAGTCTGGTTACGGACACATAGGTTTCATCATAATCTAACCCTTCTACTTGGCTGAACCCCTTTGCTACTAGTCTAGCCTTATTTGTTACTATTTCACCTTTATCATCTAGCTTATTTCTGAATACCTACTTAGTGTCAATTATAGATTTATTTGTGGGTTTAGGTACAAGTTCCCAGACCTGGTTTCTTTCAAATTGGGCTAATTCCTCTTGCATTGCGATTATCCAATCTGGGTTAAGTAAGGCTTCTTCTATTGTTTTGGGTTCTATTTTAGAAATTAGAACTATTTGACTTAGATTTCTATATGATGATCTAGTTCATACTCCTAGGGTTGGGTCACCCAAAATTTAGTCAAATGGGTGGTTGGATCTTATCCTAGATTGTCTTGTGATATGGTCAAGACTTGGTTCTTCTGATTGACTAGGTTTAGGCATAAGTTGATTATCTTCTTCATCATCTATTGTTCTTATATTTTGATGATTACTTTCATTGATTGAATTAGGTAAGTTATTTTGTTCATCAAAAATTATATTAGTTGTCTCTTCAATTTTTTGAGTATTTTTATTAAAGACTCTATAGGTCCTACTAATCGTGGAGTACCCTAAAAATATGTCAGATGTAGATTTTGATGTAAATTTATCTAAATAGTCTTTAGTGTTTAATATGTATACTTTACATCCAAAAATTTTTAGGTAATTTAGATTGGGTATTTTATTGTAATACATTTCATAAGGGGGTTTGTTGTAAAATTTATTTATTAATATTCTATTTTGAATATAACTTGTTGTATTTATTGCTTCAGCCCAAAATTGATTACTAAGATTATATTTGTTCAACATAGTTCTAGCAACTTCTTGTAATGTTTTATTCTTTCGTTCTACTAGACCATTTTGTTGGGAAGTTCTAGGGTATGAAAATTCATGATTATATCCATTAATTTTACAAAATTTAGTAAATTTATGATTTTCAAATTCTCCTCCATGATCACTTCTAATTCTTTTAATTTTAGTATCTTTTTCATTTTCTATTAATTTACAAAAATTCTTAAAGATTTCAAATGTTTCATCTTTGGTTTTTAGAAATTTTACCCAAGTAAATCTTGAGTAATCATCAAATTACCAAGCAATATTGGCTTCTGCTTAGTGATTTGGCTCCGTGTGAATCAAATAGGTCTAAATATAGGAGCTCAAGTATTGAGTTGGTTCTATTTAAGTTTGTTGGTTTGTGTGTTGACTTAGTTTGTTTACTTTGTTGACAAACAAATTAAATTTTCTAAGTTTTTTAATTTGGGTAAACTTCTAACTAAGCCATTTTGACTCTTTTTTAAAATGAGTCTGATTTGAGTGTGATTCAGCCTTCTGTGCCACAACTTGATTTTCTCTTGTTGTGTTAATGTGTTAGTAGACACTTTAGTGAGGAGGTTGGTAAGTTAATTGTATAAATATTATTTTTCCTAATTCCCTTAAGTGTAATTTCTGGATATTCAACATTTCTAATTGTACATTCAGAATTGAAAAAGGTGACTAAATAACCAGATTCACATAGTTGACTTATACTAAGTAAGTTAAAGTTAAACTTATCAACTAATAGGACTTTTCGAATAATAAAATCGGAACTCAGTTCGATATTACCTGTTCCGATTACCTTAAGTTTTCTGTCATTGCTGAATATAACAGACCCTAAGTTCTTGAGTTTTAGCTTAGTGAACTTCAATCTGTCTCCAGTCATGTGTTTGGAGCATCCATTATCTAATATCCATTGGTCCAAATCATTATATTCCTACATATAAAGTATTTGATTTGGATCCAATTTTGACGGATTAAAAGATAGTTTGATTGAATTTAGCTCCTTAATTTTCCATCTCACCTGGTCTAGATTGTCAATCATGTTATACCTATGGGGTGATTGTGAGATGGTTAATTTTTTATCTTAAGTTGATTTGATTTAAGTTTGGTTTAAATTTTAAATTAGTTTAGTTAAGTTAGTTTAATTTCGTAAGATTAATTAAGTAAGTTTTAATTATGTTTAATTAAGTTAGTTTAATTTCGTATGATTAATTAAGTAAGTTTTAATTAATTTAATTTTGATTTAGCTGAATTATGTTGAATTTTAATTTAGTTTAATTAAGTTGAATTAAATTTAATTTAGTTTAATTAAGTAAGATTTTGATTTAGTTTAAATTTAATTTTAATTTTAGTTTAATTAAGTTGTCAACTAATTTAAACCTAGATCCATCTCACCCTTTTTCTAGATTATCAATCAGGGAACCTTATTTGTTTTGTGAGATGATTAACTTTATCTTTACTTTAGATTAAAATCTAAAAATTTATTCACATTTGAGTTAGACTAAGGTTTAACAATTAGTTAATTAAATATCCATTTCAATAATTGGCTTCTAGGCTGTGGCGATGCATTATGCCTTCTTGGGGTTGAGATCATCCACCACTTCTAGACAAAGCCTTTTAAAGAAATTAAATATTTAATTTCCTTTCTAAAAATCCTAGGATTAACTACTCAAGTGTGAATCAAGCTTCAGTCTTTATTTATCCTAATCTAAGCATAAATAATAGAAAAAAAAACATACATCAAGCAAGTTTATCTAATGAATATGGTCTTTCTATTGACTCCCCTTGGATTATAGCCTTAATAGGGCCTATCAATGTAATGGATTTGATCCCTGGGGATGTAACATTGACCAAGTCCAACTTGATTAATAAAGTTAGATTTAGGAACCCATGCTTGAAATATTCTCCTATTTGTTCGATTCACAAGTGATAAATAGGATTTTAATTTATTCTTAGCCTTGTATCCAAGATCGGATCGATTATATATGGTTCTTTGTTTTCCAAGAATCAGATCAAGATTCTTGGAACCTAAAGTCAACCATTCCAATGTATCCTTTAGTTTCTTGACTTAACTTTTCAAATTGGAATTTTCTTCCTCAAGTTTTTGGACTTGAGTTGAAATTCCAGTCTGAATCGATTCAGTCAAGGAGCTTGGGATAATCATTTCTTTGAGGGCTTTGACCTCCTCTTAGAGTGACTTGACCCGGAGGTTGGACTTGGCTAATTTTCTTGACAAGTAAGAAATCAAATTGTGTGATCTAATTAAAGAAATACTTACATTGGTTTGGGAACCTTCTAAACCGGATACAGATCCATGGCTTCGCTTGGACTCAGCTTCCGATTCTATCTCGAACTCGGATTCAATGACTTGCTCTCGAGCCGGAAGTGTGAGGAAACTTGTTTGTTCGATATCTTCATCGGAGTCTTCCGATGATGATTCATCCCATGTTGCTTGTAGTGCCTTCTTTCTTCATTGTTTCTTCGCTTCCTTCTGATTTGGACAATTTTCCTTGATGTATCCCTTTTTGTTGCATCCATAGCAAGTGACTTCAAACTTTGCTTTGGAGCTTGGGCTTGGTTGTGTCGTCTTTGATTGGATCACCTTTTTGATCTCCCGTTTTGTGAAACCCTTCTTTTTCTTACATAGCTTTTGGAAAAGGTTGACGAGTTCGGTGGTGATCTCGTTGTCGTCCTCTAAGTCTGATTCATCTTTGGGCCAAGTTCGGTTCGACGCTTGACTTTTGGTTTCTTTGTCTTGTTTGTACCTACAATAAGAGCAATACTTTTCTTGACCAAAGGTGTATTAGTCTATTCATGTAATTCAAATTCAGAGAACAATTCGTCTAGTCTAATTGAGAAAAGGTCCTTAGATATCTTATAAGCATCTACCATTGATGCCCACAAGGTATTCCTAGGGAATGCATTTAGTGTATACCTGATGACGTCGCGATTCTCTACCTTTTGACTGATTGTGTGGTGGTCGTTGAGAAGGTCCTGAATCTAAGCATGAAGTTGTCTTATCGATTCTCCATCCTGCATTTTTATGTTATATAATTTATCAAATTAGATCTCTTTTACTTACCTTAGTATCAGAGGTCCCTTTGTGCAGTTCGATTAGTTTCTCCCATAAGTCTTTAGCGCTTGAGAAAGGGCTTACTCGGTTTAGCTTCTCTTTTGTTAACCCACATTGGAGAGTGCACGTCATTTTGGTGTTGACCTCGATCTTCTTCATCAGACTTGTGTCCCAGCTCTCACATGATAGTGATTTTCCAGTATCGTCAAGTGGAAGTACTGACCGATCTGGATGATCATTCACATCTTGACTTACGTCTTCAGATGATATTCCATTCGACCCTTCCAGTAGTCGAAGTCTTCGTTCGAAAATAGTGGTGGCTTAGCGGTGCTGTAGCCTTCTTGGTGGGTCATTTAGAAAAAGAGATCTTGCACACAAATAAATACAGAAACTTGTCTCAAGACTTAGTCTTGGATTAGTAGTGCGGAAGAAAATAAAATATTTCACTAATTTCAAAAAATAAAAAAATAAAAAAAATATTATTACAAATTTTGGTAAATGTGATATTTTACTAATACTGATCAATTGTGAAAAGATGAAAATAAAATTTTCAAAAATAATTTTGGAGAGAAAAAATGAAAGACGTAAGAATCTTTTTTAAGCAAAAATTATATATAATTTTATTTTTCAAAGAAGAACCCCCCTGCTCGATTAGTAGTTTCACTAAATCAGAGCGGCTTAGCTCCGATACCAATTGTACGATCATGATGCGCTAGAGGGGGTGAATAGCACTCGTGGCTTTTTCACACATTTTGGAAAGCACAGAGTAACTCAGCGGAAATAATAAATAAAGCGGAAGCAAAACAAATGCTAACACTTTTCTTTTACTTAGTTCGGAGCCTTTGATGACTCCTACTCCAAGGCCCGCGATCATTGATCACTTTCGTTGGGTAATCACTATAGATCTGAAAATTCTTTACAAGTGTAAAAGTGCAAGTAATGAAAAGACAAAGTATACCGACAACACAACATCTAAATATTCTAGTTCTAGGTCATCGAAGCAACGTTTGGGTGTCGACGAGATGTTTTTTGACCAGCGCGCAAGAGGAGAAGTTGTTCAGAATGTTATTATTTTGTATCTAGTCGAGACCACCTTATATAGCCTACTGAAGGCGCCTTCAACCTCCATGGAAGGCGCCTCTAGCAAGGATTCTTATCCCTTTCGCGTCGGAGATGATAGCTTCCGTGGCCTGCGCTATTTATCCATCCGAAGGTGCCTTCAAGCTCCATGGAAGGTGCCTTCCAACCTTCATCCAAGGCGCCTTCAAGAGCCTTGAAGGCGCCTTCACACCTTGCTACACGGGGACTTCGACTAAGGCACCCGAGGGGTCTCCAACAACCTTGGTGCCTCGAATACTGTTCATCCGAGCTTTTCCTTATGCAACTCCCTTCCTGTAAGGCATATTAGTCCACAAACAAAGTATACCATGCAAAACAAAGTTAACATAATAAAATATGAATAATATAAATGATTGACAACCTTCAGACTGTTCGATTCTGACTTTCGGATTTCTCAGAAACCCTAGGTCGAATCAACACCTACTGTTCCCTCTTTATGGAATGTGTCCTCACCTACTCCTCTCAGGAGAAATTACCATTTGCCAGACCGGTCCTCCAGACTGACTGGACTTTTGCTTAGCACCTGAGACTTCAGAACTTTCCTGCTGGATGTCCGATCTCCTACCTGTCCAGTCTTTCACCTGGTCCACAACCACCAGGATTTTCACCTAGAGTCCTCGACTCTAGGATTTCGCCCAAAGTTCTTGACCCGCCAAGACTTTCCACCTAGGGTTACCACCCCCTAGGACCTAGGGTTACCACCTCCTAAGGTTTTCCACCTGCCTAACAACAGCTAGGACTTTTGCCTAAGAACACTTAGGACTTTTCTGCAAGCTCATTCAGACTCGTTAGACAATAAGTAACCTTAACTTTGAACCCTTTGCCATTATCAAAACATAGATTCGATCATCTGATGCTTCCCACACCAACAGGTTTATGTTGATTGGTTTTGTAGTTGCAATAAACTTGATTATAGCTTAGACTTGATTTAGAATTGAATTTGTAGTTATTTGATTTAAATTTAGTGTTTAGTTTTGGATTTAAGTTATTTGATTTAGATTTATGGTTTAGTTTTGAATTTGATTTATTGTTGTTTTATTTTTAGGTAGTGAATTTTATTTTTGGGTATATAATATTGGTTGGATCCTACTTGCTTGGTTAGACAAGCTTTTGGAACCCAAGCTTTTATTTGGTTTTTGTTCTGACTGAAAAATTAGGTAAAAATTTTATTTGAGCTAGTTTTGTATCTGAGTCTGGATTTGTTATAGACAACTTTTTGAGATCCAAGTATTAAATCAAGATTTTTAGATCTCATTGTAAATTTTTCTAGTGAGCTTTTAAGATTTATAATTTCATCTTTTAGTGTTGAATTCTTTTCCTCAAATTTTACAACTTGAGTAGAGTTTACATTTTCAGTTTGTTTAGATTTGAGGTTTAGATCCAGTTATTTTTTAAGTTCTTCATTTTCTTTACTACGTACATTTACTTGGTTTTCAGAAGCAGATAATTTTCTATCTAAGCATGTGATAATTTTAAAAACCTTTTTACTTAAGTTAGGTTGTACCTCGTTGGAACCTTCGGAAATGAGTACAGACTCGTGGCTCGACTAGTACTCAGACTCGTCTTCTTATTCTGACTCAATTTCTGATTCTAGTTCGATTGCCATCAGTGCGGGGTAGTTGGTCTGCTTCGATTCTTCGTTATCCAATTCCTTCAAGGATGACTCATCCCAAGTTGCCTTGAGGGCCTTCTTCTTTTTGAATTTCTTTGGCTTGTCCTTCTTGAGATTGAGGCACTCATACTTGTAGTGTCCCTTTTTTTTGCACTCATAGCATGTGACATTCATTTTGTTAGAGGTAGACTTTATCTTCTACAACTCCTTCTTGGTAAAGTCCTTTTTCCTAGTGAATATTTTTCTAAGTTCAATAGGTGTTCTTCAGCATCTGAGTCTGAGTTAGAGTCAACTTCTGGTTCAGGTTTGATTCTGGACTTGGATTCTTTAGATGAACCTGCAAGAAGAGCAATACCTTTCTTAGCTGGTTTGGAGTTAGTTTACTTATGTAGTTCTAATTCATAAAATAGTTCATCTAACTTTAATTTAGAAAGATTCTTAGAAATTTTATAGGCATCCACGATAGATGCCCATAATGTATTTCGAGGAAATGAGTTTAGGGCATACCTAATAATGTCTCGATTCTGCATTTGGTAGCCAATCATGTGGAGTTTGTTAAGGATGTCCTTAATCCTTGCGTGTAGTTGGTTGGCCGTCTCTCTACCCAGCATCTTAATATTAAATAAATTATTCAAAAGCAAATCATGTTTTGTTACTTTAACATCATTAGTTCCTTTATGTAGTTCGACGAGTTTGTCCCACAACTCTTTCACATTCCCATGTGGACCTATGCGGTTCAGTTCTTCCTTCGTGAGTCTGCATTGAATTATGTTCATCACCTTTGAGTCAATTTGAGCTTTCTTCTTTTGATTTAGATTCCAGTTTTCTGGCTCAAGCAGTATTTTTGTTGCCTCATCGACTGGAGCTGTGTATCCTTGTCGGATGAGAACTACTAGCTGATATTGGTCTTGATGTACACCTCCATTTGCTTCTTCCAGTATAAAAAGTCATCCCCTTTGAAGAGCGGGGGGTGAGCGGTGTTGTAGCCTTCAATTTGGGTCATTTAGAGAGAAAGTCTTGCACAAAAAGAAACAACAAGAGAAGTCCCAAGACTAGCTCTTGGATTAGTAGTGTGGGAGATGAGGAAAGAGAATAAAGCTCGACTGGTATTACTCCAATTTTGAGCTGTTTGAGGAAATCATAGAGAAAAAAAACTTATCCAAAGAGGGCACTGTACCAGTTTAGATTGATTCAAAAAAAATACTTGAAATCGAAAAAGTGAAGTGGAAGAAAAACAACAGAAATTAAACCCCTACTTGATTGGTAGTTGCACCAATTTAGAGCTAACAGGGCTTTGATACCACTTATAGGATCAGTACTCACATGAGAGAGAGGAGGGGTGAATCACATGATTTTAAAAATCTATCTTTTTCAGTTTTAAAAATGAGTATGCAGTGGTATAGAACAAAACATAACCGAAAAAACACAAGTACACGAGGAGTTACTTGATTCGGAGCCTTCGGCGACTCCTACTCCAAGACCCACGATCCGTTGGATTGTATTGATGGTTAATCCACTATAAACCTCTTCTAGAACCATTGGAAGAGGGAATCAAACACAAATATGAAAATTAGCACTTTCCTGTTGCAATCATAAATTAAATACAACAGTACTAAAATGTTACCAACACTTTAAGTTATAGAGTCTAAATGGGCTCATGTGTCAGTGTCAATCTACCGGTAGTGGTCAGATGTCCTTAGAGCAGTAGCACACTAGCAAAGTGAAGTCAAAGCAGTAGAAGAGTCGTTGAAGTTCATAAAATCAATTGATGCTACGACAACCTTGGAAGTTGGGTACTAGCCTTGCTTTAAAATAAAATACTTATTTTCTTTTTATGTTCTTATAATAAAATACCTTGGCATTTCTTTGAGCACTTGGTGTGCTACTGATCCCAATACTTAAAATTTAGGTATCCTATCAAGACCTTGGTCTTTTCTTACTTATAACTTCTCATAAATCCCTAAAAGGATTTAATAGAACACTATATGTACATATAAATTCTAGAGTTACATAGAACAAGTTCAATTCGTTAAGACTTGCTGTGAAAATAAGGAATTGCATCTAACTGTACATGTTGTCCAATAACAAAGAAATCTAAGATTTGCATACTTTAAAACAGACCATTCAAGCTCACTGATTTGCAAGGGAAATAAAACTGCAAAGCTAAAAGAGAAGGCCGGTTGTCCATGCTTAATAATCTTTGCAAAAGAACTAAACTGAAATGCTGACCTAAAGCTATTCATACTCATTAATTCCAAACCATCCTAATGCTGTACAGGAAGAAAATCCGAAAGCAAGGAAACAAAGCACACTAGCTGTTCAAACTAAAACCTGCTGAAACTAAAATCCTTGCAAACATGTTCACAACATAAATCAACAGAATTTTTCAAGCATGCTTCAAAACTCGAACAAAAACTCAAAACCGAAGCTAAACAGCATGTTCAGGAAGTGCCTACATAACTCAGAATAAGGGAACTAAATCTGTAGGCTCAAATTCAAGGTTGTGTAAGCTCATTATAAAGGGATGTTCTTGCCTATTAAGGAAGCAAAACTCCTCTGCACACTCAAGGAAAACAGGGCTGTTCGTTTTCATTAATGCTAGAAAGTCTAGAGTCTCAATGCACAACATATGGGCTAGACAATCTAAACTACATGCTTAGTTTATACAATTTATTACATTCCTTCGAGGTCCTTGGCAGTGAGCTTCATACGACATTCTTTACAGCATACTAGATAAGGAAGAAAAACCCAGATATCAAACCTTAACTCACGACAGCCAACCCTAAGCAACAACCTGAATTCTATACAGCCTTCCAAAAACAAAGGAAGGATTCAAAAACTCTTAGTAAACTCGAATTTCTGTACAGCATTCATGCAAGGAAGAAAACCAAGCCCGAAACCTCAATTCACGGCAGGAAATTCTAAAGCCACAAACTCTACCGAAATCAAAGAATGAATTTGAGAGCTACCCTTACCGCAGGTGAGTAAGTGACTTACCCTTCGTGTTCTTGGACTCACAGCCGAAGAGAGAGATCTAGGGTTTCGGAGAGATGAAGATCTCGGTCCCTTCTTGTGCTCACGGCCTCTCCTCGACGTGAGGACCACCACCCGTGAAGAAACCCTCGGAGAACAACCTCGCCGGCCGCCGGAGTCGTGATCGCTTGCTGCCGCGACTTCGCCCGAGAAGGAGAACAGCGCCGTAGGGAGAGAAAGGTGAGGAAAAGTTTAGGTTTTTTTTTTTTTAAATAATCCCTAAAGTTCTCCCTTTAATAACTAACTATTCCTATTATCCACTACCCTTTAAATATTTATCATCCCTTATTTGAACAACATCACCCGCTGGCACACTTGGTCCGCTGAATCCGCTTAAGACTTTGTTCGGCTGGAGTTCGTGGGTTCGAATTTTGGCTTGGACAATTTTTTGTCAAAACTTCCTTCGTTTAGTAAAAATACCAAACGACCTCCAAAAATTGCATAAAAATACTCTAAAATTTTCTAAAAATCTCTAAAATATTTTAAAAGTATTTCCAAATATTTTTATGGACATTTAGAATTCTAAAAAGGAAAAGTTGGGTCGTTACATGTGTACCTTGCCAACGGAGAGGACTTCCCTTTTTATACCACCTCACATAACCTCCGTGATTGTGAGGTGGTTCCTGGTACATCAGAGTTTGTTAAAAGATGAAAGAAAGTACAACCTGGGTGTTTTATATAATCCGAGAAATCTTTTTCCTACTCACAGATATACCTCCTTTGTCGTTTATGCATCACTCCCTTATTGAGGCGGTTAAGAGAATATGCTGCTACAAGTAATATGAGAAACATAATAACCTTCGAAAAAAGCCCTAAAGGAATATTCTCTGACAAGTTCTGACATGCTGTCATAATATTATCTACTGCTGATCTGTTGAATATATCTCGGGCGGTCTACAAGGCCGACTGTATTGCTTGCCATAATATCAATCTGCTCTGTCATATATTGAATGTTGTAGAGATCTGTTCAAAGACTAATATAATGCTCATAGTTTGCCAAAGCGTTATTCAAGAAATCATATGATAGATCCTGTATGTTATAACTTTTTTTAGGGACAATATGACATTGGTTAGCTTAAACTTGGCCTACCTGTATCCGACCGTGCGGAAGCGTAGAGTTTCTTAAGGATGACTACTTTTAAACCCGCCTGGTATTTATTCAGTCGGGCGTACAAGGGAAGCCTTGTGTTCGATCGGCCTTCGTCCGACTGATCTTATATTAAGAGATTTATAAGGCCAAGTGTTTTAAAGCCTAACTGGTCTTTGACTGGCCAAGCATACATGGAGATCCTTATGTTCGATCGGATTAGTAAGAGGTAGCTTTAGTTAGTTCCACTAAGCTAAATGATGCAGGTCAGAGCCATATATTCCTAGACATGCATAAACAAAGCTTTCCTAACCTACTATCATCCAAAACTTCTCCAGTACTATTTGTCAATTTAAACTTTGTCCCTAATTTAATTAATCCTAATTACTCTATTGGGTAAACTATTATTTTGGAGGTGCCAACTAATTTAGTGTCTCCCCTGAATTATTGATCCTCTATTTTAAGCTTTTGATTTTAGTTTAGATTTGTTATTATTTTTATTAATTAGTTTCATAATTAAAAGATACTTGATTATAGCTTGGTTTGTGGAGTTTAAGTTTGAAATTTGATTTAAACTTGTAACCCAAGTCTAAATTTTGTATGTTGATAAGATTATCAATATTTTTTTCTAGTTTATCAAGTTTATTTTTCAAAAAATTATTTTATTTTTCAAATATTGTAAAATTTGAAGATAAATTTTTAAACTTTGAAAGATTAGTAAATGATTTTGAATTACCTTGATTAGTTAAATTAATTGATTTGTTTGAATAAGCATGCATATCTAATTTCTGGAGAGAATCTAGAATTGAGCAGTAGTGATTATCTAAGTTACTAACATGTGTTGAAAAAAAAGAGATTTTCATGTATTGTAAACTTACTAACCTATGCTTCCCCTAGATCCTTGGGTCTTCTTTGTGGGTATTGATATTTGTAGTGACCCATCATTTTGCACTCGAAGCATTGGATATGCTCCTTCGCTTTCTGAACTTTTGGTATTGATTTCTCCTTTGCCTCTGATTGTGTGGTTCGAGTCTTATAAGTGGGGCACTTACTTTTATAATGCCCTCTTTCACTGTATTTAAAGAATGTTTTATGATCTTTAACTTTTAAATTTACTAATTTACCTTTTGAATCCTTGTTAAGATTCTCCTCCTTGTCCATCATCATCTCATATTAGAATTCTGACTTTTGCTCTAACTTAAATTTAGATCCTTCTACCTTCTCCTTTGCCATTAATGCCATGAAGCTGGTTGGTCTGATTCTCCTAAGTCTAATTTTGACGATGACTCTAGGGATTCAGAATCAAATTCGAGCTTGAGTTTGACTTTATCTTCTAGTTGTGCCAGATCTTCGTGAAGTTTATTTAGTCAGGTCCAAAATTCATAGACATATTTGAATTCTCTGATTCTGCATATAATTTTATTAGGCAATAATTCTAAAATAAAGTTTATTACCTTTAGGTTTGCTTCTAAATTTTGGGTGGATCTTTTCAATTCTATTCCGTAGTCAAAGTAGCCCATCATGATGAAGCACTCTATCTAATACTTCAATATTCTGAAGTAATCAATTTTGTATGGCGGAGGTTCATGAATGCTTCATCCTTCGCTTTGAGTCATTTGAATTATCTTGCAAAACAATCAGAAGAGAAGAGATATCCCAAGACTAGGTCTTGAATTAGCAGAGTTTGATGTAAAAAGAAATATCAAGACTCAAGTGGTGTTGATCTAACTTCGAGTTAAAATCGAACGAGAAATAATTATCTGAAGAGGTAAACTTTACCAATTCAAATAAAATACAAAAAACTAAAATCCGAAAAGAAATAAAATAGTTCCCTAGCTTGATTGGTAGTTGTACCAATTCAGAGCAGAACCTCGCTCTGATACTACTTGTTGGATCGAGATGCAAGTGAGAGGGGAGTGTGAATCACGTGATTTTAAAAAAATTCTTTTTATTTTAAAAACAAAGTAAGAATGCAGCAAAATAATGAGAAAATAGGAAAAATAAAAACACACGTTCGATTTTACTTAGTTGAAAGCCTTCGGTGATTCCTACTTCAAGACCCAGGTCTCGCAGATCTATCGATGAGTAATCCACTAAATATCTCTTTTGAAACTACTTGAAGAGGGGATCGAGTATAAAAGAAAGAATCGAAATAGTGTAACACACTGCACTTTCCTTTACTGCAGAAATTAAGTATAGAAATTAAACTTTGTTACCCAACACTCTTTGTATACAGTCAGCTTAAGCTTTGTGTTGAATGACTCATCAGTAGTAGTCGAGCATAGCAGAGTCATAGCAGGGTAGAAGCAGGAAGTCAGAGTAGTCAGAATGCCAAATGGACGTGTAGAACCTTGTAGAATAGTTGTGTTGATAGCCTTGGTTGACTGCCTTGTTTATAAGGGATAGACGGAGTCTTCCATAGCATTGAAGGCGCCTTCAATGCCAACTTCTATCCCTAAAAAATCGGCTTCTTGTCATTGACAACGTCTCTACCTTATCCAATCGAAGGTGCCTTCCAAGTACTCGAAGGCGGCTTCCATGAACAGTACCCAAGGCGCCTTCTGTCGCTTGAAATGTGCCTCAGGTATTGTTCACCCGAGGTACTTTGTGCTCCTTTTGCCTTACAAATTGTGTTAGTCCAACATAAATAAAATATACCTTGCAAGACAAAGTTAGCATAATAAAAATAAGCAGTAAAAATTAGTTTCTATCCTTCCAAGATCAGGAACTAGTCAAAGTCTCAATTTAGATTTCTGAAATGGACCTAAATTGAACAGACGCCTACTGTCCCCTCAACCAGGAAGTGTCCTCACTGAGTCACTCTCCTCTAGTGACTTACCTCCACTTGCCTGCTAAACATCTGATCCTCCAAACATATTTGGACTTTCTCTAGTCTTGCTTAGTATTTGACCAAGCTGATCTGCTAAGACTTATCTACAATACTAAGTTACCAAAATAAATAAAATAGTAAAGTAAAATAGTGTTACTAGATTTTAGGATTTGCTGGTCTGGTCAACCATGTGCAATCGACCGAACGAAGGCTTTATCCAAAGAGACATCATCTGGATGGGAAGCCAGGTCGATTCATGCAAGATCAGTCATCCGATCAAGGGGATTGGTCGACCGATTAGCGTCGAGTCAAATATTGATTCTGAGATCAGTGGATCTGGATCAAGTCCAACTTGGCTATAAAAGGAGGCCTCAACCAGTACTTCCATACAATGAATTCGAAAATCTTTTGCTCCTGTGCGCTACTCCAAAGACAAGTCCACAAAGTCGTAACACTGTTCTAACGACCGAAAGCTCGCATCTCCAACCCTTTTAGTCGTCGGTATAGTTTTTCATTATTACACTTAATCTACTCAATTGTAATTGCACTTGTCTTTGTAATTCTCCGAATTGATAGTGAATTACCCAAAATAAACACTCAAAGAGTGTGGGCCTTGGAGTAGGTCTTATCATAGGCTTCGAATCAAGTAAAACCAAAAGTGTCAGCTTGGTTTTTGATTACTTGGTTTTCTTTCTTACTATTCTGCTATGTTTACATTCTGAAAAATGAACATGAAAGCCACAAGAACTATTCATCTATAACGACCCGCCTCCTACTGACTAGGTTGCGAGGTCGATCGTTACGTAATGCTGTGCTAAATTACTATTGTGGAAATCTGGATTGATTAAAATTTTACTAAACTGATTACTGTAAATTCTGAACTTAATACTCTAGGTGTACCTAGGAGTTATACACATGCTAGGGAAGATAATCTATGCCTCTCGGATGTCCTGCTAGCTGTAATCAGGCATTTCAATCGATCCATGAATCGATTGGGCTGTCGGATCGATCCAGTGATCGATCCAGCTTAATACTGGCACGGAGAAAGCTCTGGATCGGTCGACTGACCGATCCACAACCCATCTCGCTTCTGTATGCGGCTGGATCGGTCTACCGACCAATCCAGGAGTACACTGATCGGTCGGTAGACCGATCCAGTGGCTCACTGATCGGTCGGTTGACCGATCAGTGAGCTCTGTATCTGGATCGGTCGGCTGACCGATCCATAAACCTTCTGTTCGCGACTGGATCGGTCAGCTGACCGATCCAATGGCACAACCCAACTCTGATCGATCTGTAGATCGATCTGGGTTTCTGATTTCAAATCAGAACCCTGATTTCAGCACTAGTTCGTGCCAAAATCTCATATAAGAGTTCTAAAAGGAATTGAAATAAGTTCTAACATCTATTAACTAGCATTCCAACATAATTACTAACAACTTAAACAAATCTTCCATGGTTTAAACATTCTAAGGTCTGAAAGTGCATAAAGGTACTTGAGAAAAGAAACTAAGTTCTCAATTTGCTAAACTCCCTAAGGATCTTCATTCCAGGTTCCTGCCACACACACCATCACTGCATTGACCTCCAACTTCCTCTGCTAGTCCATCTTTCCTTTACCCTTATCTGCAGTATAAGGAAAAATAGTATCTGTAAGCTTTAAGCTTAGTAAGAAACCATCTACCTCACTAAAACATGCAACGATGCAAACATGTTTTTAAAGAATGCTATTTGAAAACATGCACTGAATTTGTTAAAGCATGGCATACTGGAGTTACATGGCATAAACACTGAAACATGGCATGCATAATAAAATCTAAGCATGGAGCTATCTCATGATATCAACTAAGAGAAAATAAGCTGAAACTGTAACTAAAACTGAGCTAAAACTGAGCTAGTGCTGATCTTAAACTATAATCACATAACTATATTATGAGTTTGAAAGCTATTATCGTAATAAGTGAAAATACATAATCATGTTGCTAGTGGGCCCGACAACTGTACTTTGCTGTGCGCGCATCCCTAACTAGACCCGGGTTTGCAAGTCCCAAATTTAGTAGGGTTACTAGGTTGTCTGAACCTAGGGACGACTGTGGGAGCCCAACCTAATGGATATCTAATCCAGTACAGTGCCAATGAAAATAAAATACTGAATATAGCTACTAGTTGCTTATTTTGCTGTTTTTAGGTTATCTGAACCTAGAACTAGGTTTTCTGAACCTAGAGGCTACTGTGGGAGCCCACCCATTGGACCGTAATCTCATGTAAGCTGAAACTAGACTAATATACTGATTTAAATGCTACTAATGCATTTAACTGAGCTGTTAAAAAAATATCTGAGGTGGTATTTAGCTACACTAATCATTTTGTCGAACACTTGGTGTGCCCCAACTCTCCCCTCTAATAGGGAGACCACCTCTAGGCACCCAACAACGTCTAGAGCCTCCAACTGAAGGAGAATAACGTGTCTGGCCCATCTAGAGGTGCTCAACTAGATCCCTAGTCTGCGAGGAGGGTTTAAACACACCCTGGGCGCCGAAAAAATCTGCATATAGCTAAACTAAAGGCATGCAATCAAACGAAAGCTACATATACTGCAGGTGAGGGGTTTCTTACCTCCTGTTCATAATTTCTTACGATTATAATCGCTAGGTTTCACGGAGGATAGATCTCTTCAACGATCTTCTCGCGTCTATGCGTTCCTCTCGCGGAGGGGAGCGTCCTCGTGACTTTGATGTTGCCGGGAGGTGCTCCTAGGGCCCTTGGCTTGGTGCGCCGAGAGAAGGAGGAGGAAAGGAGAGGGGTGGCGTGAGGTTAGGGTAAGGAGAAGAAGTTCACGGTGGAAACCAAAAACATCACCCTCACTTAATTATTTTCTATTTATATTAAGTGATAATTCCGGCCTAACTCTAATATAAATTTAATTGCCTCCCTTTCCTTTCAGCACGGCCCTGCTGGGTTCAACTGGTTGCTAGTATTATCCGTAAACCATAGGTCTCGGGTTCAATCCCCGCTTAGGCCGTTTTCGTTTTCTATTTATTTTTGCTACTTCTGCTGCCCTAAAAATTCCGGAGAAATATCTAAAAATTCCAGAATAATTATAGAATATTTATAATATAGTTTTGAGAATTTTCGGGTGTTACAATCCCCCATACCTTATAAAAAGTTCGTCCTCGAACTTAGAATAATTCTGGGTACTTCTGTCTCATGCCTCCCATGTTGCCTCTTCTGCTGTGCCAAATGACTTTGACTAATGGTACTTCCTTGTTCCGCAATTTCTTAACTGCTCGGTCTATTATCTGAATAGGCCGACTGTCATAGCTGAGGTCTTCGCGGATCTGTACCGACTGGGGCTCTATCACCTGGATGGCATCTGGGATATGCTTCTTCAGCATAGAGACATGAAATACATTGTGGACGGCTGACATTTCCTGGGGTAGCCCTAGCTCATATGCTACCTTGCCCACTCTTCTGTTGATAAGGTATGGTCCCACATATCGGGGACTTAGTTTGCCCTTTTTCCCAAAACGCATTACTCCCTTCATGGGAGCCACTCTAAGGAATACTGAATCCCCAACTGAAAACTCTAGAGGTCTACGTCATGTATCAGCATAGCTTTTCTGGCGGCTCTGAGCTATCTCTATCCTCTGGCGGATCTGCTGTATAGCTGCTGTGGTATCTGCCACTAGATCTGTCTGTAGTTCTAGTTCTTTCTGTTCACCACTCTCATACCAACAGTTTGGAGATCTACACCTCCTCCCATAGAGAGCCTCATAAGGTGTCATGCCGATAGTGGCCTGATAGCTGTTGTTGTATGCAAATTCTGCTAAAATCAGATATTTGCACCAACTTCCCTTGAAATCCAGGGCACATGCTCGGAGCATATCCTCGAGTACCTGATTTACTCGCTCCGTCTGTCCATCTGTCTGCGGATGGAAGGCTGTGCTAAACTTTAACTTCGTGCCCAAAGCTGTCTGTACACACTCCCAGAAGTGTGATGTGAACCTGCTGTCTCTGTCTGAAATAATGGTTCGTGGGACTCCATGTAATCTAACGATCTCCTTGAGATACAACTGAGCTAGCTGTTCCATGGAGTAGGATATCCTGATAGCTAAGAAGTGGGCTGATTTAGTCAATCTGTCGACTATTACCCAGATGGTATCAAAACCATTCGTGGTTCTGGGTAATCCCACTATAAAATCCATAGAAATGTCTTCCCACTTCCATTCTGGTATCTGTATGGGCTGCAAAACTCCCCCTGGTCTCTGATGTTCTGCCTTAACCCTCTGACAGGTTAGGCAGGTGCTGACATATCGAGCGACGTATCTCTTCATCCCAGGCCACCAAAAATGTTTCTTCAAGTCCTGGTACATTTTGGTGGAGCCAGGATGCATCGCATAGGGAGTCTTGTGAGCCTCATCTAAAATCTTCTTTTTGAGTTCCTCCTGATCTAGAACACATAGCCTGTCACCAAAATACAACACCCCGCTATCTGATATTCTGAACTCTCCACCTTCTGATTCTGCTAAGCCTTGCTTGATCCTCTGAATTTCAGGATCCTGCTCCTGAGCTGTCTGGATGTCACCGAGCAAGGTAGACTCTAATGTCATAGTAGAGAGCTGTCCGACTATGAGCTCGAGATCGAAATCTGAGATCTCCTTCTGTAGGGGCGGTGACATGGCTGCTAGAGATAATAAGGTAGCACTGGACTTTCTGCTGAGGGCGTCTGCTACCCTATTCGCTTTTCCTGGGTGGTAGAGGATATCTATGTCGTAGTCTTTGACCAGTTCTAGCCATCTGCGCTGTCGCATATTCAGATCCTTCTGAGTGAAGAAGTACTTCAGACTTTGATGATCTGTATACACTCTGCACTGAGCTCCATACAAGTAATGTCTCCAAATCTTGAGAGCGAACACCACTGCTGCAAGCTCAAGGTCATGAGTGAGGTAATTCTTCTCATAATCCTTAAGTTTTCTGGAGGCATAGGCGATCACCTTGCCATCTTGCATCAGCACTGCTCCTAGTCCCAACTTCGAGGCATCACTATATATGTCAAAGCTATCTGCATTTTCTGGTAAAGTCAGAATAGGTGCACTGGTCAATCTTCTTTTCAGCTCGCTGAAACTGTTCTCACAGTCCTCTGTCCACTGAAATTTTCTGTTCTTTCTGGTAAGAGTTGTCAGTGGGGAGGCTATCCTGGAGAAGTCCTCTACGAATTTCCTGTAGTAACCTGCTAATCCCAGAAAACTTCTGATCTCGCTGGCGTTCTTGGGTCTTTTCTAGTTGCTCACAACTTCTATCTTACTGGGGTCTACCATGATCTCATCCTTTGAGATGATGTGACCCAGGAAGGACACATGATCTAACCAAAATTCACATTTTGTGAACTTGGCGTATAGCTGATTCTGCTGAAGGGTCTGCAATACTATTTTCAGGTGCTCTGCGTTTTCTTCCTGAGTTCCTGAATAGATAAGAATGTCATCGATAAACACAATAACAAATTTATCTAGGTAATCCCTGAATACCCTGTTCATGAGGTCCATGAAAGTAGCTGGAGCATTTGTCACGCCAAAGGGCATGACTACGAACTCATAATGTCCGTATCTAGTCCTGAATGCTATCTTGGGTATGTCCCCTTCTTTAACCTTCACCTGATGATAACCTGATCTGAGGTCTATTTTAGAGAACACTGCTGCTCCCTTTAGCTGATCAAACATGTCATCTATTCTGGGAAGAGGATACCTGTTCTTGATTGTGACTTGGTTCAGTGCCCGGTAGTCTATACACAGGCGCATGCTCCCGTCTTTCTTCTTCACGAACAATACAGGTTCTCCCCATGGTGAGTGACTAGGACGTATGAAGCCCTTGTCAAGCAGCTCCTGTAATTGCTCATGAAGTTCCTTCAGTTCTGCTGGAGCCATGCGATACGGTGCTTTGGAGATAGGATTTGTACCGGGAATGAGCTCTATCTCAAATTCTATCTCTCTGTCTGGTACTACTCAGGGAAGACTGCTGGGTAGTCACATACGACTCGGACCTCTGCTAGCTGTCGGTCCTTGTCCTGACTGGTACTGACTACGTGTGCTAAGAACCCCGTACATCCTGAATCCATCAACCTCTGTGCCTTCATAGCTGAGAGAAACTTTTTGGCCTTTCTCCTGGGTTCTCCGACGAACTCAAACTGCGCTTCTGCTTCAGGTTGGAATATGACTTTCTGTTTACGGCACTCGATGGAGGCACCGTATTTGATCAAGAAGTCCATCCCGAAGATGACGTCGTAGTCGGTCATATTAATCACTATCAGATCGCAAAAGAGCTCTCTGTCTGCTATAGTGACCGGCACTGCTCTGAGCCAGTGCGTAGATGCCATGATTTCTCCTGAGGGTAACGTCGTAAGGAACTGGCTACTGAGTACCTCTGGAGGTACTGCTAACTTCTCAGCAAATGCCCTGGATATGTATGAATGGGTTGCCCCAGTATCGAATAAGACAGTTGCTATTTGCTGAAAAATATTAATCTGACCTGTAACAACTGTCGAGGCATTTGCTACGTCCTCTCTGGTGAGTGAGTAGATCCTCGCATTGGTCATAGCTGGAGGGGCTTCTAATCTGCCCTGGCTGATATGTGGACCATCTAAAGCGGCCTGCATCTGATGTAACTGAGCTGGCTGGCCTCCATACTGAATCGGCTGTGGCTGAGGAAGACTGGTCTTGTTTGGACACTGCTTGGCCATATGCCCTTCCTGTCCGCATTCAAAGCATCCTCGTGTGCCCTTACGACAAACTCCAGGATGGAATTTCCCACAAGTAGCACACTTTGGATAACTGGGTTGCTTGCTGGCTGGCCCTCCTTTTGGGTAACTCCCTGGTTTGCGCTTGTTGCTGGAGTTCCCTTTCCAGTTAGAGCCATGGGAGCTGTGGCCCTGCTGTTTCTGAGTGCCTGAGCCTCCTTGGCCCTTAGCTTCTGAGAGGACTTGCTTCTGCTGCTTGATGCTATTCTAATAATGCTCAGTGATTAGAGCACTGCTCACTAATTCTTCTGTGGTTTGTGGCCTATGAACGCCACCAGCCACATTCATTGCTATTTCCGGCCTCAGCATCTTGAGCATCAACTGGATTCGTTCCCTTTCTGTGCTGACTAGTTCAGGGCATAGACGAGCCAACCTGTTGAATTTCTTCACGGCTTCCTCAACTGATAGGTTGCCCTGACGAAACTCAGTGAACTCGTCGTAGTGGCGGTTCGTGACCCTCATGTGAAAGAATTCCTCAAAGAATTCTTTCTCGAAGTCAGCCCATGTCATCTAGTTCACTAGGCGCTTCACTCTGATTCTCTCCCACCACATGCGTGCATCTCCTGTCAGATAGAAGGAGGCGCACTTCACCTTCTCATGTTCTGGCCAGTCCAGAAGCTCCATCGTACTTTCCAGTGTTTTGAACCATGCCTGAGCATCCCATGGTTCACTGTTGCCTGAGAAATTCTCTGGTTTGACTCTCTGCCACTGGATCAGATAGGCTTCTCTCTGCGCTCCTGCTGCTGGGGCTACTGGTGTCGTAGGCTGGACTGGTGGAACCTCTAAGACCACTGGTGTCGCTAAGTTAGGCTCCGGGGTGACAGTGGGAGTGTTCTGCTGACTAGCCTTTAAGGTGGCTATTTCCTGTTGCTGTTCAGCTAGCTGCTGGCACTGAACTGCCTGCCTCATGCTGGGGCTCAGTGGCTGCTGCCCTTCTAGCTGGGCGTCCTCGTGCCATTTCTAAAGACATGAAGGACATACATGACTAACACAAGCATAATTGAGTAACCATTGTTATCATGTTAACTACTATCATAAACAAGCATGCTTCAGTTATATCTAAACATGAAAACAAGAAACATAAAGAAAGTGAGAGATGTTCTTACTTGGAAGCTGCAGGTTCAATGCTGATGTGTGTGTAGGAAGTATGGAATACTGCTCTGATACCACTCTGTAACGACCCGCCTCCTACTGACTAGGCTGCGAGGTCGATCGTTACGTAATGCTGTGCTAAATTACTATTGCGGAAATCTGGATTGATTAAAATTTTACTAAACTGATTACTGTAAAATCTGAACTTAATACTCTAGGTGTACCTAGGAGTTGTACACATGCTAGGGAAGATAATCTATGCCTCTCGGATGTCCTGCTAGCTGTAATCAGGCATTTCAATCGATCCATGAATCGATTGGGCTGTCGGATCGATCCAGTGATCGATCCATTAACATCGAACGAGAGCTCTAGATCGGTCGGTGACCGATCCACAACCCATCTCGTCAGATGCGGTGGATCGGCTCCACCGACCGATCCAGAGTACACCGATCGGTAGATCGATTCAGCGGCTCACCGATCGGTGACCGATCGCTGAGCTTCGACTCATCGTTCAGATCTGGATCGGTCGGTGACCGATCCATAAACCTTCATGATCGATCGGACGGTGACCGATCCAGCGGCACAACCCAACTCTGATCGATCTGTAGATCGATCTGGGTTTCTGATTTCGAATCAGAACCCTGATTTCAGCACTAGTTCGTGCCAAAATCTCATATAAGAGTTCTAAAAGGAATTGAAATAAGTTCTAACATCTATTAACTAGCATTCCAACATAATTACTAACAACTTAAACAAATCTTCCATGGTTTAAACATTCTAAGGTCTGAAAGTGCATAAAGGTACTTGAGAAAAGAAACTAAGTTCTCAATTTGCTAAACTCCCTAAGGATCTTCATTCCAGGTTCCTGCCACACACACCATCACTGCATTGACCTCCAACTTCCTCTGCTAGTCCATCTTTCCTTTACCCTTATCTGCAGTATAAGGAAAAATAGTATCTGTAAGCTTTAAGCTTAATAAGAAACCATCTACCTCACTAAAACATGCAACGATGCAAACATGTTTTTAAAGAATGCTATTTGAAAACATGCACTGAATTTGTTAAAGCATGGCATACTGGAGTTACATGGCATAAACACTGAAACATGGCATGCATAATAAAATCTAAGCATGGAGCTATCTCATGATATCAACTAAGAGAAAATAAGCTGAAACTGTAACTGAAACTGAGCTAAAACTGAGCTAGTGCTGATCTTAAACTATAATCACATAACCAGATTATGAGTTTGAAAGCTATTATCGTAATAAGTGAAAATACATAATCATGTTGCTAGTGGGCCCGGCAACTGTACTTTGCTGTGCGCGCATCCCTAACTAGACCCGAGTTTGCAAGTCCCGAATTTAGTAGGGTTACTAGGTTGTCTGAACCTAGGGACGACTGTGGGAGCCCAACCCAATGGATATCTAATCCAGTACAGTGCCAATGAAAATAAAATACTGAATATAGCTACTAGTTGCTTATTTTGCTGTTTCTATGTTATCTGAACCTAGAACTAGGTTATCTGAACCTAGAGGCGACTGTGGGAGCCCACCCATTGGACCGTAATCCCATGTAAGCTGAAACTATACTAATATACTGATTTAAATGCTACTAATGCATTTAACTGAGCTGTTAAAAAAATATCTGAGGTGGTATTTAGCTACACTAATCATTTTGTCGAACACTTGGTGTGCCCCAACTCTCCCCTCTAATAGGGAGACCACCTCTAGGCACCCGACAACGTCTAGAGCCTCCAACTGAAGGAGAATAACGTGTCTGGCCCATCTAGAGGTGCTCAACTAGATCCCTAGTCTGCGAGGAGGGTTTAAACACACCCTGGGCGCCGAAAAAATCTACATATAGCTAAACTAAAGGCATGCAATCAAACGAAAGCTACTTATACTGCAGGTGAGGGGTTTCTTACCTCCTGTTCGTAATTTCTTACGATTATAATCGCTAGGTTTCACGGAGGAGAGATCTCTTCAACGATCTTCTCGCGTCTATGCGTTCCTCTCGCGGAGGGGAGCGTCCTCGTGCCTTTGATGTTGCCAGGAGGTGCTCCTAGGGCCCTTGGCTTGGTGCACCGAGAGAAGGAGGAGGAAAGGAGAGGGGCGGCGTGAGGTTAGGGTAAGGAGAAGAAGTTCACGGTGGAAACCAAAAACATCACCCTCACTTAATTGTTTTCTATTTATATTAAGTGATAATTCCGGCCTAACTCTAATATAAATTTAATTGCCTCCCTTTCCTTTTAGCACGACCCTGCTGGGTTCAACTGGTTACTAGTATTATCCGTAAACCATAGGTCTCGGGTTCAATTCCCGCTTAGGCCGTTTTCGTTTTCTATTTATTTTTGCTACTTCTGCTGCCCTAAAAATTCCGGAGAAATATCTAAAAATTCCAGAATAATTATAGAATATTTCTAATATAGTTTTGAGAATTTTCGGGCGTTACATCATCCACCTCTAGCACTTTTGATCCAACAATTAATATTAGAGGGGGACCGCTTCAAATCGATAAAACCATTATTCAAGCAATTTTTTTCATAGTTAATTTAGTTTTAAAATTTCTTGGAGTCGATCAGAATCAATATAATTATCCCTTCCGATCATTTTTCTCTCAATCATTTTTTTTGTTTCTCAAAGTTGGTGCAACACCACTCGAGTTCTTTAGTTTTTCATAAATTATTTATACCACATTACTAATCCAAGACTAAGTCTTGGGACAAGTTTCCATATTTTATTATGTGCAAGATTTTCTTTTCAAATGGCTTACCAAGAAGGTTATAGCACAGCATGCCCACCACTCTTCTCCGGCAAGGACTTCACCTACTGGAAGAGCAGAATGAAATACCACTTTAAAACACAAGTTATGATATGGATCATCATCCAAACCGGCTTCACATTTCCACTCGATGGCATTGGAAAATCAATATTCTGTGAAATTGGGACCAAAGAAGAACGAAGCTTATGCAAAAACAACCCAGACCCTTCAATGCGGCTTAACTAAAGAAGAACTGAATCGAGTCGGCTCCTTCTCAAGCATAAAATAATTATGGGAAAAGCTAATCAAACTGCATGAGAGCACCTCCGACACTAAGGTAAGCAAATGGGACTTAATATCAAATAACTTATACCATATCAAAATATAGGATGGTGAGTTGGCAAGTCAACTCTACACTCAGATCTAAGACCTACTTAACGGACTCCATGCGATCGGACAAAAAGTAGAGAATCACGATGTCATCAGATATGCCCTTAATGCTTTTTCGAGGAATACCTTGTGGGCATCGATGGTAGATGTTTACAAGGTATCTACAGAACTTTCTTTAATTAGAATAGATGAGCTATTTTTAAAATTTGAACTTCACCAATAGACTAATGCATGTTCGGTCGAGAAAGGTATTGTGTCAATTTTAGGTACAAGTAAGATAAAGGAGTATAGGAACAAGTGCCAAACTAAACCCGAGTCTAAAGATGAATCGAACTTAGAAGACGATGATGAAATCACCACTGAGCTCATCAACCTAATGCAAAAACTATACAAGAAAAAGAAGGGCTTCATAAAATGCGAGATCAAGAAAGTAATCTAGTCAAAGACGACACAACCAAGTCTAACCACAAGGCCAAGTCTGAAGTCACCTATTACGGCTACAACAAGAAGGGACATATCAAGGCAAATTGTTCAAACCTGAAGGAAGCAAAAAAGCAATGGAAGAAGAAGGCTCTGTAGAAAAAAAAGACTTAGTTTGTCTCTTTATCCGGTCATTAACATGTATCTCATCTTCTTTTCCACAAGAAATGTTCACCCGATCAAAAGAGCGCGAGATGAGGAAGAGCTGACAAGTACATTGAAATATTTTTTTTTAAAAAAAGGAGAATGGTAGGGAGTAATAGGATGATGGGTAGGATATGGATACCTGAAACTCCGATGGATATGGGGATGAGTATGAAATTTAAATACCCGATGGGTATAGGGATGTGCATGGGTATAGATATAATAAATGGGGATGAGTACGGAGGATATGAAATCCTACCCATTGTCATCTCTAACCAATAATAAGTAGGCTCCAGCTTATAGTTCTTGAAAGAAGGAGGTTGGGGCAACTTCGCTTGCTACTCAGAGGACCATGAAACAGAAGTAAGAGGCTTAACAAAAATAATTGGGGCTTCCACCCCTTGTGAGAAGAGGACAGTATTTTTTTTTCAAAAAATTGTACCCAACTCGGGTAGAAAAGTAGAATATCCCATCTTCTATTTCCTTCAGGAAAAAATAATAATTAAAGACTTGGGGTTCAAGGGGATCTGGTATAGGTGAAAGACTGTAACCACCCCACATATTTGTCGAAAAGAGTTTGAGGCTAATTGGGATAGGGGAATGCAGAAGTAATGAGAGACGTCAGAGAAAAAAAGGTCGAGATCAAGAATTGAAACCCGTTCACCATGTGACCTTGGTAGAAGTAACAAAATTCGGGTGAGGACGATCCTCTACACTTGGGATCACGATGTAGTGGTTGGCGGGGACCTTGTACGACATCCATACTTAGCATAAGTTCCCTCCATTAAAGTCTGACTCGAGGGAAGTACGCTAGAGGGCAAAAGAGAATTCTTGAAACATTAGAAAGATTGGGTGTGGAAAGGTCTATCTTGATCCTAAGGCCAAGAAGGTCAACAACTAACTAAAAGGAACAAGAGAGAAGACCTCAGCCAAGAAAAAGGGAACTTATTGAGGGATTGAACACAAGGAACTTGGGAGAGAAGAAGAAGAGAAACACAAAGGAAGAAACAAATAAAAACAATAATAGTGGCGTCACTTCTTTCGGCTTAATATACCTTTGCCTATTCGGCCTCAATCGTCAGATCTGGGAATTAAAAAAGGTGAGATTAACTCTGACCATCGGATCAAGCACGCTGAATGATGCAATCTAATAATCATTATGGATTCAGTTGGTGCCCCGATCTCTTATATTGGTCACATTACCCTAATAGACATGACCTCAAAAAAGTACCATCAAAGCATGCCCAACCCAGAAATCAAAATTGATCACGTGTGGCCCACATGAAATGTGTATGACTGCATTTAATGTAAAGCATTGATCAAATCACGCTAGGGATTTGACATGTTATCTTTTCCTTAGTAATATTTCTGACATAACTGACATTAAACAAATCTCCTTCTGATTTGACACAACAGTCTAGTCAGTTAGACTCATGCGTCCTTCGACTAGACTCAATGAAGAGACTAATCATACGGGGATGAAGCAGGAGCCTTCCATGTCGATGGAGATGGTTAATAATCCTGCTCAATTAGAAGTTGGAGTCAAAAGAGATTAATTGTAACATCCCAGCTCAATTTGAATAAGTCAAGAAGATCTAGGGCTTAGCTCCTCGATTCAGTGCCTTGCTCACCTTCGTCAGTCTTCCCAACTCTACACTCTACTTAGCTCCTCGACTCCTCGCTCTACTTAGCTAGCTCTCTTCCAACACTTCCAGTTAGTCCTCCTGACCAAGGAGACTAGCTCCCTGACTCTTTGTTTTGTTCAACCAGCTTTCCTCCGACACTTTCAGTCAGCCTGACTCCAAGGAGCTCAACTCTCCAACTCCTCGCTCTGGTCTGCTCCGCTTTCCAAGGATTCCATTTAATGGGTCAAGCCCTTAGGCCTAATGGACTCTTGGGATGATGTCATAAATGCTAGGTACGCGGATTGTCAGATCACGTAGAGTAGTACGATTATACTAGATACGGCGTAAGGGCAATATCATATAACAGAAAAAATGATAAACCCAGTTAGCCTCATTGACTAGCCCTGCCCTATGGAAATTTTTCAACCACCAAGGTAAATTGGGAAACGCTTCTGATGGGTAGCCAAGAAGCCAACATTCTTTTGTTGTGCGCCCCATTTGGAGGAAAAATTTCTGCAAATCGCCAAAGCTGGAGATCAAACCACTGCTGTCTGTGTGACAACCTGGATGTCCTACCACTACACCATAGCCCCTGGGGCACGATATCATACAGCAGAGATACGATGATGGGATTTTTTTTACTGTGACATGATAGTTAATTATAACAGAAGTTCGTTTCTACGAACCAAGGTATGCTCATTCACGTGCACATACAAGACTTCTACTAATATTCTTCTTCTTCATTCTCATTAGCGAAACACAACTTGCGTATCGATAGGGATGTAAATGAACCAAACGGTTAGTAAGCTATTCGGAGCTTAATTCAGTAAAAAGTTTGTTCGAGTTTGTTCATTTATCTTATCGAACCGAGCTCGAGCTTCAGGATATTTGACTCATGAGCGCACGAACATGTTAGTTTATAGGCTCGCGAGCTCGGGCTCGAGCTCAGCTCATTTAATGGGCTCAAGCTTGGCTCATTTAATGGGCTCGAGATCGGCTAGTTTAAAGGGCTCGAGCTCGGTTTATTTAATGGACTTGAGATCAGCTCGATTAAAGGCCTCACAAATATGTTCATTTATAGGCTCATGGGGCTCGAGCTCGGCTCGATTAAAGGGCTCACAAATATGTTCGTTTATAGGTTCATGAACTCAGCTCATTTAGGGTGACACGCAAACATGTTCGTTTATATGGATTACAAGCTCCAGCTCGAATTTGACTCATTTATTTGCTTAAAGCTTGGTTTATCTACCTATCCATGAATATGCTCGCCTATATAGCTTGTAGGCGAGCTCAAACTATGATAAATGACAAGATTTGAACACAAAATCTTATTGAAATAAAGATTAATTCACACCACTTAGTCATAATTTATCACAAGATCTTTTTCTCATAAAATTCACCACCACTAAGTCATAGTACGTTGAGTAAATTTAAAAATTATTATACTTAAATATTATTTTAAAACCAACATATTCAATCAATAAAACTAAAAAAATGATTGATAATTATATATAGTATTTAAATAATTATATATAATCAAGGAAAATCGATTAAATAATTATATATATCACTTAAATTTACACCACGGGCCCACGGCATCACTAAGTCATAGCATACTAAATAAATAAAATATAATCTAACTTATTAAGAGGAGTCATAGAATAATAATATAATTTATAGGTTTAGAGTAGTAAAATTAGCCTTATTATTAATAAGTGATTGATTAAAACTTAGCATTTTGCATATGAATTCACTCTTGTTTAACAAGATGAATATGATTGAAATGAATATGAATATGAATATAATGAAGATATGCATCATTTGTATTTTTGAATTTAACTTCCATATCATAATATTGAAATATTCTTGAAAAAACAATAAATAAAATAACTTAATAGAAATACACCAACTTATTCTTTTTTCCTTGAAATTTTACACCTAAATAATATGCACATTGTGACATTGAATAAATTTACAAATTATTATACTCAAATATTATTTAAAAACTAACATAGTCAATAAATAAAAACTCAACAAAAATCGATTAAATAATTGTATATAATTAAAAAAAATCAATTAATAATTATATATATCGATTAAATTTATATCACTAAATCATACATAATAAATAAATAAAATATTATCCAAAACTTATATGTCTAAAAAAATCGATTAAATAGTCATAAAACTTTATATGATGGCTATCTTTCCCTCATGAATTGTAATTAGTTTTTTTTTTATTTTTTTTGCTTGCTTGAATAATTTTTTGCAATTGAAATTCAACCCATAATATTGAGATTTTTATGAAAATTTTAATTCAAAAAATACATGGTAATATGAAATTTTTGTTTATAACTTACATCATTGAATACATCAAAGCCTCGTATAAAGCATTATTGGAGATTTTATTGCAATAATTTAAAAAATTTATTGATAAAATTTATTTGAAGTATCATATACTAATACATATCCGGTTGGATTAATGACAAGAAATTCAAATATGAAGTGTAGCAAATTATCAATAATTATGCAGCTCAAGTAAATTAGTGATTTTCCAATTGTGAGTTTTTTATAAATTTATTTTGTGTAAAATACTTAAATGTGGTAAACTTTTCTCATTTAATTTTTTTAATTAAAATCTCATATTTTGATAGTTATATGTATGAATTATAGTAATTTTATCATAGCTATGTTTACAATTAGGGGTGGTAATTAGAGTTGGATTCGAGTTAATAGGTGGTTCAGGTTAGCGAATTGGCATGGGTTGGAACATTAAAAATCTAAACTCGACTTGATTAATATTTTGGGTCAAATTGTTCGACCCGAACTGACCCGTTTATCTGTATTTGACTCGAACCTAACCCAAAATGACCCATTTATAAAAACATATTCATCTTAACCCAAATTTGACCTGAAAAGATCCATTTTATTAAAATAGGCTTATTTTAACTCAAACTCAATCAGAATCTGATTTAAACCCAACCCATAAATATTTATAAATGGGTTCACGAGTTGTAATCCGGTCCATTCAGGTTGACTCAAACTTGACCCGTTTCTTAATCATGTCAATCAGGTCGACCCAAACCCGACTTGAACCCAATAAGGTCTGACCCTAACATGATTTGTTCATGTTCGGTTCAGGTCATATTTTCATGTCGGGTCAGAAATTGTCATCCCTATTTATAGTTTATATACTAGAATACAAATATCAATAGAAAATTGCACAAAATACAAAACTTTTAATTTCGAATGTATGATTTTTTTTTTGCATTATAAATTGCAATAATTGACCTAAAAAAATGGCAATAATTGTAGTGTAGATAGATAGATAGATAGATAGATAAGATTAAAGATAGAGAGATTATCATAATTAGGGGTGAACAAAATTTTAGTTAAACTGAACAAAACGACCGAACCAACCCGTTTTTAAAATTTGGTTCAGTTATTTCAAAATTTTAGTTAATTTAGTTAAATAAATCAATTATTTTAGTTTTCTCGGTTTGGATTCGATTTAAAAGTTGTCTATTCAAATAAACTGAAAAAAAAAAATCAAATTTTAAATTGAACTAGATTTAAAACCAAGGGTAATGACGTAACTTCAATGTGGGAATGTGGGATGTATGGCTAGGGTTTTAAAATTTTTACCCTAAATCCTAGATCTACTCATTTCATTCGCTCGTTGCTCACGTTTCCCCTTGGACCCCTTCCCACCCATCACTTAATCTGCTCTGACTCCTCTCTGATTCTCGCCGCTAATCACTTGCGAGGTTGCGACTTCGTCGGTCCGCCTTGCTCAACCATCTCTCCTTCCGTCATGTCTTTGCATCTCTCCGCTAGTCCTCCCGTCGCCGAGTACCTACTGTTGGTGCAGCTAGCACTAACGATTTAACCTAGGTTTTGATGAATGACAAATAGGTTAAGTTAGTCTTGTTGTTGTCTGACACTTTGATCAAGTGTGCAGGAAAAGTCCAGACAGGTCGACGGGCTGACCGGATGTCTGGCACGAAGTCCAGCTAGGTCGACGGGCTGACCGGATAGCTAGCGAGAAGTCCAAGCGGGTCGACAAGCTGACCGGACGCTTGGCGAGAAGTCCAGCTAGGTCGACGTGCTGACCGGATAGCTGGCGAGAAGTCCAAGCGGGTCGACGGGCTGACCGGACGCTTGGCGAGAAGTCCAGACGGGTCGACGGGCTGACCGGACGTCTGGCAGGTAAGTAAGGTAAGTCACTGGAAGGGAGTGACTGTGAGGACGCGTTCCCGGGAAGGGGACATTAGGCGTCGATCCGGCTTAGATCCATTTCGGATGTCTAAGTCGAGATCGTGACTAGATTCCGGTCTCGGAAAGACGGAATCTAAGTCATACTCTCTTTATCCATCTGTTGAACTTTAACTGTGCTAACAATTTGTTTTACAGGATGTATATTTGCCTCGGACTAACTTTGTTTTGCAGGAAAAAGGAGTCTTTCTGGAACAAGGTGGTCCGGGCGCCCGGAAGGCGAATTCTATCCAGCCGAGTCGGCACCACGTGGAGCATCATGGTTTGTGCAGCTACGTCACATTCCAGGCGCCCGGAAGGGATCCAGGCGCCTGGAACAGCATATAAAAGAAGCCCCAGACAGGAGCTTTAGAATCAAACAATCAAGCTGAGAATTCTTCTGCTGCTGGTCTTGCTGCTCAACGTTCAATGCGACGCCAACAAAGCTCCGACACTACGCTCCATTCTTTTCCCTTCTTGTCGGTATTTTGTTTTTAGTTTTCATTAGCATTCACTGTACGATTCTTTTGTAATCATTATTTCGAATTGCTAGTGATTGCCCAACGAAAGTGGTCAAGGACCACGGGCCTTCGAGTAGGAGTCGTCACAGGCTCCGAACGAAGTAAAACAACTGTGTCTATTTTACTTTTCCGCTGCGCCTATACTCTTGTTTTTCGAATCGATATTCACCCCCCCCCCTCTATCGAATCTAACAGTCCTACAAGTGGTATCAGAGCGAGGTTCCGCTCTGATTTAGTGCAACCACCAATCAGACAGGGGGTGAATTTTCTTTTGTTTTTTTTTTAAAAACTGGTGTTTCGTTAACTTAATATTTCTCTAATCAATTTAAATTAGTGCAACACGAATCTAGTTTTTTTTTCTCCCGCACTACTAATCCAAGACCAAGTCTTGGGATATTTTTTATTTACCTGTGCACAGAATGTCCCAACAAGAAGGATTCAGCACAGTGCGACCTCCACTCTTCAACGGGGACGACTTCCCTTACTGGAAGAAGCGCATGGAGGTCTACCTTAAAACTGACTTTGACCAGTGGATGAGCATTACAAAACCTTACAAAATTCCAGTGGACAACGTCGGGAATCTAGTGGATCCTGAAGACTGGACAGCAGATCTCAAGAAAAAAGCGTCAACAGAAAACAAAGCGATCAACACTCTACAGTGCGGACTAACAAGAGAAGAGCTAAACAGAGTCGGTCCACACAAGAACGCTAAAGAATTATGGGACAAACTGATCGAGCTGCACGAAGGAACAAGCGACGCTAAGGTAACAAAACGAGACCTGCTTTTAAATAAAATTTTTAATATAAAAATGCAGGAAGGAGAAACAGCGAATCAACTCCACGCGAGGATCAAGGACATCCTCAACGGGCTCCATGCGATAGGCCACCAGATGGAGAATAGAGACTTGATAAGGTACGCATTAAACGCCTTTCCACATAATAGTTTGTGGGCATCAATAGTGGATGCCTACAAAATTTCTAAGAATCTTTCTAAATTAAAATTGGATGAGCTTTTCTGTGAATTAGAATTGCACGAACAAACTAATGCTGGAGCCAAGAAAGGTGTAGCCTTATTTGCAGGTTCCTCCAAGAAAAGCAAGCCTGAAGTTGAAGAAGAATCTGACCAAGACTCCGAAAACAAAGAACACCTGGTGAACTTGGTAAGAAAAATATTCACCAGGAGAAAGAGGAGCTTCAGCAAAAAGGATCTTCAAAAGATCAGCTCTCCCTCAGAACAAAAGAACGTGACTTGCTACGGCTGCAACAAAAAGGGACATTACAAGAACGAATGCCCAAAACTAAAGTTCGACAAACCAAAACCAACAAAAAGGAAAGCACTCAAAGCAACGTGGGACGACTCCTCGGACGAATCAAAGGAAGAAGAGCAGAAACATCAGAGCCACCTCGCACTGATGGCCCGCGAAGCCGAAACTGAAAATGAGTCGGAAGATGAAGACGGGTCTGAACCCGAAACAAGCCACGAGTCCGTACTCGTTTCCGAAGGCTCGAATGAGGTATATCTTAATTTAAACAAAAAGTTCTTTAGAATCATTTCTTGTTTAAATAGTAAATTAACCAAAGTAGAAAATGAAAACAAATTACTTCTTGAGGAAAATCAAAACCTCGAGGAACAATTAAAAAATTCAAATCCAACTCAAGATCTAACACTTGAGGAGGAGAATTTATCATTAAAAAATGAAATAAACAATTTAAAGGAGATGTTAGAAAAATTCACAACAAGATCAAAAAATTTAGACTTAATCCTAAATAATCAAAAAGCATGTTATAATAAAACCGGACTAGGATATAAGTCAAATTCAAATAAAACCTTCAAATCATTAATAACCCAATACAAGTCAACCAATCTAGCTTGGGTTCCGAAAGCGTGTCTAACCACGCAAGTAGGACTTAATCAATATTATATACCTAAAGAAAAAATACATTATATAAATAAACCAAACCAAAAGCCAAAATACAAACCTAAATCAAATTCAAAATCTAAACAGTTTAAAAAACAACAAAATTATCACCAAGTTAACTATAACTATAAAAAGAATCGACACAAGCCTAAAATCAAAACTTAAATTAATGGCCAATAATTCAGGGGGAGGCTCCAGAATAGCTGGCACCTCCAAAACTAACTTACCCGACAGGGTAACCCAAAACTAACAAACCCGGCAGGGCAATTAGAATTAGAGACCAAGTTTAAACTTGAATCATGGTATTGGTGAAATTTTTGGATGATAGTACGTTAGGGAAACTTGGGCATCGCATGTCTAGAAAGATATGGTTTCGATCTGGTGCATTTGGCCAAGTGGAACTGACTGAAACTACCCTTAAACGAATCCTAACCAGTTAGACCAAGATTTAGTACTAAGTTCCGTGGATAGGACTATTCGGAAAACCTCGAAAGGTTGGTTATTTCTAATGATGTCCATGTGACTCACCAAGCTTAGAAGCTTATCCGGAGAATGCCTATTTGTGGAAACCAAAGCTAAGTCTGAATCTAACTCAAGTTAAACCAAAACTCGGTAATCAAACCAATTTCATTTCACAAAAGCATAGGATTTCCTGATTGATAATATATATCGGGTGAGATGAATAAGGCTTTAAAATTAATTTCAAAAATTTTAAACTTAAATTAATTTTTAAATTAATTTTAAACTTAAAAATTATTTTCAAAATTTTAATTTTAAACTTAAAAATTATTTTCAAAATTTTAATTATAAACTTAAAAATTATTTTCAAAATTTTAATTTTAAACTTAAAAATTATTTTCAAAATTTTAATTTTAAACTTAAAAATTAATTTCAAAATTTTAATTTTAAACTTAAAAATTATTTTCAAAATTTTAATTTTAAACTTAAAAATTATTTTCAAAATTTTAATTTTAAACTTAAAAATTAATTTCAAAATCTTAATTTTAAACTTAAAAATTATTTTCAAAATCTTAATTTTAAACTTAAAAATTATTTTCAAAATCTTAATTTTAAACTTAAAAATTATTTTCAAAATTTTAAATTTTAAACTTAAAAATTATTTTCAAAATTTTAATTTTAAAACTTAACTCCAAAACCTAAAAAAAACAAAAAAAAAAAAATATCAGTCAAAAACCAGGGGCGGGCGCCCCTGGTATTCCCCTCCGGGCGCCCCGCCCTAAATCAACCCCGGGCGCCCGGAAGGGATCCGGGCGCCCGGAGTCCCCTATAAATAAGGGGCAGCAGGCGCCCCCAATTTTTGCACCACTCACTCTCACTTTTGCCAAGGTTCACTTCGAACCTCAGCGCGAAAGTACTTTTAACTAAAATTTTCTTACGGTGAAGACGCTGTCGCGATTCAACCGAGGTCGTCAGATCTATATTTATCGATGGCTCCTCGGTAAAACCTCTTCCCCTATCTGAAATTTTATTTGAAATTACCTTTGCAAACTCTCTTAGAATATTTTTTTAAACAGTAAGAAACGAACAAATACTGGTGCTGGACCCTCCAATGCTAGTATAGACCCTAGGTTTCCCACAGACGAACTTAGGATTAAGTTTGAGTCCACCATTTATAAGGCCATAAGGACTACCTGCATAGATAGATCGTTCTTTCTAAGGTCATGTCCCTCTGCTTTAGAGGTTATAGGCTACTATAACTTAACGAACCTTGTCGAATGTACCAGTCCAATAAACATAAGTCTGTGTGCCAAATTTTGCAATAACCTAGTAAAAGTAGACGATTTCACCTATACCACTAGGGCAGCAGGCACTGATATTGTATTTTCCCCTACGACTATCCGAGAGTTTTTAGAGTTGCGTCCATCTACTTGCTCCTTTTTGTGCTATCCTCCGAGGGATCTACCGTTCAAAGATCCCTACTCACATATTACTCTCAATACGATTTATTCGTATTTTTTTGGGGGAGAGAGAGATCCCACTGTGACACAGTTTAGGTCAGTAGAACTTCGAGTCCAGGACTACGCTCTTTATAGGGTTGTAGTCCTTTGCATTTTACCACTGACTACTCGGGACATCGCTGTGATGCGCCCATTCCATTCGTTCTTACTTTATGCCCTGATTCATAGGTTAGACATTGACATTAGCCTACACATCTTCTCCACCATCATCTATTCAGCTGGATTTGTGACTGACAGTCGAGTCCATATACCATTTGGTCACATTCTGACAGCCTATATGTCCTCGTTGCACATTGATGTCACTAGGGGAGACGTTGCCCATATGACCGAGTTCGATGTTATAGCCGCTCGAAACTTTTCCCTAGCCGGTATCCACATAGATAGAGATGACGGGACTATGTCTTGGCGGAGGGGGGCACAGCACCAGCCCGATCCAGACGCACAGGTGGACGAGTTCATGCTCGCACTATTTCCAGAGGAAGCCGCACCGGCTCCACCACCACCCCCAGCTCGAGCACCACGACACGCTCCCCGCACTCTAGCCGACCGTATGACCGGACTAGAGAGAGCTATGGCGAGTCTCCAGCAGGAGAACTCCGATTTTCATCGGGACATACGGCGAGAGGTTGCCGAGTTACGAGCTGCCGGAGACACTCGACACACTGAGCTGATGGCACTTCTTCGATCCTTGGGATCTGGACCACCCCCTTCATCATCTCAGTAGCTTTAGTGATGACCTACTTCTGTAGCTAAAACTACTTGTAAAATATTTTGGATTTATCTAGTGATATTTCAGACCTACATTGATTATGTTCTATCTCGGTAGACTATAATTTTTTCTAAAAACTAGTTTTTAACTTATAAGTTAAAACTGTATGTTTTCAAACACTTACCATTTTTAGATTTTCAAAAACAGTTTTGGCCTTCGACTAGTTTTGAATCCTTAGAAAGCATGTACCCATAGGACTAGTTTTTGAGCATCTCACCAACACCCTAGGTTTACCTTGCTTGTGTTTGACAAACATAGAAAGGGGTGAGATGCATAGGCCAACTGTCTGGACTTAAGATGCTTATTTTAGTGCATCAACATAAGTCTGGACGTTAAATACAACTCAGATATTAATCAGATTAAAGTTAATCAGTCAAGTCAAATATAAACTGATTGCTTGTAATCAACTTAATCTGACTAACCATGTGAAAGCTACTATCTTCTGATAGCTAGTGAGTACCTAATTGGTTAGACAGCTGGTTAAAGTCAAATATCAAGTTCAGGGGGAGAATTAACTCAAATTTTGTGTGTTTGAAAAATGCCTTTTAAAACCTAACCTATGTTTGAACATTGATTTACAAAATTTAAATTTAACTAAGTATTTAAAAAATGTGAAAGTTTATTCCCACCCAATTTTCAAACCTAATTTGAAAAATTAACTATTTTCAAATTTAGCCTTTATCAAATCAGCCTTAAAAAAAAAAGTAATTTTGGCAAAAATTTTATTTCTTGAAAAATTATTTAATTTTTGCTTTGTTTTTGAAAAATCGAAATTGAAAAATTTACCTAGTAGATGTTATTTAAACATAAAAAGTAAATTTGAAAAACCTATTTTGAAATTTTCGACACGCTTGAGAGTTAAACTTCAAAACTCAACCTGTCTTACCCAAGTCAACTTGACTATTTTTCTGACTTGGTGTTAAAAAATTGCAATTTTATCTTTCAAAATTTAATTACCTGTTACAGTAACTCTTCACTATGATGATTTACCCTTGTTCATTTTTTTTTATGAATGCCAAAGGGGGAGGAGGGTTAGGTGGTTAAGTTAGCTAAACCAATTTGAAAACATAAACTAACTTTAAAACCACACAAATGCATGTTGTTTCTTGCATATGCTTTCACTAACTTAACCAGGTTGTCATTCCATCAAAAAGGGGGAGATTGTTGGTGCGGCTAGCACTAACGATTTAACCTAGGTTTTGATGAATGACAAATAGGTTAAGTTAGTCTTGTTGTTGTCTGACACTTTGATCAAGTGTGCAGGAAAAGTCCAGACAGGTCGACGGGCTGACCGGATGTCTGGCACGAAGTCCAGCTAGGTCGACGGGCTGACCGGATAGCTGGCGAGAAGTCCAAGCGGGTCGACGGGCTGACCAGACGCTTGCCGAGAAGTCCAGCTAGATCGACGGGCTGACCGGATAGCTGGCGAGAAGTCCAAGCGGGTCGACGGGCTGACCGGACGCTTGGCGAGAAGTCCAGACGGGTCGACGGGCTGACCGGACGTCTGGCAGGTAAGTAAGGTAAGTCACTGGAAGGGAGTGACTGTGAGGACGCGTTCCCGGGAAGGGGACATTAGGCGTCGATTCGGCTTAGATCCATTTCGGATGTCTAAGTCGAGATCGTGACTAGATTCCGGTCTCGGAAAGACGGAATCTAAGTCATACTCTTTTTATTTATCTGTTGAACTTTAACTGTGCTGACAATCTGTGTTACAGGATATACATTTGCCTCGGACTAACTTTGTTTTACAGGAAAAAGGAGGTTTCTGGAACAAGGTGGTCCGGGCACCCGGAGGTCCGGGCGCCCGGAGGTCCTGGCGCCCGGAAGGGATCCGGGCGCTCGGAAGGCGAATTCTATCCAGCCGAGTCGACGCCACATGGAGCATCATGGTTTGTGCAGCTACGTCACATTCCAGGCGCCCGGAAGGGATCCAGGCGCCTGGAACAGCATATAAAAGAAGCCCCAGACAGGAGCTTCAGAATCAAACAATCAAGCTGAGAATTCTTCTGCTGCTGGTCTTGCTGCTCAATGTTCAGTGCGACGCCAACAAAGCTCCGACACTACGCTCCATTCTTTTCCCTTCTTGTCGGTATTTTGTTTTTAGTTTTCATTAGCATTCACTGTACGGTTCTTTTGTAATCATTATTTCGAATTGCTAGTGATTGCCCAACGAAAGTGGTCAAGGACCACGGGCCTTCGAGTAGGAGTCGTCACAGGCTCCGAACGAAGTAAAACAACTGTGTCTATTTTACTTTTCCGCTGCGCCTATACTCTTGTTTTTCGAATCGATATTCACCCCCCCTCTATCGAATCTAACGGTCCTACACCTACGAGGTTGTGACTCAACAACTCTGTCGAATCCGATCCTCCCTGCTCAGCTCTCCCTCCTCCCTCATCTCGTTGCTCGATCCAGCTCATCCCATGACCTGTCGCTCAATCCAGCTCATTGCTCCCGAGGTGAGTTCGGAGTCCCTTTGTCCTCGTTCTAGGACTGCCTATGCAGATAAATTGGAGGAATTTGTAGGAAATTCATTAATGCACAGTTAGTTTGTATTCTATTGATTGGATAGTTACTACATTTTAAGGGCTTTCATTCTTGGATTTTGGCTTTCTATTTTTTCTTCTTGTTTTTCAGAATGCATAAATTATTAGTTTTAATTGTTCCTTTTTCTTTTTCATTCCCAACCACATCTTGACAACTTTAGTTAGTAATTTTTACATTGATCTTGTACTGACATATGATTTTCTTATTAAGTCAAATGCATGCTTGGCTTTTTTTTTAATGAGTTTTCATATTTCAAGATATATAAGTTTGTGAACTTTTCTTCTGTGTACCAAGATTTTTTTTCCATATCACCTTGTTATGTGTTTTAAATTATTGAACTTGTTGTAAAAATACTTCTTTCAATTTATTTAAGTAATTCTCTTATTTCTTATCTTAAACATTTTCTTTGTACTAATTGATGCAGCTATTGTTGTTCATCTACTCCAAACATGTCAACTCTAAACACATTGTCAGCTCAAGAATCAAGCACAACTCCAGTTATGGGAGGAGTTCAAGCAAGTACAAATGATATTAATAAAGCTTCTCAAAGCAAGGATGTGGCTGATAATAATTAAGATGAGGAAAACAATCTATATTACCGGAAGAAAAGGAAACACACATCTCTTGCATGGACTGATTTTAAATAGATCACTCTTCCTGATGGGAAGATGAAGGTCGAATATATTCATTGTAAGCATCGATTATCAATTAATACTTTGGGTTGTACATCACATTTGAATAGGCATAGTACTGGATGTATGAGGAGGTAGATGAATATGACCGGGAAAAAAAATATAAGTGTCATCACAAGCATTTGAGAGTCGGAAACTATTAGTGTGATGCATAATTTCAAATATGATCAAGCAAAGATCAGAGAGATTATCTCTCACATGATTATTATTCATGAACTACCATTTGTCTTTGCAAAATATGAATTATTCAACTTATTAATGAAGAGTGCTTCTCCACATTTTCAAAAGGTCAGTCGTGCCACTGCAAAGAAAGATTGTATTACTTCTTATGAAATAGAGAAGACAAAATTAGTGGCAACATTAAAGGACATAGATAGGGTCAGTGTGACTACTGATTTATGGAGGTTTGATCAAAAAATTTCATATATGGTTGTCACTTGCCATTACATGGACTCTAATTGGAATTTGCAAAAGAGAAATTTGAATTTTTGTGAAGTCCCACCACCCCATACAGGTATTGTTATTTGTGATGTCTTGAACAAGTGTTTGGTTGAATGGGGAATCGAAAACAAGGTGTGAACAGTCACAGTCGATAATGTTGCATATAATGATGTAGCTATTCGAATGCTAAAAGAAAATCTCTCTTACAAAAACATCCTTCCTCTTGATGGAAAATTGTTCCATGTGAGATGCTGTGCCCATATATTGAATCCTTTGGTACAAGATGGACTTTCAGAGATCCAAACTATAATTTCCTGTTGGTTCAGTGGAGACCGGCAAGAGGGGGGTGAATTGCTGAAAACAAAAACAAACTATACCCTCCTCGGATTTCAACTCAGAATTTAAATCAGCAATAAAATAACAACTAAATTAAGGAGACAGAAAAAGAAACAGAAACAGAATTTAACCTGGTTACAACCAAGGAGGTTGTTAATCCAGGGCGATGAAAAGCTCTACTATCAGAATCTCCTTTACTATAGGCGGAGAAGCCTTTTTACACTTAGAACGCTCACTTAGTTGCTAGGAATTGAGTACAGATTGATTGCTTGAGTTGTTATTCAATTCCTAGCTCCAGGAGCCTTTATATAGGCCCTGGAAATCTTATCCCAAGAGTCCAAGGCGCCTCCAACAGGGTTCAAGGCGCCTCCAACTCGATCTGCGGATAAAACTTTATCAACAGCGCAAACGGTCAAACTGGCATGCTCAAGGCGCCTTGAACAGGCTTGAAGGTGCCTTCAGGGCGCCTTCAAGCTTGTTTAAGGCACCTTCAAGCTACAGTAACTTTCTGCTACAGTGATTTCCAACTTCTTTTGACTCCTTTTCTTCTTCGCTTTGGCTTCCGAAGCTCCGTTCTTTTGGGTGATTGCGGCCAACCGGAATAGGGCTCACCCGAACCCAATTCCCGGCCTTCTCCTCGAGCAGCCTTCCGTCCAGCTTAACGTCCCTCGAACGCCGCGCACGCTCTTCACGCTCACCGAAATACTCTTCCGCAGCTCTCTCGTCCTTCGGACGCACCGAGCTCGTCGGCTCCCTTCCCGTGCCGTCTTTCTCGCTAGCTACGTCTTCCGCTCGACTTCCTGTGCTCCTAAGCTCCTGCACACTCAGACACAGGGATCAAACACAGCAGGACCTAACCAACTTGGTTGATCACATCAAAACTACCACGGGGTCCAACAGTCTCCCCCTTTTTGATGTGCATCAACCCAAGTTCAAGTTAGGGTTTAAAATATACATAAAGAGTAATTTTAAAGAAAAAAATTACTAAACTAACAAGTTAAGCATAATTTTTGCAATTAGTAAAATTGCAACACTTTTTATAAAAATAATAACAGAAATTTTAAATTTTTCTAACTCCCCCTAAACTTGTACTTTTCTCTCCCCCTTTGATAACAGCAAAAATGGGGTCTTAAGAATTCTCAAGTAAGATTAAAGTTTTTGAAAATTTTCTAAATAAAAAAAATGATTTTTTTTTTAAAAACTTGCTAAGTTAAAACCAATTTTCCAAAAAATAATTAAGTAAAAAAAATCCTAAGTAAATGTTCAAATGTTCCCAAAAAAATTCCTAGGTCAAGTGAATGATCTTTTAGAATTTTCCAGAAGAAAATTTCTAACCCAAAAAAAATTAAGTTAGAATTTTTAAAAAATTTCTAAGCATTTTTTGTTTATTTTAACAAATATTTGATAAACTTTCAAATCATTATTTAATTTTTTTTAATGCTTTTTCAGAAAGTTAATTAAACATTTTCTTTCAATATTTTAGCTTCCAGGTCGTGGCGAGGCACTAGGCCTTCTTGGTTATTGGAGCAACAACCACTTCCTCAGACAAAGCTTCCATAAAGAATTTCAATGTTTAATTTTCTCACTGTAAGCTTTTAATTTTTTGAAAAATTAATTAAGCACAGATTTTGGAACCCAATAGAGGTTCCTACCTACAGGATTATTCAGATACTTAGGGGGTACATAATTTTTGGGTATTCTTCTAAGTTGACCCTGATGGTTTCTAATGTACCAGTTCAATTTTCCATAAAGTCTTAATTTTGAATTTGGAAATTAATTTAAGCATGCAGTAGATTTCAATTTTTCAATTTTTAATTTTAATTTATCATTTTCTGATTTTACACTATCATACATTTCATGTGGACATGCTTTTACTAATTTCATTTTTAATTCTTTATTTTCTTTTTCTACTTCGAATAAGTCTTTAGAAAGCGATTTAATAAATCGAAAAGACTGAGAAGGGATTAGATTGCGTACCCTACTTACCTGATCCGGTGACGCTCCCCCTTCACTGCTGCTTTCTTCTTCTGATGTTCCTCCCCCTTCATCGATGCTCATCTCTGAGCTTGAGTCTTCTTCCGGTTGATGGTTCGCCAATAGCGCTAACCCTGAGAATTCTTCAATGTTCGACTCAGAGGTTGACGAATCTGACCAAGTAGCCTTCAGATTCTTGTACTTGGAGGGTTCTCGTTTCTTGTATTTTGGCTTTTCCTTTTCTTTCTCCTTTCTCTTCAACTTTGGACAATCATCTTTGATGTGCCCTTCTTCGTTGCAGTTGTAGCAACGAACCGTCCTCTTCTTTCGATGATGCCTCTGCGATTTAAATTTATTAGAACTGAAAAACTTATTGAAGCGTCTTACCAGTAGTGCCGCTTCGGATTCGTCGACTGAGGCTTCGAAGTCAGAATTGTTCATCTTTGCCTTTAAGGCAATGTTCTGACTTGTCTTCTCTGCTCCGTTGGGTTCTGAAACTCGAGATTCGTGAAGTTCAAAAGTCGAAAATAATTGTTCTAACGTACTTACCTCGAGGTCCTTAGAGATGTAGTACGCATCTACTAAGGAGGCTCACTCTGGAGTTCTCGAGAAGGCATTGAGCGCGTATCGGATAGAATCCCGGTTGGTTACCTCTTCTCCAAGGTTCGTTAGTTGCGTTATCAGCTCCTTGATTCTCGCTTGGAGTTGCGTTACCTTCTCGCCTTGGTTCATCCGGAGGTTCGTTAACTGTTTCCGGAGGATGTCGCGCTTCGCTAGCTTCGCTTCGGAAGTACCTTCGTGAAGCTCCAAGAATTTCTCCCAGAGATCTTTCGCTGAGTCGTAGCTTCCGATCCGATTTACCTCCTGTGGCGGCAACACACTGAGCAGGTGGAACTCTGCCTTTCCGTTGGCAACGAAATCGGCTTGCTTCTTCTTGCTCCATGTGTTTTCTTCTTTGTCTTTCGGCGCTGCAAAACCATATTTCATTGTAATAAGAATATCAAAATCCGTTTTAAAAAATACCTCCATTTTGCACTTCCAAGTGGCGAAGTCTCCATCGAACTTCGGGGGATGAATGTTAGCTCCGGCCATCGTCTTGATCGTAGTGCTTCAGTTGGCGGTTAGTCCTTCTGAGGCGATCAGGCTCTGATACCACTTGTTGGTTCAGTGGAGACCGGCAAGAGGGGAGTGAATTGCTGAAAACAAAAACAAACTATACCCTCCTCGGATTTCAACTCAGAATTTAAATCGGCAATAAAATAACAACTAAATTAAGGAGACAGAAAAAGAAACAGAAACAGAAACAGAATTTAACCTGGTTACAACCAAGGAGGTTGTTAATCCAGGGCGATGAAAAGCTCTACTATCAGAATCTCCTTTACTGTAGGCGGAGAAGCCTTTTTACACTTAGAACGCTCACTTAGTTGCTAGAAATTGAGTACAGATTGATTGCTTGAGTTGTTATTCAATTCCTAGCTCCAGGAGCCTTTATATGAGCCCTGGAAATCTTATCCCGAGAGTCCAAGACGCCTCCAATAGGGTTCAAGGCGCCTCCAACTCGATCTGCGGATAAAACTTTATCCACAGCGCAAACGGTCAAACTGGCCTGCTCAACGCGCCTTGAACAGGCTTGAAGGCGCCTTCAAGGGCACCTTCAAGCTTGTTTAAGGCGCCTTCAAGCTACAGTAACTTCTGCTACAGTAACTTTATGCTACAGTAATTTCCAGCTTCTTTTGACTCCTTTTCTTCTTCGCTTTGGCTTCCGAAGCTCCGTTCTTTTGGGTGATTGCGGCCAACCGAAATAGGGCTCACCCGAACCCAATTCCTGGCCTTCTCCTCGAGCATCCTTCCGTCCGGCTTAACATCCCTCGAACGCCGCGCACGCTCTTCACGCCCACCGGAGTACTCTTCCGCAGCTCTCTCGTCCTTCGGACGCACCGAGCCCGTCGGCTCCCTTCCCGTGTCGTCCTTCTCGCTAGCTGCGTCTTCCGCTCGACTTCCTGTGCTCCTAAGCTCCTGCACACTCAGACACAGGGATCAAACACAGCAGGACCTAACCAACTTGGTTGATCACATCAAAACTATCACGGGGTCCAACAATCTCCCCCTTTTTGATGTGCATCAACCCAAGTTCAAGTTAGGGTTTAAAATAGACATAAAGAGTAATTTAAAGAAAAAAAATTACAAAACTAACAAGTTAAGCATAATATTTACAATTAGTAAAATTGCAACACTTTTTATAAAAATAATAACAGAAATTTTAAATTTTTCTAACTCCCCCTAAACTTGTACTTTTCTCTCCCCCTTTGATCACAGTAAAAATGGGGTCTTAAGAATTCTCAAGTAAGATTGAAGTTTTTGAAAATTTTCTAAGTAAAAAAAATGATTTTTTTTTAAAAATTGCTAAGTTAAAACCAATTTTCCAAAAAAAAATTAAGTAAAAAAAATCCTAAGTAAATGTTCAAATGTTCCAAAAAAAATTCCTAGGTCAAGTGAATGATCTTTTAGAATTTTCCAGAAGAAAATTTCTAACCCAAAAAAAATTAAGTTAGAATTTTTAAAAAATTTCTAAGGAATTTTTGTTTATTTTAACAAATATTTGATAAACTTTCAAAGCATTATTTAATTTTTTTTTTAATGCTTTTTCAGAAAGTTAATTATGTTGGAGTGTATACTGAAAGCCTAAGCTTTGTAAACATTCATTATGAATAAAGAATCACATTTGGTTAAATTGTCTATATTTAGTTGTAGTTGTTCAATTAATTTATATTGTAGATAACATAGTATGTGGTGTCACATGCAGAAGATAATGTTATCAGTACCTTATAAATTATAAACAGAAGCTCACGACCAAAATGGAAAGGAACAAACCATTAGAAGGTCGTAGTGTAATTAGTTATTAGTTTATCTTGACTATATAATTACACTAGTACACTCAGAGTGTTTTGAGTAGGACCATATGAGGTCGTTTCTTTTATATTGACTTTATAAAGGAACAAAGACCTCAGTTATTATGGAAGTGTGTGCTCTTAATCCTAATATAATAACATGCACATATATTTGATATTTATTTCTTTAATTTATCAATGGGTGAGATTTAGTTCGATGAATCAATAAACCCGATAAGTTGGGAAATGATATCACTTATAGTGTGTGTTGTTGATTATAGAAGGAAACTGTGTCCTAGAGATACTAGGTTGATAATGTCCTCAAGAGGAGCTCATAAGGATTGTCATGTTAAACCCTGCAGGTGGACTTAGTCCGACATGATGATAAGGTTGAGTGGTACTACTCTTGGACTAAGATATTAATTAAATGAGTTGTCAGTAACTCACTTAATTAGTGGACATTCGATATCTTAAACACGGGGAGACTAACACACTCATAATAAGAAGGAGCCCAAAAATGTAATTTGGGATTGGTGCGGTAGTTCAATAATAGTTCTCTAGTGGAATGAATTATTATTGATAAAATTAAGTTGTGTGTTCGGGGCGAACACGGGATGCTTAATTTTATCGGGAGACCAAAACCAATTCCTCCTCTCGGTCCCTATCGTAACCTCTTATTTATAGAGTAATATACCCACCTATACCCACTTTCTATACCCACCAATAGGGGGCCGGCCAAGCTAGCTTGGGAACCAAGCTAGGGCCGGCCTAGGTATAAGATTGGGTGGCCGGCCCTAGCTTGAACCCAAGCTAGTGGGGGCCGGCCAAATTAAATTAAAAAGGAATTTTAATTTTAATTTTTATTATGTGGAAGATATAATTTATTAAAGAGAATTAAATTAAAATATCTCTCTTGTAAAAGATCTACAAAAGATTAAAGAAAGAGATTAAATCTTTTTCCTTATTTGTAGATTGGTGAGATATTTTATTTTCTCTTTAAAAAATTATTCACATGTTGTTAAATTAAAATTATAGAAATTTCCTTTTATCAACCATGAAGAGATTTTTAAAGAGAAATTTTAATTTTTTAAAATTTCCAGAAACAAATTAGGAAGTTTTAATTGTTGATTAAAACTTGTCTAATTTACCTCTTTTGATGTGGCTGGTCATTAGAGATTAATTGAGGAAATTTTATTTTATTTTTCTCAATTAAATCATGTCAAGGGAATTAAGGAAATTTTATTGTAATTAAATTTCCTAATTTGCCTAGGCCAAGGAATATAAAAGAAGGGGTGAGGGTGCCTTCATGAGACACAACCTCTATTATTTTCTCTCCCTCTTTTCCTTGGTGTTGTGGCCGGCCATCATCTTCTCCCTCTCTTCCTCTTGTGGTGGCCGAATACTTCATCCCTCTTGGAGTTCTCGTGGTGGCCGGATACTACTTGGAGAAGAAGAAGAAGAAGGAGAGAAAGCTTGCATCTCTTGGAGCTTGGTTGGTGTTTTGTTCTTCATCCACTACAACAAAAACCCTCATAGACATCGGTGGAACAACAACAGTTTTAAGCAAAAACCGATGTCTTTGAGTATTTTACACCGGTTTTTCCAAAAACCGGTGTCTATGAGCGCAGATTTTCGCTCATAGACATCGATTTTTTAGTCGATGTCTATGAGCGCCCTTTTTTTCGTTAATAGACACCGATTTTAACAGCGGTTTACTATGCACCAAAATAAAATAATATAATTTTTCCACCAATACTTAGCCAAAATTTTCAACACTTCACTCTTCCCTCCAAACCTAAACCTATATCGCGCCGTCCACCGTATACCGTCGCGACGCCACCACCACTTTCCTCCTTGCCTCATCTCCCTCTTCCCCTTCCTAGATCTACGAAAGATGACATCTTTTTCGTGGACGGAGGAGGATATGCTATAGTGCTGCGGTAGCAAGCGTTTCGCCAAGGAGCTCGCCTCCACCTCTCCGTTTTCTGACCTCCACCACGCAATCCAGTTCGCCCACGGGATCTGGTTCAATAAGGTCGCACTTTTGACCTCTTCTTCTACCTCTTTCTCTTTTTCAGTGTTTCTTTTTTATTCTTCCTTCCAACCTCACCACCTTTCTTCTTCCATAATTCTATCTTTATATTTGCTTTTGTTTTCTTTAATCTGAATCTCTTATTTCTGCCCCGTTGTTGTTTTGGTGCTCGATCATCTGGTAAATCTCATTTCTTTTTTCCTTTAATCCATTTATCAAAGGTATACTTTCCGATCTGAAATTTGTCTTCCATCGTATTGTTGTTTTGTTTTCGATCCTTAGGTTTTATCTCTTTTTTTTTCGATTTTAACTTATGCGACTGCTTTGATTTGATTTGGTGAAGAAAAAGTGGAGTTTTCTACTGAGATTTGATGGGTTCTCTATCTATGATGGAGCGAGAGCTGATTTCGTCTCGAGTTTGATGGTATTTGTTTAGCGTTTAGTCTAGCGATTGTTGAGTTGCTTTTCTTTTTGTATCTGGAAGACGAGATCGATTATTTCTCATCTAGTGGCGATGCTACTTATTTTGAGACATTTAATGATGTCTTTAACCTTGTGTTTGATGTCTGCTGTGTAGAACACCTAAGGAAATGGTGAAGGTTGTTGCTGTCTTGGGTAATAGTGAGGGTGTTAAGGGCACAATTTACTTCGTCCAGGAAGGAGATGGTGAGAAATCTCTTGAAATACTACTTGTGGAATGCTAAATTCCTTTCAGATCTAGGGTTTCAACTTCAACCATTTTGATTTTTCTATGAATTTGTGATCCGATCTAATTTTGGGATGTAAATCTCTGTGATAGGTCCAACCACCGTCACCGGATCCATCACTGGACTCAAGCCTGGGCTTCATGGCTTCCATGTGCATGCTCTTGGAGACACCACCAATGGATGAATGTCAACTGGTAAAATTATTTACCTTTTCCTTCATGGCGATCTATTGAGTTGCAAGTTTCTGATTGAAAGGATTAAATTATTGATTATGTACTCATGCTCTTGTATACTGTAGGGCCTCATTTTAATCATGCTGGAAAGTTACATGGTGCTCCTAAAGATGAAAACTGACATGCTGGTGATCTAGGCAATGCCACTGCTAGCGAGGATGGTAAGTTACTTTATCATCAGCTCATGATGTTACTTTTGTTATCTATTTTTACCCATATTTACTATAACGCTTTTTCTCGTAACAAAAAAAAAAAATCAAATGATTTACCCATTTACTATAACGCATTTACTATAAAATGATTTATGCAGATTGAGGCTTCAGGAGGTCAGGCTCTCACTTATGGAGGAGATGTTTCAAAAGAAGAGGATGTGGAATCCATGGTCAAAACTGTTAGTAATGAAGATTGCATAGATCTGGCTTCTTACAATTTCATCTTTGACTTATTTTATTGCATGTGCAATTTTTTTAGGCAGTAGATGCTTGGGGATCAGTTGACATTTTAGTTAACAATGCAGTTGTCTGGAATTATACTTATGTTCATCTTGTCATGAGACACACTGTTGATGAGAATGAAAAAATCACAATGGAAGGAAGTCATTGACCTGAATCTTACTGGTGTCTACCTTTGCACACAGGCATGCATTTTCATATCTTATTATCTTGCAATCTTTTATGATGAATACTTATTTCACCATGATGGCATTTCTGCTGCAGGCAGCAGCAAAAATTATGATGAAGAAGAAAAAGGTATTCTCTTCATATATATATTTTTAGCAGTTGGTTACCAATTAGCTAAGTCATTCAATATAGTATTTAACCTGAAGGATTTATATCTATATGAGCAGTTGGCTTGGTAAAAACCATATTTATGATTATTCATTTGTTATTAGCATAGACATTGTGGATTTCTAGAAGTAAATCTTGTTATTGAGTTGTCAAAATGTTGCTTCTAATTAAACCCTATCATTAAAATTGATTATTACAAGGAAGGGAAAATGCTACCAGAAGAGCTAGAAAATAATTTGGAGGAAATGGATATAAAAAGATTTCTCAGTTTGTGATTTCTAGATAAAGAAAAAATGGGAAATCATTTGATGTGATTGTTCTTTTATTTTGTTGATCCTTAGCATTAGCTAAGATCAATGTTCCCTTTGGTTCAAATACTACCTAGACCAATCAAGTGTTTGGTATACCTAAATTCTGGAAATAATGGTGCCAAAATTGTTGGAACATTGATGATTTAGGTGGATGGGATGAATAGATGGCATGAAGTTTTCGATAAAACATAAGTCAAATTAAGGTTAGTAGCAAATATGCATGTGTGATAATATCAAGGCTCAGAATTTGGAATCGTGCTAAAGTTTTAGACTTTGACTGAAATGATACAATTTCTTGTTTCATCATGTGGTGTTGGTGTAGAGTTAGAGAGGAAGGAGATAAAAAAGAAGAGAAGATAACTATATACCTAACTTTGATCTGTGTCCGTAACTTCTAACTTTGTGTCCATGTACAGAATTGACATTGTATTATATGAATACAAGGTACAAAAGGATAACAAACATTATTAATTTAGCTTGAAGTATTTTGTAGTGTGTCCAAAATTTTTGGATTTCAATACGGCGTGATACTTATCAACATGACTGACACAATAGCTTAGGATACATTACTTGTTGTCCGACATTGTACAATATTTTATTAGAACAATATTTATAATATTCATTTTTGATAATTTATTAGAATAATTTATTAGAACCATTTTAAAAACTCGTCACTACCTTAAATAAATTCAACATTTACATTCATATAATCATAATTCAGATAGGTTCACAATGGAACTGATAGAATTTTTTGGGAAAATGTTTAAAATGATTTAGTATTCCAAATTCTAATAAAACGCATATTTGCAAATGAAAGTTCAAAAACTTTGAATGGAAATATGTGTTATGAAACTTGAAGTAGCCAATACAAAATCCACAACTTTGTAAAGTTGCATGCTGAATTATGTTTGTTGTAATTATCAAGTGCATTCTAAATTGGTGATATTTAACAGATGAATTCTAACTTGGTGATAATTAACAGGTGAATGCTATTGTGTCGGGGTTCATTGCATCTGATATGACAGCTAAACTAGGAGAAGATATCGAGAAAAAGATTTTGGAAACTATTCCAATGGGTATGTATGTTTTGAAATATTCATTCCTTGGATATACCGAACTATCATATCGCCTTCACAAGTATCGAAAATACACTTGCTAGATTTAAAAAATGAACTATCGCCTTCACAAGTATCGAACTATCATATCGTCTTAACTCTTATCAGTTCACTTCTATTAATCTCTTGGAGTTGGATAAATATTATTCCTTTTGCTTTGATTCTGTTTAATTTTTATCAAGATTGTAGTTATATCTAAGAGGTCAAGGAATATGCAGGCCAAGGTTCTAGGTGCTCTCTAGCCCACATTTTGCACCTCCTTTGAGCTGGAGCATTGTTTTTTCTAGAAGAATTCATGTTCCTTTTCAATCTCATGTTTAATGAACCTTTCAATAAATTAGTGTTAATGTGAAACAAATCTTGTGCTAGAATCTCTCTTGTGGTTACCAGAAGATTCCTCCTTTGAGCAACAATCATTTATATGAATCCTTCCGAAACTTCATCTAAAGACTTCTTTTTTCTGGTCGGCAACATTAATCTTTCACTAATACATGTTTTGGTATATTGTCTTTCTTTTCTGCATCAAAATCATTTATTTGGTCGCTGTCAGTTCCTAAATTAGGCTAGCTTCACTCAGAAAATTCTATCATTTCACTGCATATTTTTTGGTTCTGTTCTATTTGCTCAACTGCATTAGATCCCAATAGAGCCCAGTGCTCTCATGGGCTCCGTGTAAACAAATATTTCTTTTTCTTTTCCAATTTGGAGCTAGTGTGCTATTATGCTTTCATTTTGTTTGAAGAAAGCTATACTAAAAACAGGGCAACCTATTAATCCTTCATGTATTTTTCTTGCTATGAAGGGCTTCCCCTCTGAACGTACTACAACATGGACTCCATTAAGGAAAAATATTATGGCAGCAGGTGAGTCTCTCTCCTACAATATAGTGTGGTCCTATGTGGTTTTTTACAAGTTAAGATTCTCAATTAATTTAATCCCTTTTTTCAGTGGTTATTGCCTTCTTGACTTTGCCAAATGTAGATGTCAAGCTGCTTCTAATTTATTGATCCTACAGTGATTAGACCAGGTTTCTAGCTTATCTGTTTGTAGACTTTAAAACATTTTATCCAACTTGCTGATGCACCAATCAAACTTTAAGACATCACCATCTTATGAATTCTTTAAAACGTAAACTGTGTTTTATATGTTTTCCTTCTTTTATTCTCCAATTAGGATTGAGTGTAGACTGTTTAAGGATCATATGCAGAACATGTCTTTATCTCCTCATGCTGGTCATGGGTTTCCTACACAGTCCTTTGAGGAAAATCAAGGGGGCAGAAATTAATAGATGCCAGGAAATAGGTGATAGTATTGGAAATATGTTGTCAACATGTAAATTTTTTTGCTTCTTTTCTTACCTTTGTTGAAACATGGATGTATTTTGATGTGGCAATACAATTCCCACTGATTATATGCATGAAGGGCCTTGAAAATGTATAATGTGGAGGCGGGAAAGAAAGGGAAAAAACAACCAACATGGGTAGTTGTCAAGGTATGTCCTTTTGATTAGCAACTGTTTTACTTCTTTACTTATTTCTTGTTTTACTTGATGTATTATTGAGCATCCTCATCCATATATTATAGGCCTTGGAAATTATATACAGTTATATATTGACCACAATATTAGTAATTTGATTATCAAGTTGATCTCATAGTTCTGTTGGTTCTAAAGGAAATTTATTCTTTGTCACTTTTTATACGTACAAGAGTTTTAGATTGTTTAGGGGAGAGAATTACAAGTCAGAAAAGCTCAAGTTCTTTAGTGGATATATACAGTTGTTTGTTTCACCTTTCTTGATCTCAATGCACACCAATCCCTTAGTTTAGGGAGGTAGTTCATTTTGTTGAGTTGTTGTTACAAATTAATCCCTTATATTTATGTGATAATTGATGAATGTTTCTTTTTTTAAGTATTTCAGTTAGTCATCTTGTTACCTGGTGCCCTTACTGCTTTTTCAACTATGATTTTTTGTCTTGGTTTACTAATATATTATTTATGTGTTTTTACAGTTTACAAATCTCAAGTACTCCAGAGTTAAAATTGATGAAGTGCGGTTCGAGTGGGATGAATGCATGTTAGATTACATTTGAAGTGTGGTTCTACCTTGATGTGTTGTTAAAAGAATGTTCTACCTTGATTTTGATATCTATTAGCTAGCTTTTGATGTAAAAAGAATGTTTGGGTATTTTATGGATACTGTTGTAAGAAGATTATTTATATAATTTGTGAATATTTGTGTATTTTATGGATATTGTTGAATGAAGAATATTTGTATAATTTATGAATATTTGTGTATTTTTTTTTTATTATTGTCAGTTTTTCATTGTTTCGGAAATCAAATTGTTAAAAAATATCCATATTACATCGGTTTTCCATCGCTACAAAACCGGTGTTATTAATTAATATTACATCGGTCATTTACCGCTGCCAAAACTTGTAACGACCCAATTTTCCTTACTTTGAGTTCTAAATATCTTTGAAAATGTCTGAAAATACTTTTAAAATATTCTAGGGATTTTTAGTAATTTTTAGAGTATTTTTATGCAATTTTTGGAGTCCGTTTGACATTTTTACCGGGAGGAGGAAGTTTAAAAAAAAAACACAAAGTGCAAGAGCTAAGATTCGAACCCAGCTTCTCGGGCCCAAGCAGTAATCGGCCCAACCAACCGAGCTGAGCTCGTTTTATTAACTAAGTGTGTGAACAAATATATTTAAGTTATAGGTGGAACCGAGTCACCTAGGTTATTAAAGGAGGTTAATTTCTTTCCCGAAACCTAAAAACCCAAACCTCTCTCCCTTCTCACCCACGCGGCGCCGTCTTCTCCTCTCGGGCGAAACCGCAGCCAAGGCTAGGGTTTCCTCCTCTCGACGTCGGCGAGGTGTTTTCCGGCCGGTCTCCACTCGTGGGTGATCATTCCGGCAAGGGGAGCTCGGGAAATACAAGGAAAAAGGTGGAATCGAAGCTCCACCGAAACCCTAGAGCATTTCTCTTCGGTTGTAAGTCCAAGAACCCGATGTAAGTGCTTCTCACCTGCGGTAGGAGTAGCTCTCGGGGTTTTGTTTTGCATTTTGTTGTGAAATGAACGAAAGTAACCTTTTCATGCTATCATATGGTTCGGATTTTGACCCTTGTTCTAGCAAATTGGATTAAGTTTTGGTTTAAATCTTTTGATGTGTTTTTAGTGCACGGACAGAAATTTTTGAGGGTTTTCCTTGATTACCACAGCATGCTAATTAGATGTATTTACCTCACACTTCAAGCATGATTAAGTAGTTAAACTTCCTTCAAATTACAGCATGATCAAGGGACTGTTAAGATTCGAAATAAGGTAGTTTTACAAGCTTGTTGTGGGGAAACTATTACTGTCGTGAGCCTGATTAAGGTTATTCCTTATGACCATGTGTTTATTTTATTGGCTGTTGAATTCGGTTTGAACATATCATGTTACATTCCAGTGGTATAGTTGTTCTTTTTAAATTTCTGTGGAATTTAGTTTAAATATGTACTGGTTCATATTTTTATATCAGTGACATATGGTTTAGAATCTCTTGTATACTGAATAAAGGAGAGAAGTGCAAGTAAAGCAAGACTAAGTCACCATCTGATCCTAAATTTCAGAATTTAGAATCAAAGCACGCTAAGTGCTTAAATCAATGCCAAGGCATTTTATTACAAGAAGTATTTAAAGAAGGATATAAGGAAAAGTATTTTACTTTTAAAGGGCATGTACCAGACACAAGGTCCAAGGGATGGGCTCCAAGTTGCCCCTAGGCACAAGGTCTAGAAGTGTCTTAATGGTTTCGGGATTAGCTACCTCGATTCTCATTAAGAAATGCGCGCAAAGTGGTACAATGCCGGGCCCAAGAAAAGTTGAATATTATTTTAAAGTATAAAAGTATTAATTTGGGAACAAATGGAACAAGTTCTTTTATCTAAGTTACAAATTCTAGCAAGTTAAATTTGTTGTTCCTTTAGAGATGCATGATGTAGTTTTAGTTGCTATTTTCATGTGGAGCATGCACTTTCTGCGTTCTTTTATGTTTATGCATTCCGTATCGGATTTTGTGAGTAGAAAGCACTTACTAAGCTTTTAGCTTATAGATACTACCTTCCTCCTACTGCAGACATAGATAAAAGTAAAGGAAAAGCTCAAGTGGTATAGAAGAAGGCGACAAGGAGACGTTGATGATATGTGTGTGTGGTGGCTGATAATGGAAGCTTGGGACCTTGTTGGAAGATTTTGGAAATGTTACTGCTAGTGTTCTTTTGATTACTGCAAAAAGGGAATTATTTTTCAATGCTAAGGATCTGTTTTAAATTGCTTCATTTATGTGTTAGAATCAAATAAATGGTAAATACTTATGCTCAGTACTTCCTTATAATCTGCTGGAATGTTAAATCTGCTGGAATATTAAATTTGCTGGAATTATTCGGATGGTTAAATGCTTGGTTAAATGCTCAGAAGTTTTTATGCATGCTGGAATTTTTATATGAGTTGTTTTATGGAAAAAAATGCATATGAAAACTCGGTTTTGACTGCTCAGTAGCCTTATGTGAATGCTGGTATGCTATATGAGTTTTGCTCTATGGAGGAAATTGCATGGGAGGTTCGGTTTGTTATATGCTCAGTATCCTTATGTACATGCCAGTTTTTGGTTACTGCTAGTTGGGAGTTATTCTCTTGATAACTGCTTTGCATGCTAGTAATCTGCATTCTTGTAGAAGTATTTATTTTATGGAAGGAAAACATGTGATGTTCGGATTTGTGTGCAATAAATGAGCAGTAGGTTTAATTGACTTCCTTTTATTTCTGTTCGGTTGTAGAATAAAATGAATGCAAGATAACAAGTGATGTAGTAAGCAGTAGAGGTGTTTAAGCTTTATAGATCTGCATGTTATACTGGTTGTTACACTTAATTGCATGTTCAATCTTGTATAAAAAAAAAGGAGATAAACAAGAAAGAAATATAAAAAAAAAAGTATCAAGAAATTTTATGCTGTTATTTAGAGGCATGTTCTGATATATGATATGTTTTCCAATAGTTTAAAATATCTCTGGTCTTAAAGCAAGTAGTACAGTAGTTAGTAGAATCAGTAGCGGCCACCCTCAGAGTAGTAGTAAGGAGGGTGGCCGTTACAGTTGGTATCAGAGCAGTTCCCATTCTCCAGCATCACACACACATCAGCATCATCCTTGCCGTCTTCAAGTAAGAAAGTATTTAAGTTTTTCCTTTTATGCTTCTTTATTATTTGCAGTATGGAGAAATTGCTTATATGTGCTTCTATAAGATAGAAGTTTGTTTCTCTTTTATTCATATACCTAAGTTTGGTTAGAAAGGATAAAGAATATATCAAGTTTTTCTTTCTTTGCATAATTAGATGTCAAGAAGAGGACGTCCCCGTACCGCTCGTACTGAGGACCAGGCTCAAGAGAATGAAGGGCCAGGAGCAACTGAACCAAATCTCTCTGAAGTTGTTGCTCAACTCCAGAGACAAGTAGCAGAGCAACAGCAAGTGATCGTCAATCTGATGGCGAATCAGCAACCAGTTCCTCCCACACCTCCAACAGTAACTGTGGAGACTCCAGTGGTAACTGAGGTTCCACCAGCTGCCCAGGGAGTTGTCACAGCACCCCAGAGACAAGAAGCCTACCTCATACAGTGGCTGAAACTAAAACCAGAGAGCTTCTCAGGCACGACTGAGCCCTGGGATGCCCAGGCTTGGTTCAAAACACTGGAGAGCACCATGGAGCTTCTTGACTGGCCAGAAGTCGAGAAGGTCAAGTGTGCCTCCTTTTGCCTGACTGGAGACGCACGTATGTGGTGGGAGAGAGTCAAAAGCAAGAGGGCAGTCAATCAGATGAGATGGATTGATTTTGAGACAGAGTTCTACGACGAGTTCTTCCGCCAAAGGATCACCAATAAGCACTACGAGGAGTTTATGGAGTTCAGACAGGGTGATCTGACAGTGGAGGAAGCAGTTAAAAGATTCAATAGGCTAGCTCGTATCTGCCCAGAGCTAGTAAGCACGGAGAAGGAACGAGTCAGACTGATGCTCAGGATGCTGAAGCCAGTGATAGCACTTAATGTGAGTAGTGGAGCTCATCAGCCTCAGACTGGCGAAGAGTTAGTCAGCAGAGCATTAGTCGCTGAGCACTATCTGGACAGCATCAGGGCACAACGAGCGCAGCATAAGCCAGTCAAGATCGAAGACAAGACAGCTAGCAGTCAGAAACCTCAAGCAAATAAGCAGCACTGGAAGGGTAAAGGTAACAAGAGAAAGCAGTGGAACTCAGGAGGTAACCAGAAGGGGGGACCAGCAAACAAGCAGACTAAGTTCCCTCCCTGTTCTAAATGTGGGAAAATACATCCAGGAGTCTGTCTTTTGGGTAAGACTGGATGTTATTCGTGTGGGCAGGAAGGACATATGGCTAGGGAGTGTCCTAACAAGCTCAAAGCACCTCAGGCACAACCAATACAATATGGAGGCAAGCCTCAGTTACATTACATGCCTGCAACTCTGGAAGGACCTCGGCTTAGTCAAGGAAGGTCAGTTCCAGCCAATGCCAGAGTATTCTCCCTCACTAAAGAGGAAGCTGCTAGTGCCTCCACGGTCGTAACAGGTCAAGTAGTTATTTTTCAGCATATAGCTACTGCAGTATTTGATACTGGGGCGACCCATTCTTTTGTATCCATACCTTTTGCCAAAGAATTACAGGTACCTACAGAAAGCATGAATTCCAAGTTCCTGACAACCCAACCTTCTGGGGAAGTCATGGAATCTGTCAGTGGCTTCGGTCTGTACCAGTCAGAATTTCAGACCGAGAGCTATGTGTTAATCTGGTAGTCCTCGCTATGCAGGATTTCGATATCATTTTGGGTATGGATTTCCTCAGCAAGTACAGTGCTTCAGTGGACTGCCGCAGAAGAAAAGTGATCTTTAGTCCAGAAGGTGAACCATCCTTTGAATTTACAGGAGTGCCAAAGAGGAAGACTCAGAAATTTCTCTCTTCCCTCACAGCTCACCAGATGCTAGCTAAAGGGTGTGCTGGTTTTCTTGCATTCATTGTAAGTACAGAAGAAGAAGAAGAAAGACCTAAGCAGGAGGAAGTTCGGGTAGTCTGTGAGTATCCAGAGGTATTCCCAGAAGAGCTACCTGGACTACCTCCCAACAGAGAAGTGGAGTTTGAGATTGAACTGGTTCCTGGTACCGGTCCAATTTCAAAAGCTCCATATCGTATGTCTCCAGCAGAGCTAAAAGAGTTACAAGAGCAACTTCAGGAGCTACTTGACAAGGGCTTCATTCGCCCTAGTCACTCACCATGGGGAGCTCCTGTGTTGTTTGTTAAGAAGAAGGATGGATCTATGCGGATGTGCATAGATTATAGAGCTCTGAATTAAGTGACCATCAAGAACAAGTATCCACTGCCCAGGATCGATGATTTATTTGATCAATTGAAAGGTGCAACAGTGTTCTCTAAGATAGATCTGCGCTCTGGGTACCATCAGTTGAAAGTGAAGGAGAGTGATATGCCCATAACAGCTTTCAGGACCAGATACGGACACTACGAATTCGTAGTCATGCCTTTTGGTGTGACTAATGCACCTGCAGTCTTCATGGACTTGATGAATAGAGTGTTCAGAGAATACCTTGACAAATTTGTCATTGTGTTCATCGACGACATTCTAGTCTATTCCAGAACTTCAGAGGAGCATGACACGCACTTGAGAATAGTCCTGCAGACCCTTCAGCAAAAGCAGCTCTATGCTAAATTCTCAAAGTGCGAGTTCTGGTTGGAGCAGGTGGCGTTTCTAGGTCACATCGTCTCTAAAGAAGGCATTCAAGTGGATCCAGCCAAAGTAGAAGCGGTCAACAACTGGAAGAGACCCAAGAATGCCAGGGAAATCAGAAGCTTCCTTGGTTTAGCTGGGTACTACAGGAAATTCGTGGAAGACTTTTCCCGAATAGCCTCTCCACTTACAGCCCTCACCAGGAAGAACAAGAAGTTTGAATGGTCAGACAAATGTGAGCAGAGTTTTCAAGAACTCAAGAAGAGACTGACCAGTGCTCCCATTCTGACTGTTCCAGAGAGTGACAAGAGTTTCGACATCTACAGTGATGCTTCCAAGATGGGCCTAGGAGCTGTACTCATGCAAGAAGGAAAAGTTATAGCTTATGCTTCCAGGCAACTCAAAGAGTACGAGAAGAACTATCCCACTCATGATCTTGAGCTGGCAGCTGTGGTCTTTGCACTGAAACTCTGGCGACATTACCTGTATGGAGTCCAGTGCAGAATCTTCACAGACCATCAGAGTCTTAAGTACTTCTTCACTCAGAAGGATTTAAACATGAGACAGCGTAGGTGGCTAGAGTTGGTCAAAGATTATGACTTTGAAATCCTCTACCATCCAGGTAAAGCTAATAAAGTGGCAGATGCACTAAGCAGAAAAGCCAGTGCATCCTTGATGTCCTTGTCATCATTAGCCCTGCCACTACAGAAGGAGTTGTCAGATTTCAGACTTGAAATTATTTATGGGCAATTCTCTGCATTGACCTTAGAGTCAACCCTACTCGAGGATATACAGAGAAAGCAAAGTGAAGATCCTGATATCCAAAAGATCAAGCAAGGGATACAGGAAGAAGGAAATTCGGAGTTTCGAGTATCAGACAGTGGAATTCATGGGAGTCGCCTTTGTGTTCCCAATGATGAAGAGCTGAGAAAGAAAATTTTGGAAGAAGCTCATAGTACACCTTATTCCATGCATCCTGGTTCTACCAAGATGTACCAAGACGTGAAACAGAAGTTCTGGTGGTCTGGACTCAAAAGAGATGTAGCTAAATATGTCAGTACCTGCCTGACATGTCAGAGGGTCAAAGCAGAACACCAGAGACCAGGAGGAGTTCTACAACCTCTTCCAATACCAGAGTGGAAGTGGGAAGACATATCCATGGACTTTATAGTAGGTCTCCCAAGAACCACAAATGGATATGATGCGATATGGGTGATAGTGGACAGATTGACCAAGTCTGCTCATTTTCTAGCCATCAAAGTGTCCCACTCTATAGAGCAGTTGGCACAACTGTATGTTAAAGAGGTGATCAGACTTCACGGAGTTCCTAAATCTATTGTTTCTGATAGAGATGGGCGCTTCACCTCTCACTTTTGGGAGTGTGTTCAGAATGCACTAGGTACCAAACTCAAGTTCAGCACAGCTTTCCATCCACAGACTGATGGACAGACAGAGCGAGTAAATCAGATTCTAGAAGATATGCTCAGAGCTAGTGCACTAGATTTCAAGGGAAGTTGGTGCAAGTACCTGTGCTTAGCTGAATTTGCCTACAACAATAGCTATCAGGCCACCATCAAAATGGCACCATATGAAGCGTTGTATGGCAGGAAGTGCAGATCACCCATTTGCTGGCAAGAAGCAGGTGAAAGAAGAGAAATGGAAGTGGAGCTGGGCCTTAAGACAGAACTGATAGATGAGACTACTCAGGCTATCCAGAAGATCAGACAGAGAATTGAGACTGCCCAGAGTAGACAGAAGAGTTATGCTGACACACGTCGTAGGCCACTTGAATTCCAAGTAGGGGATTCAGTCTTTCTCAAGGTTGCTCCTATGAAGGGAGTGATGAGATTTGGCAAGAAGGGCAAATTAAGTCCTCGCTATGTAGGACCGTACCTGATTTCAGAAAGGATTGGTAAAGTAGCTTATAAGCTGGACTTGCCACTGGACATGTCAGCAGTACACAATGTGTTTCATGTCTCCATGTTAAAGAAGTGTCTTCATGACCCTAGCCAAGTGATTGAACCTCAGTCGGTGCAGATCCAAGAGGATCTTAGTTATGAGAGTAGACCTACACAGATAGTGGACAGAGTAGTCAAGAGACTAAGGAACAAAGAAGTGCCACTAGTGAAGGTCGTCTAGCAGAACCAAAAGCACAAGGAAGTCACTTGGGAATGAGAGGACAGTATGAGGCAGAAATATCCAGAACTATTCTAAGTTCGAGGACGAACTTTTTATAAGGTATGGGGAGTTGTAACGACCCAATTTTCCTTACTTTGAGTTCTAAATATCTTTGAAAATGTCTGACAATACTTTTAAAATATTCTAGGGATTTTTAGGAATTTTTAGAGTATTTTTATGCAATTTTTGGAGTCCGTTTGGCATTTTTACCGGGAGGAGGAAGTTTAAAAAAAAAAAAACACAAAGTGCAAGAGCTAGGATTCGAACCCAGCTTCTCGGGCCCAAGCAGTAATCGGCCCAACCAACCGAGCTGAGCTCGTTTTATTAACTAAGTGTGTGAACAAATATATTTAAGTTATAGGTGGAACCGAGTCACCTAGGTTATTAAAGGAGGTTAATTTCTTTCCCGAAACCTAAAAACCCAAACCTCTCTCCCTTCTCACCCACGCGGCGCTGTCTTCTCCTCTCGGGCGAAACCACAGCCAAGGCTAGGGTTTCCTCCTCTCGACGTCGGCGAGGTGTTTTCCGGCCGGTCTCCACTCGTGGGTGATCATTCCGGCAAGGGGAGCTCGGGAAATACAAGGAAAAGGTGGAATCGAAGCTCCACCGAAACCCTAGAGCATTTCTCTTCGGTTGTAAGTCCAAGAACCCGATGTAAGTGCTTCTCACCTGCGGTAGGAGTAGCTCTCGGGGTTTTGTTTTGCATTTTGTTGTGAAATGAACGAAAGTAACCTTTTCATGCTAGCATATGGTTCGGATTTTGACCCTTGTTCTAGCAAATTGGATTAAGTTTTGGTTTAAATCTTTTGATGTGTTTTTAGTGCACGGACAGAAATTTTTGAGGGTTTTCCTTGATTACCACAGCATGCTAATTAGATGTATTTGCCTCACACTTCAAGCATGATTAAGTAGTTAAACTTCCTTCAAATTACAGCATGATCAAGGGACTGTTAAGATTCAAAATAAGGTAGTTTTACAAGCTTGTTGTAGGGAAACTATTACTGTCGTGTGCCTGATTAAGGTTATTCCTTATGACCATGTGTTTATTTTATTGGCTGTTGAATTCGGTTTGAACATATCATGTTACATTCCAGTGGTATAGTTGTTCTTTTTAAATTTCTGTGGAATTTAGTTTAAATATGTACTGGTTCATATTTTTATATCAGTGACATATGGTTTAGAATCTCTTGTATACTGAATAAAGGAGAGAAGTGCAAGTAAAGCAAGACTAAGTCACCATCTGATCCTAAATTTCAGAATTTAGAATCAAAGCACGCTAAGTGCTTAAATCAATGCCAAGGCATTTTATTACAAGAAGTATTTAAAGAAGGATATAAGGAAAAGTATTTTACTTTTAAAGGGCATGTACCGGACACAAGGTCCAAGGGATGGGCTCCAAGTTGACCCTAGGCACAAGGTCTAGAAGTGTCTTAATGGTTTCGGGATTAGCTACCTCGATTCTCATTAAGAAATGCGCGCAAAGTGGTACAATGCCGGGCCCAAGAAAAGTTGAATATTATTTTAAAGTATAAAAGTATTAATTTGGGAACAAATGGAACAAGTTCTTTTATCTAAGTTACAAATTCTAGCAAGTTAAATTTGTTGTTCCTTTAGAGATGCATGATGTAGTTTTAGTTGCTATTTTCATGTGGAGCATGCACTTTCTGCGTTCTTTTATGTTTATGCATTCCGTATCGGATTTTGTGAGTAGAAAGCACTTACTAAGCTTTTAGCTTATAGATACTACCTTCCTCCTACTGCAGACATAGATAAAAGTAAAGGAAAAGCTCAAGTGGTATAGAAGAAGGTGACAAGGAGACGTTGATGATATGTGTGTGTGGTGGCTGATAATGGAAGCTTGGGACCTTGTTGGAAGATTTTGGAAATGTTACTGCTAGTGTTCTTTTGATTACTGCAAAAAGGGAATTATTTTTCAATGCTAAGGATCTGTTTTAAATTGCTTCATTTATGTGTTAGAATCAAATAAATGGTAAATACTTATGCTCAGTACTTCCTTATAATCTGCTGGAATGTTAAATCTGCTGGAATATTAAATTTGCTGGAATTATTCGGATAGTTAAATGCTTGGTTAAATGCTCAGAAGTTTTTATGCATGCTGGAATTTTTATATGAGTTGTTTTATGGAAAAAAATGCATATGAAAACTCGGTTTTGACAGCTCAGTAGCCTTATGTGAATGCTGGTATGCTATATGAGTTTTGCTCTATGGAGGAAATTGCATGGGAGGTTCGGTTTGTTATATGCTCAGTATCCTTATGTACATGCTAGTTTTTGGTTACTGCTAGTTGGGAGCTATTCTCTTGATAACTGCTTTGCATGCTAGTAATCTGCATTCTTGTAGAAGTATTTATTTTATGGAAGGAAAACATGTGATGTTCGGATTTGTGTGCAATAAATGAGCAGTAGGTTTAATTGACTTCCTTTTATTTCTGTTCGGTTGTAGAATAAAATGAATGCAAGATAACAAGTGATGTAGTAAGCAGTAGAGGTGTTTAAGCTTTATAGATCTGCATGTTATACTGGTTGTTACACTTAATTGCATGTTCAATCTTGTATAAAAAAAAGGAGATAAACAAGAAAGAAATATAAAAAAAAAAGTATCAAGAAATTTTATGCTGTTATTTAGAGGCATGTTCTGATATATGATATGTTTTCCAATAGTTTAAAATATCTCTGGTCTTAAAGCAAATAGTATAGTAGTTAGTAGAATCAGTAGCGGTCACCCTCAGAGTAGTAGTAAGGAGGGTGGCCGTTACAAAACTGGTGTTATTAACATACAATATTACATCGGTTTTACACCGTTGATGAAACGGTGTCGTTAAATGATACTACACCGGTTAATAACCGATTCGAAGACCGGTGTCCTTAAGTGATACTACACCGGTTTTAAACCGATGTCTAAAATGGCAGACCTTTTACATCGGCTTCATAGACATCGGTCGAAAATGAAATAGACACCGGTGGAAAACCGATGTCTATGAGGGTTTTTGTTGTAGTGATCCTTGGTAAAGCTTCTTTGTAGCCGAACCTAGCTAGGAGAAGAAGAAGGTGGTTGGTAGTTTCTCATCTCGGAAGATCGTTGCCCACACAACGTCCGAGGTTAGAAGAGGAATACGGTAGAAGATCAAGAGGTCTTTCTAAAAGGTATAACTAGTAATTTTTCTTTCCGCATCATACTAGTTATTTTTGGAAAAATACCAAATACAAAAGGCTTATGATTCTAGAATTTCGAATATGTTTTTCGATGTTGTGTTCTTTTGTTTTTTCTTTTCCTTGTGATTTGATTGTTCTTTTCGGTTAACCTAAAGTTATTTTAGGAAATTAAATATTAGCTTTCTATAAAAGGTTTTGTCTAGTCGGTGGTGGTTGCTCCCATATCCAAGAAGGCCATGTGCCTCGCCACGGCAGTACTGGGAACCGATTATGGAAATTAATATTTAATGGAATTAATAACTTAAGGTGATTTGGGTCGAACGTGTTAAGTTCCGCAGGAGACCCAAGTCAAAACCTAAAAGAACGAATAGATTAAGTTTTGGATCAAACGTGTTAAGTTCCGCAGGCGATCCAAAATTTAATTTAAAAGAACACATGGTAGCTAGGAAAAGGTTCAGACCTTTGTACAAAATTTTTGTACAGTGGAACCTCTAGGTTTTTCGAGTAGCAACCAACAAATTAAACATTTTCTTTCAATATTTTAGCTTCCAGGTCGTGGCGAGACACTAGGCCTTCTTGGTTATTGGAGCAACAACCACTTCCTTAGACAAAGCTTCCATAAAAAATTTCAATGTTTAATTTTCTCACTGTAAGCTTTTAATTTTTTTGAAAAATTAATTAAGCACAGATTTTGGAACCCAATAGAGGTTCCTACCTACAAGATTATTCAGATACTTAGGGGGTACATAATTTTTGGGTATTCTTCTAAGTTGACCCTGATGGTTTCTAATGTACGAGTTCAATTTTCCATAAAGTCTTAATTTTGAATTTGGAAATTAATTTAAGCATGCAGTAGATTTCAATTTTTCAATTTCTAATTTTAATTTATCATTTTCTGATTTTACACTATCATACATTTCAAGTGGACATGCTTTTACTAATTTCATTTTTAATTCTTTATTTTCTTTTTCTACTTCGAATAAGTCTTTAGAAATCGATTTAATAAATCGAAAAGACTGAGAAGGGGTTAGATTGTGTACCTTACTTACCTGATCCGGTGACGCTCCCCCTTCACTGCTGCTTTCTTCTTCTGATGTTCCTCCCCCTTCATCGATGCTCATCTCTGAGCTTGAGTCTTCTTCCGGTTGATGGTTCGCCAATAGCGCTAACCCTGAGAATTCTTCAATGTCCGACTCAGAGGTTGACGAATCTGACCAAGTAGCCTTCAGATTCTTGTACTTGGAGGGTTCTCGTTTCTTGTATTTTGGCTTTTCCTTTTCTTTCTCCTTTCTCTTCAACTTTGGACAATCATCTTTGATGTGCCCTTCTTCGTTGCAGTTGTAGCAACGAACCGTCCTCTTCTTTCGATGATGCCTCTGCGATTTAAATTTATTAGAACTGAAAATCTTATTGAAGCGTCTTACCAGTAGTGCCGCTTCAGATTCGTCGACTGAGGCTTCGAAGTCAGAATTATTCATCTTTGCCTTTAAGGCAATGTTCTGACTTGTCTTCTCTGCTTCATTGGGTTCTGAAACTCGAGATTCGTGAAGTTCAAAAGTCGAAAATAATTATTCTAACGTACTTACCTCGAGGTCCTTAGAGATGTAGTACGCATCTACTAAGGAGGCCCACTCTGGAGTTCTCGGGAAGGCATTGAGCGCGTATCGGATAGAATCCTGGTTGGTTACCTCTTCTCCAAGGTTCGTTAGTTGCGTTATCAGCTCCTTGATTCTCTCTTGGAGTTGCGCTACCTTCTCGCCTTGGTTCATCCGGAGGTTTGTTAACTGGTTCCGGAGGATGTCGCGCTTCGCTAGCTTCGCTTCGGAAGTACCTTCGTGAAGCTCCAGGAATTTCTCCCAGAGATCTTTCGCTGAGTCGTAGCTTCCGATCCGATTTACCTCCTGCGGCGACAGCACACTGAGCAGGTGGAACTCTGCCTTTCCGTTGGCGACGAAATCGGCTTGCTCCTTCTTGCTCCATGTGTTTTCTTCTTTGTCTTTCGGCGCTGTAAAACCATATTTCATTGTAATAAGAATATCAAAATCCGTTTTAAAAAATACCTCCATTTTGCGCTTCCAAGTGGCGAAGTCTCCATCGAACTTCGGGGGATGAATGTTAGCTTCGGCCATCGTCTTGATCGTAGTGCTTCAGTTGGCGGTTAGTCCTTCTGAGGCGATCAGGCTCTGATACCACTTGTTGGTTCAGTGGAGACCGGCAAGAGGGGAGTGAATTGATGAAAATAAAAACAAACTATACCCTCCTCGGATTTCAACTCAGAATTTAAATCAGCAATAAAATAACAACTAAATTAAGGAGACAGAAAAAGAAACAGAAACAGAATTTAACCTGGTTACAACCAAGGAGGTTTTTAATCCAGGGCGATGAAAAGCTCTACTATCAGAATCTCCTTTACTGTAGGCGGAGAAGCCTTTTTACACTTAGAACGCTCACTTAGTTGCTAGGAATTGAGTACAGATTGATTGCTTGAGTTGTTATTCAATTCCTAGCTCCAGGAGCCTTTATATAGGCCCTGGAAATCTTATCCCGAGAGTCCAAGGCACCTCCAACAGGGTTCAAGGCGCCTCCAACTCGATCTACGGATAAAACTTTATCCGCAGCGCAAACGGTCAAACTGGCCTGCTCAAGGCACCTTGAACAGGCATGAATGCGCCTTCAAGGGCGCCTTCAAGCTTGTTTAAGGCGCCTTCAAACTACAGTAACTTCTGCTACAGTAACTTTCTGCTACAGTAATTTCCAGCTTCTTTTGACTCCTTTTCTTCTTCGCTTTGGCTTCCGAAGCTCCGTTCTTTTGGGTGATTGCGGCCAACCGGAATAGGGCTCACCCGAACCCAATTCCCGGCCTTCTCCTCGAGCAGCCTTCCGTCCGGCTTAACGTCCCTCGAACGCCGCGCACGCTCTTCACGCCCACCGGAGTACTCTTCCGCAGCTCTCTCGTCCTTCGGACGCACCGAGCCCGTCGGCTCCCTTCCCGTGCCATCCTTCTCGCTAGCTGCGTCTTCCGCTCGACTTCCTGTGCTCCTAAGCTCCTGCACACTCAGACACAGGGATCAAACACAACAGGGCCTAAGCAACTTGGTTGATCACATCAAAACTACCACGGGGTCCAACATTTCCAATGTGCAGGAAAGTGTGAAACATATATTTTCCTCAGAGCTTCATATTAATATGTTTAGTGAAATTGCAAAACAGTTGCAATTTTCTTCAAAGAAATTTGTAATGGATTGCTGCATTAAGTGGAATGCCACATATTGCATGTTGTCTACTGCTTTAGAGTTCAAAGATGTCTTTCCAAGATATCAGCAAAGGGATCCCACTTATAACTATTTGCCTAGTGAGGAGGATTGGAAGAAAGTTCATTTAGTTTGTGCTTTTCTTGAAGAATTTAATGAAGTTACCCACATCATTTCAGGTAATGAATATTCATTTTGAAACTTGTTTATTGTTTGAAAATCTAATATAGTTACCTACCTTATTTCAAGTTCTGAGTATCCAACATCGAATTAGTTTCTTCCTGAACTTTATAATATAAAAAAAATATTGAATGATACAAAAGTGGGTGAAGGTAGTTTCATAGAAAATATGGTCAAGAAGATGAAGACTAAGTTCGATAAGTATTGGGGTGACTGCAACTTGTTAATTTCTATAGCAACAGTATTAGATCCAAGGAATAAGATGAAATTGATTGAATGATGCTTTCCAAAGATCTATTTTGAAGTTAATTAATTGAGCACATCATTATAGTTCATGAGACGTTGTGTTTGATGTATAGTGAATATATTGAGGCTCACATAACAAATATTGCTGAAAAAGATGTTCAAGGTGATACTGAAAAAGAAATCTCTAGTGGTTCAAGTATCCTTAGTGGAAAAGGAAAAGCTAAAGTGAGAGCACAATTTGCCAACTACATTAAGAATGTTGACAATGTGGAGCAAGTGAAGTCTTAGCTTGAGGTGTACTTTGAGGAAGGAGTTGTTTTTTGTGAAGATGATCATGATTTTGATGCATGTCATGGTGGAAGATCAACAACTTAAAGTTTAGGATTTTGTCAAAGATGGCGTGTGACGTACTATCAATTCCAATAACTTCTGTGGATTTTGAATAAACTTTTAGTGCAGGTGGTAGAGTTATTGATCCATATCATGCCAATTTGGGAGTAGAAATGGTTCAAATGTTACTTTGTGTAGAAGATTGGTTACGTGCCCATTACCAAATCAAGAGAAAAGAAAAAGTAAGTGAATCGATATCTAATTTAATTGTTCATTTATTAATTATATATATTACATGTCTAATTTTCTTATGTTCTATTAAATTTGATCATTTATGTTAACATTTTGAATTTTTGTACTTGAATGTAAAAGGAAAATTCAGGGCTTAAAGAGATTCGTTTGACTTAAAGTTAGCCGAATAAAACTCTGTTTGAGTGGTATCTGTTGGAACCCCAAGGTTGTTTTGGTGTGATCAACAAGTTAAGTTAGGTCCTGTGTTGTTCTAACTTTGTATCTAAGTGTGCAGGAGCTTAGGAGCACAGGTAGTCGAGCGAAAGACGCAGCTAGCGAGAAGGATGACATGCGGTGCGTCTGAGGGACGAGGCGCTAAGGAAGAGTACACCGGCGGACGAGAAGGAAGTGTGCGGTGGTTCCAAGGGACGAGAAGCCGGAGTGGAAGACTGCTCGAGGAGAAAGAGACGCAGCTAGCGAGAAGGTCGGCACGGGGTGCGACCGAGGGACAAAGACTGCGGATGAGTACGCTGGTGGACGAGAAGGAAGCATGTGGCGATTCCGAGGGACGAGAAGCCGGAGCGGGAGCCTGCTCGAGAAGGTCGGGAGTTGGGTTCGGGTGAGCCCTTTTCCGAATGGCTGAGATCACCAAGCGAGCGGATCCAGAGTTGAAGACCCAGACCGAGGCGAACTGAACCGGAGCAGAGGTCCCGGACGAAAAAGTCAACTGGTGTTGACTTTATGGCTCCGGGCGCCCGGAACCATTTCGGGCTCCCGGAACAGCCCGGGGCACCCGAAATGCTTCCGAGCGCCCGGACCTGAACTTTGACCAGGATCATGTCAATCGTGATCTGAACGTTGGGGGATAAAATTTTATCCCCCTCAGGGTGCCTGGAACCCTTCGGGGCGCCCCGACCAAGGCTACAAATATAGTCTTGGTCCAGAAGCTTTTCAATTCATTCCAAGCAATTCATTTCCAACACTTGTACGCTCTGTAACGACCCAATTTTCCCTATTTCAAGTTCTAAAAGTTCATAAAAATATTTGGAAATACTTTTAAAATATTCTAGAGATTTTTAGGAATTTTTAAAGTATTTTTACGTAATTTTTGGAGGTCGTTTAGTAGGGTTACAAAAAGAAAGAAGTTTTTTTTTAAAAAAAACGTTGAAGGTGAGATTCGAACCCACGACCTCGGGTTGGACTGACCCAAGAAAAACTGGCCCAACCAGCTGAGCTAAACGATTTTGTTAACCTTATATGGTGAGAACTAAGTTTATAGCATAGTTAATGATTAGGGAATAAATTGGGAAAAAGTGCGCGGCTGAGGGATTGAAGCTGAGACCCTGGACTCGGTTAAAACCCAGCCAACCAACCGAGCTGCGCTCGATTTGTTAATCAGATATGGGAATCAATTGATTTAAAGCATAGTTATAATTATAACCGAGTATAAGAAAAGAAATTAGGTTTTTATTTTCCGGAAAACCTAAAATTTCTCTCTAAATTTCCTTCTCCTCTCGCGACGGCGCCGAGTTCCTTCTCTAAGCGATTTCTGCTCGGGCGAAAGAGGCGGCGGAGCTAAGTTTCCTTTCTCCAGCGCCGGCCAAGGGGTGTTCCCGCGAGATCCTCACACGTTCGTGGCCATCTCGTCGAAGGGAGCACACGGACGCGAGGAAACGCCGGATTTGGAGCTCACCCGAAACCCTAGCACCTCTCTTTCTCAGTTGTAAGTCCAAGAATCGTCGTTGAGTTGCTTCTCACCTGCAGTAGGAGTAGTTCCCTTCGATTGGTTTTTGAAAGATTTTGGTTATGTCTCTGCCGTGAGATCTCCTTTACAGTTCGGTTAAACATGCTTAAAGTTTTATTTTTGATTCCATGAAGATATAGTTTTGAATAAGTTATATGAGTTTTGTTTGTAACATTACAACAGGAAACCTAGGTATCCTGTTAAAACTTGTAGAGGCTTAAGAGTGGTTTCGAGAATTTGATTCTTCTTCTTTACTGTAGTAGCTTGCTATAGAGATTTTGGTTGCTCTATGAAAACCGAATTCCATTAAGTTTAATTAAGGAGGTTCAATTGCAAATATGTGTTGAATAGTTTCTTATTAACGGCATGCATGTGTAGAACCTTCCTTATTCAAAGAAGATGAACAACCTAGCATTTAGTAAGCATGAACAACCTTATAATTAGCCTTGTGGATTTAGTTTCCTGGCATATTAATAGGCACTAAACAAACCTTTATTTTGAGTAGATAGTTTTAGAAGTTTGCTAGTTTAACAAGCATGAATAGATTCTTATTATGTTTGTATGAATAACATTTAGTTAGATGTTCCTTTGAGTTCAAGTTTCTAGTTTTGGACTTCCTTGCTTTAACAAACAGAATCGTTTTGTTTTATTTTTAAGCAAATGCAGATTTTAGTTTTGTTCATTGCTATTTCCAGTAAGCATGAAAAGGGTTGCATTAGTTTAGCATTGCAGGTTGTGACTTTTCCTTGCTACTGCCAAACATGTTTAGGCTATATATTGTACATTGCAGATTTAGTTCCTTTACTATTTCTTACACATGAACAACCCTTTCAATTTACCATGCTACTTAGTTTTCTCAGCCTGTTCTTGGAGTTTAGATCTGCTAAAAGGGTAATCATATTTTGATCCTTAGTATGTTTAGCATTTTTAGTCTTGGATCCCTATGCTCAACGAACATGAACAGCTTAAGCTTAAAGTATGCATAGTTAATTCTTTTTTTAGCAATTCAATATCTATTTCTTGAGCATTTTACAAGTACGAACAACACCTTGTAGCATTTCAGATTTAGTACTTATTGTTGATTTAGTAGCATGAGCAGCCCTGCCATTTTAAAGTATCAGTTTAACATGAGCAGTAATGATTCCTGTCTTTAGTCTTTTGCTATTGGAATAATATGAGAAGTTGTAAGCTAAGAAAGACCAAGACTTTAACTTGATCTCAATTTCAGAAGTTTAATATCAAAAGCGCACACAAGGTGTTTAATATCAAAAGCGCACACAAGGTGTTTGCTTAAATGCCAAGTAAGGGCAAGTATAAAGAAGTTATAAAGAAAGTATTTTACTTTTTAAAGGGCATGTACCGGACACAAGGTCCAAGGGATGGGCTCCAAGTTGCCCCTAGGCACAAGGCCTAGAAGTATCTTAGTAGTTTCGGGATTAGCTACCTCGATTCTTATTAAGAATACGCGTAAAGTGGTACAATGCCGGGCCCAAAAGAAGTTTATTATTATTTTGAAGTATTAAAGTATAAGTTTTGAAACAAATGAAACAAGCTTCAAATATGTTTAGAATTAGAAAGTTTAGTTTCTTGTTATATGAAGCATGCAGTAGTAGTTTTATTTGTTTCTTGCTATTAGATTATTCAGCATGTTTAGTTTTATTTGCTTTCAGCATGCTGTTATAGTTTTATTCTTATGAGCCTGTTTAGCTTTACATGTTTAGTAGTTTTACATGTTTAGTAGCTTTACATGTTTAGTATGCTTCTTTTATTGGTTTATGAGCATGATGAGCTACACATGTTTAGTATTTCAGTTAGCATGATTCCTTTGCTATATATGAGCATGAGTAGTTTTATATGTTAACATTCAGTTTTAGCATGTTTTTATTTATATACATGCATATCGAGTTTTTGTAAGTAGATAGCGCTCACTAAGCTTTATGCTTATAGACTGCACTTCCTCCTACTGCAGATAAAGGAAAGGAAAAGATTTAGCAAGGAAGGCGACAAGGTGGTGGTGATGAAGGTGTGTGATGGCTGGACTATGGGGAGATCAAGAGTTTGCTAAGGAATTATTAAGACATTTCTGTTTAGAGTTCTTTAGTTTTCTTTTAATGCTATTATGAGTCAATATTGTATTTAAGTTTATTCCGCGTTTGTAGTTGGGTTCTATTGATGGAGTGATATTGATGTTTGCTATTGATAGGGTAGTTTCTTTCTTTTATTTGTGATATTATACTGCGTGGTTGTGAAGATATATGTTCCAGCCGCCTGTGGCTGAGTATATTATGCTTGTATTATGGGAAATGGTCACCGGTACAGGGGAGACTCTGCCGAAATTTTTCGGTAGGGTTTTCCTAGAGATTTTTAATAAACCGGTTAAGTAGAGTAGTAGATAAGTAACGGTACTCTTAGAGAGTAGTAGTAGTAGTAAGAAGGGTGGTCGTTACACGCTCAATTTCTAGATTAGCTTCTTTATTTGTGCGCTTAATTGTTGTAAGAGGCTTCTCCGCCTGAAGGAGATAGTTAGTACGACATTTTCCTTGGATTAACAACCTCCCCAGTTGTAACCAAGTAAATCCTTTTGCCTCTTCTTTTCTGTTTATTGCTTTTACATTTTATGAAAGTGTTCTGTTAAAAGATCGAGAAGGGTTGTGCTTTTGTTTTTGCAGGCTATTCAACCCCACTTCTAGCCAGCCCAGCGGTCCAACAAGTGGTATTAGAGCTAAGGCACTTCAGGAAGATAACCCCTTATCGAAGCAAAGACGATGGTCGGACCGAGCATCTACCCGCCGAAGTTCGAAGGGGATTTCGGTACCTGGAAAAAGTGAATGCAGGTATTTTTTTCAACAGATTTTGAGTTAATTCTAATAATGGAATTTGGTTTTGTAGCTCTAGAGGGCAAAGAAAAATATCAATGGACGAAAAAAGAGCAGGACGATTATGTGGCGAACGGCAAAGCATAGAATCATCTGCTAAGCATTCTCCCACCACAAGAAGTCAACCAGATCGGGAACTACGACTCGGCAAAGGAACTTTGGAAGAAGTTCCTTGAGCTGCACGAAGGAACGTCCGAAGCCAAGCTCGCTAGACGGAATCTACTTTGTAATCAGCTCACTAGCCTGCAACTTGGGGAAGACGAGACAGTTGCGCATCTGCACTCAAGAATTAAAGAAATCATCACCGGACTATTGAATCTTGAAGAAAAGGTAAGTAACCGAGATTCGCTAAGGTACGCGTTAAATTCTTTTCCGAGAAATTCAAAATGGGCATCACTAGTAGATGTCGTTTATATTTCAAAAGATTTAGAGAAAATTACATTAGAAGAATTATTCTCAACATTTGAAGTACACGAATCAAGATGTGCAGGTTTGAAGAAGCCCAAACACAACGTTGCCCTCAAAGCATCGAGAGACGAACCTGAGTCGGAGTCTTCTCTCAACGACGAGGAAATGGTAATGATGGTAAGATGGTTTAAAAAACTTTGTAAATCTAGAACCTCTAACCATCCGCAGGATAAAAAGAAAAGGATGATCTGCTACTACCACTACGACGAAGAAGGGCACCTCAAGGACAACTGCCCCAAGCTAAAGAACAAAGACAAGGATAAAGGTAAGAAGCATGTCCAAAAGCGCAAGGTCCTAAAGGTGACGTGGGACGATACGTCGTCAGAATCGGAAGTCGAGGCATTCTTGGGGCTCGCATTAATGGCGAGTCATCAAGACGACGACTACGATTCAAGCTCTTCCAAAATGAGCATCGAGAGCATCGATGAAGGGAGAGCTATGTTGGAAGAAAGCAGCAGTTCAAGGGGAGACACGGATAACGAGATCGATAAGCTAAGTCAGGTACGATCTCTTCCTCCCCATAAACTCTTTAAATTCGTTAAATTGTTAACAAAAGATTGTTGTAAATTAGTAATAGAAAATAAAATTTTAAAAGTAATACTAGCTAAATCTCGCCCTCTAAAAGATTTAGACAAATCAAAATTAGAAAATGAAAAATTGAAATCAGAAAATGTAAATCTGAAAATTCAAGTAGAAAACTTGAAAAATCGTGCATGCTCATCTAATACAAATTTTAGAAGATTTAATAATTAAAATTGGTATTTTAGATATCACCAGGGATAAATTAGGAATATTTCAAAAATGTATGTTCCTAAGAAATTTTAAGTTAATCCAGTTGGCTGAACCTATATTGGGTTCCTAAGTCTTGTTTAACTTGAACTTTTAATGGGATTTAGCACTTTCAGTGAGAAAATTAAATAGTAAGTTTCTTTATGAGGCTTTGTCTAAGGAAGTGTTGTTGCTCCAATAACCAAGAAGGCGTAGTGCCTCGCCATGACCTAGAAGCCAAAATATTGAAATAAAATATTTAATTAACTTTCTGATAAAGTATTAAGGTTGAAATTAATAATGCTTTGAAAAAGTTTTTTTATAACATGTTTTGGTAATTTTTCAAAAAATAATAATAATAAATAATTTTTATACTTAGAAAATTTTCAAAGTTTTTTTTAATAAAAAGGGACTAAGAAATTTCTTTAACTTAGAAATTTTTTGCTTAAGTTAAAAATTCTTCTGAAAAATTATAAATTGTTTCTTAAATTTATTTTTACTCAGAAAATTCTCAAAGATTTAAGTTAGAAATTTTTTTTAAAAAATAATTTTTGCAAAATATCTAACGTAGAAGGTTGTTTAACTTAGAAATTTTTTGCTTAAGAAATTCTCAAAATTAATATTTGCAAAAACGTAAATTTTTTTTTACTTAAGTTTTATTGATTGCAAAAACTTAGAAATTTTTTTAGAAATGTTCAAAATTTTCTAAGTTTTAACCCTTAGATTTTTCTTGCAACCCCATATTTTTTATGTGATCAAAGGGAGAGAATGAAAAGTATAAGTCTAGGAGGAGGTAGACAAATTTTTTTATCTTTTTGCACTTAATTGCAAATTTAGTTAGTTTATTTTTATGTCTATTTTTACCCTAGCTTAACTTGAATTGCTCACATCAAAAAGGGGGAGATTGTTGGAACCCCAAGGTTGTTTTGGTGTGATCAACAGTTAAGTTAGGTCTTGTGTTGTTCTAACCTTGTGTCTAAGTCTGCAGGAGCTTAGAAGCATAGGTAGTCGAGCGGAAGACGCAGCTAGCGAGAAAGACAACACGCGGTGCGTCCGAGGGACGAGGCGCTGCGGAAGAGTACACCGGCGAATGAGAAGGAAGCGTGCGGTGGTTCCGAGGGACGAGAAGCTGGAGTGGAAGACTACTCGAGGAGAAAGAGATGGAGCTAGCGAGAAGGTAGGCACGGGGTGCGACCGAGAGACGAAGACTGCGGATGAATATGCTAGCGGACGAGAAGGAAGCATGCGGTGATTCCAAGGGACGAGAAGCTGGAGCAGAAGCCTGCTCGAGAAGGTCGGGAGTTGGGTTCGGGTGAGCCCTTTTCCGGATGGCCGAGATCACCCAAGCGAGCGGATCCGGAGTTGAAGACCTGGACCGAGACGAACTGAACTGGAGCAGAGGTCCCGGATGAAAAAGTCAATTGGTGTTGACTTTATGGCTCCGAGCGCCCAGAACCATTTCGGGAGCCCGGAACAGCCCGGGGCGCCCGGAATGATTCCGGGCGCCTGGACCTGAACTTTGACCAGGATCATGTCAATCGAGATTTGAACGTTGGGGGATAAAGTTTTATCCCCCTTAGGGCGCCTGGAACCCTTCGGGTCGCCCCGACCAAAGCTATAAATATAGTCTTGATCCAGAAGCTTTTCAATTCATTCCAAGCAATTCATTTCCAACACTTTTATGCTCAATTTCTAGATTAGCTTCTTTATTTGTGTGCTTAATTGCTGTAAGAGGCTTCTCCGCTTGAAGGAGATAGTTAGCGCAACATTTTTCTTGGATTAACAACCTCCCCAGTTGTAACCAAGTAAATCCTCTTGTCTCTTCTTTTCTGTTTATTGCTTTTTATATTTTATACACGTGTTTTGTTAAAAGATCGAGAAGGATTGTGCTTTTGTTTTTGCAGGCTATTCAACCCCCTCTTCTAGACGGCCCAGCGGTCCAACAGTATCATCTTGTTTGAGTGGTATCATCTGCTACCATAGTGATTGGTAATCTTTTTATGTTGGATCAAGAAGAACTAGAGTGGGGGGGGGGGGTGAATAGTGCTCGTGACTTTCACTTTTCATATTCAAAAAATGTACGAGTAAATGCACAGCGGAATAAGAAAAATAAACACAAAGACACCAAGAATTTACTTGGTTCGGAGCCTAGGGTGACTCCTACTCCAAGGCCCACGCTCGTTGAGAATTTACTTTATGCAACAACTATATCAAGCAAAAGATTACAAGAGTATTACAATTTTAATAGTATTAAACAAGTTATACCGACAACAAGAATTGAAGATTCGCAGCTCCGGGTCGTCGGGGACTTGTTGTAGCTTAGCCGGATCGTCTCTTGGCAGTGCACAGCTGAAAGATGGCTCAGGAATTATTGTCTTTTTATTTTCTGGTCGAAGAAGCCTTAAATAGGCTGTTGTGGGTGCCTCCAAGTCCTCATAGAGGCGCCTCAAACCAAAATCCTATCCCTAGTTTTGTACTGTCAATAAGCCTTCGTAGCCCGTTGTTTATCCGCCTGAGGGTGCCTTCATCATCCACTGAAGGCGCCTTCAACCAGCAGTCCAGGGTGCCTCTAGGCTCCATGGAGGCGCCTTCAGCTCCTCTACGCAGCCAACTTCTACCTTGCACCCAAGGCGCCTCCAAGCTCCATGGAGGGTGCCTCAGGTACTATTCATCCGAGGCAAAAGTGTCTCCTTTGTCCCTGCAAGATGTGTTAGTCCACAAAACAACCACATACTTTACAAGACAAAGTTAGCACACATATAAATCCAATACAAGAAGTATTTGACAGTCTCCGGACTGTCCGATTCTGACTTTGGATTTCCTACTGGAAACCCTAGGTCGAACTGACGCCTATTGTTCCCTCCGCGCGGCAACGCGCCCTCACCTACTCCACTCAGGAGAGCATACCTGATGCCAGTCTGGTCCTCCAGACCGACTATACTTTTCGCCTAGGGTTACCACCCCCTAAGACCTAGGGTTACCACCCCCTAGGGTTTTCGTCACCTAGGGTTACCTCCCCCTAGGACCTAAGGTTACCCCCCCTAGGATTTCCTCCACCTAGGGTTACCACCCCCTAGGACCTAAGGTTACCGCCCCTTAGGGTTTCCCTTCACCTAGGGTTACCACCCCCTAGGACCTAGAGTTACCACCCCCTAGGGTTTTCCACCTGCCTAACTGTAGTTAGGACTTTCCTGAAAAACCTCATTCACACATGTTAGATAACAAAACTTCTTAACTTTGAATCTCTTTGCCATTATCAAAACTTGGGTTCGATCGTCGGATGCTTCCTGCACCAACAATCTCCCCCTTTTTGATTATGGCAACGAAAATTCAAAGTTAAATAAAACAATGCTATAAAGGATTTTCAAAGACAAGATAAGCATAAAAATAGGACAAGCATAAACTTTGAAAAAAGAAGCTCCCCCTTAATAGAAGCTTTCAAAAACTCCCTCTTAATAAAAGCTTACAAAAACTTCCCCTTAATAAAAGCTCCTCTTAAAAATTTAATTTGAATTTTTTGTTTGAAATTTCTTATACTTTTGAATTTTATTCTACTCTCCCCCTTTGTCATATATCAAAGCAAGAAAGTAAAGGAAAGTGATCAATGGCCTTAGCTAAGAATAACTTATTTTTGAGAGAAAATTTATCTTTTTAGAATGTTTAAATAGAGAATTAGAAATACTTTGATAAACACTTAGCTTTTTAGAATAAATTTCCTTGTAACTCTTTTAGCTAAGTGAAATCAAAAGTTTAAAAAAAAAAACTTTTTCTTGAAAATTTACTTAGATAAATTTGAAAAGAATTTGAAACATACTTAGCCAAATTTGAAGTACTTAGCCAATTTTGAAAAACTTTTTGAAAAGTACTTAGTTAAAAAAAACTTTTGAAAAATACTTAGCCAAATTTAAAAAGGCTTTTGCAAGAACACTTAGCTTTTTAGAGGATATTTTCTTGTAAGATGTTTTAGCCAAGTGAACTCAAAATCTCAAGACTTAATTTTAGAAATAGATTTAGCTAAGGGAAACTTTGATTTGGAAAGTAACTTAGCTAAAAAGTTTGTAAAAATAGATGATAAAACTTTAAAGTATAAAATGTTAAAAAAAAAAAATATTCTAGAAAAGAACTCTTTTAGGGTTAAAAAGGTGATTTAGCTTGATTTAGATAATTTTAGCTAAGGCCACCCTCACAAAAACCTTCAAAAAGTCCTATAGTCCAAGCATGAGGAAAAAAAATTAAAACTCAATATTCATTTACTTGGTCACATGTCTAACCATTAGCTACTAACTGTTTACCTAGAGGGTAATATTTTTCACTTGGTTAGTCAAGTTAAGTTAGTGATCCAGTTATATTTGACTAAGTCTGGATAACTTAACTTGATTAATGTAAGTTAGGTATTTATAGACTAAACTTATGTCGATGCACAGACATAAGCATACTAAAGTCCAGGCAGAACCCTATGCATCTCACACCATTCTAAGTGTTTTCAAACACAAGCAACTTAACCCTAGGGTGCTTGTGAGATGCTCTGGCTGAAACTAGGGGTACATGATTTCTAGGGGGTAAAATCCTATGCTAAATCAGATTTTTGAAAAACTAAAAAAAATTGGAATTTTAAAAATTATTTTTCCTAGGATTTTAAAACCAAAATAGACAATAGACTGATTTAAAGAACTTGGTATAAGTAGAAATAAGTGCTAATCTACTAAGCATAACAACAAACCAAAAGACAGTCATCCATACATGAAGTAAGTATAAGTATAATAGATACAATGCAAGTCTGAAAGAGGATCAAATCGGAGGGTCGTCAACTGGAGGAGGTGATGGAGGTCGCTCGGGTATATGCAACACTCGATGAATCTCCTCTCGGAGAGAAGTGACCTTGGTCCATAGTGTACGGAAGCCATCCAAGACCAGCTAATGTGTCAGCGCGGAGGACCGCTCGAGACGAGCAAGTTTATCCTCAATGGATAAGGAAGTGGAAGGCTGTGATGGATCGAGAGGCTCTCCAAATATTTGATCATGAGTAAACTCAAATAACTCCTCTCGTCCCTCAGGTGGCTGAAAGAATTCATCTGGGGCTAGGCCAAATCCCTCGGCTGGAGCAACTGGCTCATCCTCAACTGGATCAGCTGGAAGCGGTCCACCTCTCCATTCTAGGACCCCTTGAGCAGTGATATCTATATGTGCTAATCTAAGATGATACTGACCAAACTCATCATAAGGTGTAAGGGGAATAGTTATCCCCCGAATCACATCTATGTCCTCTATAGTCGAGAAGATGTAAGTCAGCACATGACAATAGGGCATGTGGACTACTCGGGATGTGACAAGACTAGTCGCATGAATAGTGTTATAAAACATATGCAATGCAATGTCTATGTCTAGATGATGACATAATGCATATAAAAAGAAAGAGTGAGATGAACGCATCTTCGGGATGTCCTGAGATGTGATGGGCAGAATTCATGCAGTCAGAACTCTATACATGACGTAGTCCTGGACCTTAAGAGAGATCGACCTGAAGTCAGAGACTCCAAGTGGTCCCCCCCCCCCAAAAAAAAAAAAAAAATACACATAGAATGTATCTAAAGTGATGTAGGAGTAGGGTTCATCAAATGGCAGATCCCTATTGGGATAACATAAGAAGGGGCATGCTGACTCTCTAAGACCTAAACTGGTGCGTATCATGGTAGGGGTAAATAGAAAATCCTTTCCACCAACTCTGGTGGAATATGTCGGATCATCAACCCTCTCAAGGTTGTTGTAAAACTGGACACATAAATCTTAGATTACTGCATTACTACAGTAAACCAATCTATCAAGCTGATAGTGTTCTATCATCTGAATGGCGGGTTGGCAATAACTAGTGAAAAATGGCCTACTTAAATACCTACATTTAATTACAGATTATGAATGCTCAATGAAACTAAGCCTATGCTGATCTGTGGGGAATCTATCATCGGTAGAGGGGGCAGTGCTCGAAGTGGACGTAACATTGCATCGTTTCCTAATTTTAACCATATACACATAAAATAGCAAAACAAGCACAACAAGCATGTATAAGATGATTTAGAATAGATTAGGGTATACCTAGGAGATATTGTTAGGTTTAGGTGAGGGAAACTTGGGTTGAAGGTGCCTTGGAAGGGAGAAATCGTCGTTTTGGAGCATGAGGATCGCGAGCAGAAGATGAACAAAATCTATTCTATTCGTGGGAAAATTCAATGTTGAGGGCGCCTTCAACGAGCTTGAAGGCGCCCTGAAGGCGTTGTCGGAGGTGCCTCGGATATGGTCTAAGGCGCCTTAAGACAAGTTGGCGGGACTTTTCCCGCCGCTTCTCGAGGGCGCCTCCCTTGTGCGAGGAGACGCCTCCGAGAGACGCCCACGTGTCTTTTTATTATTATTATTATATAGAATTTTAGTTTAGTAATTAAATTTAGTTAATTAATTCATTAAGGTAATTAGATGTTAGTTAAGTTAATTGAATTAATTATAAAGTTGAAGAATTTTAAATAAGTTTTTTAAAAAAATTTTAAATAAGTTTTTTTAAAGATTTATAAAAGATTTAAATAAGTTTTTAAAAGATTTTTAAATTAGTTTTTAAAAGATTTTTAAATAAGTTTTTAAAATATTTTAAAATAAGTTTTTAAAAATATTTTTAATAGATTTTTAAATAAGTTTTTAATAGATTTTTAAATAAGTTTTAAAAAGATTTTTAAAAAAAATTAAAAGATTTTTAAATGAGTTTTTAAAAGATTTTTAAATAAGTTTTTTTAAAGATTTTTAAATAAGTTTTTTAAAAGATTTTTTAATAAGTTTTAAAAATATTTTTAAATAAGTTTTTAAAATATTTTTAAATAAGTTTTTAAAAGAATTTTTAAATAAGTTTTAGTTAATCAAATATTTGACTTAGTTAAGTTTAAAAGATTGCATTAGATTAAATTATTTAATTTAGTTTAAAAAAATTGATTAAGTTAATTTAATTAAGTTGATTGATTTGACTAAATCCATCCTAGATCCATCTCACCCAATTCTACGTTATCAAACAGGGAATCTTAAGTGATTTTGTGAGATGATTATCTTAGTTTAGATTATTTCCAAGGATTAATTTACATTTGAGTTAAACTTAGATTTTCCAATTAGTTAATTAAATATACATTTCGAAGATTGGCTCCCAAGCTGTGGCGAGGCACTAGGCCTTCTTGAGTATGGGATCATCCACCACTTCTAGACAGAGCCTTTCAAAGAAAATATATATTTAATTTCCCTTTTGAAATCCTTAGATTTAACTAAACAAGTGTAAATTACGCCTAGGTCCTTAATCTATCATAGTCTAAACATGCATATTACAAAAAAATAAACAAGCATCAAGCAATTTTATCTATTTATTAAGATAGTTTTTCTATTGGCTCCCCCTGGATCATAGCCTCGATATGGTCTATCAAGGTAATGTACTTGATCCTTGGAGACCCAATATTGACCAAATCCAACTTGATTGATCGAGTTGGACTTAGGTATCCATGCTTGGACTATCTTTCTATTCGGTTTGTTAACAAGCAATAAATAAGATCGATATTTCTTTTTAGATTTAAATCCTAGTCTGGATCGATTGTATACTGCTTTCTGATTTCTAAGAATCAAGTCAAGATTCTTGGAACCCAGTGTAAACCGTTCCAATGCAGTCTTCAAATCCTTGACTTGAGTTTCAAGCTGGAATTCTCTTCCTCAAGATTTTGGACCTGAGTTGAGGTTCCAGTCTGAACATGGTCAACCAAGGATTCGGTATTAGTCGCTTCTTTAAGGGATGTTACTTCCTTTAGAAGCGACTTGATCCGAACATTAGACTTAGCTAGTTTGTGCATCAAATAGTTAATTAAATTATACAGATGTGTGGTACTTACAGAGGGGTTAGGCCATTTGAAAATGGATACAGATCTGTGGCTTCTCTCAGACTCAACTTTTGATTCGTCCTCGCTTCCGGATTCATTGAGTTGGTTTCAGGCCGTAATTGCCAGAAAACTCATCTACCCGAGTTTCTCGTCGTCGGACTCCTCTAAAGAAGACTCATCCCAGGTCGCCTTCAAGGCCTTCTTTCTCCTTGGTTTCTTCATGTCTTTTTGGTTCGGACAGTTCGCCTTGATGTGCCCCTTTTGGTTGCATCCGTAGCACATCACCTCGAACTTCACATTTGGTTGGTCCTCCTTGGACTGGATTACCTTTTTGACATCCTTCTTATTGAAGCCCCTCTTCTTTTTGTAGAGTTTCCTCACTAGGTTGAGGAGTTCGACCGTGAGCTCATCGTCGTCATCGTCCAAATCCGGTTCTTCTTTCGACTCTGGTTCGGTTCTACGCCTTCTGCTTATACCTGCAACCATAGCTATACCCTTCTCGACTGGGCGTGCATTAGTCTGCTCATGCAATTCAAATTCAGAGAAAAGTTCATCTAACTTTATTGACGAGAGATCCTTGGATGCCTTGTAAGCATCTAACATGGATGCCCACAAGGTATTCCTAGGAAAGGCGTTGAGTGCATACCTTATAACATCCCTGTTCTCCACCCTTTGGTCGATTGCGTAGAGTCCGTTCAATAGGTCTTGTATGCAGGCATGTAGTTGACTTGCCGTTTCATTTTCCTGCAATTTAATGTTATATAATTTGCTTAGAATTAAATCGCGCTTGCTTACCTTAGTGTCGGAGGTGCCCTCGTGCAGCTCGATCAATTTTTTCTACAACTCTTTAGCACTTGAGAAGGGTCCGACTCTGTTAAGTTCTTCTTTCGTTAACCCGCATTGTAGCATACAGGTTGCTTTGGCATCAGCTTCAACTTTCTTCATTATGCTAGCATCCTAGTTGATACATGAGACTAATTCTCCAGTGCCATCACGTGGAAGCTCGAGACCGGTCTGGATAATGATCCACATCTCGACTTGTGTCTTGAGGTGGTATTCCATTCGATTCTTCCAATAGCCAAAGTCCTCGCCAGAAAAGAGCGGCGGGCGGACTGTACTATAGCCTTCTTAATGGGCTATTAATCAAAAACAGATATCTCGCACACACAAAAATAAAAAATTATTCCAAGACTTGGTCTTGGATTAGTAGTGCGGGATGTATATAAAAAAAGGACTCGAGTGGTGTTACACCAACTTCGAGCAAAAATCGATTCGATAAAGATATATCGGAATATAGCAATTATACTGATTCCGATCGACTCCGAAAAATTGAAAACACCTCGAAAAATGTGCTTGACTGGTGGTTGCACCAAATAGAAGTGACCTTGCTCTGATATCAATTGTTGGATCGAGAAGCGCTAGAGGGGGGGTGAATAGCGCTTGTGGCTTTCACTTTTCGTATTCGAAAAATGTACGAGTAAATGCACAGCGGAAAAAGAAAAACAAACACAAAGACACCAAGAATTTACTTCGTTCAGAGACTAGAGCGACTCCTACTCCAAGGCTCACGCTTGTTGAGCGTTTACTTTGGCCAACAACTATATCACACAAAAGATTACAAGAGTATTATAATTTTAACAGTATTAAACAAGCTATACCATCAACAAGAATTGAAGATTCGCAACTCCGGGTCGTCGGGGACTTGTTGTAGCTTAGCCGGATCATCTCGTTGGCAGTGCACAACTGAAAGATGGCTCAGGAATTGTTGTCTTTTTAGCTAATGGTCGAAGAAGCCTTAAATAGGCTGTTGAGGGTGCCTCCAAGTCCTCATGGAGGTGCCTCAAACCAAAATCATATCCCTGGTTTTGCGCTGTCGATAAGCCTTCGCAACCCACTATTTATCCGCCTAAGGGCGCCTTTGTAACACCCGTAAATTTCCTTTCTTCCAAAAAAAAAGAGCAAAAAGGAATAGAAGAAGAGAAAAGAAATAAAAATATATTCATAAATGGCCCGGGCTAGGATTTAAACCTGAGACCTCTTGCTTGAGATTTGTTTAAGTAGTCATTAGGTGGTGGTAAAACATCACATGAGCAATATGAAACAATTCCTTATATGTGGACTATGTGCGAAGAGATGCTCCAACTTCCACTTAGTATAAAAGGGGTTGGATGAGATCAAAACCTAATCTTTCGCCTCCTCTTTCCTCACTAGCCGAATTCTCTTCTCCCTCCTTTCAAGTTTCGACCAAGGAAAACTAGGGCTCCAAGTTTTAAAGCTTTCCAAGGAGGGAATCTAAGGGGAGGGTCTCTCCCAAGGAGATAGCACATAAAAGAAGGGTGACTCAGAGATTAAGGCATACGAGGGCGGATATTGGGGTCTTCCTTGCACTTTATAAACATAAGATTTAGCGGAAGGAGGTAAGTACCTCTCACCTGCAGTATGAGTAGCTTCGTTAATACATGTTATGATATGTTTTAAACGTGTTGCATGTTAAAGGAGATAGATGCTATGATATGTAGGATGCCCTATAAAGTTTTGGGGATTAAGAGAATGCTTAGATCATCTTAGTTTGCTTCCCATTAATTTTCAGGACTAAGAAGTATAATCAAGTGCCTAAAGTGCTTCCCTATGAGTATGGGGCAATTAAGTGCACATAAGGTGTTTGGTTAAATGCCAAGCAAGTGCAAGTACAAGAAAGTAATAGTTAAAAAGAAGTATTTTATTTTAGAAAGGCATGTACTGGATACAAGGTTCTTGGGTGGGCTCCTATATCGCCCCTAGGCTCCTAGACCGCCAAGTAGTACCTTAATGAGTTCGGGATTAGCTATCTCGGATCTTATTAAGGATGCGCGCAAAATGGTACAATGTTGGGCCCAAGTAAGTGATTATTATTTTCACTAATATGTACTATAAAATTTTTAAACTTCATGGTTTATCTTAGTGGAAGTTTTCCTAAGTTGAGAATTTGAGTTACGTAGTACAGCAGTGATAAACTCAATAATATGCCAAGATGCTTGTTTCTATTTCGTTACTAGCATGATTTTTAGTTGATAGTTGCATGATAAACTGGTTTGAAAATACATGGCATGTATATATTTCCAAAGTACGGTTTTAGTGTGAACTACGGGAAAAAGCATGTTTACAATGTTGCATTTTTCTTCTGGCAGTTTAAAAAGCATGTCCTTTGTTAATGCATCGTTTTGTGAGTAGATGGTACTTACTAAGTATCCACTTATAGATTTGCATTTCCTTATACTGAAGATAAAGGTAAAGGAAAGCTCGAGTAGGAGGAGGCAGCAGGAGCAGTGCTTGGGGGTGTGTGTGTGGCGGAACAATGGAAAGAGATAAGAGAATTTATTATTATGGGGAACGTGTAGAACTTTAGTTTGTTTTCTTCTCTCCGTTTTATATAAGATACTGGCACTAATTGTTTTAGAATGAATTTGATGGCTGGCAGAATTTGAATGGCAAGTGGAAGTGAAAATAGAGGGGAACAAGCTTTTTCGGAAGCGAAGGGGGATCCTCCGCACGGCCCATGGCATGTCCATGTGGGCTCGCACGGCCGTGCGCTGTCTCCTCTTGGCCAAGGTAACACGGCCGTGTGGAAGCACACGATCGTGCCCTTCCTCTTCTCGGCCAAAGTGACACGGTCGTGTGATTCCACACGATCGTTCCCTTCTTCCTCTCGACCGAGGTGACACGGTCGTGTGAGATCACACGGCTGGGCACCTCCTCCTCTCGACCAATGTTACATGACCGTGTGATTCCACACGGTCGTGCCTCTCCTTCTCTCGGCTGAAGTGACACGACCGTGTGGGTTCACACGATCGTGCCCCTTCCATCCTCTCCCAAGGGTTACGGCCATGTGACCTCACACGGTCGTGCCCTATGTCAGTTGAAAGTACAACACCTGTCAGGGCCACACGGCTCAGACCCACTAGAACCTTTCGACTTCCTTCGGCCCTACGTGGCTGCAAGTCATGTCCTACCAGTAGTAACAGGGTAGAATAGATCTATGGACTAAGCAGCATATAACAGGTAAGAATGTCGAAAATTTAGATGCACGAGGAAAGAGTAACGTTTGTCCTGTAGCTTAAGGGTATGAGTAAGGGTGGGCGTTACAGTTTGGTATCAGAGCCAAGTTTCATCCTTCCGTCACACACCTCAAGCATTGATCCTGCAGTCTCCAAGTAAGAAATTACCGTTTTCATAACTTTTATGCATCTAGTTCTGTTATGATCATTAAGAATGCTTGTTCAGATTTAGCACGCTTATACATGAAAATTCTATCAAGTGCTGATGATAGGAAGTAGTATGCTTATACATGGAAGTACTAATAATAGTAAATAAGAATGATGATAGGCTGACGAAATATATCACTGGTTGGTCTATGGATATATAGAATGGCTAGAGGACGACCAGCTAGACAGCCGAGAGTTAATGAACCTCAACCGGTGGGAAATGAGTCTGCACCCCAGCCCAACCTTTTAGAAGTAGTAGCTCAACTGCAAAGACAATTAGCGGAGCAGCAGTAGGTCATTGCCACCTTGACTGCTAATCAGCAAGCTCCTCCTGTAGTTCCACCGGAAGCCAATATGGTGACACCTACTACCGTCTAAGTTCCATCAGTTACACCTATAGCATCAGCAAAGGTAGTGAGGCAAGAGGCATACCTCATCCAGTGGAAGAAACTGAAACCAGAGAACTTCTCTGGCACCAATGAACCATGGGATGCTCAGGCATGGTTCAAACCCCTGGAGAGCATAATGGAGCTACTAGACTGGTCGGAGGTAGAAAAGATTAAGTGCGCTTCCTTCTGCTTTACTGGTGATGCAAGAATGTGGTGGGAATGGGTCAAGGCAAAATGAAAAGTGGATCAAATGACCTGATCTGACTTCGAGGTTGAGTTCTTAGAAGAGTTCTTCCATATGCGAGTCACAAATAAACATTATGATGAGTTCACGGAATTTCGACAAAGAAATTTATTGGTGGATGAAGCCGTGAAGAAATTTAATAGACTAGCTCACTTATGCCCCGAGCTGGTAAACACGGAACGAGAAAAGGTGAGACTAATGCTCAAGATGTTGAGGCCAGAGATAGCTCTGAATGTAGCAGGCGGAATAAATAGACCGTAGACTGCAGAAGAGCTAGTAGTGCCCTGATCACGGAGCATTACCTGAACAGCATCAAGCAGTAAAAGCCAATATTGATTGAGAATAAAAGTCAAGGGAGTTCTGGCACTCAGAAAACTCAGGGCCAAGGTTCAACCTGGAAGTGGAGCTCCAAGCTAAGAGAAAGCAGTAGAGTAATAAGAAGGGAGGATCCGTAAGCAAGCAGCCTAAGTATGCCACGTGTTCCACGTGCGGAAAGATGCATCCTGGAATCTGTCGCAAGGGCACTAGTGGTTGTTATACGTGTGGTCAAGAGGGGCATATAGCCAAGTATTGTCCGACCAAGAGCAACCTACCTCCAGCATAACCTGTTCAGTACGGAGGTAACCAAGCGCAGTTACACCAGATGCAAGCCACATTGGAGGGTCCTCAAATTAGCCAGGGTAGATTGGAGACTCCATCAAGTGCTACTAATGCTCGAGTCTTCTCCCTTACCAGAGAGGAGGTAGCAAACGCCTCCACTGTTGTCACAGGTCAGATACGTATTTTTAATCTATATGCAACTGTGCTATTTGATACTGGGGCAACCCATTCATTTGTCTCCATAATATTCGCTGAAAGTATATGTATGTCCACGGATGTCCTTAGCGGACAGTTCTTAACGGCACTACCCTCGAGAGAGATAATGACATCTATGCACTGGCTACTTGTTGTCCCAGTCAAAATTTCAGATAGAGAACTGTATAGTGATCTGATAATGTTGAACATGTTTGACTATGATGTTATTTTTGGGATGGACTTTCTGAGCAAGTATGGTGCTTCCATCGAGTGCCGTAAGCGAAGAGTCCTATTCCAACCTGAGGCAGAGCCTAAGTTTGAGTTCATTGGAGAATCCAAGAAGAGAACCCAGAAATTTTTATTAGACATAAAAGCTCAGAAAATGTTAGCCGATGGATGTGTCGGGTTCCTAGCTCAGTGGTTAATACCCAGCAAGAAAGACACCAAAAGCCAGAGGAAGTTAGAGTTGTATGTGACTACCCAGAAGTGTTTCCGGATGAGTTGTCGGGCTTGGCTCCGGATAGGGAAATTAAATTTGAGATTGAACTCATCCCTGGTACCCATCCAATCTCAAAGGGACCCTACCGCATGGCTCCGACAGAATTGAAAGAACTTCAGGGACAGCTACAGGAGCTCCTTGACAAGGATTTTATTCACCCTAGTCACTCACCATGGGGAGCTTCGATGTTGTTTGTAAAGAAGAAGGGCGGGTCCATGCGAATGTGTGTGGACTACCTAGCATTGAACAAAGTAACCATCAAAAATAAGTATCCCCTGATGAGAATTGACGATCTGTTTGATCAGTTAAAGGGAGCCACAGTCTTTTCCAAGATAGATTTGCGGTCCGGATATCATCAAGTTAAAGTGAAAGCAGATAATGTACTGAAGACGACATTCCGAACGAGGTATGGGCACTACGAGTTTGTAGTTATGCCTTTTGGAGTGACGAACGCTCCTGCTACGTTTATGGATTTGATGAACAGAGTATTCAAAGAATATTTGGACAAGTTCGTAATCGTCTTCATAGACGATATCCTTATATACTCCAGAACTCAGGAAGAACATGCTGAACATCTAAGGACAGTATTACAGATCCTTCAGCAGAGCCAGCTGTATGCCAAGTTTTCCAAGTGCGAGTTCTGGCTCAATCAAGTGTCCTTCCTAGGTCACATTATTTCCAAGGATGGGGTTATGGTAGACCCGACAAAAATAGAAATTGTGAGTAACTGGAATAGACCCAAGAATGTCAGTGAAATTAGGAGTTTTCTTGTGTCAGCAAGCTACTACAGGAAATTTGTAGAGAACTTCTCAAGCATCGCCTCACCACTGACAACACTCACCAGGAAGAATCGAAGATTTGAGTGGACATAGGATTGTGAGAAGAGTTTCACTGAACTAAAAAGGAGGTTGACCAGTGCCCCAATCTTGAATCTCCTAGAGAATAACGAAGGCTCGATATTTATAGTGATGCTTCTAAATTAGGACTCGGGGCCGTACTGATGCAGAATGGCAAGGTCATCGCTTATGCCTCGAGACAACTCAAGGATTATGAGAAGAACTATCCTACTCATGACCTTGAGTTAGCAGCAGTAGTATTTGCTCTCAAGATTTGGAGACATTACTTATATGGAGCTCAGTGCAAGATTTACACAGATCACCAGTCTGAAGTATTTCTTCACTCAAAAAGTCTTAAACATGAGACAGCGGAGATGGCTTGAACTGGTCAAAGACTATGACTGTGAAATCCTCTACCATCCAGGGAAGGCGAACAAAGTGGCGGATGCACTAAGCAGGAAATCTTGTGCCGCTCTATCGTCCTTAGCCACCATGGCCACTCCCCTCCAGAAAGAAATAGAAAATTTTAGGCTGGAAATCGTTACTGGGCAACTCTCCACTTTGACATTAGTGTCAACCCTACTTGACGAGATACAGAAAGGGCAAGATGAAGATTCTAATATTCAGAAGATCAAGTAGGGAGTACAGGAAGGAGAAAATGGGGAGTTCCGAATATCAGATGGTGGGATACTATATTATGGTGAGTGCATCTGCGTCCCTAATCAAGAAGAACTATGAAAGAAAATTCTAGAGGAAGCCCACGGAGCACCCTATGCGATGCATCCTGGTTCCACCATGATGTACCAAGATTTAAAGGAACGCTTCTGATGGTCTGGAATGAAAAGAGATATTGCAAGATATGTCAGTACCTGCCTAACATGCCAATGGGTTAAAGCAGAACATTAGAGGTCAGGCGGAGTTCTGCAGCCTATCCAGATTCCAGAGTGTAAGTGGGAGGATATATCTATGGACTTTATAGTAGGACTACCCAGAACTACGAATGGTTACGATGCTATCTAGGTAATAGTGGACAGATTGACCAAGTCTGCCCATTTTCTAGCTATCAGAACATCTTACTCCATAGAACAGCTAACGCAAATGTATGTTAAAAGAGGTTATCAGATTGCATGAAGTTTCCAAGATCATAATTTCTGATAGAGATAGTCATTTTACTTCACACTTCTAGGAGTGTGTTAAGAGAGCTCTTGGCACTAAGCTACGGTTTAGCACGGCATTTCATCCTCAAACAGATGGGCAAATAGAACGAGTAAATCAAGTCCTAAAGGATATGGTACGGGCTTGTGCCTTAGATTTCAAAGGGAGCTGGTGCCGATATCTATGCTTAGCAGAATTTACATATAATAACAGCTATCAAGCTACTATTGGAATGACACCCTATGAGGTCTTATATAGGAGGAGATGTAGATCTCCTATATGCTGGTATGAAAGTGGTGAAAAGAAAGAAATTGGACTCCAGATAGATCTTATCGAGGACACCACCAAAGCCATTCAGAATATTCACCAGAGGATAGAAACTGCTCAAAGCCGGCGGAAGATCTATGTGGATGAGTGTCGTAGACCACTAGAATTTGAGGTTGGGGATTCAGTGTTCCTCAAAGTAACGCCTATGAAAGGAGTGATGCGGTTTGGAAAGAAAGGAAAGTTGAGTTCACGTTACGTGGGGCCATACCGGATCACAAGAAGGGTTGGCAAGGTAGCTTATGAGCTGGAACTACCTCAGAAAATGTCAGTCATTCATAATGTATTCCATGTCTCAATGCTGAAGAAGCATGTTCCCGATGTAAATCAAGTGATTGAGCCACAGACGATACAAGTTCAAGAGAACCTCAATTATGAAAGTCAACCTATTCAGATAATAGATCGAGAAGTTAAGAAACTGAGGAACAAAGAGATACCATTAGTGAAAGTGTTGTGGTAAGGTCAACAGTATGAAGAGACAACATGGGAACGCGAGGATGATATGAGACGGAAGTATCCACGCTTGTTCTAAGTTCGAGGACAAAATTTTTATAAGGTATGGGGATTGTAACACCCGTAAATTTCCTTTCTTCTAAAAAAAAGAGCAAAAAGGAATAGAAGAAGAGAAAAGAAATAAAAATATATTCATAAATGGCTCAGGCTAGGATTTAAACTCAAGACCTCTTGCTTGAGATTTGTTTAAGTAGCCATTAGGTGGTGGTAAAGCATCACATAAGTAATATGAAATAATTCCTTATATGTGGACTATGTGCGAAGAGATGCTTCAACTTCCACTTAGTATAAAAGGGGTTGGATGAGATCAAAACTTAATCTTCCGCCTCCTCTTTCCTCTCTAGCCGAATTCTCTTCTCCCTCCTTTCAAGTTTCGGCCAAGGAAACCTAGGGCTCCAAGTTTTAAAGTTTTCCAAGGAGGGAATCTAAGGGGAGGGTCTCTTTCCCAAGGAGATAGCACGCAAAAGAAGGGCGACTCAGAGATTAAGGCATACGAGGGCGGATATTGGGGTCTTCCTTGCACTTTATAATCATAAGATTTAGCGGAAGGAGGTAAGTACCTCTCACCTACAGTATGAGTAGCTTCGTTAATACATGTTATGATATGTTTTAAACATGTTGCATGTTAAAGGAGATAGATGCTATGATATGTAGGATGCCGTATAAAGTTTTGGGGATTAAGAGCATGCTTAGATCATCTTGGTTTGCTTCCCATTAAGTTTTGGGACTAATAAGTATAATCAATTGCCTAAAGTGCTTCCCTATGAGTACGGGGCAATTAAGCGCACATAAGATGTTTGGTTAAATGCCAAGCAAGTGCAAGTACAAGAAAGTAATAGTTAAAAAGAAGTATTTTACTTTAGAAAGGCATGTACTGGACACAAGTATTGGAATGTATACTAAAAGCCTAGTTTTTTGTATAAATATTTATTTATAAATAAAGAATCACATTGGTTAAATGTCTACATTTATATGCTAAGTGTAGTTGTTCAATTAGTTTATATTGTAGATAACATGGTGTGTGGTATCACACACAGAAGATCATGTTATCAGTCTCTTATAAATTATAAATAGTAGCTCACGACTAAGATGAATAGGAACAAACCATTGGAATAGTCGTAGTGTAATTTGATATTAGTTTATCTTGACTATAAAATTACACTAGTACACTCTGAGTGTATTGAGTAGGACCATTTAAGGTAGTTTGTTTTTATACTGACTATATAAAAGAACAAGACCTTTGTTATTATGAAAGTATGTGCTCTTAATCCCGATATAATAACAAGCGCATATATCTAGTATTTATTTCTTTGACTTATCAATGGGTGAGATTTAGCTCGATAAATCAAGAGGCCCGATAAGTTGGGAAATGATATTATTTATAGTGTGTATTGTTGATTATAGAAAGAAACTGTGTCATAGGAATCTAGGTTGATGATGTCCCTAAGAGGAGCTCATAAAGATTGTCATGTAAACCCTGCAGGTGGACTTAGTCCGACATGACAATAAGGTTGAGTGGTACTACTCTTGGAGCTAGATATTAATTAAGTGAGTTGTCAGTAACTCATTTAATTAGTGGACATTCGATATCTTAACACAGAGAGATTAACACACTCATGATAAGAAGGAGCTCATATAGTAATATGGGATTGGTGCGGTAGTTCAATAATAACTCTTTAGTGATATGAGTTATTATTGATGAACTCGAGTTGGGTGTTCGGGGCGAACACGGGAAGCTCAAGTTCATCGGGAGACCAAAACCAATTCCTCCACTCGGTCCCTGTCGTAGTTTCTTATTTATAAAGTGTTATACCCACCTTCTTACCCATCCTAAGGTGGCCGGTCAAGCCAAGCTTGGAGCCCAAGCAAGGGTCGGCCAAAATCAAGCCTTGGATGAACCTTTTGGTGGTCGGCCCTAACTTGGAGCCCAAGTTGGTGGTCGGCCACAATAAAATTAAAAGGAATTTTATTTTTAAAATCTTTCCTTATGTGGGAGCCATGATTTTAAAGAGTGTTTTAAAATTAAAATTTTCCTTTTATAGTTTCTACAAAAGATTAAGAAAAAGATTTGATATCTTTCCTTATTTGTAGTTAAAAGAAATATTTTAATTTTGGAAAAAACTTTCCATTTTGTAACATGTTTTAATAGAGAGATTTTAATTTATAAAAGTTTCCTTTTATAACCAACCATGAAGGGAATTTTTTAAAGAGAATTTTTTATTCTAAAAAATTTTCAGAAACAAATAAGGAAGTTTTAATTTTTGTTTAAAACTTTCCTTGTTTGGAGGACAATGAGGTGGCCGGCCATTAAGGATTTAAAAGGAAAATTTTAATAAAATTTTTCTTCTTAAACATTGGCAAGGAATATAAGGAAGTTTTATTTATAAAAGTTTCCTTATTTGCCAAGACCAAGGAATATAAAAGAGAGGGTAGAGGTGCCTCACCTAAGAAGACATCTATTATTCCTCTTCTCTTTTCCTTGGTAGTGGCCAACCCTCTTCTCTTGCTCATCCTCTTCTTTTCTTCCTTGGAGGCCGGCGACATCACATCTCTTGGAGCTTTTGGTGGCCGGATCTTGTTAGAGGAAGAAGGATAGAAGAAGGAGGCATTGTTTCTTAGCATCCCTTAGAGCTTGGTTGGTGGCCTAAGTTCTTCATCTCTAGGAGATTGTTGGTGTCCGAAACTTGGAAGGAAGAAGAAGGTTTTGGTGGAGTCTCGTCTTGGTAGATCGTAGCCTACACGACGTCCAAGATAAGAAGAGGAATACGATAGAAGATCGTGAGGTCTATAAGCTACAAAGAAAGGTATAACTAGTTGTCTTGTTCCGCATCATACTAGTTTTCTTTGTATGGATTTTGAAATACCAAACACAAGAGGCTAATGAATCTAGGAAATCGAATTTATGTTTCTTTTCTTTTTCGATCTTGTGATTAAATTGTTCTTATGGGTTAAACCTAGGGTTACTGTAAGGAGATTAAATATTAAATTTCTTTGAAAGGCTTTGTCGAGGCAGTGGTAGATGATCTCATACCCAAGAAGACCTAGTGCCTCACCATGTTTGACCTGGGAGTCGATCTCTGAAATAAATATTTAATCGAATTTGTAACATGGGTGGATTCGGATTAATAATGTTAAGCATCGTTTGCGATCCAAGTATAAACCTCTAAGAACAGATAAGTTGAATTTGGAATCAATAATGTTAAGTTCTGTTTGCGATTCCAAATTTAATTTCTAAAGAACATAATAGGTTGTTAGGAATGGTTCAGGACTTGTATAAAATTTTTATACAGGGGAACCATATGATATTCCCAGTAGCAACCAACAACAAGGTCCTTGGGTGGGCTCCTAGATCACCCCTAGGCTCCTAGACCACCTAGTAGTACCTTAATGGGTTCGGGATTAGCTACCTCAGATCTTATTAAGGATGCGCGTAAAATGGTACAATGCCGGTCCAAAGTAAGTGATTATTATTTTCACTAATATGTACTATAAAATTTTTAAACTTCATGGTTTATCTTAGTGGAAGTTTTCCTAAGTTGAGAATTTGAGTTACGTAGTACAGTAGTGATAAACTCAATAATATGCCAAGATGCCTGTTTCTATTTCGTTACTAGCATGAATTTTAGTTGATAGTTGCATGATAAACTGGTTTGAAAATACATGGCATGTACATATTTCTGAAGTACGGTTTTAGTGTGAACTACAGGCAAAATCATGTTTACAATGTTGCATTTTTCTTCTAGCAATTTAAAAACCATGTCCTTTGTTAATGCATCATTTTGTGAGTAGATGGTACTTACTAAACATCCGCTTATAGATTTGCATTTCCTTATACTGCAGATAAAGGTAAAGGAAAGCTTGAGTAGGAGGAGGCAGCAGGAGCAGTGCTTGGGGATGTGTGTGTGGCGGAACAATGGAAAGATATCATAGAATTTGTTATTATGGAGAATGTGTATAACTTTAGTTTGTTTTCTTCTCTCCATTTTATATAAGATACTAGCACTAATTGGTTTAGAATGAATTTGACGGCTTGGCAGAATTTGAATGGCAAGTGAAAGTGAAAATAGAGGGGAACAAGCTTTTTCGGAAGCGAAGGGGGATCCTCCGCACGGCCCGTGGCACGGTCGTGCGGGCTCACACGACCGTGCGCTGTCTCCTCTCGGCCAAGGTAACACGGTCATGTGGAAGCACACGGTCATGCCCTTCCTCTTCTCGGCCAAAGGTAATACGACCGTGTGATTCCACACGGTCGTGCCCTTCTTCCTCTCGGCCGAGGTGACACGGCCGTGTGGGATCACAAGGCCGGGCACCTCCTCCTCTCGGCCAATGTTACACGGTCATGTGATTCCACACGGCCGTGCCTCTCCTTCTCTCGGCCGAAGTGACACGGTCGTCTGGGTTCACACGCCCGTGCCCCTTCCATCCTCTCCTAAGGGTTACGGCCGTGTGACCCTTACACAGGTGTGCCCTGTGTCAGTTGAGAGTACAACACCTGCCAGGGCCACACGGCCCAGACCCACTAGAAGCTTCCAACTCGCTTCGGCCCTACGTGACTACAAGTCATGTCCTACCAGTAGTAACAGGGTAGAATAGATCTATGGACTAAGCAGCATATAATAGGTAAGAATGCTGAAAATTTAGATGTATGAGGAAAGAGTACCGTTTCTCCTGTAGCTTAAGGGTATGAGTTAGGGCGGGCGTTACAACCTTCATCGTCCACTAAAGGCGCCTTCAACTAGCAGTCCAGGGCGCCTCCAGGCTCCATGGAGGTGCATCCAGCTCCTCTACGCAGTCAGCTTCTACCTTGCACCCAAGGCACCTCCAAGCTCCATGGAGGGCGCCTCAGGTACTGTTCATCCGAGGTAAAAATGTCTCCTTTGTCCCTACAAGATGTGTTAGTCCATAAAACAACCACATACCGTGCAAGACAAAGTTAACACACATATAAATCCAATACAAGAAGTATTTGACAGTCTCTGGACTATCCGATTCTGACTTCGGATTTCCAACCGGAAATCCTATGTCTAACCGACGCCTACTGTTCCCTCCGTGCGGGAACGCATCCTCACCTACTCCACTCAGGAGAGCATACCTGATGCCAGTCTGGTCCTCCAGACCGACTGAACTTTTCGCCTATGGTTACCACCCCCTAGGACCTAGGGTTACCACCTCCTAGGGGTTTTCGCCACCTAGGGTTACCTCCCCCTAGGACCTAAGGTTACCCCCCCTTAGGATTTCCTCCACCTAGGGTTACCACCCCCTAGGACCTAAGGTTACCGCCCCTCAAGGTTTTCCTTTACTTAGGGTTACCACCCCCTAGAGTTTTTCCACCTGCTTAACCGCAGTTAGGACTTTTCTGAAAAACCGCATTCACACATGTTAGATAACAAAACAACTTAACTTTGAATCCCTTTGTCATTATCAAAACTTGGGTTCAATCGTCAGATGCTTCCCATACCAACATATTAGCCTTCCCTTGCATCCACCAAATAAATAGTGTTTAGTGTTGTTTCACTTTTGTAACCTGGCTTTGAGCTCACAATCTATTTCTGAACTCTGTAGCAAACCTGGTATTGTTTACAATTCAACGAAAACTTTCAATATGATTAGTGATGTGATGAGGAACTAAAGTGTGAGCCTATTGAACAGATGCCTCAATGTGTTGTGGATAGTTTTAACAAAACATAATATAAAGTATAAACTGCCTCTTTCATAATAGTTCAAGTTTATAGTCGACCATAGTTCAAGTTTACAGTCGACCAAGTGAGAATGCTAAGTTGATATTTTCTTATGCTCAATATAAGATTCATGGGCATCATGCCACAAAATTTAGGAAACATGTACCTGTGGCTAGGGGTGGCAATTTTCCCCACGGGTTCGGGGCCCCGTGGGGAAAACCCGAAACGGGGACGAGTTCGGGGAGTTAATTCGGGTATGGGTTTGGGTTCGGGGATTTTTAAAATCCCCAAAATTAAACCGAGACGGGTATGGGTATGCTATCCCCATCCCCGAACCCGTCCCGATTTTAATAATAATAATAATAATAATAATAATAATAATAATAATAATAATAATAAAAGTTAAAAATGAAATCCCTAATTCCTAAACCCTACATCTTCTGTCATTCGCCAATTCGACACCGCTCCCTTCGACGTCGTCGTTCCCTTCGAGGCTGCCACTCCCTTCGTCTTGTCAATCTCTGTAGATGCTGCTCCTTTCATCGTGTAGATCTCCGCCGATGCTGCTCCCTTCTACGTGGCAAAGCCTCCAGTCTCTTTAGTCTCTCGTCATCGCTCCCTGCCTCCCTTCCAAGTTTGATTTTTGCCCTGCGCCTCTCTAGTCTCCTGTCGACATTGTCGGACTACACATCCTACAATCCTTGTATGTCATCAACACTTGCTCCCATCATCAGTGAGGTGAGAAATATTTCAAGTATTTGTTTGTGTCAATTTCTCTCCTCTTTTTCTTCATGGATTCATGAATTCTACTTCAAAAAATATTACCTTATTTTGTTTTATTTTCAAATACAAATGATGTTTGCTGGTGTCTTTTGAGATGACCTGATGCATGCTAGCCAGGGTCATTAGAATCATTGTTCTGCTATACTTTTCCTTAAAACGCATCTGTAACATTACTTTCTTTTGTTTCCTTTTCAATTACTAAAGAAACATTGAGGACAAATCATATAGTCTTCTCTTAATGGACCTATCAGCATTGATCCCTTTCAATCATTAAGCTATCTGATTAAGGTCTTATTGTTGGCTCTTTTGCTATCCTTCCGGCAAATACCTTGTTCCTACCATAATTTTGAGGGTTCTTGTTTAAGTTTGCATAATTTTATATAATTTTGAGGGTTCTTGTTTAGGTTTGCATAATTTTATATAATTTCTAAGAAAACCTCATGCATTTAAAATATTTTCATAGCATCTGTACACTAATTAATAAGGTGTTTAGAATTCGATGAAATATAGTTAATCTTATAGTTGTATCTTATAATTGTATCATAAAATTTCTATCCTCTCCACCTTTTTTATTCTCATATTCGTATCTGATATAATGAAGTAGATGTATGCTTGTAATTATGTGATTATGATTAGTAGTTTAATTTCAGAAGTGCCAAGAAACCTAGGGGTGGCAATTTTTCCCGCGGATTCGGGGTCCCGTGGGGAAAATCCGAAACGGGGATAGGTTCGGGGAGTTAATTCGGGTATGGGTTCGGGTTCGGGTTCGAGGATTTTTAAAATCTCCGAAATTAAACCGGGGCTGGTATGGGTATGCTATCCCCATCCCCGAACCCGCTCTAGTTTTAATAATAATAATAATAATAATACTAATAATATAAGTTAAAATGAAATCCCTAATTCCTAAACCCTACGTCTTCTGCCATTCACCCATTCGACGTCACTCCCTTCGACATCGTTCCCTTCGATGCCACCGCTCCCTTGGAGGTCGCCGCTCCCTTCATCTTATCAATCTCCGCAGATGTCGTTCCCTTCATCATGTAGATCTTCGCCGATGTTGCTCCCTTCTATGTGGCAAAGCCTTCGGCCTCTCTAGTCTCCCGTCATCGCTCCCTGCCTCCCTTCCAAGTTTGATCTTTGCCCTGCGCCTCTCTAGTCTCCCGTCGACATTGTCAGCCTACACATCCTACGATCCTCGTATGTCATCAACGCTTGCTCCCATCGTCAGTGAGGTGAGAAATATTTCAAGTTTTGTTTGTGCCAATTTCTCTCTTCTCTTTTTCTTCCTAGATTCATGAATTCTACTTCAAAAAATATTACCTTGTTTTGTTTTATTTTCAAATACAAATGATGTTTTGTTGGTGTCTTTGGAGATGACCTGATGCATGCTAGCCAGAGTCATTAGGATCATTGTTCTACTCTACTTTTCTTTAAAACTCATCTGTAACATTACCTTGTTTTGTTTCCTTTTCAATTGCTAAAGAAACATTGACGACAAATCATATAGTCTTCTCTTGATGGACCTATCAGCATTGATCCCTTTCAATCATTAAGCTATCTGACTAAAGTTTTATTGTTGGCTCTTTTGCTATATTCCTTCCAACAAATACCTTGTTCCTACCATAATTTTGAGGCTTCTTGTTTAAGTTTACATAATTTTATATAATTTCGAGGGTTCTTGTTTAAGTTTGCATAATTTTATATAATTTCTAGGAAAACCTCATGCATTTAAAATATTTTCATAGCATCTGTACACTAATTAATAAGGTGTTTAGAATTCAATGAAATATAGTTAATCTTATAGCTAGCTATATCTTACAATTGTATCATAAAGTTTCTATCCTCTCCACATTTTTTATTCTCATATTCGTATCTAATAGACTGAAGTAAATGTATACTTGTAGTTATGTGATTATGATTGGTAGTTTAATTTTAGAAGTGCTTGCAAACCCAACAAAAGTGTAGCTGCTGATAATGCAATCTATTTTTGGCTTGCTTTACAAATTCTTGTTAACGTAGGGATTATGTGAATGAGCAGACTGTTTTTTGATATTATGATATCCTTTTAGATGGAAATTAATGATAACGAGGTTGAGGGTGCTATGCAAACTACTCCAACTATGGGAAGTCAAGTTCTTGCATCAACAGCGTCACATTCATAAAATGAGAGTGTTCTAATCGAGGCAAACGAAGGAACTCTAAATAACACTTTATATGTTGAAATTTTGGGTACAGATGGTGGAACGAAAAGAAAATTTAGATCTATTGCATGGGATCATTTCGAGAAAAAACTAATTGGAGGAAAATGGAAAGCGATCTGCAATGATTGTAAGAAGACCTTAGGTGGTGATACTAAGAATGGTACCAAGAATTTACTTGACTACATGAAAACATGCTTGCACAAAAAACAGAAGATCATACAGCAATCTCTATTGCAGCCATCAAAATCCAATAATGGGACAATGCAACTTGGGACATACCATTTCAACCAAGATCAAGTGAGGACAGAGCTTGCAAATATGATTATATTGCATGAGTACCCATTATCTATGGTTGATCATGTTGGCTTTAGAAGGTACTATCATGCATTGCAACCAATATTTAAAGTGGTTTCCCGAAACACAATCAAGACCGCCACCATGAAGATATTCGAGTATGAAAGAAATAAAACAATGAAATTATTAGACTCAAATGCTAGTCGAATTACGTTGACAATTGATATGTGGACGGCAAGTAATCAACAAAGAGGATTCATGGCCATCACTTCACACTTCATCGATGTTTCATGAAAATTATAAAGTCGGCTTGTCAGGTAAAATTTTTTCTGTTTAACTTTATACTTGCATTTACCATTAATAATATTACTATTATCATTAAAATGTATTATATTTTTTTTACTAGGTTTATATATGTGTCGTGTCCACATATCGCTGAGGTTCTCGCAAATACACTTGTTGATTGCCTTTTGGATTGGAACTTGGATCGTAAGTTATCTACTTTAACCATTGATAATTGCACAACTAATGATACTATGATTGAGCTTATTCTGGACAAGCTTCCTCCGAGTTCACTTATCTTAGAAGGAAAATTATTTCACATGTGGTGTTGTGCCCATATTTTGAATTTGGTTGTGAGGGATGGACTAGAATTAATGAGTGATAGCATTGAAACAATTTGTTATAGTGTCGCATTTTGGATAGCAACACCAAAAAGAGATGAAAAATTTATTGAAACAACTCGACAATTGAAGGTTCCAAACACAAAGAAACTAGAATTTTATTGCAAAACACGATGGAACTCTACATATTTAATGCTTAACACTGCATTGAAATATGAAGTTGTGTTTGCTCGTTTGAAACAATGTGAGTTTATATAAAATAGTTCCCACACAAGAAGATTGGTCAGAAGTGAGAGAGATTTCTTCTAAATTGGAGATGTTTTTTGATGCCACAGAGTTGTTTTTAGGGACCAAGTATCCCACTATAAATCTTTTCTTCTCTACTATTTGCGATATTAAGTTGGCAATTGATGGTTGGCTTCTCTCGGATGATAATGTGGTGAAAACAATGACAACAAATATGAAAGTAAAGTTTGAAAAGTATTGGGATGTAATGAATTGTTTATTGGCAATTGGGAGTATTTTAGATCCAAGGTACAAGATGAAGACAGTTCAATTCTATTATCCTCTTGTTTATGGTGATATGTCTTCTTATGAGATTGAAAAACTAAAGAAAAAGTTGTGTGACATGGTTGAAGAGTATGAGAAGAAATCCAAACAATCGCAGAAAGTGAAAAATTCACAATCTTCTTCTTCTTTAAGGTCTCCACTTCCTAAACGTGGTACTTATGTTGATAAATTTGAGATGTTCATGGATTCTAATACTAGTATTGAACATAAGAAGTCGGACTTGGATTATTATTTAGAAGAGCCTCTTTTTCCAAGAACAAGTGAGTTTGATATCTTATGTTGGTGGAAGACAAATGGGATTAAATATCCCATTTTGCATGATATTGCTAAGGATGTGTTGGTCATTCTCGTGACGACCGTTGCTTCCAAATCAACATTCAGCACTAGTGGGAGAGTTTTAAATGCTCATCGTAGTTGACTTCATTCTAAAACTATTGAAGCCTTGATGTGTGCTCGAGATTGGTTATGGAGTGAAATTCAAGGTATTAAATAGTTTTCAAATAAAATTGTTTCTATTTATTTATTATTTTTCATTATAATATTTGTTATTTATTTTGTCTTATTAGATTCTACAATTTCAAATGATCAAAAGTTTGACAATATGCTGATATAGAGGTAAGTTACTTTTATTATTGTATTAAAGTGTTTTACATTTAATTAATCTTTTTTTCTATATGTCTTATTATTTTGTAGGAGACGGAGTCATCTTCACGCATAGTCACAGATAGTAACTCCATAGAATGTTAGAATTTAATGTGATGGTAAATTTAATGTGATGGTCACAGATAGTAACTCTATAATCTAAATGTTTTTTTTCTATTTGCTTCTATGATAAGTTTGTATGATTGTGATTATAGTTTCTGTTATTTGCTTCTGTCGGACAATGTGATAGTTTCTGTTATTTGCTTTTGTTGGACAATGTGATAAATTTAATCTCATTCAAATTCGCTGTCAACATTTATGCAGAAATAGATTTCAGAAATTGGATAAGATCAAGGACTCCAACAGACGGAGTAGACAATTAAAGGAATTGACTGACAAGATGAGGGAATGCAAGAGGTATTCTCTTATAGATATATACTGCCTAATGTTCTAGAGTCATCACTATTATCGAATTTTCTTGGTGATCTTCTTGCCACTCTTTTATTCATACTTGAATTGATTTTCATTTTACATCTATAATTTCTTCAATTTAGACATAGTGGGTAAATGTGATTGACTTGCATCATTGTAATTTATGCATTAGTGAAATGATAAGCATTTGGGAAGTCTATGATGCAGTTAGGTGTTCTGTTAGGGAATTCATTGCTTTTGTTTAAAAGCTCCAAATTATTCTATTCTTTCTAGATCTAGTCAATAGACAATAGCAAATGTGCTCTAAGAGACTAAGATAGACAATGATTAGTGTTAAAATAAAATTAATTATGTCATTGCATTGTCTTGCCTGATTATCAAACTTAGAATAAGAAAATTTTTAACTTTTGTATGTCCTGTTAATCAAAGAGTTTGGGTGATGAAGGAAGAGGAGAATAAAAATTCCCATGACAAACAAGATGTTGAATGAGGAAACAATCGATGGTGGATTTTCCTCAAATTTTGGAATATTAATTCTTTTTTAAATATCAATGTACTACTTCATTAGCTTTGTTTAGCAGATTAAAAAATTAAACTCGTGTTGGTTTTTTTTTTTTTTTTGGTATTGCTATATTATTACAATCGGTGTTTTGAGAATATATGATATTTCTATATTATTTATTTTCTTTAGATTATTTCCAAGGACATAGATGAATGGAATATAATAAAAGTGAGTTGATATAATATTTTTTTCTAAAATCGGAGATGGGGCGTAAGGACGGGGCGGGGATCTAATTCCCAGATAAAAAAATCAAGGACAGGGGCGGGAATGAAGATTTAATCCCCGCGGGGCCGGGGTCGGGAATTCCTCGATTAGAAAAAATCAAGTATGAGAGTGGGGATAAAATTTAGGGACGGAAATGAGGATGATAAATCTATCCTCGTCCCGCTCCATTACCATTCCTATGTGTGGCAGAATTTAATGAAGATAAGGGTCAATTTGAATCACTGAAAGTATTGTACCATTTTCAAAATAAATATTATGTCAAACAGTCTCGTAGTTTTGCCATTAAAATCTTAGAAACAGAACAAAAAAGCTGGAGGAGAAAAGCAAGAGCATAACTTACAACATATCACCTCTAGAGAAGTCAACTGTCAAAAAGCTCTTGTAATATATATTGTGAATTGGTGAAGTTTATTTGTTTTTAAGAATTTAAATATATTATATGTTTCTTGATTGAATTGAATTTTTTTTTTTTTTTTTGGAATGTGCAGGATAGTTGTTCTCAGCGATGGTTTCACAATTCCTTTTCTAATGGGTTTCATAGCTTCTCTATTTTGTCACTTGAACTTACTGAGAAGTTAAACTATTATGATTGTGTTGTAATTGTAATTGTGTTGTGAGACACTTGATAATGGATTTTAAGATGGTTTTATTTTTATTTGGTATTTAGAAATTTAATGTAGTAGTTCAGGATATTCAATGAAGTGTTTAGTTTCTATTATTTTAGTTGTTAGGTTTGTTGAATATTTATTCAAATGAGTTTTCGAACTGAGCCTACAAAATGAGCATTAAACGAGTTATAAAACGATCCTGAAAACGAGTTCGAGCTCGTTTAACGAGTTAGACTCGTTAACCATGATTATCAAGCTAATAATAAGCCGAACTCGAACTATTCGTGAGCTTGATAATTCTAAAATGAGCCCAAGCTCGAGCCTTGTGATAAAAGTTTAATTTGAGCTCAAGCCGATCTCGAGTCTAAATATAACTTAAACAAACCGAACTCAAATTTAATATTGTTCGACTGAATTCGACTCGTTTACATCTTAAGTATCAAAATGACTCCAGAGCCTAACCCTCTGTTTTTATGTTTTTATGTTTTTATTTTTTAACTCCCTTCTCCTTTCTCCCTTCTCCCTTCCGGTGGTGATTAATAAGTTCGTCAACTTTTTCAGGAACATGTCGTTTTCTATTGAACTAATTGGCTTCTCTGACAAACCCTACTATTCTATCCATGCCGTCACTCTTTATTGCGTGAACGCATTTGGTGCTATACCACTCATATTTCTCCCTTTTTCTAAAAAACAAAAACAAGGTTGTGTCCCTGTTTCCTTAGCTCACGGGAGACCATTAGCACAAGAAGCAATGCATTAACCAAACAATAATCAGAAAACAAAAACAGATGAATCAGAAGAAGTAAAGCATTTATCGATCGAAACCAAAACCATCCTCGTTTCAAAATAATAATAATAATAATAATAATAATAATAATAATAATAATAATAATAAAAATGTTTAAGGTAATATTACATGATTTTTCAAACGTAACATGCGATCTATATACAACTCTCAGATCAGAGCCAGAATGAACTTACTCCCGCAGAATTGTCTCCTCCATTCTGCGAAGCATGGAGACAGAGAAGGTCCTGATCATCGACAATGGCGCACTGCTTACTCCCTACAGCACGCCCGAGGGGATGGCGAACCGCGCCGAGAAGGATCGACACAAGTTATCCGGCTCCGCCCACGCCGCCCCTTCGTCGAAGTTCTGCTGGTACGTCTGCAGATCGTAAGTGATCGCCGGAGTCGGCGGGGGGATTACCATCTTCATGTTCTTCGTCACGATCCTCCGCCACATCCGGCGCAACCGCGTGCTGGCCGGCGGTAGCTGCCGCCGCGGCCCCCTCGTTTCTGGATCACATAAACCGTCGCCGTCGCTTTCACCCGTCGCCGCCATCCGAGAGAACCCGGCGACGCTTTGGAGGTTGCCGGAGCACCATGCGCCGACATGGAGTGCCTGGTAAGAGTAGGATCGCTGCCGCTGGAAGTGCGCCATGTCCTCTGCTCGTCGATCGTGGATCGCAACGTTTTCTGGAAACTAGCGATTTCTAATGGGAAAACCTACGGCCGACCCCCGAAAAGCCGACGCGCGTGAATCCCCTCAACAAGAGCCGCGCGATTGCTTTAAAAGTCGCGCAGTCTATGATGGAAGCATCGAAGGTCTTGGCCTGAGCTGTGCGTGGGCTCCACGACCCCGCAGATTAGCTGTATTGCGGGCCGACGATGGGTAAGTTTTCATGCATTGAAGAGGCCCCACGTTGCGTAGTTTTGGTATAGCCTATGGTAAAAGTTCAGTACGTTTATCTTATTGTCTCCATCAATTTATCTGAAGACCAATATAAAAAAGATAAATCATGAAAATTACTAATCTTTAGAATAATGACTAACACATAAAGAAGACATTTACCTCAATTTTACCGAGATTTGAATCCCAGATTTTATGATGATAACATCTCATGCGCTAGCCATTAAATTCATCCGAAGAAACGATATAGCCTCAATTTTATGCATGATGTCTCACATTTGTTCTACGATCTCATGGTGCACTTGATTCCTACCGAGAGATATTTTGTATTTCAAAAATGCATTTAATTTAAAAATTAATTTACATATAAGCTATATGGCTCGAATAAAAATTTCATAAAAATATTTTATTATTATGAAATTGTCTAAATATCAAGGAGGAGCCTTAGTAAACGGTTGAAAAATCGGCTGTTAATACGAAAATGACAAAATGAGAGCAGCTTCCATTATTTTATATTCTAAATGGTCAAGAATTCAGAATACATTTTGTAAATTATTATTAAAAATATTTTATTAATATCATATTTATATATTAATTATACACATGTATATATATGTATTATAATTCATTTTTTAAGTTGATCAGATTCTACCAACTATGTATATATTTACTTGCAGTCGTAATTAATAGTTATGATCAACACGGTTCTGGCTCGCATTTGATGACTTACTAAAGTAAATAAATGATCAATTAATTCGGTGGGCTCAGCGGGCCGTGACATCGTCTGACAATTTAGTCTCTCTGCCCGACTTTGTGGACTTAATTAATTTAAAAAGGAAAAAAAAAAAAAAAAAAAAAAAAACAAGATAAGCTCACAAGGCGCAACAGCCTGGATTTTTCGTTGTTCTTTCCTCCACTAATTAATTGAAATTGATTATGAAGAAAATAAAAGACTTTGATGAATTGGAATGCCAGTCAACTATAATGAAAATTGACTTTGATCTTATCTTCTTTGGTCCATCCGTGCTTTAATGCATGTATTTTTCAAGGTTTGTTTAACATCTAAGTTCCGTCTTATTATTCAGTAAAATTGACTACTATAATTATAGTTGTAATATTATAATTATTCCCTAAATCAGATGTATGTATGTAACCTAATCCATCAATTAACAGGAGAATGAAAAGTAATCTTTGCTCCCAAAACGACATGAGCAGAAGTAATGGGACGCGTTATTGTTATCTTTGAAAACAAATTTGTTTGACTGAAAATTAAGTTTCAAGGAATATTGCTAAATCTGCTTAGAATATATCCTAAATATTGATGGGTATTCTGATAATTAAAGGGTATTAAAAGATAATAGGAGATTTTTTTTAAAAAAAAAAAAGGAAAAATTTCTCAACTGTTTTTTAAATTTCGAGGCCTTGAAATTATTTTATAGCTTGTTTAATGGCTGAATTGGTGATGCGTGCCTATTTTTTTTCTTTAAGGGCTAAGAATATTTTATTAGGAAAAAAAATTAAGATGACGTTCTAAGTTGATGAAATTCTCAGTATTATTATAGTAGCTAGGAGTAGTTGGTACAATATACCAAGATACATCAGATCAATTTGATCAAAAATATTATATAAATTTTTTATCAATTTAATTAAAATTATTTAAATATATCAAAATTTCTTTAAAAAAATTAAATCACATAGCAATTATTTAGTGATTGTTACAATAATATTGTAATAATTAAATAGTTGGTACAATAATTTTAAGATATTTTTAATATTATTGAAATGATTTTGTTCAAGTTTAAAAAATATTAATCAACTTGGTAAATTATTTTTTGATAAAAAATATTCTATGTATATTTTTAATAAAGTTGAATTTTAAAAAAATATTGCCTTTAGCATATTATAGATAATTATTACACCTTGTAGCAATAACTCATAAGTTCTTTAAATAACATTAAATAAGTCCCCAAGTAACAATGCTGGGGATGCATAATTTCATGGCCGAGAAGTCCAGATTCGATCCTCGGAGTGTCATTTTTTGGGATTAGCGTCTCGACTATGCGCTTTCAGCTGTGTATCTGTATTTACCACCCTCAATATCCGTGGGACCGACTCTAGGGGGTCGTTGATGTGATGGTTCCATATTTTTTTATAAATAACATCAAATAAGAATATTTATATATATATATATTGAATTGTCTTTTGCTTTTTTTTCAATGATTTTAATAATCAGAGATATTTTTTAATTTTCGCTCAGTTAAAAATTTAGTAATTTATCAAAAGGAGTATGTGAAATATGGAAATTAAAAAAAATATATCGTAGTTGTGTATTTATCAAAGAGTATAGTAAAATGATATGAAATTCTCATTTTAACCCTCTTGCCAACCTCCTCTTCTCAGTCGTCATTTTTTAGGCATCCGAACCACATTTTGAATAATTGAAATTTAAAAATAATAGTGATGGTGATGGAGTCAACATTCTCCCCCGCCCCCCCCCCCCCCTCTCTCTCTCTCTCTCAACTCGTGCATGCCTTGCAACTCTTGTAACTCTTCGATATCAGCTCTATTTAAGTGGTGAAATCTGTTGGTGCAATATCCCTCAGGTCAAGGTTGACCTGGGTAACCAAGCTGAGTCTTGGTTTGGGTTTAGATGTTTGACAATAAGATATTGATTGAAGAAGAGTCAAGTAGGTCAAGGTTGACTGGATACTTGATTGGGAAGTCCTAACTGGGATGTTAGGCAAAATGAAAGACCTAGTGAGTGAAGCTAGGCAGTATGAAAGTCCTGGTGAGTGAAGCCAGGCAGAAGAAAAGTCCTGGTGAGTGAAGCCAGGCAGAAGGAAGTCCTAGTGAGTGAAGCCAGGCAGAAGGAAGTCCTAGTGAGTGAAGCCAGGTGAAAGTCCTAGTGAGTGAAGCTAGGCAGATGGAAAACCCTAGTGAGTGAAGCTAGGTGAAAGTCCTGGTGAGTGAAGCCAGGCAAGGGAAAATCCAGATGGATCAAGGATGATCGGACATCTGGTGCTGGGAAGTCCAAGTAGGTCAAAGGATTGACTGGATACTTGGCATGAAAGAAAAGTCCAAGTAGGTCAAAGGGATTGACCGGATACTTGGCACAGAGAAAAGTCCAAGTGGGTCAAAGGGATTGATCGGACACTTGGTAAGGGAGTCCTAGCAGGTCAAGGGAGTGACTAGATGCTAGGCATGACATACTAACAGGTCAAGGTTGACCGGATGTTGGTTTGGGAGGTTTGGGACTTGGTTTTGGACAAAAATCAAGTGCTGGATCGATCAGTGGATCGATCCAGGCTCTGGATCGATCCAGACCTGTCCCAGCGAACAGAGAGCCTCTGGATCGATCCGTGGATCGATCCAGAGGTCCCAATCGATCCATGGATCGATTGGGACGCGGCTGCTTAGCGCGATAAGCGCTGAATTGATCCGTGGATCGATCCAGGCGTGTTTCCAGAGCACAGAGGCGCTCTGGATCGATCCGTGGATCGATCCAAAGCCTCCCCGATCGATTGGGAACATTCGAATCGATCGGGATCCGACCGTTGGCGTCGTTTATAGCTGCAGGCGTGTGATGGCTGCGGCATTGCTTCACGATTCACTCAAATCTCCGCCAGCTCCTCCTCTCAAAGATCAGATCGCCAGTTCTTGAAGGATCTTGGAAGCTTTCCAAGTCAAGAGGCGGATCAAAGGCAAGAAGAGAAGCTAGGGTTAGGGTTTTCTGTACTCATTGTAAGCTTTGCGCTTGTATTTTGTTTCCCTTTCCTTTCTTCTTGTACTGAGAGTCTTGTAGGGCTTCTCCGCCCTCGGTAGTTACCGAAAAGGAGTGTTTTCATAGTGGAGGGTGCGTGCGTGGTGTGGATCCTTGGACTAGTCACCTCTTGTGAGGTGGATACCAAGTAAACCAACCGTGTTAGCCTTGTTGCATTTGTTTCTGTATTTTCCGCTGCATATTCTTGAAGAAACAAGCAACGCCAAGCAACGCCGAGCACCGAGCGAACGCGACGAGCTATTCACCCCCCCCCCCTCTAGCTACTTTTGGTCCTAACAAGTGGTATCAGAGCGAGGCCGCTCTTCACCGGAATCATCGCCGGAAGGGTCAAGCATAACAAGAAAAGCTAGAGGGTGAAGAAGTTGGAGCAAATTCTTCAAGTTCAAGACTTTATCAAGCTCAACTTCAAGATGCAATTCCAAGATGGGCTTGGATTTGACACAAGGGTGGCTCCACCATACACTTCTACGAGTTTCGATTCTTGGAAATCAAGAATCGAAAATTTTCTTATGATGGAGATAGAGCAATGGTTTGCTCTCATGGAAGGTTTTGAAGCTCCCACAAATTCCAAGGGCAAAGTACTCAAAAGGAGCAAGTGGAGCAAAGACCAAATCCAAAGATGTGAGGCCAATGACAAAGTGACCAAGCTTTTGGTCAATTTATTGCCAAGCAACATCTTGGAACAAATTGGAGAGTTTGAAGATGCCAAGGAGCTTTGGAGCAAATTGGCAAGAATTCATGAGATCCCCTCCACTGTATCAAATCAAGGAGAATCCAAAGAGGGCGACTCATTGGATCAAGACCAAGAGGAGGACTCCGAGGTTGAGAGATGCTCAACCTCCGAAGAAGAGGAAATCCAAGAAGCTTCATCCTCAAGGGAATGCAACGAAGGGAACAAGGAGGGAGCATACTCCTTGTTTCATATTCAAGATGATGAAGCCTCCACCTCTAGGATTGAGGGGGAGCAATCCTTGGTGACACCGGATCAAGAAGAAGGAGAAGCTTCTACATCCGGGTCAAGAGATGAAGAGGATAAAGAAGCTTCCACCTCCACAAGTCAAGAAAAATCAAATGGAGGAGCATCACTATCGGATCAAGAGGAAGCCCCTACATCCACATCACATGAAGGAGAAAGCACCACCCCTACACAAGAAGGTATAAATGTTTCAATTAAAAATAAAAATCATATAATATGTTTTGAGTGTAGGGAAAGTGGGCACTACAAGAGCAAGTGTCCCAACTTGGCCAAGAAAAAGGGTCAAGTGACACAAAAGGGCAAGGAGAAGCCCAAGGAGACCACCCCCGGGACAAAGAAGAGCAAGGAGCACATTGTGTGCTTCTTGTGTCAACAAAAAGGGCATTACCGAAGTCAATGCCCCAAGGGGAAGAAGATGGTCAAGGCTCAAGGAGGCACTAGTCAAGGGGGAGCCTCCAAGGTAAAAAGGAAGGTAACTTTCATTGAGCCTATTCCCTTGCAAAATGGTAAAAAGCATGCTAGGTCAAATTTTTATCATCTTAATGCGATTTACCATAAGAATAGGAAGCATGAGGGCTTTAAGGAAAAGCATGTGGCCCTACATGCCAAAACTACTATCCCTAAGGCTAGGAATGTAGGTAAAAAACTAGGCGATAACTCTAAGGATGTAAGATACAAGCCTAGAAACAAAAATGCTCATGAACTTAATGGAAAACCAAAAACTAAGGACTTAGTGATGGAAAATCAAGTCTTGAGGTCAAGACTTGATAAAATTGAAAAGACCCTAAAAAGGATAGAAAATATCCTATTAGGGCAAAATGAGCATAACCTAGGTCTAGGGGTACAAAAGCCATCCAATGGCCATAGAGGTTTGGGATACAAGCCAAAGGCTAAGAAGGATGTGCCCTCTTACCATAGAGTTCCATATAGTTATGGAACAAACCCTAGGTCTAGTGGTCAAGCCAAAAATACTAGGGAAGTCATCTCTAAGAGTATTTTTGCAACAAATGTGACTAAGACTTCTAAGAAGTCTAAGAAAGTCACGAACAAGGTTACAAGGGAGGCTATCTCTAGAATTGACCTAGAAAATGTGACCAAGGCTTCTAAGAAGCCCAACAAGGTCACTAGGAAGGTATCTAGGGAAGTTATCCCTAGTGAGGACCTAGAGCATCCAAGGAGCACCAATAGGTGTTGGGTTCCTAGGAGCATCTTCTCTACCCCATAGATGGGTTAGAGAGTGTCAACTCCGATTAGAATGGTAGTTAACCCAACTTTGAGGAAATTGACACTCAAGGAGCATTTTCAAGGTTTTTGTTAACCTTTGAAAATGAAATGGAATTATTATTTACTCCTTGAAAGAGTAAAATGTGCCAAATTGGAGAAGTATTGATTTTATTTTAAAGTGGCACAAATTTGAGAAAACACAAGAACTACCAAGTTGGGATTTTGGTATGTTCTTAGAAAATTAAAGGCAAACTAAGCCTTAATTTAAAAGTGCTACTCTTGTGGAAAAATGGAATATGCCAACATTTGAGGACATGTTTATTTTCAATTGGCATACATTAAATCAAGGAAATTATAAATGCCAAATTTAGGCTTTGGCATTCTCTTGTAGCATTTTAGGGCAATCTAGGTTTAAGGTGTAAGTTTAGCTAAGACTTTAAGGATACTTAGATAGTTAATCTAGGTATATTTTATTTATGCTAAACCTTGCCATGATTGTTTGCCCATCATATGCCATGACATCATGTCTATTTTTGCATTCATGTTTTATTATGAAAAATCCAAAAATACCATGTCATGACATTCATACATCATGTAGTAATAGGATATTTTCTTTTTGAAAATTATTTTCTTTTGATGTATGCCATAACATAATCATGCATTAAGTTTAATTCCTTGTAATTAAGGACGAATGGCATTTAACAACCCTTATTAACAAGTGACATTCTAGGTGGATGTCTAATATTTCTAAAATGCCTAGATAGATATGCATGATCCCTAGATTAGGGCAAAAATCAAAATTTACATCTCACAAAGACCTCTAAGATGACTTGTATGTGTTTTGTCCATAATAGATACAAGTGAGATGTTAGGAAGATGAACAAAACTCAAGATGTTGTTTTAGTGCATTCTTTTGAGTTTTAGGTTCATCAAAACACATAGTTATGTGTTTTCCCATCATTGGGAAAGCTAATGTACAAGTCATGTGCATTATGCCCAAGGAACATGATGGGATATTGGTTTTGAAAATGTTTTTGGAAAACCTTGGTGAAGGCTATCTTTTGATAGTAATCACCATTGAATAGTTAGACACAAACTTGAAGAAAAACACTAAAGTTTTTGCAAGTTCACAAGTTTGTGTCAATCTTTGAAAATATGATGTATTTTCATAGAAAGCTATTTTTTCATGATTAAGTATGCCCTAAATAATGTCTACACGAAATTTCATAATTTTTGGATTTTTGTAGAATTTTCTAGGGGTTTCTGAAGTTGACTGAAATGGAATTTCAGCAACTATCAGAGCTCCGATCGATCCATGGATCGATTGGAGTTCCTGAATCGATCCATGGATCGATTCAAACGGCAATTCCCGCGAGCAGAAGCTCGCTGGATCGATCAGCCGATCGATCCAGGGAGTCTGAATCGATCAGTGGATCGATTCAGAAAGGTTCAATCGATTGGAACCCAACTCCAATCGATCCAAGTTGCTGGTTTTGGCTGGGAAGGCCTGATTTCAGCATCTTTGAACCTATTTTAGTCTAGGTAACCATTCCAAACCCCTTAAATACATTTGTATACATACAAAGGGTGTTTTCATGTTGAAAACAAGGATGGATTGGTTAACGAAGACTAAGTAGAAGTTTAGGTTGAGGTTGTTTCAAATTTTGAATATTTAAACCTCAAAACTTCTAAATTTGGGTTTCCTAATGTTTTAGGGATTCCAAGTCATTGTTGGTGCAATGACAGAAGTTACCACCATGTCTTTAGGGGGAGGGACTCTTTAAAGACATGAAAATTATTTTTCATGAACCTTGGAAGGTGGTTAACCTTCTGTTGTGAACTTGCTCAAGGTTGAGCATTTAAACTTGAAATGGGGAGAAATGGGGAGTGGATATCCTCATTATTTCAAGTGGACACTCAAGTGGTTGAAAATGCTCAAGGTTGGGTATTTGTCAACATTGAGGGAGAAGTTAAGGATAAATGAAGGGTATGGGACCTTCATTATCGTGTTGATCACAACGAGTGAGGTTGTGAACAACGATGAGCAACTCTTCAGGGGGAGAGTCTTCAACAAATGGATTTGTTGAAGTGTGCCCAGAATTGGAGCATAGGTTGATGTGTGTCCAACGATGGGTTGATGTGTGCCAATAGGGGGAGAATGTATGGTTAAGTTTAGGCTTTCATTACCTATGGGAAGGTCATAGGGGGAGAATGAAAGGACTCATGAAAGGGAGTAAGTTAGGCTTTCATTACCTAGAGGGAGTTTGCCCTCTTAGGGGGAGAATGAAGAGCTTAATTTATGCCTTCATTACCTAGTGGCATGAAGAAGGAGGCTATGGGATTAGCCTAACTTACATATGGGATTGTAAGTGTTATTGTGTTATTGTCAAACATCAAAAAGGGGGAGATTGTTGGTGCAATATCCCTCAGGTCAAGGTTGACCTGGGTAACCAAGCTGAGTCTTGGTTTGGGTTTAGATGTTTGACAATAAGATATTGATTGAAGAAGAGTCAAGTAGGTCAAGGTTGACTGGATACTTGACTGGGAAGTCCTAACTGGGATGTTAGGCAAAATGAAAGTCCTGGTGAGTGAAGCCAGGCAGAAGGAAATCCTGGTGAGTGAAGCCAGGTGAAAGTCCTGGTGAGTGAAGCCAGGCAGAAGGAAGTCCTAGTGAGTGAAGCTAGGCAGATGGAAATCCTGGTGAGTGAAGCCAGGTGAAAGTCCTAGTGAGTGAAGCTAGGCAGATGGAAAACCCTAGTGAGTGAAGCTAGGTGAAAGTCCTGGTGAGTGAAGCCAGGCAAGGGAAAATCCAGATGGATCAAGGATGATCGGACATCTGGTGCTGGGAAGTCCAAGTAGGTCAAAGGATTGACTGGATACTTGGCATGAAAGAAAAGTCCAAGTAGGTCAAAGGGATTGACCGGATACTTGGCACAGAGAAAAGTCCAAGTGGGTCAAAGGGATTGACCGGACACTTGGTAAGGGAGTCCTAGCAGGTCAAGGGAGTGACTAGATGCTAGGCATGACATACCAACAGGTCAAGGTTGACCGGATGTTGGTTTGGGAGGTTTAGGACTTGGTTTTGGACAAAAATCAAGTGCTGGATCGATCAGTGGATCGATCCAGGCTCTGGATCGATCAGTGGATCGATCCAGACCTGTCCCAGCGAACAGAGAGCTTCTGGATCGATCCGTGGATCGATCCAGAGGTCCCAATCGATCAGTGGATCGATTGGGACGCGGCTGCTTCGCGCGATAAGCGCTGGATCGATCCGTGGATCGATCCAGGCGCGTTTCCAGAGCACAGAGGCGCTCTGGATCGATCCGTGGATCGATCCAAAGCCTCCCCGATCGATTGGGAACATTCGAATCGATCGGGATCCGACCGTTGGCGTCGTTTATAGCTGCAGGCGTGTGATGGCTGCGGCATCGCTTCTCCGATTCACTCCAGATTACTCGCCAGCTCCTCCACAGCGCTCTCAAAGATCAGATCGCCAGTTCTTGAAGGATCTTGGAAGCTTTCCAAGTCAAGAGGCGGATCAAAGGCAAGAAGAGAAGCTAGGGTTAGGGTTTTCTGTACTCATTGTAAGCTTTGCGCTTGTATTTTGTTTCCCTTTCCTTTCTTCTTGTACTGAGAGTCTTGTAGGGCTTCTCCGCCCTCGGTAGTTACCGAAAAGGAGTGTTTTCATAGTGGAGGGTGCGTGCGTGGTGTGGATCCTTGGACTAGTCACCTCTTGTGAGGTGGATACCAAGTAAACCAACCGTGTTAGCGTTGTTGCATTTGTTTCTGTATTTTCCGCTGCATATTCTTGAAGAAACAAGCAACGCCAAGCAACGCCGAGCACCGAGCGAACGCGACGAGCTATTCACCCCCCCTCTAGCTACTTTTGGTCCTAACAAAATCGTCCCCCTCCCATTGAAACCCTACGATTCCACCTATAAATTCACACTGATCGCGACTCTGCAGTAAAGGATTCTAGGGTTTTCAACAATTATCTCCTTTCATAATGGTGCAAGGAAATGGGTCGAGTGTATCATCTTTTTCACTTCAATTATCTGCAAAGGTATTACCTTAGAAACTCTCTGATTTTGAAAAGCTCAACTAATTTGGTTAGTAATTTTAAATTTTTTAAATTGTAGGGTTTAGTTGATGTTAGACAGAAACTCTATTGGAACAGTGTCTTAGGTCACTTTAAAAATTTTTTTCAAGCATCCACAAAGAAAGAAACGCATCATGGATCTATTATTTTACATAATCGACACCCCTTAGTATTTTCTTGGGCATACAAGATATGCAACATATCTTTGGTATATTGGCTAATATATTTCAAAATTGGATTCAACTTCTCAAACTTTTAGATTCTCAAATATAGGTTATAATTATCAATTTTAATCACGAAGTAGTTATATAGTAAAATAAAATACTTTGAAAAGGTTAATATTTTATTCAGCTAATGGTCCTGGTAGTGGGGTATCATAGCAAATGAGGGTCTGATATGATCTCTTATCAGGCCCAATGTGGGTTTGATACAATCTCATATCAAGCCTAACGTGGACCTGATATGACCTCATATCAGGCCCAACGTGGGCCTGATATGTGCCTGATATAAGATCATATCAGGCCCTGTTAGTATTAGCCCTAATACCAATTATGAGATGATTGTAAAGGGATCTTGTTGTATCATATTTCATTACTAATAAAAGGTAAAGTTAGTTATTATATTTATTTCAATTCAGTGTCGATTGAATATGTTTAATAATGTCCTTGGGTAGTAGGTTCTTGTCTACAACATATCAATTGGTTGAATTGATAGTGAGATATTGTAGATATACATAGAACACCACTCTTAACTATTCCTAGTCAAACATTAATATATAAGAACAATATTAATACGTTGAGACTAGCATGTAGGTCAGCGGATGACTTAATCTCACAAGTCATGGATATGAGATATCAGGTTGACACATGGGTATATATTAGAGAATATATACTGAATGACCCGTCATGAGAATATTTCATGGATCGTTATATGAGTGTCATAAACATTCTCATGTGACTATTGGTATGGATAGTCCTTAGACCTGAAGTCACTACGGTTCCCTACATAAGGAGTTGTATACTTTGATATCATCAAACGTCATCTGTAACAAGGTGGACATTAAAGTCGATCACTGGGTATGCAATGAATTATGCGGAGGGATGTGAGTGATGTAGATGAGATCTATCCCTTCCATATGACGGAAGCGATATCTGTGGGCCCCTTAATTAATAGGACACAAGAAAGCATGACCATGCACAAATGAGTCAATATGAGATATTGAGCTTATTTAATTGAGTGTGTCTACTTAGAGATCAAGAAACATAAAGGTTGATAAGAGGATGACACGGTCTATGCCTCATTGATCAATCTAGATATCAAGGATAGAGGGACCAAGTCATACAAGATAATAGCCACGGACAGGTTAGGTCAGATCTCGACTTTCTCGTCACTTGGGTAGCAATGATGTCTTGCTAGATGCCACTCATTGCTTATGTATCTAAATATTGATTTGGGTACATTGCCAACGTTACGAGAACCTATTGGGTCACACACAAAGAACAAGTAGATTTGGAGATGGGTGCATATGATGGATCATTAGATTAAGTGTAATCCGAATTGGACTCATTGAGTTAGACTCAAATAGATCCAATTGTTGGATTGAGTTCAATTCAAACTAGATTTGTTGAATTCGAATTGCATGAGAATCAATGGGTTAGACTCATTGGGTGAACTTGAGTTCACCAAGGAAGTTGAATGGTCAAATTGAACAATTGGATTGAATGGTCAATTTTGAGTAATTGGATTAGAAGATGAAAGGGCAAAACCCTTGGTATTCATGGGATGAATATATATATCATTTTGGATGATATTTTTGAGATGATGAGAAGGTGAAAGCCCTTTAGCATTCTTCTTCTTCCTCCTTCCCTCTCTTGGTCGAAACTCCTATTGAGGCTGCTAGCACAACCTTAGGTGTTTTCCTCTCCATCTTATTTTGTTTGTGAGACAAACAAAGACAAGGCTTGTTTGTGTGGATACCATAGAGGCGCGGACATGTGATCGTGCTGAGATCCGAGTTGTCAGGAGATCGTGTGCACACATCAAGGGTATAATCCTATCATGTAACTTAGTATAGATTGTTTTTAGCAATGTTTCTTCCCTTCACATGGATTAGCTGGATAGAGGATTTAGTTAATTTCCGCTGCGCTTTCGCGTGTTTAGCGCGCTAGATCCCAACAGGCCCAACATGGGCCTAATACTTATTTATCTATTCATAGAAATCAACTAATCATTTAAGTTGTTCAGATGTACAAGTTACCTTCACAAGAAGAGACATTTCTTTGTTGCTTGGTATTGCAGACTGAGGTGCTCAATTCCAATCAATTCAATTAAAGAATCAGATGACCTCTTTCTAACTTCTCAAATAAAAAAGAAGCTCCCAGATCAAGAATTGAGGAGTTACTTAAATTTTATACCAATCATGTTGAAGAAGAAGATGATGTTTTATTATTTTGCAAATTCTATATTTTTTATATATTTGTTTGTGCCTTATTTTCTTCTAGTACATATAAGGCCCCTTTATGTCTTATAGATATAGTAGATGATTTTAAGAATCTTGTTAGATTCAACTGGGTTGAAGTCATTTATGAATTTATGGCTTTACAATTACCTAAGATTGGAGACATATTTTCAGCAACTCAGATAATATATTCCAACACCAACCTCCCTTACGTAAAGGGTTTTGCTGGTCTTTTGGCAATGAGTTTATTTTTAATATTAAATTTAACAATATTTTACATACATGTATGAATATCTAACATTTGTGATGATGAATCAAGCATGGTTTTTGGAGCATGTTCCAATCCAAAAACTATAAAAATTTGAAGGAGCACGAATAAATAAGTGGAGGAATATTCATTCACATATTAGTAAGGTGAGAGATTTGTTCGACCGAGTCTCATTTGAGAGATAAATTTTGAATACTACCACTTAAGTTAGGTTAATATGTTTTTTTTTACATTTGTTTTAATATTTGACCGGTTATGATTGACCTAATTCCTACCCAATATAAGAAATCATTGGTTGATGACATTCCACATCCAATGGAGACATCACAATTTGAAGACAATGAAGCAGGAAGCCAAAGTAATAAGGAATGTTGTAACTACATTATTCAAGCAAACTAAATTAAGGAGCTAATAATGGAGAACATGCATTTGAATGATAGAGTGAAAGAATTACTTGAAATAATAGAAAATAAAGACATACAATCTCAATCAAGTGATCCTGGAGTCGATCCTTAATGTGAACCTGTAGCTTTTGGAACAAGAAGCAGGAGATGACGTGACAAAAGTCTCTATGATTATAGGGATACTCAAATTGATAGTCCATTGTGTGCTCTAGATTTTACCTAAGAGGAAGCGGAGAAATATACAAATATGCGAGCCTATTGAGAATATTTTAACAGAAGTAGAGGGTAAAAAATTTGTAAAAGACCTGATGTTGTGGAGAGGGGAAAGGAAAAATTGATGTGTATGATAGGAAGAAGAAAGAGACATCATCACATTAATGGAAGACAATTTTGAAGAAGAGGCAGAGAATGATGCAGCTAGGATTGCCCAACTTAACAAAATGAGGAAATAAGTCATTGCTGTAAGTGTATATTTGCATATAAAATAGTATTTTGTTTGATTTAATTCATTAATTAAATGTGTTTTATGTTTATGGGCATAGTTTATGAAGAAGCAATTTAAGACTTCGAAGAAGAAAAAACAAGACGAAGATGTGGCCTACTTATTAAAACAATTGGAGAACCTAAAGTATGTTAAATACATAGTTGATTTAATTAAGTGATAAGTCAAGATAATTATATGATTAAGTTATTTAGATAATTATATGGTTATCTAATTTAATTTTATGATTTATATTCATTGATTTACTTTGCAGGTTTATAAATGAATTAGTTTGGGAGAAATCACCCTTTGGTTTAAATGTGCATTCCTTCTTATTTGCTGTGAATGAAGAGATTTTGACAAAAGGGGAGATAATTGACACATATTATAAAATTCTATTTAGAGGGCACCCTTGTCTGATAAGGTATATAATAAGTCTTTATATTGTTCAACTTTCTTCACAGTAAGGAATCTAAATGATTTGAGAAATATAATATTTGAATAAATTTTATTATTTGGTTAAGTATGCATAACTTTGCAAATTTATAGTCATCAATAAAATCCTCAAGCAAGTTTAGCTTGCAACAACTGATAAAGATAGATATAGAAGATGAAGAGTTTAGGCACACTTTTATACCTTTGTGCAGTGATAATGCATACTTCCACTTATTGATGGTGGACACCAAATCAATGATGTTCAATCATTACAATTCTCTAGCAAATAGAAGTAAATCGAAATATGAATTTGAAACAGCGGTGAACATTCAATATTCATGTGTATGTTAATAATGTAGTATGAATGCTAGTTGATGTAAAATTTTAATTTCCTGTTCAATTTTACAAGTATCAGATTTAAAACAATATAGTCGTGACCACCTTGTTACTATTGATCCAAATTTTGAAAGGCATAATCCCTTTGACCAATAGGTGTCTCTCACAAGAGAATGTCTACAACAAGAAGCCATGTAAGTCAAAATCAAAGAGTGTGAATAGAAAATATTGATATAAAATATCAAGTATTAAATTACTGATGTTATTTATAGCATCGACTGTGGATTATTTATGATGCAATGCATTCAATGTCTTCTATACGATCTAAAGGACTTTAAACAAGGAGACATGAAAAAAAATTAGAATTGATGTAATTGTATCAATTTTGATGGTAGGTTCTGTAAAACATCGAATTAATTATCCATAGTGTTGTAAGCAAAATAGTTGGGTAGAGAATGTAAAGGTATAATTATATAGTGTTGTTAGTTTTATATCTTTGTATGTAGTATTTATTATTTAATACAGTGGTATGTATGATATGAGAAATGTATGCTAGATTGTCACTGAAATAACAATACTATTTCATAGTGAAATAATAATCACAATATCCAAATTACCATGGTGTGATGATCAGTGAAAAGAGACAACTTATACTTCACACCATATCTCTCTTCTGAAAATTAAAAACTTGGTAACGGTTGGGATTTTTTAGAAATTCAAATAGGTTAGGTCCAACACTGGGTTTCAAGTCTACAAGGTCTTCTTGGAAATATAAATTAGGCATGTAATTTGGGAACTCCAAAGTAACTAAGTAATGAGTTAAAAAAATGGTTGTTATCCTCATAATTTAAAATTTGATAGGGTTTGTTGTTCATTGAATGGAAATCCATAAGATTCACATGTTTTGTGCCAACTGGCATAGAGAAAGAACTCCAAGGCCATCAGTGGATTTGAAGAAATCCAAATATGTAGACCTGATTACTTAGACCCGACAAGTAAATATGGACGCCATATTTAGCATCTTCTCTCTTAAAACTTCCTAGAGAATGTGAATTTGAAGAAATCCAAATATGTAGGGCCATCAGTGGATTTTGGTCAAAATCCACTGATCGACCTAGACATCTCCAGTTGCATCCATTTCAAGTCTTGTGAGTTTCTGGTCTTGCAAGGACTCCAACGGTGCTATCCATTACTTATTTAAAGCTATCTAGAGGTACTTAAACTTTATAAAAAAAATCAGCATGAATGTGGGCCTGATTTGATCCTATATCAGGCTTATGTTGAGCCTAACATTGTCCCATATCAGGCCCAACGTTAGCCTGATAGGTTGGGACCTTGGCCGCTTTGTTCAACTGATTACTACTAATTTTTTGATCCCGATATCTAAAACTTGAGACCATATCTCTGTTCTATAAACTAAAATCTTACTACAGATTGTGAATTAGTTTAGAAATTCAAATGATCTAGGTCCTGTAAGTACCTTGTGATAGTTTTGATGTAATCAACCAAGTCAAGTTAGGTCCTGTTGTCTTTTGATGCCTTGTGTCTAAGTGTGTAGTAACTTAGGAGCACAGGAGGTCGAGCAAAATGTAACGACCCAAAATTCCTCATTATGAGTCTTAATAGTACTTAAAAATATTTAGAAATGCCATAGAAATATTCTATAGATTTTTAGAAATTTTTAGAGTATTTTTATGTAATTTTTGGAGTTCGTTTGGTATTTTTACCGAAAGAAAGAAGTTGAAAAAAATAAAGAGGTTAAGCCGAAGTTCGAACCGGAGACCTCCGGTTAAGCAAAGTCTTAAATTGTCTCGACTGACCAAGTGCCCAAGCGGGCGGTGCTAATTAAAAGAAGAGCGAAATTCATTTAAATAGTAGTTGATAAGCAGAAAATAATTAAGAATTAAAAGGTTTCGGCTGAGGTTTGAACTCGCAACCTCCGGCCCAAATCGAAGCTTAAGCGAAGCGCGATAACCAAGTGCCCAAGCGGGCATTGCTTATTAGAAAAAGAGTGAAATTGATTTAAGTAATAGTTAATAAACAGAAAATAAATAGGAATAAAAGGGATTCGGCCGAGATTCAAACCCGTGACCTCCGGCCGAACCAAGTCTTAAGCGAATCCGGCTGACCAAGTCCCCAAGCGGGCCATGCTGTTTAGAAAAGATAGCAAAATAATTTAAAGGGTAGTTGATAACAGAAATATTAGGTATTAAAAGGGAGAACTTAGGGATTATTTTCCAAAACCTAAACCTCTCCTCTCCTTTTCTCTCCTGACGGCACGGCGTCTCCTGTTTGGGCGAAGGAAAAAGGGGGGATATAGGGTTCCTCTCCGGCGGCTGGCCAAGGGAGATTTCCGGGAGTCTTTCACATCTTCACAGTCGTCTCGTTGAGGGGAGCATGCGGACGTGAAGGGATCGCTGAACGGCGAGCCTCTCCGCGAACCCTAGAAGCATTAGAAGTCTTCTTCTTCGGTTTTGAGTCCAAGAAGCAAGGTAAGTGCTCTCACCTGTAGTAAGAGTAGTTCCGAGATTTCCTTTACTTGCTGCCATGAATTGAGGTTTCAGATTCTTGCTTCCTTCTTGATTTCGTAGCATGTTGTAAGGGCAGTGCTCTTGATGTCTGCTGCCGAGAATCTCAAAGAAAGAAATGAATTGTTTAGTTAGGCATATGGTTTAAATTTCTACAGATTTCGGATTATGCTGTAAAGATTTGTTGATTGAGGTTTTGCTACCATGAGTTTTATAAAGAAGATGAGAAGGGGTTTTAATGGATTTGGCATGTAGGTTAGACTTCTCAGTTCTTATAATTAGCAACTCATAATTGGATTTTTGTTAATTATGGTTACCTCAATGGACACAGTCGGTTCATATGGAGCCTTGCAAGTTCGGTTTGTGCTAAGGAAAGGGCATGAATAATTTTAGTTCCGAGGTGTTCAATGGATTGCTGTGGCACGGTGTATGAGGAATGATTGTTCAGTATTACAGATTTTGAATTGTTTAGCATTGCAGTTTTGATGGTTTAGCATTGGAAGATCCAATTTGATCTCTAGTAGCTTAATTAGATTTGTAGATCTTTGATTGTTTAGCATGAAGTTTGGTTGGAGCAATGAAAAGGGGCACAAGTAGTTTCCTTGGGGTTTGCTGTGCAATCCGGTCATTCTTGGCTATTAGGCAATGAACATGAGATAGTATAGATTGGTTGTTGAGCATGTAAGTTTCAGTTAAGATCCTCTTATGATTTTTAGTGGAACTTGTAGTGCAGATTTTTGGTGGAAGCTTATAGTGCAGATTTTTATTTAAGCTTATAGTGCAGATTTTAATTAAGCCTATAGTGCAGATTTTTATTTAAGCTTATAGTGCAGATTTTAATTAAGCCTATAGTGCATATTTTAATTAAGCTTATAGTACAGATTTTAATTAAGCTTATAGTGCAGATTTTTTTTAATTAATCTACAATTCTTATATATAGCATGCTTAGTCTTGCTTCGGTTCATATGGGACTACGGTCCAATGGGTGGGCTCCCATAGTCGCCCCTAGGTTCAGATAACCTAGCTCTAGGTTTAGATAACCTAGTAAGAGCGAGATAATATAAATCAACTTTTAAATCAGTATTTTACTTTTATCAGTGGCACTGTGCTGGACTCTTAGTTTCCTTGGGTTGGGCTCCCATAGTCGTCCCTAGGTTTAGATAACCTAGTAAACCCTACTAGATTCGGGACTAGCTACCTCGGGTCTAGTTAGGGATGCACACATAGCAAGTACAGTTGTCGGGCCCATCAGCAGCTTGATTATTATTTTTATCTATTATAAAAATAGTTTTCAAAACTTCACAAATTAGTTATGCAAATACAGTTCAGATTCAGCATTAGCCTAGCATCAGTTTAGCTCAGCTTATGTATCAGTTCAGTTTTTCCTATTATTTAGAAGTATAAAAGTATAAGTTTTTGAACAAGTGAAATAAGCTTTACATGTTTAGCATTTCAGCACGTTTTGTTTCTTTTGCTATTAGATGAGCATGAGTAGTCATTTCTTTTAAGTTTTTAGTTTTAGATTTATTCTTATTCACATGCATATTTTGAGTTTTGTGAGTTAGATAGCGCTTACTAAGCAATTTTACTTATAGTTGCATTTCCCTCTTACTACAGATAGAGGAAAGGAAAAGCTATAGCAAAGGAATGCGACAAGGAGGTGCGGATGGATGTGTGATGTCTGGACTATAGAAGCCTTGGGATTAGCATAAGGATTTATTAAGATTGTCATGTATTTAGAATTCCGTTGTCATTAAATGCATGCTAGTTAATTGCATGTTTTGAGTTTTTGCGAGTTTTAAGTATAGATATTTTCATGCGAACAAATGTTAGTTAAGATAAGTTAGTAGTCCAGTAGCGCTCTACCCTCATAGACTAGTAGTGAGGAGGGTGGGGTGTTACACAAAATAAGTAGCTAGAGAGAAGGATGACACGGGAGAGAGCTGACAGACTCGGTGCGCCCGAGGGATGAGACGTTGCGGAAGAGTACACTGGTGGATCAGAATGAAGCACGTGGCAGCTTCGAGGGACGAGAAGCCTGAGCGAAAGGTTGCTCAAGAAGATTGAAAAATGAGTTCAGGTGAGCCCTATTTTGGATGGCCGAAAATCACCCAAGTGAGTGGAGTACACTAGCGGATGAGAAGGAAGCACATGGTAACTCTAAGGGATGAGAATGCTAGGAAAATGGGTTCAGGTGAGCCCTGTAGGATCATTACGCTAGAGGGGGGAGGTATATAGCACTCGTGACTTTCACGTTCATTTAAAATAGTTGAGTAAAATGTAGCGGAATAAAGATAAAAAGGAAAAACAAACAATGCTAACACGACCAAGATTTACTTGGTTCAGAGCTTGTGATGACTCCTACTCTAAGACCCGCACATGAAAGTGCTTTCGATGGGTAATCACTAACCAATCATAAAGATTACAAGTACAATTTGAAACAATTACAAGTAAATAGAAAACTAAAAGTTCCGACGACTTGGTAGGATGAGAGCTTCAGCAGATTTATCGTCGACGCTTTTGGACGTCGTAGAGGCTTTATCGGAGCAGCGTGCAAGTGTAGAAGTTGTTCTGAATGTTGTTGTTTATCCCCTGGTCGAATATAGGTTGTTTCGGGTGCCTGGAACCACTCCGGGCGCCTGGACCACGTGTCTTGACCAATCGAAGCACTCCATGTAGGCTTATGGATGATTTTTTGGGTTCGGCCACTTGGACCGAGTCCGGGCGCCCAAACTGCCGCCTATCACTGGCCCTAGGCGAGGCTGGTCCGGGTGCCCCGGACTAGCTCCGGGCGCCCAGACTAGTTTTTTCAGCCTTCCTTTTTTCTGCAAAATGAAGTTAGTACGGTCAATAAACAATATATACAATATAAATTTGACAGTCTCTGACTGCCCGATTCTGACTTTGAGTTTCGCTAGAACTCTAGGTCGAACCGACGCTTACTATTCCCTCTTCGGGGGAATGCATCCTCACCTACTCCTCTCAGGAGAGTTTACCTTTTGCCAGATCGATCCTCCAGACTATCTGGACTTTTGTTCAGCGTCCGAGACTTCCGGTCTTCATGCTGAACGTCTGCTCCACGATCCGTCTAGACTTCCACCTGGTCCGTAACCACCAAGATTTTCACCTAGAGTTCCTGACTCCAAGATTTCACCCAAAGTGTTCAACCCACCAAGAATTCACCTTGCCTAATCATAGTTAGGACTTTCCATAACCTGGGGTTACCACCCCCTAGAATTTTCCACCTGCCTAGAATCCACTAGGACTTTTGCCTAAGAACACTTAGGACTTTCCTACAAGCTAATTCAACTTTGTTAGACAACAAGTAACCTTAACTTTGGACCTTTTGCTATAATCAAAACTTAGGTTCGATCATCTGGTGCTCCCGGCACCAACAATTTTTCCCTTTTTAATTATGACAACCTGGTTCAAAGTTAAATAAAACATAACAATAATGTAAAGAACTTAAGCATGAGCATAAGTGAAACAATTAAAGAACTTATACATAAGCAAAATAATTTTGAAAAAAAAATCTCCCTTATGCTCCCCCTTAATCACAAGTTATATGTTTAACTTAACTTATCTTTCTAACATTTAACTTTCTTTCCCCCTTTGATATAATCAAAAAAGATACTAAGTTAGAGAGAAAAGAAAAAAATACTAACTCTTAATTTCTTTCAAAATTTTAATTTGAAGCTCTCTTTGAATTTATCACTTTGAACAAATTTAGCTTAAAAGGGATTTAAAATACTTTGCTTTTAAAAATTAAAAAGTTTAACTAAAGGCTTAGTTTCAGAAAAGATTTTCTTTTTTAAAAAATTTAACTAAATACTTGGCTTTAGAAAGATTTTCTTTAAAAAGTTTTAATTAAATACTTAGCTTTAGAAAGATTTTCTTTAAAAATTTTAGCTAAATACTTACCTTTTTCGAAAAACTTGGATAAATTTAAGTTTTGAAAATTCCTTAGCTTTTTTTTTTAAAAAAAAAATCCTTGTAAAAATAATTAGCCAAGAAAATGATTTCAAATGCTTAAAAATTCTTTATCACGTACTTATTTTTTAAAATTATTTTTTAAAAACTTAGTTAAAAGTACTTTTTCAAAAATTTATTTTTTCAAATAGAAATATTTGAACTTCCTTTTTCAAATAAAATGTTTAAAGTTGCTTTTAAAAAATAGTTAGACTTTCTTTAAAAAAAAAAAACTTAAAGAAAATACTTTAACTTAAAAGAATATTTAATTTTAAGAGTAATTAACAAACTTTAACTTTGAGAAAATATTTAACCAAAAATTATTTAATTGAACCTAAGTCCTTTCACTCTCCCTTGATTAATATAAAAAAAATTATATAAATTATTTAAGTTTAGAGGGTCCTAGAGTCCAAACAAATAAAATAAGATTAAAATAATTATCTATTTTCCTAATTTTTCATCTCATCTTTTCTAGGTTATCAAACATGTTAAGCTTATGAGTTTGTGTGAGATGGAGAATTCTGAAAGATATTTAAGTTTAAGGAGAATAATTTGATTTTGAATATCAAAATAGATTACATTTAAATTTTTAAGTTTAAATTTTAATTTAAAGAATAACTAAGTTTGAGTTTTGAAAATTATATTTTGAAAATAATTAAATTAATTAATTATATTTTTAAAATTATTAGGATTAATTATTCTTTTAAAATTGATTAAGAATTTGAAATTAATTAACTTAAGAATTTAAAATTAATTAATAATTTGAAATTAATTATACTTAAGAATTTAAAGTTAATTATATTTAAGAATTTGAAATTAATTAAGATGACTTCGGTTAATTGAATTCATTTTAGTTAACTTAATTGAATTGAGTTTAATTAATTTGAGTTAACTACTTTTTTATTTTAAACCTAGGTCCATCTCACTTTTTTCTATATTTCAATCAGAGAACCTTATAAGTTTTGTGAGGTGGTTAATCTTATCTTCAATTTAGATTAATATCTAAGGATTGAGTATATTTGAGTTAAACTAAGGTTTAACAGTTAGTCAATTAAATATTTATTTCAATAATTGACTTCCAAGCTGTGGTGAGGCACTAGACTTTCTTGGGTAATGGATCATCAACCACTTCTAGACAAAGCCTTTTAAAGAAATTAAATATTTAATTTCCTTTCTGATAATCCTAGGTCTAACTAGTCAAGTGTGAATCAAGCCTAAGTCCTTATCTAGCCTAGTCTAAGCATGTATAATAAAAGCAGTAAAGAAAACATCAAACAAGTCTATCTAATGATAAAAATGGTCTTTCTATTGACTTCCCCTGGATCATAGCCTCGTTAGGGTCTATCAAGGTAGTGGATTTGATCCTTGGAGATCTAATATTGACTAAGTCTATCTTAATTGATCAAGTTAGACTTGAGGACCCATACTTGTGTTAGGATGTATACTAAAAGTCTAGCTTTTTGTAAACATTTATTTTGAAATAAGAATCACATTGGTCAAATATCTACATTTATGTTAGATATAGTTGCCCATTTAATTTATATTGTAGATAACATGGTGTGTGGTGCCACACAGAAGATCATGTTATCAATTCCTTATAAATTATAAATATTAGCTCACAACCAAGATAGAATGGGACAAACCATTGCAATGGTTATATTATAATTTGGTATTAGTATATCTTAACTATAAAATTACACTAGTACACTATGTGTGTATTGATCAGGACCATTTGAGGTTATTTCTTTTTATACTGACTACATAAAAGAACAAAACCTCTGTTATTATGGATGTGCGCAATCTTAATTCTGATATAATAACAAGCATGTATACTTAGTATTTATTTCTTTAATTTATCAATGGGTGAGATTTATTCCGCTAAATCAATAGGGTCGATAAGTTGGAAAATAATATTATTTATATGGTGTGTTGTTGATTATAGAAGGAAATTGTATCCTAGTAATCTAGGTTGATGATGTCCCCTTGAGGAGCTCATAAGGATTGTCATGTAAACCCTGCAAGTGGACTTAGTCCGACATGACAATAAAGTTGAGTGGTACTACTCTTGGAGCTAGATATTAATTAAGTGAGTTGTCAGTAACTCATTTAATTAATAGACATTCGATATCTTAAACATAGGGAGATTAATGCACTCATGATAAGAAGGAGCTCATAATGTAATTTGAGATTGGTACGGTAGTTCAATAATAACTCTTTAGTGGTATGAGCTATTATTGATGAACTTGAGTTGGGTGTTCGGGGCGAACACAGGAAGCTCAAACTCATCGGGAGACCAAAACTAATTTCTCCTCTCGGTCCCTATTGTAGCCTCTATAAATCCTTGTATCCATAAAGTCCACTTCTTACCCAAGTAATGGGTCGGCCACATCCTTGCTTGGTGCAAGGGGGTCGACCAAGCATTAGCTTGGAGCCCAAGAGGTGGCCGACCAAGCCATACTTGGTGTCCAAGCATGGGGTCGACCACACCATTAGAACTAAACGGAGATTTTATTTTTTGTTAAAATATTTCCTTTTGTAGTCATCCATGAAGGGATTTAAAAGAAAATTTTTAATTTTAAACTTTCCTTTTATATCCATCCTCATGGTTTTAAAAGAGAGTTTTAGAATTTTAAAATCTTTCCTTTTATAGTTATCTACAAAGGATTAAAGAAAGATTTTAATTTTGTTAAAATCTTTCCTTATTTGTAGTTATCTATAATGCTTAAAAGAAAATTTTTAATTTTTTATAAAACTTTCCTTTTTTGTAACCATGATTTAAAAGAGAAGTTTTAATTAATCTTTCCTTTTTTGTAGTTGTCTACATGTTTTAAAAGAGAGAGATTAATTTTAAAACTTTCCTTTATTGCCATGTACAATAGGAAATTTAAAAGAGAGATATTTTAATTGTTGTTAAAATTTCCTCTTTTGATCAAGCTATGACCGACCATATAGAAATTAAAAGGAAGTTTTTAATTTTGTTTAAAATACTTTCCTTTTTAGCATTCACCAAGGATTATAAAAGAGAGGTAAAGGGTGCCTCATGATACATACAACCTTAGCTCCTCTTCTTTTTTCCTTGGTGGTCGGCCCTTGCTTCTCTTTTTCCTCCTTGTTTTCTTTCTCTCAAGGCCGGCGACACATCAAAGAAGTTCCATCTCCTTGGTGGCCGGCTACTTGGAGGAGAAGAAGAAGAGAAGGTAGTTTCCTATTTTGGCATCCCTTGGTGGCTCGAGAGTCTTGGAGGAGAAGAAGTGGTTTGGGTGGATTCCATCTTGGTAGATCGTTGCCCACACAATGTCCAAGAGGAGGAGAGGAATACAATAGAAGATTAAGAGGCCTTTAGCTACAAAGAAAGGTATAACTAATTAATGGTTTCTGCTTTGAATTAATTAGTTAGTTTTTTTGCATGGATTCTGAAACACCAACATAAGAGGCTAGTGATTTTATGTTTCGATTTCATGCTATCGATTTTGCATTTCGATCTTGTGTTTCTATTGTGGTCTCTGTAGTTAAACCTAGGGTTACTGTAAGAAGTTAAATATCCAATTTCTTTGAAAGACTTTGTCTAAGAAGTGGTGGATGATCCCATAACCAAGAAGGCCTAGTGCCTCGCCATGTTTAACCTGGAAGCCAATCTTTGAAATAGATATTTAATCAACTTCTATAATATGGTTTAACTTAGGAAGATCACATCGGTTAAACTTGGAGTAAAAATGTTAAGTATCGTTTCCAATCCAAGTTTAACTTCTGAAGAGCAACTTGGATTAATAATGTTAAGCATCGTTTGCAATCCAAGTTTAACTTCAATAGAGCACATGGGTAGCTAGGTAAAGTTCTGTGCTTGTACAAATTTTTGTACAGGGAAAACAGAACGGTATTCCGAGTAGCAACCAACAACTTGGACTATTCTTCTAATCGTACGATTAACAAGAGATAAATACTATTTAAATTTGTGTTTAGCCTTGTATCCAAATCCGGATCGATTGTACACGGTTCTTTGTTTTTCAAGAATCAAATCAAGATTCTTGAAACCTAAGGTGAATCGTTCCATTATTTCCTTTAGTTCTTTGACTTGACTTTTCAGTCTGAAATTTTCTTTCTCAAGTTATTGGACTTGAGTTAAAGTTATAGTCTGAATAGGTTCAGTCAAGGATCTTGGATTAGTCACTTCCTTAAGGGATGCTACCTCCTTTTGAAGTGGCTTAGCCCAGATGTTGGATTTAGCTAACTTACGCATAAGTTAATTCACTAGATTGTACAGTTTATCTATTGGAGAAGAACTTACAGTAGGGTTAGGCCTTTTGGAAATAGATACGGATCCATGGCTTCTATCAGACTCTGTTTCCGACTAGCTCTCGGTTTCAGACTCGTCGACTTGTTCTTGGGTCGTAAGTGTGAGGAAGCTCGTCTATTTGAGCTCTTCGTCAGAATCTTCTGAAGAGGATTCATCCCACATTGCCTGCAGTGCTTTCTTCTTCCATTGCTTCTTTGTTTCCTTTTGGTTTGGATAGTTGGCTTTAATGTGTCACTTTTTGTTGCAGCTGTAGCAAGTTACTTCGAACTTGACTTTTGGACTCGGTTGCACTGTCTTTGACCGAATCACCTTCTTGATTTCTTTTTTGGTGAATCCTTTCTTCTTCTTGTAGAGTTTTCGTACAAGATTGACTCTGAAAAATTTAAAAGATTAATACCATGAAAAAATTGCTTAAATGGTGGCTTCACCGATTCGAAGCGACCCTACTCTGATACCAATTATAGGATCATTGCGCTAGAGGGGGGGTGAATAGTGCTCGTGGCTTTCACATTCATTTAAAACAGTCGAGTAAAATGCAGCATAATAAAGATAGAAACGAAAAACAAACAATGCTAACACGACCAAGTTTTACTTGGTTCGGAGCCTGTGGTGTCTCCTACTCCAAGGCCCACACATGCGAGTACTTTTGATAGACAATCACTAATCAATCGTAAAGATTACAAGTACAATTTAAACAATTACAAGTAATTAGAAAACTAAAAATATGGACGACTTGGTAGGATGAAAACTTTAGCAGAGTCGTCGTCGAAGCTTTTAGACATCGTAGCAGCTTTATCGGAGTAGCACGTAAGCTTTATTAGGGCGCCTGCCGCCCACCTTGGGCGAGGCTGGTCTGGGTACCCGGACCCCTTCCAGGCACCCGGACCAGTTTTTTTAACCTTCCTTTTTTTTTCTACAAAATGAAGTTAGTCCAGGTAATAAATAATATATATAATATAAATTTGATAACCTCTGACTGTCTGGTTCTGACTTTGAGTTTCGCCGAAACTCTAGGTCAAACCGACGCTTACTGTTCCCTCTTTGAGAGAATGTGTCCTCACCTACTCCTCTCAGGAGAGTTTACCTTTTTCCAAATCGATCCTCCAGACCGTTTGTACTTTTACTTAGCGTCCGAGACTTCAGGTCTTCATGCTGAACATATGCTCCACGACTCGTCCAGACTTCCTCCTGGCTGCGACCACCCGTATTTTCATCTAGAGTTCCCGACTCGTCCAGACTTCCTCCTGGCCGCGACCACCAGTATTTTCATCTAGAGTTCCCAACTCTAGGATTTTACCTAAAGTGCTTGACCCACTAAGACTTTACCTTACCTAACCACAGTTAGAACTTTCCATAACCTAGGGCTACCACCCCTAGGATTTTCCACCTGCCTAGAATCCACTAGGACTTTTGCCTAAGAACACATAGGACTTTCCTGCAAGCTCATTCAACCTTGTTAGACAACAAGTAACCTTAACTTTGGACCTTTTGCCATAATCAAAACTTAGGTTCGATCGTCTGGTGTTCCCTGCACTAACAAGCCATATTTCGGATGACCGAAATTACCCAAGCAAGCAAAGCCAGAGAGGAAGACCCGGACAAGAAGTCAACTCCAAGTTGACTTTGGTCTGAGTGCCTAGACCTGGTCCGAGCGCCTGGATCACCTGAGGCAGCAAGGACTCCCCGAGTGCGCGCCCTGGTCGAGGGCTGGTTCAGCCCGGTCCGGGCACCCAGACTAGAAAGTTTATCGAGTCGCCAGCTATTATGATCCGTTAAATCGTGGATAAAGTTTTATCCATGCTCAAGCGTCCGGAACCCTTTCAGGTGCCTGGATCAATATTATAAATATAGTCCTGATCCCAGTAGTTAAACAAAACACTTGTGAAAGATTCTTCTTTTGTTTAGTTTTGTAATTGAGTACTTTAACTACTGTAAGAGACTTCTCCGTCTGAAGGAGATTTATAGTGGGCTTTCAATATCTTGGATTAGCAATCCCTTGATTGCAAACTAAGTAAATCTTTGTGCCTCTTTCCTTTTGTTAATTAGCTTCTTAATTCTTTTGTACAAGTGTTTATTTTAATCAAGCTGTAAGTTTCAAGAAAGGTATTTCTTGTTTGTTATTGAGCTGGGCAATTCACCTCCTCTTGCCAGCTCCAAGGGACCAACAAGTGATATCAGTGCAAGGACACTTTAGAAGGACTAACCACCAACTGAAGCACAAGAAATGGTTGCAGCTAGCATCTACCCACCAATATTCGAGAGGGAGTTCACATTTTGGAGACATCGAATGGAGGTATACTTTAAAATCGATTTAATATTTTACTAACGATTAAGTATGATTTTGATATGCCCAAAAGTGAAGAAGGAAAAGAACTTGAGGAGCATCGATAGATTGAGAAGTAGTGCAACGAATTTATGGAAAATGATAAGGTTGAGTTCCACCTTCTTAGCATTCTACCTGCTCAGGATCTCGACAGAATCGACAACTACAAGAGTGCAAAATAACTTTGGGAAAAGTTCTTAAAGCTCTATGAAGAACCAAAAGAAGCGGAATCTAACTTCTCGATGGAGACCGAGTCATTGTCAGAAGAATCCAAGACCGAGCAAATTGTTGGAACAATTCTTATAGCCAAATACCTACCTGAAGAGAAAGAAAGCTCGTCCGAGATGAGCATCGATGAAAGGGGAGAGTCTTCGGAAGAAAGCAACGATGAAGGGGGAGCATCTACTGACGAAAATGATATGGTAAGTCAAGTATGTAAACTTCCTCTAAATAAACTGTCTAAGTGCATTAAAATGATAAGTAGATCTTTGTGTAAAACCATATCTAAGTACGTAAAATCAAAGAAAGAATATGCATGCCTAAAAGAAGAAATTGAGAAATTAATAGATGAAAATACAAAATTGAAAGATAAAACTGAAATGCTAGAAAAAGATAATTCATGCTTAAATCTTTCACATGCTCCAGAAAGAAATTTTAAATATCATCGAAGGCTTAACTAATATTTTAGATACCATAAGGGCTAAATTACAAAAGTAGGAAGATAATCTATTCTTAGAAAGTTTTGATTAATCCGGTTGGAAGGAACCTATATTTGGTTTCAAAATTGTATTTAAATTAAAAATCATTATGCATGCTCTATTTTAAATTTATTTTTCTATTTTTACTCTTACTTAAAATCTTAAAATTGTCTAACATTTTTGTATAAATTCTGTTTGAAATGTAGATTTTAATTTTTATAATAAAGATAATTTCATTTCTTTATCTATAGAAAATTTTTTAGAATTTTTTATTCATTATATTATTTTTTATGACTTTTCTAACAAAAATCATATTCTTCAATTTAAAAATATTTGTCAGGGTTATCTTTATGAACTTTATTTTTTTTCTATGAAACCTTATCATTTTCTCTATCTAAGAAAATTTTTCTGAAATTTTTTTGACCGTGGGTGATTTTTTATGAATTATTTATCCAAATATAAATTTTTTATATTAAAAATTCTCAAAATTTTAATTTTTGAAATTTATTTTTTTCTATAAAAATACTTTCTTTGTTACATTTTTAGAAAATATTTCAAGATTTTTTTAAACAAAGAAATTATTTTTAATATTTTTTAAGCAATTCTATCTTGTTGTAGAAAATAAATTATTTATACTTAAATTAATTTCACCTTGTTTGTGGAAATTTTTTTTTCAACTTTGGATATTTCTGCTTAACTATTGTAAAAATTCTCAAAATTTTTGATCAATTAAAAATCTAAACTTTCAAAATTTAAAGTTGATGATGATTCTGGATAATAGTCACTGTATTTTTATCCCTTGGAATCTATTTTAAACTTATTTCAAATCATTTTAAAGTACCCTTATTTTCAATGTGATCAAAGGGGGAGAATTAGAGATTAAATTTAGGGGGAGGGTATATTTTGAAAATCATGTATTTACTATTTTTGTAAAATACCCGAAATAGGCGAATATGAATAAGGGAATTTTTCCGGAATTTTTGGACATTTTTCGGAAATTTTCCGGAGTTCGTACGGACGAGTTAACGAGGATAAAAACGGGGCCCGGAAAAGCCTGTTTAGGCTACCCCATTTAAATGAGGAAAAGTTGAATTTCTAAATTCCTTTTTCTTTATTTATTTTTCTTTTCTTTTCTTTGTGTCGCCGTTCACTCTTTCCCCCTCGCGAACCCGACGGCTTGCCCTAACCGCCCTCTTCTCCTCCGCCCGAAACCAGGCCGCCGGCGACGAGAGCCTCCCTTCCGTCTCTTCTCCTCTGCGCGCCAGCACCGACTTCTTTTTCCCTGTGCCCGAGCCGCCAGCCACCGAGACCCCCTTCTTTTCTTCCTCGCCGAGTGACGACGATTTCTTCCTCTCTGCCGAGGCTGTGTCGCTGCCGTCCACTGCGGAATCATACCCGATGGTGCCGACACCCCTAGGTGCTCTGCCCTAGCGCCGGCAGACGACCTTCCCTCCTCTGCCTGAGCCGATCCTCTTTCCTTGCCCCGTGCCCTAGCCGGATCTTGGAGGTAAGCAGCGTACCGTGAGGATTGTTGAGGTAAACTGGTGGTGGAGTCTTCTTCCGGCAGCAACCAACCATGGTTGAGGGTCATCGAGAAGTGGACTATGGTGTTCCTCTAGACCATACGGGAGGAAGACTCCAGCAGGGAAGTTTCGTTCCGGTGGTGTTTCTTGCCGGCAGCACTTAAACCAGCATCATCAGTGGTTTGGTTGGGAAGGGACTGCTGATACAAAGGTGGGATAAGCTTCTCCGGATCTTGGCAGTAAGTTCTACAGGATTTGAGCAGTGTTGAGGCATCGAAAAATTTGGGTAAGGATTTTTGTTAACGTCAACAGTGATATGGATTGAGGTATACTACTATAAGGTTTTCTATTTAGTTGGATTTGGAATTTGTTTTCCAATTGGCAGTGAACGGTTTGAAGTTGCTGGATTCCGGTCTTTCCGTTGTGAATCGGGTACGTTGCCATCACAGACGACTGAAGGAGAGTTAGAGGTAAGGTTTATGGTTTTGATCTTTGTGGTAGATTATTGCTAGTTGTGTTAGCAATAATTATTGATTTAGGTTTTAGTTTAATTGATGAGGTTAGGTTGATTATGATTTAGGGTTTTGCCCTAAATAGTTTCAAGGGTTTTATTTAGCAATTCAATTGAATTTTAGCTAAATAAAAATATACCTATTGGAATATTTTAATGGTATGATTAGGGTTTATCCTAATCTAGAGTTAGAGGTTTTATTTAGCTATTTATGTGAATTTTAGCTAAATAAAATATATTTATGTTGGTGATACAGGACTTTGACGCGAGACGAGTATCTCGACGTTGTATTTGGATCAGATTGGACCTTTTCGATTGGAGGCGGGTACTTTTGACTTATGTCATTTGATATACATAGTAGTGAATTTAACAAGTTGCATTAATTATGTCCTTTATTTGTTTCGGTTAGTCACTACCCAATATCTGATACATGATTGCTTGATTTGCATCCCATGTATACTTTATTTGTTTATACATGCTTATAGGGGGTAGTGATATACCATGCTTCACCATGTTCAGGACCTAGGTTTTTATACCTTCTGTGTACCTTTGATTCGATATGATTCGTTGACCTAGGGTGCACTTTTCTATATATATGGATTAGGTCAGGATGTTTTTATGGTTATTGCCATGCACCATTTGCATGATTGCATGCTGTGCGATAGTCCGCTCCATTATTGTTGAGCACATCGCCAGTTATATGGATCTGCACACACCACCACTCATGGGTTAGTGGCCGATTCAGGCAGAGTGTGTTGCAGCAGGGACTCTGTTAGGCATCGTTGGTCCACTCATGGGTAGTGTGACACAACGTGTTATCCGGCAGGGATTCCTCCCCGTCATCGTGTACCGGGAGTTGAGAGCATTGCGCTCCCCCATTTATGATTTGGGGTAGGAGGATAGGTGTACTCCGACAGCATCCCGTCCACTCGGTCACTCATTAGGAGCAGTGACGACAGAGTGCACGGTTGTCACAGCCCTACCCACTCGGCCTCACTATTGTGTGAGATGGTTGACTGGCGTCAGGGGTGACCAGGACGCATCATTGGCATCATATGCATGATGCATTTATTGTTTGTGTTTGTGGTTGCTGCATTTATATGCTGCATATTGTTTGGATTCCTATATTTGACATGCATACAGGATTTCTATATCACTCGGACTGTTTGATCTTATACTCAGGTCCTGGTTAGTACAGTTTCTCTCCTGTTTACCTCAGTTTGGCATTTATCTTTATTTCATCAGGAGACTGTACGCATGATTAGTGCTAGGTGTTATTTCCCTACTTTGTATATCAATTGTACCTGCTGAGTGTTGGACTCACCCCGCCTCCATTGTTGTTATATTTCAGGATGATGCTGTCAGGAGAGAGTTCTAGTTGCTGGTCCCCTGAAGACCCGAAGACTTACGGATCTACTGGTTTTGTTTGTTTTCTTTTTGACTATGTTATAGACTTGGTTTGTTTGGATACTTGGACTTTGTATGGATTTTGAGATGTTGATGGATTTTTGGTATGATTTTGATTTTATTCTACTACATGCCTGCCTGGACGGCAGAAGAGGTGAGTTCGTCGGATTTGAGCTTTACGAGTGTAGTGGAGTAGGGTGGATTTCGAGTCAGGGTATTATCTTTCTGTTTACTTATATAAACTGCGTGGTGATGGTTTATTTTGTTGTTATTATTCCAGCCGAATGTGGCTGAGGTATTTAGTACTTGTAGAAAGTTTCAGATTGTCCACCGTACAGGGGAGATGTTGCCGAAATTTTCTCGGACAGGGACTCCTCTGGGGCGTGACAATTTAGTGGTATCAGAGCTTAGGTTTTACGATCTTTGTTTTCGTATTTTGGATAGTTGGTATAACCTGATACCAATTGATATGGTATCAGAGCGCCAAATTTTGGCGATATTTGTTGGATTTTCGTGTTACGGATTTTCGAGATTTGGCTGATACCAATTTATTGGTATCAGAGTGGGTTATGATACCTACTTTTGGTATTCTGGATTTTTGGATTAGCCCAAGTTTGCGAGGTAAACTGGGTAGTTATTTGGATTGCACGGATTTTCCATTATGTATATATTTTGGACTTCCGTTTCGGATTTATATGGATTTCCGGTGATTTTTATGATCGGAAATTTTGAGGTCAAGTTGGGGACTGGACAGTGACGGAACATCTCCGGACGGCATATAGGTATGATGTTTAATTTTATAGTTTATGACAGGTATTAGCATTCTTTATTTAGTACCTGTCTGGTTGTTGTAGCACATATTACTTGTAATGGGTTAGCCATTGAGGATGGTTGACCTTAATAGAGATAAAGGATTATAATCTCTGGTGATTTTTCTTATCATACCATCAGTAGTGTTAGCTTCTGTTACTACTTGTAGGAGATGGAGGCACATACTAGCCTCTGCTATTGTTAGCGGGATAGTGGATGATACCTACATATTCCTGTTGACTTAGCCAGGAGAGTTTTATACTCATATCTTTTGGATATTAGGGTACCAGGTATGATGGAAATTGATCATTGGGGGTTACCATGTTTGATCATTGTTGAGAATGGTTTGAGGTTGAGGGATATTGTGAGATCAGATATTATGATATGTTGATTTCTAATTATTTATGAGAGTAAAATGTTATGTGGTTGTCTGATGATCAATTACTAGATATTTGTTTTGATGATCTATTAGTGGATAACTATTTTGAGGATTTATATTTGGGTTGTCATTGATGGTGACATAGTGAGTGTCATTTATGATATTCACAGGTTTGATGATTATGGTTGGTGATCAGATTATAAATTGGGTGCTGGAGAGTTTACGGTTGAATGTGCCTATGAGATTTTAATAAGTCTGGTTGGTTATGGATAGTTAACAGGATGAAAAAAAAAATTTGGTATATGCTTCTTCTGATATGGGACTATGTAGATAAATAATGATTGATGTTTTGAATGCTAACTTGCCCTCATGGGGAGTAGAGATTTATTCATCTGATATAGTGTGGGCTGATGTTTTTGAGGATGAAGATGAGAGTGTCTTGATGTTCCTAAATTCTGACTTTTTCTTTTGGGTCGTACACATTTATACATATGATATTATGTGGTTGGATATACTTTAGTTGCTTGTGGAGGATTAAGGTATTCTTGATTAGTTAGTAGATGAATGATTTAGTTTTGTTGGTTGATCAGTAAAGGATTGCCATGATCTATTTTTAGAGGTTCGAACTTTTAGCTTATTTGTGCTTAGTTATGGCTAGAGCACCTTTGAGTACATGTTTTGTACTGACGTGGGAAGGACTGATTTAGTCAGAAATCATTTTTTTCAGCTTGGATAGTTTATAAAGGATCGATGTATCCTATTCCATGAAGACTTCGACCGTGGGCTGTATATATCTGGTGGGATAACTTAGAGGGTGCGTTGGGATATGTGACCCCGCTGGTGTAAGGAAGTGTAGAGCTAATTGCTTAACACTTATGGGATACAATCGTTACTAGTGTAAACTGGGAGAGTACATTTGGATTTATGATGATAAAATTTTTCCCATTGGATATAGCCTTGGTAGTGTATGACATTGACTGGCAATGTTATACCACGGTGTGTATATTTTTCTTGTCTGATACCAGTTCCTTTGAACCTAGAGCAGGGTTGTTACTGGATGATTAGGCTGCTTTATTTTGGGTTGCCTTTGATTGATGTATTCATGCTTGATACATATGCAATAATTTTGTTTAGATATACCGGTAACCCATGAGTGTTGGTAGCATAAGGTTGGTCTCTTTGATTGAGCTGGTATGCTGATTTTGCATGTATATCATGATTGTTTTGGGTTGTAGGAGTCCTGTGGTAGACTGTCCATTTGCAAGTAGTATATGTATCCATGTTCTAATATGGTTTGAAGGTTCCTTGTGGATCATAGATATGTAGTTGGGTGTATGTATCTGAAGGTATTATTGAAGATATCTTGTTGATTAAATCCGAGATGTAGTATAAGTACATCGGTGGTGTTTTGATGGAGGCATTTTGTCGATTTAATCTGAGTTGTGATATGTACATATGTGTTTGGTGTGGTATCTGAGGTATCTTTTTTATTATGTTTGATATGTGAGTGCACCTGGGTTTAGTATGCTTTATTGGAAGTATATGTTGGTTATACTCTTGGCATAGGTGTATATATGCCATGTGAGGTTGTTTGAGGTGTATTGTCGATTATACCTATGTTGATATATGCACACAGGTTCGGTATGCATTGTTGGAGGTAGCACGATGATTTATGCCTATGTTGTGAGTATGTTTGGTGTGTACTAATTAGAGAATTATGTCGATCATACATATGTTGTGTGTGCATGTGTGCCAGGTGTATGGTGGGTAGCATCATGATGATTCTACCTATGTTGAATGTAGAATGCTGAGTGTCTACATTATGTTATTGGTTGTATAACCCTGCCAACTAATTTTCCTATTAGTGGGTGACCAACCCACTAGGATGATGATAGAGTTGACTATGGATTTGATTTGTTTATTAGGTTGTTTATACCTTTGGCTGGCCACGGTGATATGTGGTCGAGTGATCTCGTGCAGCCTTTAGTTGGATAGTTAGGTGCCTTGGACACTTATGGATCGTTTGTGGTGGAGCGGAGCTCCCACATATACATATTTCGGATTACTTGTAGCGGAGCATTGCTCCCATATCTATTACAGATACATGTTATGGATTATTTGTAGTGGAGTGTTACTCCTACATATTGAGGATTTCTTGTGGTAGAGCGTTGCTCCCCCATATATGTTATATTCTGTGATGGAGCGTTGCTCTCACATTGGAGGATCTATGCTTAGGTGATTTTTATCGATGGTGATCATATTTCAGACTTATTGTCAGAGATCTTATGGTTAGAAATGTCTGTGATATGGACATTATGTGTCATGATTTTACCATTAGGGTTTAGGAAGCCTTAGATGTTTTCAGAGACTGGATGATTTTGGTATTCTCAGGATGTTTGGATCGGTTTCCATTGTCTTTGTTGACGATGTTGTGATTTATTTTGGATCCACGGTGAGTCACGCACATCATCTTTGCATAGTTCTAGAGATGTTTCGATGGAAACGTCTAGATGTGAAGATCAGTAGTGCGTATTTTGATTGTCTTCTGTGAGATGTTTGAGACACACGGTCACCAGTAGGAGTATACCCTGGTTCCACAGGAGATCGAGGTTGTTACCATTGGAAGTAGATAGAGTCTATAGAAGAGGCTCATAACTTTCTTTGTTTGGCTCGATATTTCCGGAGATACGTTGAGGGTTTCTCACGGATTGCTATGCCACTTACACGCCTGACCATGAAAGGCATGAAGTTTATTTAGACTGAGGATTTCAAGACCAGCTTCTAGGAGCTGAAGCGGAGATTAGTGTCGGCTCCAGTTTTGATTTTTACCTTCTGGAGAGGACGAATTTGTCCTCTACACCGACGCGTCTCTACAGGGTATGAGTACTGTTCTGATGCAGCACGGTAGAGTATTCTTATATGCTTCTCGATAGTTGAGGGAGCCTGAGAAGAAAATACTCAGTTCATTATCTGGAGTTGGCCGCTATTATTTTTTCCCTGAAGATTTGGCGGCAGTACCTGTATGATATTACATTGAGATTCTCACTGACCATCGGAGTCTCAAATATCTGTTCACTCAGAAGGAACTTAATCTTCGACCGAGGAGATAGATGGAGTTCCAGAAGGATTATGATTATACCATTAGCTATCACCTGGGAAAAGCTAATGTGGTTGCCGATGCACTTAGCTAGAGGTCCAGAGGGACTTTAGCTTGCCACCGAGTTGTGGTCACAGATTTGATTTAGGATTTATCTGAGTTAGACATTGAGGAGCAGGGACAGACAGAGCAGGGTATTCTTGTTACGATGGTTGCTCAGTCCTCGATCAGGAAGAGAATCCGAGAGACCCAGTTGTTGAGACCTCATGGAGCTCAACGTGAGGCAAAGTGGTCCATATTATCAGCAGAGGATGTCAGAGGCATAAGACTGCCAGAAGTGTTATGCTGATCGGAGTCGGAGACCCTTAGAGTTCTTCATTTGCGACCAGGTATTTCTGCAAGTTTCACCCACGAAAGGGGTGAAGAGATTGGCTTCAGAGGTAAGCTAGCTCCGCGGTACATTGGCCCTTTCGAGATCTTGGAGAGGATTGGAGCAGTAGCTTACCGACTGGCTCTACCACTGTCCCTGTCAGGCGTTCACGATGTATTTCACGTATCGATGCTGAGGAGATACGTGCTCGACCCGACACATGTGCTGGCAGATATCCCAGTTTCAGTTCAGCCTGACATTACCTATGAGGAGGTTCCGGTACGGATTCTCGACCGGAAGGAGCGTCAGTTGCGGAACAAGACCATCCGGCTGGTTAAAGTCGGATGGCAGCATCATTCAGACGAGGAGGCTACTTGGGAGCTCGAGGATACTATCCGAGCTCGATATCCCCATCTTTTTACTTGAGGTATGTGATTCAGTTTACCGTTCAGCATTTATACTTCCTGTCTATTGTTAGTACTTGCTGATGGTAGATAACGAAATTTGGGGACCAAATTTTTATAAGTGGGGGAGAATGTAAAATACCGGAAATAGGCGAATATGAATAAGGGAATTTTTCCAGAATTTTTGGACATTTTTCGGGAATTTTTCGGAGTTCGTACGGACGAGTTAACGAGGATAAAAACGGGGCCCGGAAAAGCCTGTTTAGGCTACCCCATTTAAATGAGGAAAAGTTGAATTTCTAAATTCCTTTTTCTTTATTTATTTTTCTTTTCTTTTCTTTGTGTCGCCGTTCACTCTTTCCCCATCGCGAACCCGACGGCTTGCCCTAACCGCCCTCTTCTCCTCCGCCCGAAACCAGGCCGCCGGCGACGAGAGCCTCCCTTCCGTCTCTTCTCCTCTGCGCGCCGGCACCGACTTCTTTTTCCATGTGCCCGAGCCGCCAGCCACCGAGACCCCCTTCTTTTCTTCCTCGCTTAGCGACGACGATTTCTTCCTCTCTGCCGAGGCTGTGTCGCTGCCGTCCACTGCGGAATCATACCCGATGGTACCGACACCCCCAGGTGCTCTGCCCTAGCGCCGGCAGACGACCTTCCCTCCTCTGCCCGAGCCGATCCTCTTTCCTTGCCCCGTGCCCTAGCCGGATCTTGGAGGTAAGCAGCGTACCGTGAGGATTGTTGAGGTAAACTGGTGGTGGAGTCTTCTTCCGGCAGCAACCAACCATGGTTGAGGGTCATCGGGAAGTGGACTTTAGTGTTCCTCTAGACCATACGGGAGGAAGACTCTAGCAGGGAAGTTTGGTTCCGGTGGTGTTTCTTGCCGGCAGCACTTAAACCAGCATCATCAGTGGTTTGGTTGGGAAGGGACTGCTGATACAAAGGTGGGATAAGCTTCTCCGGATCTTGGCAGTAAGTTCTACAGGATTTGAGCAGTGTTGAGTCATCGGAAAATTTAGGTAAGGATTTTTGTTAACGTCAACAGTGATATGGATTGAGGTATACTACTATAAGGTTTTCTATTTAGTTGGATTTGGAATTTGTTTTCCAATTGGCAGTGAACGGTTTGAAGTTGCTGGATTCCGGTCTTTCCGTTGCCATCACAGACGACTGAAGGAGAGTTAGAGGTAAGGTTTATGGTTTTGATCTTTGTGGTAGATTATTGCTAGTTGTGTTAGCAATAATTATTGATTTAGGTTTTAGTTTAATTGATGAGGTTAGGTTGATTATGATTTAGGGTTTTGCCCTAAATAGTTTCAAGGGTTTTATTTAGCAATTCAATTGAATTTTAGCTAAATAAAATATACCTATTGGAATATTTTAATGGTATGATTAGGGTTTATCCTAATCTAGAGTTAGAGGTTTTATTTAGCTATTTATGTGAATTTTAGCTAAATAAAATATATTTATATTGGTGATACAGGACTTTGACGTGAGACGAGTATCTCGACGTTGTATTTGGATCAGATTGGACCTTTTCGATTGGAGGCGGGTACTTTTGACTTATGTCATTTGATATACATAGTAGTGAATTTAACAAGTTGCATTAATTATGTCCTTTATTTGTTTCGGTTAGTCACTACCCAATATCTGATACATGATTGATTGATTGCTTGATTTGCATCCCATGTATACTTTATTTGTTTATACATGCTTATAGGGGGTAGTGATATACCATGCTTCACCATGTTCAGGACCTAGGTTTTTATACCTTCTGTGTACCTTTGATTCGATATGATTCGTTGACCTAGGGTGTACTTTTCTATATATATGGATTAGGTCAGGATGTTTTTATGGTTATTGTCATGCACCATTTGTATGATTATATGCTGTGCGATAGTCCGCTCCATTATTGTTGAGCACATCGCCAGTTACATGGATCTGCACACACCACCACTCATGGGTTAGTGGTCCATTCAGGCAGAGTGTGTTGCAGCAGGGACTCTGTTAGGCACCGTTGGTCCACTCATGGGTAGTGTGACACAACGTGTTATCCGGCAGGGATTCCTCCCCGTCATCGTGTACCGGGAGTTGAGAGCATTGCGCTCCCCCATTTATGATTTGGGGTAGGAGGATAGGTGTACTCCGACAGCATCCCGTCCACTCGGTCACTCATCAGGAGCAGTGACGACAGAGTGCACGGTTGTCACAGCCCTACCCACTCGACCTCACTATTGTGTGAGATGGTTTACTGACGTCAGGGGTGACCAGGACGCATCATTGGCATCATATGCATGATGCATTTATTGTTTGTGTTTGTGGTTGCTGCATTTATATGCTGCATATTGTTTGGATACCTATGTTTGACATGCATACAGGATTTCTATATCACTCGGACTGTTTGATCTTATACTCAGGTCCTGGTTAGTACAGTTTCTCTCCTGTTTACCTCAGTTTGGCATTTATCTTTATTTCATCAGGAGACTGTACGCATGATTAGTGCTAGGTGTTATTTCCCTACTTTGTATATCAATTGTACCTGCTGAATGTTGGACTCACCCCGCCTCCATTGTTGTTATATTTCAGGATGATGCTGTCAGGAGAGAGTTCTAGTTGCTGGTCCCCTGAAGACCCGAAGACTTACGGATCTACTGGTTTTGTTTGTTTTCTTTTTGACTATGTTATAGACTTGGTTTGTTTGGATACTTGGACTTTGTATGGATTTTGAGATGTTGATGGATTTTTGGTATGATTTGGATTTTATTCTACTACATGCCTGCCTGGACGGCAGAAGAGGTGAGTTCGTCGGATTTGAGCTTTACGAGTGTAGTGGAGTAGGGTGGATTTCGAGTCAGGGTATTATCTTTCTGTTTACTTATATAAACTGCGTGGTGATGGTTTATTTTGTTGTTATTATTCCAGCCGCATGTGGCTGAGGTATTTAGTGCTTGTAGAAAGTTTCAGATTGTCCACCGTATAGGGGAGATGTTGCCGAAATTTTCTCGGACAGGGACTCCTCTGGGGCGTGACAATTTTCACTATTATTTATTTTTAGTTTACCTTAACTTAATTTGGGTTGCTCTCATAAAAAAGGGAGAGAGTGTAAGTACCCAGTAATAATTTTGATGTGATCAACCAAGTCAAGTTAGGTTCTATTGTCTTTTGATGCCTTGTGTTTAAGTGTGCAGGAACTTAAGAGCACAGGAGGTCAAGCAAAAGATGCAGTTAGCGAGAAGGACGACACGGGAGAGAGCCGATAGGCTCGGTGCGTCCGAGAGACGAGACGCTACGGAAGCGTACGTTGGCGGACAAGAAAGAAGCGCGTGGTGGTTCCAAGGAACTAGAAGTCGGAGTGAAAGGTTGCTCGAGAAGGTTGGGAAAATGAGCTTAGGTGAGCCCTATTCCAGATGGCCGAAATCACCCAAGTGAGCGGAGTACACTTGCGGATGAGAAGGAAGCATGCGACGGCTCCAAGGGACGAGAAGCCAGAGTAGGAGGTTGCTTGAGAAAGCTAGGAAAATGGGTTCGGGTGAGCTCTATTCCAGATGGCTAAAATTACTCAAGCAAGCGGAGGCGGAGTGGAAGACCCAAACAAGAAGTCAACTCCAAGTTGACTCTGGTCCGGGCGCCCGGATCACCTGGGGCAGCAAGGGTGCCCCGAGTGCGCGCCTTGGTCAATGGCTAGTTTAGCCTAGTCCAAGCACCGAGATCTGGTCTAGGTGACCAGACCAGAAACTTTATCGAGTCGCTAGCCATTGCGATCCATTGCATCATGGATAAAGTTTTATCTATGCTCAAGCGCCTGAATCAGGGCTATAAATACAACCTTGATTCCAATAGCTAAACAGAACATTTGTAAGTGATTCTTCTTTTGTTTAGTTTTATAATTGAGTGCTTTAACTGCTGTAAAAGTGTTCTCCGCTTGAAGGAGATTTATAGTGAGCTTTCTGTTAGTGCAATTTATACTAATAATCTAACTAAGGTTTTGATGAATGACAAGGGACTTAAAGTTAGAATGTTTTGTGGTCTAATTACTTTACCAAGTATGCAAGAGTTTACCAGTTTGAAGGACCTGACACTAGGCTAAAATCTAGCTAGGTCCGCAGGATCCGATAGCTGGTGGGAAGTCCAGATAGGTCCATAGGGCTCGATATCTGACAGGAAGTCTGGTTGAGTCCACGGGACCTGACAACTAGTAGGAAGACCTGGTGAGTCAAAGGAAAGTCAAGCGACTACAAGTGGTAAGTGAAGGTAAGCAACTGGAGGAGAGATCCAATGAGGATGTGTTCCCTGTTGAGGGAACTATAGGAGTCGGTCCAACTTAGATCCATTTGGAAAACCTAAGCTGAGACCTTGACTAGATCCTGGTATCGGGGAGACAGAATCTAATTACTACTCTTATTTTATCATATTGTGCTAACTCTATTTTACAGGGTAAATATATTTTCTATTGCCTAGGCTAACCCTTTTTGCAGCGAAGAAACTGCTAAAGAAAAGGGGAGTCTAGGTACCCGAACCAGCTCACCCAGGCGATCCGGGCGCCTAGACCAGAAAACTTATCCAAAACCTGAGGTGAAGTGCGTTGACTGGATGAGCCACGTGGCCCAGGCACCTGGAATGGGCCTATATAAAGGCCTTTAACTAGGAGCTTCAAAAAATCAATTGTGACAACTTTCACTCTTGCGCGGTGCTCCGAAAAAGCTCCTACGACATTGTGAAGCTCCTTCGACAATCGGCGATCAAGACTTTTCTATTTTCTTTGTTGTCGGTAACATTATTTTTTGTTCTTGTACTAAACTTTGTAATCATTCAAATTATTAGTGGATTACCCAATGAAAGCACTCGATGTGTGCGGGCCTTGAAGTAGGAGTCGTCGAAGGCTCCAAACCAAGTAAAACTTAGTTTTGTTATCATTGTCTTTTATTGTTCTACTGCGTACCTATTTTTAGTCACAATTTTTGACGAACGCTATTCACCCTCCCCCTCTAGCGTCTTTCCAATCCTACAAGTGATATCAGAGCAGGTACCGCTCTGAATTGGTAAAGAGGGGGATTTTTTCAAACTCTTTTAACATTTTTCTCTCGGCTCTTTGAGTTTTTTCGATATAATCCAAATTAGTACAATTATCTCTTTGGATAATTTTTTTTCATTGCAAACTACTCTGAATTGGTGCAATACCAAATCAGTCTTAATATCTTTATTTTCTCCCACACTGCTAATCCAAGACCTAGTCTTGGGACTTCTTTTTTCTATCTCTTTGTGTGCAAGGCTCCTTAAATGGCCCAAAACGAGGGATGCATCACTATTTGTCCCCCTTTTCAATGGGGATGACTTCCAGTATTGAAAGAAGCGGATGGGGGTGTATCTAAAGACTGACATTGATCAATGGTTCACCACCCAACGACGATACCGGCCGCCGCTGGATGAAGCAACAAAAGTACTAATTAACCCAGAAAGATAGACTTCAGAAGACAAGAAAAAGGCCCATATCAACTCGAAGGCAATGAACACCATCCAATGTGAACTAACCAAAGAAGAACTAAACTGCATCGACCCATTCAAGAACACCAAGGAGCTCTGGGACAAATTAATCGAGCTGCATGAAGGCACAAGCGATGCAAAGGTAACAAAACGTGATTTATTGTTAAATAACTTGTTTAATATTAAAATATAGGATGGAGAAACAGCTACTCATTTGCATGCAAGAATCAAGGATATTCTCAACGACCTCTACCTAATCAGTCACCAACTGGAGAACAGAGATGTAATCAGGTATGCTTTAAATTCTTTTCCTCAAAATGCACTATGGGTATCCATAGTAGATGCCTATAAAGTTTCAAGGAACTTAAATAAATTAAAACTAAATGAGTTATTTTGTGAACTTGAACTCCATGAACAAACTAACTCAAAGCAGATTGAGAAAGGTATTATACATTTTGCAGGTTCCTCAAAAGAAGCCAAACACAAGAACAAACCAAAGCTATAATCTGAATCTGACTCAAAAGATAAAGAAGAACAACTCGTGAACATGGTCAAAAAAATGTTCACGAGAAGAAAGAACAATTTCTCAAAAAGCGACCTATAAAAGGTAATCAAATCAAATGATGCATAGGCAAAGATCACATGCTACGAATGTAACAAGAAATGGCACTGCAAGTATGAGTGTCCAAAAACAAAAGATGACAAACACAAAACTGTAGGACCGATGCGGCCGGGTAGAAGGGGGGGTTGAATAGCCCTGAAAAATCAAACACAACCCTTTCTCGTACGATTAAGCTAACACATAAAAAATAGATTAAACAGAAAATAAAGCATAAAAACGAGGCACCGAATTTGACTTGGTTACAACCGGGGAGGTTGTTAATCCAAGGATGAAGATCGCACTAAGAGCTCCTTCAGGCGGAGAAGCCTCGTTTATAGCAGTGTAAGCACAGAAAGACAGAAGCTAATCTAAACAGTGGAAGCACACAAGTGTTGTTTACAATTTCTGAACTGATGAAGAGCTTCTGGACCAAGGCTATATTTATAGCCTTGGTCGGGGTGCCTGGAAGGGTTCCGGGCGCCCTGGGGGGGATAAAGTTTTATCCCCCAACGTTCAGATCACGTAAATCGCGATCTTGGTCAAAATCAGGGTCCGGGCGCTCGGATTGGTTCCGGGCGCCCCGGAGCAAAAAGTCAACTATGGTTGACTTTTTGTCCGGGACCACTTCTCCGTTAAGTCCCCGTCTCGGTCCGGGTCTTCTGCTCCGGATCCGCTTGATTGGGTGATCTCTGACATCCGGAATAGGGCTCACCCGAACCCATCTTCCGGTCTTCTCGAGCGTGCTTCCCTCCGGCTTCTCGTCCCTCGGAATTGCCGCGTGTCCCTTCTCGTCCACCAGCGTACTCATCCGCAGACTTCGTCCCTCGATCGCACCCCGTGCCGACCTTCGCGCTAGCTGCGTCTCTTGCTCCCTGAGCAATCTTCCGCTCCGGCTTTCGTACCTCGGAACCATCGCGCGCACTTCCTTCTCGTCCGCCGGTGTACTCTTCCGCAGCGCCTCGTCCCTCGGACGCACCGCGTGCCGTCCTTCTCGCTAGCTGCGTCTTCCGCTCGAGTACCTGTGCTCCTAAGCTCCTGCACACTTAGACACAAGGTTAGAAAACAACAAAACCTAACTTAACTTGTTGATCGCACCAAAACCAACCTTGGGGTTCCAACAAAAACAACTAGAAGGAAGAAGACACTCAAGGTGACGTGGGACGAATCATCTTCAAAAGAATCAGACGTTGAAGACCAGAAGCATCACAACTACCTCGCATTGATAGCAACCGGACTGGAATCAGAAAGAGAGTCAGAACAAGGCGATAAGCTTGAGGACTAATCAAGCCACAAGTCTGCACTCGTTTTTGAAGGCTCGAATGAGGTATCTTCTATCTTAACCTTAAAATTCTTTAGAATAATTACGTGTTTGAATAAAAATTAATTAAATATGAAAAACAAACTGAAACACTCCTTGAGAAAAATCAACACCTTAAGGAATAAATTGAAAGTACAAATCCAAATCAAGTCATAAAACTTGAGAAGGAAAACACAATATTAAAAAGTAAAATTAATAAACTCAAAGGATTATTAGAAGCTTTCACAACTAGATCAAAAAACTTGGACCTAATCCTTAAACCCTGAAGAGATGTGTATAATAAATCCAAACTCGGATATAAGTTTAGCTCAACAAATAAAACATTTATCTCTCTAATAAGTCAAAATAAGAAACAAACTAAAGCTTGAGTTCCGAAAGTGTCACGCCTCGATGAAAATCGGGCAGCACCTCTCTTATAGCAGTGACAAATGACACTAGTATACATTGCCATAAGGCTACTTACAAGCTATCAACAGCCTATATGACTGGAGCATACACAACCACACAGTAATATACATATCCCACACGACTAGAATAAAAAGAACATAACCATGTAATTGTATAATAAGCAACCCACACGGTTGTACTAAAAACACAGTGGAAGACATAAGTAAAACATAAAAATAATACAACTAATTGTGAGTCAATCCGACTTGACACAACAAGTACATAACCGAATAAAAGGACACCACAAGTCCTGAAATCCATAAAAAAAAGTACATAATACAAATACAAAACCAATAATACGAGTGGAAGCAATAATAATATAAGTCGCTCAATATGACATGGAACTAGCGGACAGGATCTCCACGTGACTCCATAAATCCTTTACCTGCTACCTGGCAAAAGAAACCAGTTCATAGGATGGTGAGTGCTTGGACTCAGTGGGTAATAGATAGATAGTGCATGAACATTATAAAGAACTAGAGATACAAAGGCATACAGTTTCATAGGAAAAATATCAGATACTACAGTGATGTCATAGTGAATGTTCATACCTGAAACCATATCCTAGACTAGTAATAGTATGTCAGGGATAGTGAGGAATCTACCATAGTACTGCTCATAACTATAATGGTAACATGTGAGATATATACAGACTACTAGCAAGTACGTCAGTGTCTAAGCACATACAATAGGTATATAACTCAACATATGTAAGCATTTTTCATGGATACAGTAAGAGACTACATAAATAAACAAACAGCAACATAAGAAAGTATAATAATAAAAGTGTATGCACGGATGGTCACTCCCGCCCACCCCTCTGCACCATGACCCCTGTATGGTCTAGAGGTCAGGTTAGTTACAAACTATACACTACTCCAGCAACCACTACTCTCGAGTGGCCTAGGGGACAGTTGCATAGTAGCTAACTAGCTATGTAGCGACGGGGGTCCCTACTGCTCGTAACTCCAGATATCACTACCCATGAGTGAGCGAGTGGGAGCAGGTCAGGACAAGCGACATCTACTCCAGCTACCACTACCCATCAGTAGCCGAGCGTGCAGCCTGACCAATAACCCTCTCAATCACAAGGGCGACATGGCTGACATGCATGCAATGATATGATGTGCAAGATGCAACAATCATCATATATATATATAAACAGAAATTAGGTATGCTACATGAAGTCAGCATGCTCAGTAAGGTATGTAAATAAACAACATTCAAAGAAAGTAAGCATGGTACTAGTATCTACTAAATATCATAGATGACAATGAGAGACTGTATAGATATGGAATCAAGTATCTCAAAGATCAAGTGGATAAGCATCAAGCACAGGAAAAAAATATGAGTGGAGTCAAGGTAAATACAACAACTATCCGAATATATAGCTCATGCACTAAGGTCAAAGTACTAAAGAGACAAAGCAGGAAGTACCCGCCTTTATCTGTCGATCATGATAAACTAATCCCACGTTGAGACGCTCATCTCGAATCAACCTCCTACAAATCATATACTGTACAGTTTAACTAATCACATAAGCAACAACTAGCTAAACCCAAAGATCCAAACCTATAGGAAAACCCCTATTCAAATCGATTATAAATTATCCTTAATGATTAGCTTCAATTAATCTCATCCATGAATCCTTAATTACAATCCATTCAATACTTCCAAAAAGAAACCATATAAATCCAACCCATCACCACTAATCACAATATCAATCCCAATCCACTAATCAATCCAAGATTATCAACTAAGTGTAGATTAATCAACTCAACACAACTAATCAAACTCCATAATCAATTAAATTATATACTTCTACTATTCCACCTCCACACAGGATTTATTTCAAGCACGATCAATCCAAAATTACTTAATTAATTCCTACAATCCATTAACAAATAAATCAATCCATTGTATCATCTACTAAACATCATGTATCAACCCTATATAATTCATTCACCTCAATTAATCCAACCCACCATCAATCACCACTATTCTAATTCAATGTAGAAATGAATTCAATCTGCAACTCACCCAATCTGGATGTGCAGCTGTTGCTCCACTACAGATAGTTGATCCACTGCAGATGTATTTGGCTACCGAGAAATGTGGCCGGAGTTTGGTGAGACTGCTGACCCTTAAGTCAAACACCTCAAATCATCACCAAAAATGGATCCACTCTCAAATCATCTTCTTGAGATAATTAGTTACCTCCAATGTGATAGCAAGCAACAGGGTTCTTCAGTGATCAGTACTCCTTAGAGGTTCCGGGCGCAAGCTTCTCATCGGACCAAGAGGTGAGGGCCAGCATTAGTCCTGGAGGTAGATGGGTGGCCGGAGGGTGATATTTGGTGGTTGCAGCGTACCACTCACGACCATATACCAGCTGAAGAGAATCAGGTGTGAGGAAACTCGGTCTCCAACTAAGGATTGGTTGGAGCAGTGACCTCCGGTGGTTAAAACTGCAACACAAAGGTGTGGCAACAAGGAATTGAAGCTAGGGCTTGGTTCCCTCTCCTCTTGACTGGAAATCAGCCCGCGCTGGAGCGGCGATTCGGTTGGAAGACAACTGGATGGATCTGGGGCGATGGGTGGAGGAAATGGGAAGATTAGCCATCAGTGGCGCCAGCGCGATCGAGATCTCAGCGGTGGGGAGGAGACGAGTAAAGGAGGGGAAGTAAGGGAGGGGAGGAAGAGAATGAAAACGACATTTAATGCTTAGGCCACTGTAGCTATTATATATATATATATATATATATGCTGCAAAAGGTTGGAACCGTCAACCTAGCGGCCCCCTCAACCCGGCCCCACAAGTATGAGAGGGAGTAAATCATGGTGAATACGGGCCCAGCTATGACATGGCGGTCTTAGGTGTTTAGCACGGACAGATATTGATGTTATCGCAATTGCTGCCGCAGACCCTCGACCTCTCGACTCATGCTGCAAGAATCCATGTCATAACCAGTTGATCCCGGCCACTGTAGCTATTATATATATATATATATATATGGAGGTTTAATCAACTTAATCTTAAGTTATTTTCTCAATCAACTCCTACTTAATGATTAATCCAAATACGCTCTCTTAGACCAATATGTCCCCTTAAAACGTGTCATACAGAGTCCGTTTAAATCCAGAAATTTTTTTAAAAATTCTCGAAAAATCCAATAAGGTTATTCCTCTAATAACACTTATTATTTAATTACCGGATTTTACATTCTCCCCCATTAATAAAAATTTGGTCCTCAAATTTATTGCTCCAACTCAAGGATCCTCATCTAAGGGTAACAACTGAGCAGCATACTCATATATCATTCCATCGAGCTATCATGAACAAATATCTAAATGTAAGAAATGACTCTGTGGGTTATAAGCTCACTTTGCTTCTGCTACTGCTGTCTAGTCAACTGTGGGTAAATTAACTACCTCTAAAATCCATAGCGTACTATCAGTAGATCCTCTAACGTCGATATAGTACACCCAGACTATCCATCTGTCTGAGGGTAGAAAGTTGTACTAAATTGAAGCTCCATATCTATGATCTATTATAACACTACCAAAACTGTTATATGAATCATGGATCTCTATCCGATACAATACTCAGAGATATACCATGAGGTTTGGTAATCTCTCTATAGTATAACACTATGCTAACTGATCCCAAGAATCCGTCCCATAGATCAACTGAAGGTGACCAAATTTAATCAACCAATCCGTCCCATAGAGAAGACGCCTTTTTATTGTAACGACCCGACCCTTTAGCCTCTTGGGCGGCCCTTGTGGCGGCCCAACTGGCGGCCCTTATGTCGTCGGCCCATTTGGCGACCTCTAATGTCGTCGACCGACGACCCTTGACCGTGCCGTTACTCACTAGGACTTTCCACCCCTGGCCAGTGGATTTTTGCCTCCCCCAGGATTCGAACTCTAGACCTCCAGGCTTAAGTACTAGAGTTTATGAATCCTGTTAGTCAAGTGAGCGCTCTCTATAACGCCCCACCTCCTACTGTCTAGACTGTAAGGTCGGGGGTTACAATCATTAGGCTAAACCGAACTATAAGGTGCGGAAAAGTTGAACTAATTAAAACTCTATACTATTTACTATAAAATCTGAAATTTATATTCAGAATACACTTATGAAGTAATACATATGCTAAGGAAGGGATCCTAAACTTTCTATTTGATCCAAAAGTTGAAAGCAGACACTTCTAGCTGAAATCAGACCTTCCAATCGATCGACTGATCGATTGGAGTGGTTTGATCGATCCGCTAGTCGATCCAACGTGCTACTGTGCATGGAAGTCCCGTCTAGATCGATCTAGTCTGGCCAATCGATCCAGAGATCGATTCAGAAGCTCTCTGTTCGCGGGATTTAAATTCCCGATCGATCGGCTGATCGATCCATGGCCGATCGATCAGCTGATCGACTCATCAGCTCTCTGTACGCCGCAGATCGCGGTTCGATCGATCGGCTGATCGATCGAGGGCTCCTCAATTGATCAGCGCATCAACTCAATGGCGTTCTGTACACGGGGACTTCTTCCAATCGATCAGCTGATCAATTGAGGACTCCTCAATCGATCGGCTGATCGATTGGGTTTCTGATTTCTTCAGAAATCAGACCCAACCTCGTACAGGACCTTCAGAAATCAATAAAAGACACCACACTACTACTAGGCATGTCAGTACTCATGGTTAGCTATCTAATATCCAGACAATGAGTAATCTAAGCATAACTTTCATAATTCAAGACATTTAAACATCTAAAGTTGCAGAAAAGTAACTAAAAACATAAATACTAAATCTTTTGGTGGGCTATTTCCCAAGAGTCTTTATTCCAAGTTCCTTCTCACACACATCCAGTCGCATTGCCCTCCAGCCTCCGCTAATCCATCTTTCCTTTACCTTTATCTGCAATATAAGGAAAATGAAACTATAAGCTTGGGAGCTTAGTAAGAAATCATCTACCTCACGAAACATGCATTCGAAGAAATCGTGTTTTCAAAGGATGCTATTTGAAATACATGCTAATGATCATACTGAAAACGCTAAAACATGGCATATCGACAAATGAGTCATGCTAAACAAATACTAAACAAAAGCTATTCATTGTATCAGCAAGCTAACTAAATCAATACATAAGCTAAGCTAGTTGTTATAACAATAAGAAACTAAACCGAAGCTAAGCTGTATTCACATATCAGGTTATGAAGTTTGAAAACTATTTTCATAAGTAGATAAAAATACTAAACATACTGCTGATAGGCCCGGCAACTGTACTTGCTGTGCGCGCTTCCCTAACTAGGCCCGAGGTAGCAAGTCCCGAATCTAGTAGGGTACTAGGTTATCTAAACCTAGGGACGACTATGGGAGCCCAACCCAAGGACAACTGAAGTCCAGTACAGTGCCACTGATAAAGTAAAATACTGATTTTTAATCTAATTTATTTTGTCTTGTTCTGACTAGGTTATCTGAACCTAGAACTAGGTTATCTAAACCTAGAGGCGACTATGGGAGCCCACCCATTGGACCGTAGTCCCATATAGACTGAAGCAAGACTATGTATGCTATTAAAATGCATCTAAGACATTTTACTGAGCGGTTAAAATGTCTACTGTAGCACATATCTGTACTAGTCATTTTATCGAGCATCTGGTGTGCTTTAGCTCTGCATATGGCTGCACTAAAATCATAAAAGTGAACTAGGACTATTAAAGCATACAATTAGCTACTTATACTGCAGGTGAGGGGTTATTTACATATGCGCTAACTTTCCTTACAATCCGATCGCTAGATTTCCGGAGAAGAAGATTGTTTCGACGATCTTCCTACGTCTATGCGTTCTTCTCGCGGAGAGGAGTGTTCTCGTATCGGAGACGTCACCGGGAGGTGCTCCTACGACCCTAGGGATGAAACCCTAGGTCTCTTGGGCTTGTGCGCCGAGAGGATGAGGAGAAGAGGGGTGGCGTCGGGTGAGGGTGAGGGAGAAGAGAATCACCGATCAAAAATAACAACTCTCCACTTAATTTCCCTATTTATATTAAGTGATTAATACACCCCAACTAAACCTTAAGTATAATTGTTCTCTTCTTCTTTCAGCACACCCCTGCTGGGGCCCCTTGGTTACTAGAGTCATCTATAAGTCGTAGAGTCTAATAGGTCTCCGGTTCAATTCCCGCTTAGGCTATTTTACATTTTTATTTAATTTTGCTACTTCTGCTACTCCAAAAATTCTATAAAAATATTCTAAAATTATAGAAAAATAATAGAATATTTCTAAAATAATTTGAGAATTTTCAGGCGTTACAATCCCCCATACCTTATAAAATGTTCATCCTCAAATTTAGAATAACTCTGGGTACTTCTGTCTCATACTAGCTTCTGTCTCCCAAGTTGCCTCTTCTGTGGTGTGATTTTGCCAAATAACTTTTACTAATGGTACCTCCTTATTCCGTAATTTCTTAACTGCTCAGTCTATTATCTGAATAGGTCGACTGTCATAGCTGAGGTCTTCGCGGACTTGTACCGACTGGGGCTCAATCACTTGGGTGGCATCTGGGAGATGCTTCTTCAGCATAGAGACATGAAATACGTTATGGATAGCTGACATCTCCTGGGGTAGCTCTAGCTCATATGCTACCTCGCCAACTCTTCTAATGATAAGGTATGGTCCCACATATCTGGGACTCAATTTTCCCTTCTTCCCAAAACGCATTACTCCCTTCATGGGAGCCACTCGGAGAAATACTGTATCCCCAACTGAAAACTCTAAGGGTCGACACCGTGTATCAGCATAGTTTTTCTGGCGGCTCTGAGCTGTCTCTATCCTCTGGTGGATCTACTGTATAACTGTTGTGGTATCTGTTACTAGATCTGTCTGAAGTCCTAGCTCTTTCTGTTCACCGCTCTCATACCAGCAGATTGGAGATCTACACCTCCGCCCGTAGAGAGCCTCGTAGGGTGTCATGCCGATGGTGGCCTGATAGCTATTGTTGTATGCAAATTCTGCTAAACACAGATATTTGTGTTGGTGCAGCGGAGGCCGGCAAGAGGGGGGTGAATTGCTGAAAACACAAAATAAAAATACCCTCCTCGGATTTCAACTCAATTAATGCAATAGTAAATAAGTAAAGGCAGAAATAAAATTAAACTAAGCAAGGAAATAGAAATTAAGTAGAAAATAGGATTTAACCTGGTTACAACCAAGGAGGTTGTTAATCCAGGGCAGTAAGAAAAAGCTCAGTAGAAAAATCTCCTTTGCTGAAGGCGGAGAAGCCTTTTACACTTTGGAAGCTTAGAACTATTGCTAGGAATGGCTACACAATGATTGCTTGAGTTGTTGTTGAATTCCTAGCTCCAGGGGCCTTTTTATAGCTCCTGGAAAGTCTATCTCGAGGGTCCAAGGCGCCTCCAACAAGGTTTAAGGCGCCTCCAACTCGATCTGCGGATAAAACTTTATCCGCAGCGCAAACGGTCAAACTGGACTGCTCAAGGCGCCTTAAACAATCATTCAAGGCGCCTTCAATGTGTTCAAGGCGCCTTCAATGTGTTTAAGGCGCCTTCAAGGTTACTGCTACAGTAATTTCTGCTACAGTAATTTCAGCCTCTTTTGTCTTCTTTTCTTCTTCTCTTTAGCTTCCGAAGCTCCGTTCTTTTGGGTGATTGCGACCAACCGGAATAGGGCTCACCCGAACCCAATTCCCGGCCTTCTCCTCGAGCAGCCTTTCGTCCCGGCTTAACGTCCCTCGAACGCCGCGCACGCTCTTCACGCCCACCGGAGTACTCTTCCGCAGCTCTCTCATCCTTCGGACGCACCGAGCCCGTCGGCTCCCTTCCCGTGTCGTCCTTCTCGCTAGCTGCGTCTTCCGCTCGACTTCCTGTGCTCCTAAGCTCCTGCACACTCAGACACAGGGATCAAATACAGCAGGACCTAACTAACTTGGTTGATCACATCAAAACTATCACGGGGTCCAACAATCTTCCCCTTTTTGATGTGCATCAACCCAAGTTCAAGTTAGGGTTTAAAATAGACATAGAGAGTAATTTTAAAGAAAAAATTACTAAACTAACAAGTTAAGCATAATTTTTGCAATTAGAAAAATTACAACAATTTATATAAAAATAATAACAGAAATTTCAAATTTTTTCTAACTCCCCCTAAACTTGTACTTTTTTCTCCCCCTTTGATCACAGCAAAAATGGGGTTAAAAAAAATAACCTAAGTTAAGTGAAATGTATAGAATTTAAAAAAATTCTAAGTCAAAACGAATTTTTCCAAACAAAAACTTCTAAGTCAAATTTTCGAGTTTTCAGAAATTTTCTTTTTTTAAGTCAATATGAATTTTTCAAAAAATTTCTAAGTCAAAATGAATTTTTCCAAAAAAAATTTCAAAAAAAATTCTAAGTCAATAAAAAATTTCTAAGTAAAATTTAAATTTTTTTTTTGAGTTTTAAAAAAAATTCTAAGTCAAAATGAATTTTTCCAAAAAAAATTTTAAGTTAAATTTTTGAATTTTCAAAAAAAATTTCTACGTCAATATGAATTTTTCCAAAAAAGAATTTTTAAGTCAAATTTTTGAATTTTCATAATCTGACTTTCTAGAATGTTTAAAAAGATTAAAAAACTTTTAAAGCATTATATAATTCTAGTTTAATGCTTTTTCAGAAAGTTAATTAAACATTTTCTTTCAATATTTTAGCTTCCAGGTCGTGGCGAGGCACTAGGCCTTCTTGGTTATTGGAGCAACAACCACTTCCTTAGACAAAGTTTCCATAAAGAATTTCAATATTTAATTTTCTTACTGTAAGCTTTTAATTTTTGAAAAATCAATTAAGCACAGATTTTGGAACCCAATAGAGGTTCCTACCTACAGGGTTATTCAGATACTTAGGGGGCACATAATTTTTGGGTATCCTTCTAAGCTGACCCTGATGGTTTCTAATATACCAGTTCAATTTTCCATAAGTTCTAATTTTTGACTTTGGAAATTTCTTTAAGCATGCATCATTTTTCAATTTTTCAATTTCTAATTTTAAATTTTCATTTTCTGATTTTAGATGATCATACATTTCTAACGGGCATGCTCTTACTAAGTTCAACTTTAGTTCAGCATTCTCTTTTTCTAATTGATCTAATTCTTTAGAAAGAGACTTGATAAATTTGAAAGATTGAGTTGGGGTTAGATTGCGTACCTTACTTACCTGGTCTGGTGACGCTCCCCCTTCACTGCTGCTTTCTTCTTCTGATGTTCCTCCCCCTTCATCGATGATCATCTCTGAGCTTGATGGTCAGTGCTAGTCCCGAGAATTCTTTGACTTCCGATTCAGAGGATGACGAATCTGACCAGGTGGCCTTCAGATTCTTGTGCTTGGAGGATTCTGGTTTCTTGTATTTTGGCTTTGCCCTTTCTTTCTCCTTTTTCTTTAGCTTTGGACAGTCATCTTTGATGTGTCCCTCTTCGTTGCAATTGTAGCAGCGAACCGTCCTCTTCTTTCGATGATGCCTCTGCGATTTAAATTTATTAGTACTAAAAAAGTTATTGAAGCGTCTTACCAGTAGTGCCGCTTCGGATTCGTCGACTGAGGCTTCGGAGTCAGAACTGTTTATCTTTGCCTTTAGGGCAATGTTCTGACTTGTCTTCTCTGCTCCGTTAGGTTCTGAAACTCGAGATTCGTGAAGTTCAAAAGTTGAAAATAATTGTTCTAACGTACTTACCTCGAGGTCCTTAGAGATGTAATACGCATCTACTAAGGAGGCCCACTCTGGAGTTCTCGGGAAGGCATTGAGCGCGTATCGAATGGAGTCCCGGTTGGTTACCTCTTCTCCAAGGTTCGTTAGTTGCGTTATTAGCTCCTTGATTCTCGCTTGGAGTTTGCTCTACCTTCTCGCCTTGGTTCATCTGGAGGTTCGTTAACTGGTTCCGGAGGATGTCGCGCTTCGCTAGTTTCGCTTCGGAGGTACCTTCGTGAAGTTCCAGGAATTTTTCCCAGAGATCTTTCGCGGAGTCGTAGCTTCCGATCCGGTTTACCTCGCTGAGTAGGTGGAACTCAGCCTTTCCGTTGGCGACGAAATCTGCTTGCTCCTTTTTGCTCCACGTGTTTTCTTCTTTGTCTTTAGGAGCTGCAAAACCATATTTCATAGTAATTAAAATATCAAAGTCTGTTTTAAAAAATACCTCCATTTTGCGCTTCCATGTGGCGAAGTCTCCGTCGAACTTCGGGGGATGGATGTTCACTCCGGCCATCGTCTTGATCGTAGTGCTTCAGTTGGCGGTTAGTCCTTCTGAGGCGATCAGGCTCTGATACCACTTGTTGGTGCAGCGGAGGCCGGCAAGAGAGGGGTGAATTGAAAACACAAAATAAAAATACCCTCCTCGGATTTCAACTCAATTAATGCAATAGTAAATAAGTAAAGGCAGAAATAAAATTAAACTAAGCAAGGAAATAGAAATTAAGTAGAAAACAGGATTTAACCTGGTTACAACCAAGGAGGTTGTTAATCCAGGGCAGTAAGAAAAAGCTCAGTAGAAAAATCTCCTTTGCTGAAGGCGGAGAAGCCTTTTACACTTTGGAAGCTTAGAACTATTGCTAGGAATGGCTACACAATGATTGCTTGAGTTGTTGTTGAATTCCTAGCTCCAGGGGCCTTTTTATAGCTCCTGGAAAGTCTATCTCGAGGGTCCAAGGCGCCTCCAACAAGGTTTAAGGCGCCTCCAACTCGATCTGCGGATAAAACTTTATCCGCAGCGCAAACGGTCAAACTGGACTGCTCAAGGCGCCTTAAACAATCATTCAAGGCGCCTTCAATGTGTTCAAGGCGCCTTCAATGTGTTTAAGGCGCCTTCAAGGTTACTGCTACAGTAATTTTTGCTACAGTAATTTCAGCCTCTTTTGTCTTCTTTTCTTCTCCTCTTTAGCTTCCGAAGCTCCGTTCTTTTGGGTGATTGCGACCAACCGGAATAGGGCTCACCCGAACCCAATTCCCGGCCTTCTCCTCGAGCAGCCTTCCGTCCCGGCTTAACGTCCCTCGAACGCCGCGCACGCTCTTCACGCCCACCGGAGTACTCTTCCGCAGCTCTCTCATCCTTCGGACGCACCGAGCCCGTCGGCTCCCTTCCCGTGCCGTCCTTCTCGCTAGCTGCGTCTTCCGCTCGACTTCCTGTGCTCCTAAGCTCCTGCACACTCAGACACAGGGATCAAATACAGCAGGACCTAACTAACTTGGTTGATCACATCAAAACTATCACGGGGTCCAACAATTTGCACCAACTTCCCTTGAAGTCTAGGGCACACGCTCGGAGCATATCCTCGAGTACCTGATTTACTCACTCCGTCTAACCATCTGTATGAGGATGGAAGGTTGTGCTAAACTTTAACTTGGTGCCCAATGCTGGCTGTACACACTCTTAGAAGTGTAATGTGAATCTCTGTCTGAAGTACTATCTCTGTCTGAAATGATGGTTCGTGGAACTCCATGCAGTCTGACAATCTCCTTGAGATACAACTGAGCTAGCTGCTCCATGGAGTAGGATATCCTGATAGCTAAGAAGTGGGCTGACTTAGTCAATCTGTCGACTGTTACCCAGATGGCATCAAAATCATTCGTGGTTCTGGGTAGTCCCACTCTGAAATCCATAGAAATATCCTCCCACTTCCATTCTGGGATCTGAATAGGCTGCAGAATTCCTCCTGATCTCTGGTGTTCTGCCTTGACCCTTTGGTAGGTCAGACAGGTACTAACATACCTAGCGATATATCTTTTCTTCCCAGGCCACCAAAAATGTTTCTTTAGGTCTTGGTACAATTTGGTGGAACTAGGATGCATCGCATAAGGAGTCCTGTGAGCCTCGTCTAGGATCTTCCTCCATAGTTCCTCCTGATCCAGAAAACATAGTCTGTCACCAAAATGTAATACCCCACTATCATATATTCGAAACTCTCCATTTTCTGATTCTGCTAACCCTTGCTTGATTTTCTGAATTTCAGGGTCCTGATCCTGAGCTGTCTGGATGTCACCAAGCAGGGTAGATACTAATGTCATAGTAGAGAGCTGCTAGGGATAGTAAGGTAGCACTGGATTTCTTGCTAAGTGCGTCTGCCACCTTATTAGCCTTTCCTGGGTGGTAGAGGATGTATATGTCATAGTCTTTGACCAGCTCGAGCCATCTGCGCTGTCGCATATTCAGATCCTTCTGAGTGAAGAAGTACTTCAAACTCTGATGATCTGTATACACTCTGCACTGAGCTCCATATAAGTAATGTCTCCAAATTTTGAGGGCGAAGACAACTGCTGCAAGATCAAGGTCATGAGTAGGGTAGTTTCTCTCATAGTCCTTGAGTTGTCTGGAGGCATAGGCGATCACCTTGCCATTTTGCATAAGTACTGCTCCTAGTCCCAATTTAGAGGCATCGCTGTAAATATCAAAGCTGTCTGTGTTTTCTGGCAGAGTCAAAATGGGTGCACTGGTCAATCTTCTTTTGAGCTCCATTAAGCTATTCTCACAGTCCTCTGTCCACTGAAATTTTCTGTTCTTCCTAGTAAGAGCTGTCAGTGGGGAGGCTATCTTGGAGAAGTCCTCTACAAATTTTCTGTAATAGCCTGCTAGTCCCAAAAAGCTTCTGATTTCACTGGCGTTCTTAGGTCTTTTCCAGTTACTCACAGCTTCTATCTTACTGGGGTCTACCATGACACCATCCTTGGAGATGATGTGACCTAAGAAGGATACCTGATCGAGCCAGAATTCACATTTCGTGAACTTGGCATACAGCTGGTTCTGCTGGAGAGTCTGCAATACTATTCTCAGGTGCTCTGTATGTTCTTCCTGAGTTTTGGAATAAATAAGAATGTCGTCGATGAACACGATAACAAACTTATCTAAGTATTCACTGAATACTCTGTTCATAAGGTCTATAAATGTAGCTGGAGCATTCGTCATACCAAAGGGCATGACTACGAACTCATAATGTCCATACCTGGTCCTGAAAGTGGTCTTGGGTATATCACCTTCTTTAACTCTCACTTGGTGATATCCCGACCTGTGGTCTATTTTTGAGAACACTGATGTGATGGATCGAAAGCGCTAGAGGGGGGGGTGAATAGCGCTCGTGGCTATTTTAACAATTAAACACAGAATAGAAACGCAGCGGAAAGTAAAATCAAACACACAGAGACGCAGGTGTTTTACTTCGTTCGGATCCTATGGCGACTCCTACTCGAAGGCCCGCGGTCCTTGACCGCTTTCGGTGGGCAACAACTATATATCGGAAAGATTACAATTAGAATTACAATTAATGCAATAAGTAAACTAATACCGACAACAAAAGATTGAAGAGTCTGAGCTTCGGGTTGTCGACGTCGAGTAGTAGCACTTCAAGGTTGTCTCGTTGGCAGCACTTCACAAAAGAAAGGTTGGAATTCGTTGTTCTTAGAAGTTGCACCTCAACTCTCCTTTTATATGCGGTTCCGGGCGCCTGGATCCCTTCCGGGCGCCTGGAGTGTGACGTGACCAACCAACTAGGATGCTCCACGTGGAGAAGTCGCGGCAGGGATAAAGTTTGGTCCCGGGCGCCCGGATCCATCCCGGGCGCCCGAACCACCTTTTTCCAGCAGATTCCTCTCCTGCAAAACAAGGTTAGTCCGAGCAAATACCCTGCAAGACAGTGTTAGAATCTGATAAAACATAGTAAAGAAGAACTGACAGTCTTCGGACTGTCCGAGTCTAACTTCGGATTCCCAACCGGAAACCCTAGGTCGACCCGACGCCTACTGTTCCCTCTACGGGAAACGCGTCCTAACCTACTCCCCTCAGGAGAGATTACCTGATGCCAGTCTGGTCCTCCAGACCGACTGGACTTTCCGCCTAGGGTTACCACCCCCTAGGACCTAGGGTTACCGCCCCCTAGGACCTAAGGTTACCGCCCCTTAGGGTTTTCCTCCACCTAGGGTTACCGCCCCCTAGGACCTAAGGTTACCGCCCCTTAGGGTTTTTCTCCACCTAGGGTTACCACCCCCTAGGACCTAAGGTTACCACCCCTTAGGGTTTTTCACCCGCCTAACCGCAGCTAGGACTTTCCTGAAACACTTATTCAAACGTATTAGATCACACACTAACTTAACTTTGAATCCGTTGCCATTATCAAAACTAAGGTTCGATCGTCGGATGCTTCCCGCACCAACAATCTCCCCCTTTTTGATAATGGCAACCGAAATTCAATGTTAAGTAAAAAATATGCAGTTATGTATAAGCACAAGAAACACGATAAGCGTGATAGCAAGATAAGCATAAACATAGCTCCCCCTTAATATAAGTTATTCTCTTTGAATTTTTTACTAATAGTCATAGCTCCCCCTTAATACAAGCTCCCTTTAAAATATTTTCTTTTTGAATTTCTCTACTCTCCCCCTTTGCCATATATCAAAAATGAGCTAGTTTTGAAAAACTTAACTTTTCAAGATAGAATTTAGCAAAAAACATTTTACCTTAGGCAAGGAGCAACTGAAAGGCAACACCTTAGAATTGATTTTGCTTGAATAGATATAGCAAAAAGGAGCTCTTTTCAACTTAGTGTGTTTTGAGGAGTTTCCAAAATTTTCACAGGAAAATTTTCAAAACACAATTTTCAACTTCAGAAATTTTCAAACAAAATTTTCAACTTTAGAAATTTTCAAACAAGAATTTTCAACTTCAGAAATTTTCTAACAAAGAGAAAAAAATTTTAAATAGAAGAGACTTGAAAGTCTTAAATTTGAAGAAGTTTTCGAAAAGCTGTTTAAGATAAATGAATTTCAAAGATACTTAAGGTAAAGGAGAAGCGTTAACCTTAGTGTTTAATAGTTTACAAATTTTATTTTAGTAAGGTATCAGAGCCCTAAGGTCCAAGCATGAGTTAAGATTTGTTTTGATCAGGTATCAGATCCCTTAAGTGCAAGCAACAATTAAATTATCTAATTGGTGTTGATCAGGTATCAGAGCCCTAAAGTACAAGTATGCTTAAGCTTAATATTTCCATTTCCTTTAGTTTGAGAGATACTTTTAGCTAACATAAGGTTATTTTTGTCTTTAACAAGTAACTAAGCAAATGTTTGTGATATCAGAACACTTTAAATTCTTAGTTTTTAAAGAGGGAGTTTAGCAAAAGAAATTTGATCAAGACTCAGTTTAGCTAAGATTTTTAAATTCAAAATACTTTTATCAAAGACTTAGCTAAACTTATGAAGATAATAGTTTTGTTAAGTATTTAACCTTAAAAAGACTTAGTTTTTTAAAAAAATTGTTTTGATGAAATTTTGAGAATGCTTTAAAAAATACTTAGCATTTTCAGCAAAACTTAGCATTTGAAAACAATTGCTTTGAGAGACACTTAGCTAATTTTTGTTTTTTTTTAAACTTTAAAAAAAATACTTAGCTAAATTTGAAAATACTTAGCTATATATTCAGCTTAAAACTGATTGCCTTGAGAAAACTTCTTGCCAAATAGCTAAGTTTAGAGTATAGTCTAACTAAGCTTAGTTAAAGAAGACTTGATTAAGTACTTAACTTGAAGAGGGTTTACATAAAGGCTTAGCTTTGAAAACATTCTAGAAGAGTTATAATTTAAAAGTCAGGTCATAAATAATTTCAATTTTAAAGTTAAGTTAAAAATAACCTGAATTTTTTAAGATAAGTAAAAAATAGTTTTTAATTTTGAGGTCAAGTTAAAATTTTATTTTAACGAAAAACTAATTTTAAAACCAATTTAAAATCACTTCCCCTTAATTAATGTCTTAATAAATTCTTTGAGTTCAGAAGTCCAAGTATGAGAGGTTAAAAAAACAATTTTCCTATCTTTCCATCTCACTCATTCTAGATAAACAAGCATGTTTAGCATATGAGTGAACGTGAGATGGAGTTAACATTTGCAATCATAATTGAGAATTAAAGATTTTTAAACCCTTTTTAAATTAACATTCTGAAATTAATTGAATAATATTTTGAAATGATTTTAAAAAAATTTAATGATTTTGAAATGCATTTTCAAAAGATTTTTGAAATGAATTTTCAAAATATTTTTCAAATAATTTTAAATGATTTTTTAAAAGAGTTTTTTCAAATAATTTTTAAAGGATTTTTAAAATTTGGTTTTAAAAGATTTTTAAATGATTTAAAAAGATTTTTCAAGTAATTTTGAAATTAAATTTTAAATTTGAATTAATTATCAGTTTGTTTTTAATTACTTAGTCATCTCACCCAATCTGAATTTTCAATCGAGGAATCCTATAATTTTTGTGAGATGAATTGAGGTTCAATTTAAGGGTCTGGTTTAACTTTGTATTAGATTCAGGTCTAGCTTTGGGTTCAACAAGTAAGCATTCTTTGGATAAAATTCTGGGCTATGGTGAGTCACAAGGAACTCATTAAAGTAACCATTCCTTCGAGGTTTTCCAAATAGTCCTACCCATTGAACTTAATACTAAACCTTGGTCTAACTAGTTAGGATCCATTTAAGGGTAGCTTCGGTCAGTTCCACTTGGCCAAATGCACCAGGTCGAAGCCATATCTTCCTAGACATGCGATGCCCAAGCTTTCCTAACTTACTATCATCCAAAAACTTCACCAGTACTGTATTTCAAGTTAAATCTAACCCTTTTAATCTATCCTTACTTACCCTGTCAGGTAATCTACTCTTGTTTGCCCATTTCGGGTAGATTAAGTTCGGTTACCCAGTCGGGTAAATAGATTTTGGAGTTGCCAGCTGTTCTGGACCCTCCTTCTATTTTGATTTTTGGATTTTTGAATTAATTTCGAATTTTTGAAATTGAATTTTAATAATTGATTTCGAATGTTGAATTTTGAATGATTAATTTCGAATTTTGAATTTTAAATTTTAATAATTAATTTCGAATTTGTATTTTGAATTTTAATAATTAATTTCAAATTTGAATTTTGAATAATTAATTTTGAATTTTAAATTTTGAGTTTTAGATTAATTTCGAATTTTGAATTTTGATTTATTTTGAATTTTGAATTTTGAATTTTGATTTATTTTGAATTTTGAATTTAAAATTTATTTTGAATTTTGAATTTAAAATTTATTTTGAATTTAAATTATGTTCTTAATATTATTTTTCTATTAGCTCCCCCTGGATCATAGCCTCGATATGGTCTATCGAAGTAATAGACTTGATCCTTGGGGACCCAATAGTGATCATTTCCAACTTGATTAACCAAGTTGGATTTTGGCACCCATGCTTGGACAATTTTTCTATTATTTCTATTAACTAGCGATAAATATGATTTGTATTTTATTTTAGTTTTAAATCCAAGTCCAGTTTTGTTGTAAACGGCTCGCTGTTTTCCAAGAATCAGATCCAGATTCTTGGAGCCCAAGGTGAACCGTTCCAACGTGTCCTTGAGTTCTTTAATTTGAGCTTTCAAATTGGAATTTTCTTCCTCAAGTTGTTGGACTTGAGTTGAACTTCCAATTTGAACTGACTCATTTAAAGAGCTCGAGTCAGTCGCTTCCTTAAGGGTTGTTACCTCTTTTTGGAGCGACTTAACCCGGACGTTGGATTTAGCCAACTTTTTTACTAAGTAAGGTAATAATTCATGCAAGTTATCTAATTGAAATTCTGCGAGTAGTGAACTTACAGTGGGTTTTGGTCCTTCGGAAACGAATGCGGATTCGTGGCTTCGATCAGACTCAGTCTCGGATTCGCTCTCGGTTTCTGACTCATACTCGGACTCAGTTTCCGCCACGGTTGCTTGTACTGGTAGAGCGAGGAAGCTCATCGGTTCTTCTTCGTCGGACCCGGATTCATCTGAAGACTCGGACCATATCTTTTCCTCTGTCTTACTTGTACCTGCAACCATCGTAATACCTTCCTCGACCGGAATAGCATTAGTCTGCTCAAATAATTTATTTATTAAAACATGGTTACTTGTTTTTGTATCAGGAATACCTTCGTGTAACTCAATCAGATTCTCCCACAGCTCCTTGGCACTTGAGAATGGGCCGGCGCGATTCAGTTCCTTATTTGTTAAGTCGCACTGAAGTGTATACGTTGCTTTTGCGTTTGCTTCTACCTTTTTGATAAGGTTCGCGTCCCAGTTCTCGTACGGTAGTGGCTTGCCAGCGCCGTTAGTTGGCAGTTGAAGCCCGGTTTTGACGATCATCCAGACTTCAAAGTGAGTCTGGAGATACGCCTCCATCCGACCCTTCCAATCTCCAAAATTATCTCCGGAGAAGAGCGGTGGGCGAGCAGTGTTGTAGCCTTCTTGATGGGTCATCTTAGAAAGACAATCTCGCAAAATAAACACAATAAAACTTGTTCCAAGACTTAGTCTTGGATTAGTAGTGCGGGAGAGAAATAAAAATAGTAATTCAGGAATTTTGAGAAAAATTAATAAAATATTATTAAAATAATATTAAAATAATATTAAAAAAATATTACTACAAATTTTTGAAAATGCAATATTTTGTTAATTTCAACCAATGGTGAAAAGATGAAAATTAATTTTTCAAAAACAGTTTTGGAGGGAAAAACGAAAGGCGTAAGGTTAAAAATATAACCTATATAAACGACAAAGCCACGAAAAATGCTTGAATGGTGGTTGCACCAATTCAAAGCGACCCCGCTCTGATACCAATTGATGGATCGAAAGCGCTAGAGGGGGGGTGAATAGCGCTCGTGGCTATTTTAACGATTAAACACAGAATAGAAACGCAGCGGAAAGTAAAATCAAACACACAGAGACGCAGGTGTTTTACTTCGTTCGGAGCCTATGGCGACTCCTACTCGAAGGCCCGCGGTCCTTGACCGCTTTCGGTGGGCAACAACTATATATCGGAAAGATTACAATTAGAATTACAATTAATGCAATAAGTAAACTAATACCGACAACAAAAGATTGAAGAGTCTGAGCTTCGGGTTGTCGACGTCGAGTAGTAGCACTTCAAGGTCGTCTCGTTGGCAGCACTTCACAAAAGAAAGCTTGGAATTCGTTGTTCTTTGAAGCTGCACCTCAACCCTCCTTTTATATGCGGTTCCGGGCGCCTGGAGTGTGACGTGGCCAACCAACTAGGATGCTCCACGTGGCGAAGTCACGGCAGGGATAAAGTTTGGTCCCGGGCGCCCGGACCTATTCCGGGCGCCCGGACCTCCGAGCGCCCGGATCCATCCCGGGCGCCCGGACCACCTTTTTCCAGCAGATTCCTCTCCTGCAAAATAAGGTTAGTCCGAGCAAATACCCTGCAAGACAGTGTTAGAATCTGATAAAACATAGTAAAGAAGAACTGACAGTCTTCGGACTGTCCGAGTCTGACTTCGGATTCCCAACCGGAAACCCTAGGTCGACCCGACGCCTACTGTTCCCTCTATGGGGAATGCGTCCTCACCTACTCCCCTTAGGAGAGATTACTTGATGCCAGTCCGGTCCTCCAGACCGACTGGACTTTCCGCCTAGGGTTACCACCCCCTAGGACCTAGGGTTACCGCCCCCTAGGGTTTTTCTCCACCTAGGGTTACCGTCCCCTAGGACCTAAGGTTACCGCCCCTTAGGGTTTTCCTCCACCTAGGGTTACCGCCCCCTAGGACCTAAGGTTACCGCCCCTTAGGGTTTTTCTCCACCTAGGGTTACCACCCCCTAGGACCTAAGGTTACCACCCCTTAGGGTTTTTCACCTGCCTAACCGCAGCTAGGACTTTCCTGAAACACTTATTCAAACGTATTAGATCACACACTAACTTAACTTTGAATCCTTTGCCATTATCAAAACTAAGGTTCGATCGTCGGATGCTTCCCGCACCAACATGATGCTCCCTTTAGCTGATCAAACAGGTCATCTATCCTAGGAAGAGGATACCTGTTCTTATTCATGACTTGGTTTAGTGCTCGATAGTCTATACACAGGCGCATGCTCCCGTCCTTCTTCTTCACGAACAATACAGGCGCTCCCCATGGTGAGTGACTAGAGCGTATGAAGCCCTTGTCGACCAGCTCCTGTAGTTGCTCCTGAAGTTCCTTCAGTTCTACTGGAGCCATGCGGTAGGGGGCCTTGGAGATGGGATTCGTACCGGGGATAAGTTCTATCTCAAATTCAATCTCCCTGTCTGGTGCTAGGCCTGGTAACTCCTCAAGGAAGACTGCTGGGTAGTCACGTATGACTCGGACCTCCTCTAGCTTTTGGTCCTTGTCCTGATTGGTACTGACTACATGTGCTAGAAATCCTGTACATCCTGAATCCAGTAATTTCTGTGCTTTCAGAGCTGAGAGAAACTTCTTGGCCTTCCTCTTTGGTTCTCCGATGTACCCAAACTGCACTCCTGCTTCGGGTTGGAATACAACTCTCTGTTTACGGCATTCTATGGAGGCGCCGTACTTGATCAGAAAGTCCATTCCCAAAATGACATCATAATCAGCCATATCTAGCACGATCAGATCACTATAGAGTTTTCTGTCCACTATAATGACTGGCACTGCTCGGAGCCAGTGTGTAGATGTCATGATTTCTCCTTAAGGTAGTGTTGTCAAAAACTGACCACTAAGTACCTCTGGAGACCTTGCTAACATTTCGGCGAATTTCCTGGATATATAAGAATGGGTTGCCCCCAGTATCGAATAAGACAGTTGCACTTTGCTGTAACATACTAATCTGACCTGTAACAACTGTCGAGGCATTCACTACGTCTTCTCTGATGAGTGAGTAGATCCTCGCGTTCGTCGTGGCTGAGGGGGCTTCTAATCGGCCCTGACTGATGTGTGGTCCATCTATAGTAGCCTGCATCTGATATAACTGTGTTGGGTTACCTCCGTACTGAATCGGCTGTGGTGGAGGAACACTGGTCTTGTTCGGGCATTGTTTAGCCATATGCCCTTCCTGGCCACATTCGAAGCATCGTCGCATGCCCTTGTGACAAACTCCTGGGTGGAATTTCCCACAAGTAGAACACTTGGGATAACTAGGTTGTTTACTAGCTGGTCCTCCTTTTGGGTAACTCCCTGATTTAAGTTTGTGACTGGAGTTCCCTTTCCAGTTAGAGTTGTGGCCCTGGTGTTTCTGAGTACCTGAGCCTCCTTGGCCCTTAGGCTCTGAAATGGCTTGCTTCTACTGTTTGATGCTATTTTGGTAATGCTCGGTGGTCAGAGCACTACTTACCAGTTCTTCAGTAGTTTGCGGCTTATGGACACCGCTGGCCACATTCAGTGTTATTTCCGGCCTTAGCATTTTGAGCATCAACCAGACTCATTCTCTTTCAGTGCTGACTAATTCGGGGCATAGACGAGCCAGTCTGTTGAATTTCTTCACGGCCTCCTCAACTGAAAGGTTGCCCTGACGAAATTCAGTGAACTCGTCGTAGTGGCAGTTTGTGACCCGCATGTGAAAGAATTCCTCGAAGAATTCTCTCTCGAAGTCTGCCCATGTCATATGGTTCACCGGACGCTTCACCTTGATCCGCTCCCACCACATGCGTGCGCCCCCTGCCAGGCAGAAGGAGGCGCATTTCACCTTTTCATACTCTGGCCAGTCCAAAAGCTCCATCGTACTCTCCAGTGTTTTGAACCAGGCTTGGGCATCCCATGGTTCACTGGTGCCTGAGAAATTCTCGGGCTTGATTTTCTGCCACTGAATCAGATAGGCTTCTCTCCTTGCCCCTGCTGCTGGGGCTACTGATGCTGCAGGTTGGACTGGTGGAACCTCTATCACTACTGGGGTTACTAGGTTAGGTTCTGGAGTAACAGTGGGAGTGTTCTGCTGATTAGCCCTTAGGGTGGCTATCTCGTGTTGCTGTTCAGCTAGTTGCTTCTATAACTGAGCCACTACCTCTGCAAGGTCTGGGGGAGGCACTGAGCTGTTTGCCTTATGCTGGGGCTCAGTAGCTGGTGTCTTTCTAGATGGGCGCCCTCGTACCATTTTCTAAGGAAATAAAGGACATACATAACTAATACAATCATAGGTACATGACTACTATTATCACGTTAGATGTTATCATATATCAACAAGCTTTAGTTATCTATAAACATGAAAGCAGCACATAAATAAAGTGAGAGGTGTTCTTACTTGGAAGCTGCAGGTTCAATGCTGATGTGTGTGTCAGGAAGTATGGAACTTGCTCTGATACCACTCTGTAACGCTCCGCCTCCTACTGTCTAGACTGTAAGGTCGGGGGTTACAATCATTAGGCTAAACTGAACTATAAGGTGCGGAAAAGTTGAACTAATTAAAACTCTATACTATTTACTATAAAATCTAAAATTTATATTCAGAATACATTTCTGAAGTTATACATATGCTAAGGAAGGGAACCTAAACTTTCTATTTGATCCAAAAGCTGAAAGCAGACACTTCTAGCTGAAATCAGACCTTCCAATCGATCGGCTGATCGATTGGAGTGGTTTAATCGATCTGCTGGTCGATCCAACGTGCTACTGTGCACGGAAGTCCCGTCTGGATCGATCGGCTGATCGATCCAGTCTGGCTAATCGATCCAGAGATCGATTCAGAAGCTCTCTGTTCGTGGGATTTAAATTCCCGATCGATCGGCTGATCGATCCATGGCCGATCGATCAGCTGATCGACTCATCAGCTCTCTGTACGCGGCAGATCGTGGTTCGATCGATCGGCTGATCGATCGAGGGCTCCTCAATTGATCAGCGGATCGACTCAATGGCATTCTGTACACGGGGACTTCTTCCAATCGATCAGCTGATCGATTGAGGACTCCTCAATCGATTGGCTGATCGATTGGGTTTCTGATTTCTTTAGAAATTAGACCCAACCTCGTACAGGACCTTCAGAAATCAATAAAAGACACCACACTACTACTAGGCATGTCAGTACTCATGGTTAGCTATCTAATATCCAGACAATGAGTAATCTAAGCATAACTTTCATAATTCAAGACACTTAAACATCTAAAGTTACAGAAAAGTAACTAAAAACATAAATACTAAATCTTTTGGTGGGCTATTTCCCAAGCATCCTTATTCCAAGTTCCTTCTCACACACATCCAGTCGCATTGCCCTCCAACCTCCGATAATCCATCTTTCCTTTATCTTTATCTGCAGTATAAGGAAAATGAAACTATAAGCTTGGGAGCTTAGTAAGAAACCATCTACCTCACAAAACATGCATTCGAAGAAATCGTGTTTTCAAAGGATGCTATTCGAAATACATGCTAATGATCATGCTGAAAACGCTAAAACATAGCATATCGACAAATGAGTCATGCTAAACAAATACTGAACAAAAGCTATTCATTGTATCGGCAAGCTAACTAAATCAATACATAAGCTAAGCTAGTTGTTATAACAATAAGAAACTAAACCGAAGCTAAGCTGTATTCACATATCAGGTTTATGAAGTTTGAAAACTATTTTCATAAGTAGATAAAAATACTAAACATGCTGCTAATGGGCCCAGCAACTGTACTTGCTGTGCGCGCTTCCCTAACTAGGCCCGAGGTAGCAAGTCCCGAATCTAGTAGGGTACTAGGTTATCTAAACCTAGGGACGACTATGGGAGCCCAATCCAAGGAAAACTGAAGTCCAGTACAGTGCCACTGATAAAGTAAAATACTGATTTTTAATCTAATTTATTTTGTCTTGTTCTGACTAGGTTATCTGAACCTAGAACTAGGTTATCTGAACCTAGAGGCGACTATGGGAGCCCACCCATTGGACCGTAGTCCCATATAGACTGAAGCAAGACTATGCATGCTATTAAAATGCATCTAAGACATTTTACTGAGCGGTTAAAATGCCTACTGTAGCACATATCTGTACTAGTCATTTTATCGAGCACCTGGTGTGCTCTAACTTTACATATGGCTGCACTAAAATAATAAAAGTGAACTAGGACTATTAAAGCATACAATTAGCTACTTATACTGCAGGTGAGGGGTTACTTACATCTTACGCTAACTTTCCTTACAATCCGATCGCTAGATTTCCGGAGAAGAAGATTGTTTCGACGATCTTCCTACGTCTATGCGTTCTTCTCGTGGAGAGGAGTGTCCTCGTATCGGAGACATCGCCAGGAGGTGCTCCTACAACCCTAGGGATGAAACCCTAGGTCTTTTGGGCTTGTGCGCCGAGAGGATGAGGAGAAGAGGGGCGGCGTCGGGTGAGGGTGAGGGAGAAGAGAATTGCCGATCAAAAATAACAACTCTCCACTTAATTTTCCTATTTATATTAAGTGATTAATACACCCCAACTAAACCTTAAGTATAATTGTTCTCCTCTTCTTTCAGCACACCCTTGCTGGGGCCCCTTGGTTACTAGGGTCATTTATAAGTCGTAGAGTCTAATAGGTCTCGGGTTCAATTCCCGCTTAGGCTATTTTACATTTTTATTTAATTTTGCTACTTCTGCTACTCCAAAAATTCTATAAAAATATTCTAAAATTCCAGAAAAATAATAGAATATTTCTAAAATTAATTTGAGAATTTTTGGGCGTTACTCTAGTTAACAACATAACAATGCTAGAGAAATCCCTCTACAAATCTTTGGTAATATCCAGCCAGACCAAGGAAGTTATGAGTCTCCTGTATAGACTTCGGCTACTCCCAACTGGTAACAACTTCTATCTCCTATTGACCCACTGATATGCCTCTGCTCGAGACAATATGTCCCTAGAATTTCCACAGAAGATAACCCAATATGTGCATTTACTAAACTTCGTATAAAGATGTTCTCGTCAAAGCATCTTCAGAAGTATGCGAAGATATTGTTCGTGATCCACCTCGGACCAGGTATATATCACAACATCCTCAATGAAGACAATGACAATTGATCCAAATTCCCTAGAAATACCAGATTCATCGAGTCCATAAAAACATCTTAGACACTGATAAACTTAAATGATGATACCAAGGCCCCATAATGTTCGTACAATAAGCATACTCAACCGTAAGATCACTAGCAACAAGTATGTAATCTAATCACCAACTATAAATCACCAACTCCATAGATATCATAGACATGCTACTCCTCATATCACCATCAATAACAAATACCATATAATACACTATCAAGTCAAATATCCACTAATAAATCATCAAAAGATAACATATCACCATATCTGATCTCACAATATCCATCAATCTCCAATCCTCAACATCAATCAAACCTGGTAATTTCCCAGTGACCAATTCTCATAATGTGTGTACTATCAAGATATAGAAATATATCACCATCCTACCTAGGATGTATGACTATTGAAGTCTAAAAGATATCCTTTGACTTCTTGATCGATAATCAACAACTCTCCAAATGGTAAAGATACGATCAATCCAAAAGATATGATTATTAAAAAAAACTCTACTAATCCTATCCAAAAATGTTCAAAGAATATGCCAAATCTCTTCCTTCAGATACTCAAATATCCACAGTAAAGGAATAATAATGCAAACTCCAAAGAGTCACTCAACCTCCTACTGAAAGTCTACCCATCAGATAATATCATCAAAAATCTCATAATCATACCCGTAAAATGCCCTCCAATAACTATCATCAAAATGTTGAACACTCTGATCTGAGAATAATGTTAGCTGAGTTTACTAACCACTATCTTGTAACACAACATACTATAATTGCTCCACTTGAGGTTAAGAAACCTCTAGTGACAAGCCATGCACACAAGGGTAGAGGAGCACTATCACCAAATAGCTAACCGACATAACTGTAGATCATCGCTCTACTCCTCGAAGATCATTATCTGAAGCTTCCCCTCATTAACAGTTGGATTTAATAGTGTTATTCAACTAGCACCACATTCTCCACATCATTACGAGTCATATATCTATATGTACCACTAAGGATATCTACCCATATCCGATCGGTCCATGAGTCAGGATCTCCCATAGAACAACATTAGGTGAGTCGACTAACCATCACCTTATAAACCATCATACCATGATTCCTCCTTTTCTGGTTCAAGAACTCCTAACAAGCTATACCGAAGGAGGTAGAGAAATTCTTTCCTCGAGAGCATCTTAGAATCATCAACAAGAGATGCTCTACTCCCATAAGTCATCTTCTACATTTTCCTTCACGTGGTGCCTAATCACATAAAGGATAAGCAGCTAACATCATCTTTTCCGCACCAGTACAAATAATATATCTAAATGTACTCTCTAATTTATACATCCTATAACGGTTGTATCCCCTAAGTGTTAACCAACTAGCTCTACACTTTTCCACATCAGTGGGGTCAACTAACTGAATGTACTTTCTATGTTACCCAATCAGGTACATATAATCCATGGTCAAAGTCCCCATGGAATAGGATACATCTATCCTCTATAGACTAGTCAAGCCAACAATAGTATGTAGCTAATTCAGTCCATTCTACATCTATACAAGCCATGTACTCCAATGGACCTTCTATGTTATCTAACCAAACACAAACAACCTAAAGATCGGAATCTCCATGAAATAGGATAAGTCGGTCCCCTACCGATCGAGCTAATAAGAGTAAATCAGTCCTCTACTAACTAAACCAACAAGAATGAATTAGTCCTCTACTGACCAAACCAACAAAAATAAATCGATCCTCTACTGACCGAACCAACATGAGTAAATCGATACTCTACTAATCGAGCCAACATGATATTTAGCAGATATTACCCACTACCTAACTAGTAATAGTAAAAACTAGTAGTACTGGTGGTATGGTAGAAGAAATCCCATGAGACTGTAATTCCCTAATCTCTAGTAGGAATTGATAGACCTAAACAGTGGCTGACCCAACACATGCCATACATGCTACAAATAACTAGACAAGTAGCAACAGAAGTGTATGATAACAGTACACAAACATACATCCTATAGCTTGGAGATATCCTATCGTTGCCTAGTCCCAAAACTTGAAAGCCACATCGAGGAGACAAATCATGAAAATCCAAAAATATGATAAAATAGGTCTCATAAACCTGTGGCTCTGATACCAATAAATTGTCACGTCCCAAAAGTAAGGTTGTCCGATGAAAATCAAACAACACCTTCCCTATAGTAGTGACAAATGAACCAGTATATATTACCATAAGGCTACTCACAAGCTATCAATAGCCCACACGACAGGAACATACACAACCACGTAGTTATATACACAACCCACATGGCTGAAACAAAAAGAACATAACCACGTAGTTGTATAATAAGCAACCCACACAACTGTACTAAAAACACAGTGGAAGACATAAGCAAAATATAAAAATAATACAACTAACTGTAAGTCAACCCGACTTGACACAACAAGTACATAACCGAATAAAAGGACACCACAAGTACAGAAATCCATACAGAAAGTACATAATACAAATACAAATACAAAACTAATAATATAAATGGAAGCAATAACAATAGAAGTCGCTCAATGTGACATGAAACTGGAGGACAGGATCTCTAGGCAACTCCATAAATCCTTTACCTACTACCTAGTGAAAGAAACTAGTTTATGGGGTGGTGAGTGCTGGGGCTCAGTGGGTAATAGAAAAATAGTGCATGAACATAATAAAAAACTACAGATACAAAGGTATACAATCTCATAAGAAAAATAGCAGATACTACAGTGATGTCATAGTAAATGTCCATACCTGAAATCAGGGATAGTAATAGTAGGTCAGGGATAGTGAGGAATCTGCCATAGTACTACTCATAACCACAAGGGTTGTTAGTGAGCTATATACATACTACTAGCAAGTATGCCAATGTCTAAGCACATACAACAGGTATATAACTCAACATATGTAAGCATATCCCATAGATATAGTAAAAGACTGCATAAGTAAACAAACAGTAGAAAAAAGCAAGTATAATAACAAAAGTGTATGCACAGATGGTCACTCCTGCCCACCCCTCTACACCATGACCCCTATATGGTCGAGAGGTCAGGTCAGTGGCAACTGTACACCACTCCAGCTACCACTACTCTCGAGTGGTCGAGGGAACAGTTGCATAGTAGCTAACTAGCCGCGTAGTGACGGGGGTCCCTACTGCTCGCAACTCCAGCTATCACTACCCATGAGTGAGCGAGTGGGAGCACGATAGGACAAGCGACATCTGCTCCAGCTATCACTACCCATGAGTGGCCGAGCGTGCGACCCTAGTCAACGACCCTCTCAACAACAAGGGAGACATGGTCGCTGGCATGTATGCAATGATATGATGCGCAAGATGCAACAATCATATATACCATGCTTACTTGCTTTGAATGTTGTTTATTTACATACCTTATTGAGCATGATGGCTTCATGTAGCATATATATATAAATCAAGTATGCTACATGAAGCCAGCATGCTCAGTAAGGTATGTAAATAAACAACATTCAAAGCAAGTAAGCATCGTATCTAGTATCTGCTAAATATCATAGATGACAACGTGAGACTGTATAGATATAGAATCAAGTATCTTAAAGATTGAGTGGATAAGCATCAAGCACAGGAAAAGAAACATGAGTGGAGTCAAGGTAAATACATCAACTATCTAAATATATAGCTTATGCACTAAGGTCAAAGTACTAAAGAGACAAAGCAGGAAGTACCCGCCTTTATCTGTCTATCGTGATAAACCAATCCCACGTCGAGACGCTCATCGGGAATCAACGTCCTTCAAATCATATACTGTACAGTTTAGCTAATCACATAAGCAACAACTAGCTAAACCCAAAGATCCAAACCCATAGGAAAACCCCTTTTCAAATTGATTATAAATTATCCTTAATGATTAGCTTCAATTAATCTCATCCATGAAACCTTAATTACAATCCATTCAATACTGCCAACAAGAAACCATATAAATCCAACCCATCACCACTAATCACAATATCAATCCTAATCCACTAATCAATCTAAGTTTATCAACCAAGTATAGATTAATCAACTCAACACAACTAATCAAACTCCGTAATCAATTAGATTATATAGTTCTACTATTCCACCTTCACACATGATTTATTTTAAGCACAATCAATCCAAAATTACTTAATCAATTCCTACAATCCATTAACCCATCAATCAATCCATTGTATCATCTACTAAACATCATGTATCAACCCTATATAATTAATCCACCTCAATTAATTCAATCCACCATCAATCACCACTATTCTAATTCAATGTAGAAATGAATTCAACTTGCAACTCACCCAATCTGGATGTGCAATTGTTGCTCCACTGCAGATGGTTGATCCACTACAGATGCAGTTGGCTACCGAAAAATGTGGCTGGAGTTTGGTGAGACTGCTGACCCCTAAGTCAAACACCTCAAATCATCACCAAAAGTAGATCCACTCTCAAATCATCTACGTGAGATTATTAGTTACCTCCAATGTGACAGCAAGCAACAGGGTTCTTCGGTGATCAGTACTCCTTAGAGGTTCCAGTTGGAAGCTTCTCATCAGACCAAGAGGTGAGGGCCAGTGTTAGTCCTGGAGGTAGATGGGTGGCCGGAGGGTGATATTTGGTGGCTGAGCATGCCACTCATGGCTATATACCAGCTGGAGAGAATCAGGTGTGAGGAAACTCGGTCTCCAGCCAAGGTTGGTTGGAGTAGTGAGCTCTAGTGGTTAAAACCATAGCACACAGGTGTGGTGACAAGGAATTGAAGATAGGGCTTGGATCCCTCTCCTCTTGATCAGAAATCAGCCCGCGCCGGAGTTGCGATTTGGGAGGAAGACGACTGGATGGATCTAGGGCAATGGATGGAGGAAATGAGAAGCTTAACCGTCGGTGGTGTCGGCGCGATCAGGATCTTCGCGGCCAGGAGGCGACGGGTAGAGGAGAGGAAGTCAGGGAGGGGAGGAAGAGAACGAAAACGACATTTAATACTTAGGGCACTGTATTATATATATACGGAGCTTTAAACAACTTAAGCTTAAGTTATTTTCTCAATCAACTCCTACTTAATGGTTAATCCAAATAGGTTTTCTCTTAGACCAATATGTCCCCTTAAACTGTCATACAGACTCCATTTAAATTAAGAAAAATTTCTATAAATTCCTAAACAATCCAATAAGGTTATTCCTCTGATAACACTTATTATTTAATTACAGGATTTTACAGAAAGCATACCTAACCATGCAAGTAGAACTCAAACAATTTTATATACCTAAAAATGAAATTCATCATCTAAAATCAAATCCAACTAAATCTATTAATTCAAACCTAAACCTAAAATGTAAAATGAAGTCAAACATTCAAACTCAAATAGAAAAAATAAATCAAATTTAAAATCAAGTTACGATCAAGTTTATTATAACTATAAAAATAATTGACATAAACCTAAAACCTAAACACAAATTTAACAATTCAGGGGGAGGCATCAAATTACTTAGCATCTCTAAAAATAATAGCTTACCCAGCTGTATAATTAGGACTAGCTTAAATAGGGATAATAGTTTAACTTGACAAATAGCACTGGAGAAGTTTTAGATGATAGTAGGTTAGGGAAACTATGTCTATGCATGTCTAAGAAGATATGGCTTCGACCTAGTGCATTTGGTATAGTGGAACTGATTGAAGCTATCCCTTACTAATCTTAGCTGGTTAGACCAAAGTTTTATTATTAAGTTCAGTGGATAGGACTATTTGAAAATTTTCAAAGGCATGGTTACTCTAATAATGTCTAGGTGACTCACCACAGCTTAGAAGTTTATTCAAAGAATGTTTGTTTGTTAAACCCAAAGCTAAACTTAAATCTAACACAAGTTAAACCAAATCCTGAAATTCAACATAACTCATCTTACAAAATCATAGGATCCCTTTTGTCTGAAAGTTTAGACTGGTGAGATGAATAAGGTTAAATTAAAGTAAATAAAATTAAGCTATGATTAATTCTAATTAATCAATATGAAATTCAATGATCATACTAATTTTTGAAAACTAAGATCTTAGGGGGATGATGCTTATTCGGTTAATTTTCAAATTCTAGGAAAACTATTTACTTTTTCTAAAAATTTCCCTTTTTCTCTAGTGTTGCAAAAATTATTTTAGCTTTAGTCTACATCGAACCCATAGAAAGCATATTCCTATATATCTAAGAATCGACCATCTCACAAAAACATTAGGTTCACCTTGAGTGTATATTCAAAAACATAGAATAGTGTGAGATGTATAGGCCTCTTACCTGGACTTCAAATGCTTATATCAGTGCATCAACATAAGTCTGGGTGAAAATACAATAGTACATTAATCAAGTTAAGTAGTCCTTTTTCAATAAATTCTAACGGGGCATTAATACTTAACTTGACTAACCAAGTAAATACTACTATCTTTTGGTAGTAAGTTAGTAACTAAAGGTTAGACATTTAAGGATTAATTTTAGATGAGTACTTTTAAACTAAGTTTTTTTTTATGTTAAATTGTTATTAATTAAATATTATGTAGTCAAGACCATAAATTAATCTTCACCAAAAATTAATTTTTCATTAACTTAATTATAAACTAATTAAATTACTAAACGATTTAATTAATATTCACCATAAATTAATTCTTAATTTAAATTAATTTTTAATTAACTTAATTATAAACTAATTATATTACTAAACAACTTAATTAATCTTTACCATAAATTAATTCTTAACATAAATTAATTAACTTAATCATTAAACAATGTAACTAATTAAATTACTTATTAAACAAGTTAATTAGTCTTTACCATAAATCAATTCTTAACTCAAATTATCTTATCTAACTTAATTTCTTAAACAACTTATTTAATTAACTTAAATTAACTTTTTAATTAATTTTAACTTAAATAAATCTCTTTCTTAACTTAAATAAACCTATAACTTAAATCAATTTTTCAACAATCATCTTAAATTATTTTTTAACAACTTAATTAAATTTTAAATAATCTAATTTTCAACTTAATTAATGTTTTACTTAAATTAATCTCTCACCCATCCAATTAAGTATTTAACTTCAATTAATTTTTAACTTAAATAAACTTTTAACTTAGATTAATTTTTTAATGATTTTTGCACTTAAATTTTGAACAACCAAAATTAATTTTTTCTCCTAACTTAAAATTAAAATTTTTTAAAACAATTCAATTAATTTTTTTTTAACTCAACTTTCACAAAAAAAACATAACCCAAACCAGGGGTGGGCGCCCCTAGTATAGGACTCCAGGCGCTAGGACAGGGTCCGGACGCCCAAATGAGGCCCGAGCGTCCCACCCAGCCACTGAGTCCAAGCGCCTGGACAAACAGTCTGGGTGCCCGGATCGACCTATATAAGGGGGTTAGCAGGCACCCCCTCCCTTACCCCTCTCCCTTTTCTCTTTTGCAAAAGCTCCTCATTAGGCTTTACAGCAAAAGCAAAATAAAAGGGAAAAATAAAATTTTTTCACGGTTCCAAAGTCATCACTGCGAATCAACCGAGGTCGTCAGTTCTATTATAAATATTCATGATGTGTCAGTAATATTTTAATTCTAAACTTTATTTTATTTGGTTTACTTTCTTTAGCATTTTATTTTTAGGATGTTTTTATTAATTAGGAAATGATTCCATCCTGGTGCTTGCTTCAACTGCTAGTGCGGACCCTAAGTTTCCCACCGATGAACTTAGGACTCGATTTCCTCTACTATCTATGTTCCTTTACTGTCTAGATATCTAGATAGGTATTTTTTTCATGCGTTCAAGCATTCCCGCTGTCGAGGTTATTGATTATTATAGCTTGCAGCATTTAGTTTATTGTTCTAGTTCAGTCAACATAGGTTTATGTGCTGAACTGTATAACAACTTAATTAGAGTTGATGATCTTACCTATATCATCAGGGTCGTCGGTACGGATGTTACGTTATACCCTACTATCATCCGGGACTTTTTAGGATTACAACCATCCGCATATCCCTTCCAGTGCTACCCCCTCGGGATCCACCACTTGGCGATCTCTATTCACATATTACACTCGATACGATCTATCCGTATTTTTTAAGGATCAACGTATACCGACTGTGCCCCTATTTCGATAAGTCACCCTTCGACTCTAGGACTATGCCCTTTATAAGGTCTTAGTCACATGCATTTTACCTCTGACCACTCGCGACGTAGCGATGATGTGCCCTTTTCATTCATTTCTTCTTTATGCATTATATCAAAGATTAGACAAAGATATTAGTTTGTACATATTTCATACCATCATCTACTCATCAGGTATTACCACTAGTCGATGAATTCATAGGCCATATTGTCATATTTTGACCACCTATACATAGCCTCATTGGGCATTGATGTCACCACAGGTGATGTCAGAGCCCTAAATGAGTTTGATATAGAAGGTGCTAGGAACTTCTCCTTAGCTGGTGTATATATAAATGATGAGGGTGTCCTATCCTAGAGGAGAGAGGCCCAGCACCAGCCTGACCCAGCCACCAGCCACCAGCCTCCACCTCATCTGACAGCTCAGCCCTGACCTGATCTTGTGGCCCAAGATCAACCTGATCCAGCTCTAAGAAAGGAGACAGAGCTAGCTAAGTACATCGCCGATCTTTTTGGGTTGCTCACCCCTCCAATCCCTCATATGTTAGACGACAGAGTTACCGGACTTGAGGAATCCATAACGAGTCTTTGACGGGAGGTCTCCAGCCTTCGACAGGACGTCTCCTGTAACACTCGTAAATTTTCTCTATTCTAAAAGGGTAAAAAGAAATAGAAGAAGAGAAAAGAAATAAAAATATATTCATAAATGGTCCGGGCAAAGATTTAAACTTGAGACCTCTTAGTTGAGATTAGTTTTAGTTGCCATTAGGGTGGTGGTAAAGCATCACATTGGTAATAGGAAACAATTCCTTATAAACAGATTTTGTGTGAAGAGATGTTTCAACTTCCACTTAGTATAAAAAGGAAATTAAGAGGCTAAAAACCTAACTCTTGATTCCCTTTCTTCCTCCCTAGCTGAATTCCCTCTCCCCTCTTTTCATTTTTCGGCCAAGAACCCTAGGGTTCAAAATTTCCAAAGCTTTTCAAGAAAAGAACCTAAGAGGAGGCTTCCCCACGAGGATTAGTACGTGGGAGAGGAGAAATCCGGAGACCAAGGCATATAAGGGAGGCTTATTCACCCAAAATCCTAGTGGTATAATCGTAAGGAATAGCGAAAGGATGTAAGTATCTCTCACCTGTAGTATAAGTTGCTTTAAAGATGCATTTGTAATGTCTTTTATGCATGATTTAGAAGATGCATGTTGAAATATGCTTTAGACGTGTTAAGGAAGAAGCATGTCATGTTATGTATGATGCCCTCTAAAGTTTTGGGATTAAGAGCATGTTTAGATCATCTTGATTTGCTTCTCATCAAGTTTTGGGACTAAGAAGTATAATCAAGTGCCTAAAGTGCTTCCCTATAAGTACGGGGGAATTAAGCGCACATAAGGTGTTTGGTTAAATGCCAAGCAAGTGCAAGTACAAGAAATTAATAGTTAAAAGAAAGTATTTTAATTTAGAAAGACATTATACCGGACACAAGGTCCATGGGTGGGCTCCTAGATCGCCCCTAGGCCCCTAGATCGCCTAGTAGTACCTTGATAGGTTCGGGATTAGCTACCTCAGATCCTATTAAGGATGCGCGCAAAGTGGTACAATGCCGGGCCCAAAGTAAGATGATTATTATTTTCACTAATTATGTACTATAATGTTTTCAAACTTCATGGTTTGTTTTAGTGTAAGCTTCCCAAGTTGAGAATTTGAGTCATATTGTGTAGCATTGATGAACTCTATAGTATGCCAAGAATCCTGTGTTCCTTACATTCCTAGCATGGTTTTTAAGTTAATGATTTGCATGATAAACTGGTTTAAAAATGCATGTCATGTACATATTTCTGAAGTATGGTTTTAGCGTGAGTTACTGTCAAGTGCATGCTTGTGTTTTCCCTAAGCAGTTTTAAAAGCATGGTTACGTTGTTGCATTTCCCTCCAGCAGTTTAAAAAACATGCCTTCTTTTAATGTATCATTTTGTGAGTAGATGGTACTTACTAAGCATCCACTTATAGATTTGCATTTTCTTATACTGCAGATAAAGGTAAAGGAAAGCTCGAGTAAGAGGGGGCAACAGGAGCAGTGCTTGGTGGGTGTGTGTGTCGGAACCGTGGAAAAAGATCTTGGAACTTGCTAGTGCGAGGAATATGTTAAACGTTGGTGTAGTGTATTTTCCTATCTTTTGGCTATGCATAAACACACGCCGTTAAGAATTGCTTATGATGATTTACAATTTGGTAGTAATTAGTGTGTCACAGACTCTTCCTCAAGAAAAGGGATGGAATGGTAGTCCAAGGAGGAGTACAAAGGGGAGAACAACCTCTTCTGTAGGGCTAGGCGTGACCCCCACACGGCCCGTGACACGACCGTGTGGAGTGACCCCAAACCTCTCCCTCTCGGCCCAAGTGACACGACCGTGTGAATTCACACGGCCATACCAGAGTGGGGTGTGTGATCCCCACATAGCCATGACATGGTCGTGTGGAGTCACACGGCCCCGAACTTTCTTCTCTCGGCCAAATTGACACGATCGAGTGAATGTACACGACCGTGCCATGCTCTCTCTCTGGAGGACCTACATGGTCGTGTGGTATATGTAACACCCACGAAATTATAAGATAGGTATATGAATATTATTTTCCTTGGAGCATAGAAATGAAAAGAATAAGAGAAAAAGGAAAATGAAAAACAAAAGAAAATCTAGAACAAGAAAAGGTGAGGTCAAGGATTGAACCTTGAACCTCCCACAATTGATGGAGAGATAAATTGATGAATGATAACCATTAGGATAAGGAGAAATGAGTGGATAGAAAGGAATGAAAAATTTAGTTAAAGGAGAAAAGAAAACTAAGCAAAAAGAACAAGAGAAAACCAAGTTGCTTACCTTCTTTTCCCTCTTGGTTAAGAAAAGGGAGCAAGCAAAAGAGGGATTGTCTACTCCCCTCCCTCTCTCTATTTTCATGGGAATTAAAGGAGTGAGGGAAAAGAGGAGTTGAGGGAATGAATGGGGACATGTTTCATTTGGCAAAAGGATAAAAAGGGTTAGAAAAGAAAAACAAAGGATTTAATTCATTTTCTTCTTCCTCCTTCTCCCTTCTTCATTCTCACCGAACCAAGGAACCCCTTTCCTCTCCTCATACCAATTTCTAAGTTAAGTTCTTCTCCAAGAAAGCTAATTTCCGAGAAGAAAACTTCAAGTTCTAACCCTTACAAGCAAAGGAAACAAAAGGAGGTACAAGAAGAAGAAGCTTCCACCTTCCTTATCACCTAGAACACTTTTCTCTCTAAGGAAAACCACAAGCGAAAGGATGTAAGTTCCCCTCACCTGTGGTACAATAGCTCTTATTTTCCTATGAAGATTTGGTCATATGAAAAAGTTAAGAAAACATCAAGAAGAAATTCTAAACAAGATAAGACCAAAGGAAGGACCTAGAGAATGAAAGGATCTAAAATTAATATGCTTGATATTTTTCTTGTAGCATGTATTTTATGGTAAGGATTTATCTATGTTAAAATGTTTGGTAGAACTTAGATTCATGAGTATTCGGCCATGGTAGAACTAAGGGCCTAGGAGGGCTTTAATTTAAAACTAAGTATGCCAAGATCTCCTTAAGATAAGACATGAAACTATTATGATATGCCCATGATTATATGTTAAGTTAAACTCTATTTCATATCCATGAAGTTTCAGTTAGGTTTGGATTTTTTTTAAAAGCCTAGGAGAATTTAAGGCAAATCTAAGATGCTCATGATCTCCTTGATGAAATGTTATGTAGCTAATCCAATGTGCTTATGTTTATTGATGTATGGAAATTAAATTCATGCTCTATATCATTCGGCCACTTCATGATTTAGGGCTTAGGGAACTTAGAACCTAACTCAACCATGCTCATGTTATTCCTTGATATTTTTGCTATGAAAGTTGTTTAAGATTCTCATGCTTTTAGGGCACTTAAACCCTAATTTTAAGCCCTACAAGTTTCGGCCACTTCATGATTTAGGGCTTAGGAAACTTAGAACCTAACTCAACTATGCTCATGTTATTCCTTGATATTTTTGCTATGAAAGTTGTTTAAGGTTCTCATGCTTTTAGGACACTTAAACCCTAATTTTAAGCCCTACAAGTTTCGGCCACTTCATGATTTAGGGCTTAGGAAACTTAGAACCTAACTCAACTATGCTCATGTTATTCCTTGATATTTTTGCTATGAAAGTTGTTTAAGGTTCTCATGCTTTTAGGACACTTGAACCTAAATTTTAAGTCCTATAACATTCGGCCATTACATGATGAAGGACTTAGGAAACTTAGAACCTAACTCAACCATGCTCATGTTATTCCTTGATATATTGGCTATGAAAGTTGTTTAAGGTTCTCATACTTTTAGGGCACTTAAACCCTAATTTTAAGCCCTACAAGTTTCGGCCACTTCATGATTTAGGGCTTAGGAAACTTAGAATCTAACTCAACTATGCTCATGTTATTCCTTGATATTTTTGCTATGAAAGTTGTTTAGGGTTCACAAGCTTGAATGATAGTTTTTAACCCAATGTATGCTTGATAAGTTTCGGCCATGATAAGTTGTAAGTTTAAGTAAACTAGAACTCTACCTAAACTTTCTCATGATAGTTCTTATGGTATAAGAAATGGTGCTTACTTAGGGTTCACATGTTGGGATGAAGTTTTACCAAAAACCCAACCTATATGATTCGGCCACTAAAAGACATTAGGGTTAGAGATCGAATTATGTGTTCCATGTATCTTATATGCCATGATTTTGAGATTTCTATGCTTCTATGTTTAATTATGCACACTTATGATCTGAACATGATGGAAACCCTTATGCTATGGTGTGTATTATTTATGATGAAGCTATGTGCAAATTTATCCATGATATATGTGATGAGTTGTGTGCCCAATTTATGCATGAAATATATGATGTGCTGTGTGCCCAATTTTATGCATAAAATATATGATGTGCTGTGTGCCCAAATCTTTACATACCATCATGATGAGCTGTGTGCCCAAAAGTCTATATAGTATGATATGGTAAGTGACACGATGTACAAGAAAAGATAAGAACCATGATATGTAAAAACATGCTATTTTACTTTATGTATGGCTTGTACCAAGGGTGGGCTCCATAAGCGCCCCGGGATCGATGGACTAAGAAACGGGCCTCGTTAGGGATGGACTCCTAAGTGCCCCTAGGTCGATGGACTAAGAAACGGGCCTAGTATGTATGCCTTGTAGGGTTCAAGACTTGCTACCTTGGACCTACATAGGACGCACGCATTTATGTATGTGGTACAAGCCGAGGCCCTAATCATGTTAAGATTATGTTTAAGTATGTATATTATAAGTTTTCAAAGGACATATTGCATATGTTTTCATGATACATGTTTATGAATTCACCTTGCATGTACCTTATGATTATGCCATGATATTTATGATGATGTTATGATATGTCAAGGTGCAATTGGTGATTATGTTATGTTATGCCATGATACCTTACGCTTATGTTATGATATGCCATGATATGCTGCATGATATAATGAATTTCCTCCATGTGTTATGTCTTGTGATTTTTGATATGTTATACGGTTTTGTGAGTAGGAAAGGAACTTACTGAGCCATGAGTGCTCACAGCTTACTTTCTTGTACCACAGATAAAGGCAAGGAATGGATGAACTAGGGGAGCAGCAGGAGGGCTAGAAGGATGTGTGTGTAGTAGTGCCTTGGCTAAAGGAGAAAGACCTGCTTTTGTTTAATAAGAACTATGCCTAGTTATGTTACTACTTTATGACTCCATGGCATTTAATTTTGTGTTTGGGCATTTTGAATTAAAAATCATATTAAGTATGTTATGTGGTGTTATATCTCCAGGTGATTAGTCATGTTGATTTTAAAGAAAAGAAAAGTAGTTTTTAACTTCTATAAATAAGACTTCCGCTGTAATAAGTATGTATATGTATGTGTAAGTAACCCCCGTCGCCTTAGCAGGAGGGGTGGGGCGTTACAGTTTGGTATCAGAGCCAGGTTTAGCCAATTCACTACATACATGTCAATCCTCCATCCTGCCGCTCCAAGTAAGAATCTATGTGCTTAATTTAATTTGTTGTTGTTTGGTTGATGATGCTTTAATATTATGCATGTTTATTTATGTTCATTATTTAGTTTAGGTATGCATGATGGTAGGATAGGAATAGTACTAACCTTTTTGCAACCGAGTAGGAGTAACGATAATTTATTGTTATTTAATGAAGATAAGCATGGCTAGGAGACATACTACCCGAGCAGACGAGACACCGACTCCACCAGATCTGACCCAGGTAGTCACCGATCTCCAGCGTCAGATCACGGAGCAACAACAGCTGATCACTACGCTAATGGGTCAACAAGGAACTCCTACTACCCCACCAGTAAATCAGAATGCGGTGCCCGTCGTGCCAATAGTTGCACCAGTACCACCAGTTGCCCCTGCCCCAGTGGCTCGACAGAAAACCTACTTGATACAGTGGCTGAGGCTGAAGCCGGAAAACTTCTCGGGTACTTGCGAGCCATGGAATGCCCAGGCCTGGTTCAAGACAGTAGAAAGCATAGTGGAACTACTGGACTGGCCCGAATCGGAGAAAATCAAGTGTGTATCTTTCTGTTTTTCCGGAGACGCGAGAATGTGGTGGGAAAGAGTGAAAGCAAAGAGACAGATTAATCTGATGAACTGGACGGACTTCGAGACAGAGTTCTTCGAGGATTTCTTCCATATGCAAGTGACGAACCGACACTATGACGAGTTCACCGAGTTTCGGCAAGGTGACCTATCAGTAAACGAAGCAGTAAAACGTTTCAACCGTTTGGCACGCCTATGTCCAGAATTGGTTCGCACAGAAAGAGAAAGGGTTAGACTGATGTTGAAGATGCTTCGACCCGAAATAGCACTGAACGTGGCCGGCGGAATTAATAGACCTCAGACTACAGAGGAATTGGTCAGCAGTGCCCTCATCACAGAACATTATCAGAATGTAATGAACGGAAATAAGGGTCAGGTCCGAACAGAAGGACAGAAATCCTCAAGTAATAAAACAAGCTGGAAAGGGACCTCCATTGGAAAAAGGAAACAATGGGACAATTCAAAAGGTGGTTCAGTGAATAAGCAACCGAAGTACCCCAGTGCACTATTTGCGGAAAGCTGCATTCCGAAGTATGTCATAAGGGTACCAGAAGGTGCTATAGTTGCGGAGGAGAAGGACATCTTGCTAGAGACTGCACCAACCAGTTCCAGGCACCACCCCAGCAGAACAACCAAAACAGGAATACCCCCTCACAACTACATCAGATGCAAACTACTATTGAAGGAACACTGATCAGCCAAGGGAGATTGGAAGCTCCACCAACTACAACGAACGCCAGGGTTTTCTCGCTTACTAAGGATGATGTGGCAAGCGCCCCTACTGTCGTTACAGGTCAGTTACCTACTTTTAGTCAAATTACCAAAGCTATATCTGTTGCTAAAGGCGAACCAATGATCGAAATTATTGGGAAACCAAGAGATATTACTAGTCAATGGATCGAAAATATGTCTGGGCAGCTCTCTACCATGACCATAGCACCCACATTATTCGATAATCTATTAGAGAAACAAACCAGTGACCACAGTCTCCAAAGGATTAAACAAGAAACCCTAGAAGGAAAGAATGGCGGATTCCGGATCACGGACAATGGAATATTATACCTCAGGGATCGATTATGTATTCTCGAGGATCCAGAGTTGCGAAGAAAGATACTAGAGGAAGCTCATTCAACACCCTATGCAATGCACCCAGGATCCACCAAAATGTACCAAGATTTGAAAAAGAAATTTTGGTGGTCCGGTATGAAAAGAGATGTGGCTCAGTATATCGGTACTTGCCTGACCTGTCAGAGGGTTAAAGCAGAACATCAGAGACCGGGAGGATTACTGCTGCCTGTCCAAATTCCAGAATGGAAATGGGAAGATATCTCTATGGATTTTATAGCAGGGTTACCCAAGACAACAAACGGCTACGACGCCATATGGGTAATTATGGATAGATTAACTAAATCCGCCCATTTTCTAGCAATCAAAATGACTTATTCGATTGAGCAACTGGCTCAATTATATGTCAAGGAAATTGTCAGACTACATGGGATCCCGAAGACCATTCTTTCAGACAGAGATGGTCGTTTCATTTCACATTTCTGGGAATGCATTCAGAAGACTCTCGATACGAAGCTATTGTTCAGTACTGCCTTTCACCCTCAGACCGATGGACAAACAGAAAGGGTTAATCAAGTGCTAGAAGATATGTTACGGGCATGCGCATTGGACTTCAAGGGAAGCTGGAGCCGATATTTATGCCTAGCGGAATTTGCCTACAACAATAGTTACTAGGCTACTATTGGGATGACACCTTACAAGGCTCTGTATGGGAAGAAATGCAGATCCCCTATATGTTGGTACGAAGGCGACGAAAAGAAGGAGATGGGATTCCAGACCGAGTTCATCGATAACACCACTCAGGCTATACAGAACATCTACCAACGAATAGAAACTGCTCAGAGTCGACAAAAGAATTATGCGGATAAGCGACGAAGGCCATTGGAATTCAGTGTCGGAGACTCGGTATTTCTCAAGGTAGCTCCTATGAAAGAGGTAATGAGGTTTGGTAAGAAGGGGAAGATAAGCCCACGTTATGTGGGACCATACCGAGTTCTGAAAAGAATCGACAAAGTAGCTTATGAAATAGAGCTGCCTCAAGAGATGTCAGCCATCCACAACGTGTTCCACGTCTCGATGCTAAAGAAATGCATTCCGAGCACGGATCAAGTAATCGAACCACGGGCAGTACAAGTGCAAGAGGACCTAACTTACGAGAGCCGACCAATTCAAATATTGGATCGAGATGTCAAAAGACTAAGGAACATGGAAGTACCCTTAGTAAAGGTTCTAAGGCAAAACCAACGATACGAAGAAGCCACATGGGAACGAGAAGATGATATGAGACAGAAGTATCCATCGCTATTCTAAGTTCGAGGACGAACTTTTTATGAGGTATGGGGTATTGTAACACCCAAAAAATTATAAGATAGGTATATGAATATTATTTTCCTTGGAGCATAGAAATGAAAAGAATAAGAGAAAAAGGAAAATGAAAAACAAAAGAAAATCTAGAACAAGAAGAGGTGAGGTCAAGGATTGAACCTTGAACCTCCCATAATTGATGGAGAGATAAATTGATGAATGATAACCATTAGGATAAGGAGAAATGAGTGGATAGAAAGGAATAAAAAATTTAGTTAAAGAAGAAAATAAAACTAAGCAAAAAAGAACAAGAGAAAACCAAGTTGCTTACCTTCTTTTCCCTCTTGGTTAAGAAAAGGGAGCAAGCAAAAGAGGGATTGTCTACTCCCCTCCCTCTCTCTATTTTCGTGGGAATTAAAGGAGTGAGGGAAAAGAGGAGTTGAGGGAATGAATGGGGACATGTTTCATTTGGCAAAGGGATAAAAAGGGTTAGAGAAGAAAAACAAAGGATTTAATTCATTTTCTTCTTCCTCCTTCTCCCTTCTTCATTCTCACCGAACCAAGGAACCCCTTTCCTCTCCTCATACCAATTTCTAAGTTAAGTTCTTCTCCAAGAAAGCTAATTTCTGAGAAGAAAACTTCAAGTTCTAACCCTTACAAGCAAAGGAAACAAAAGGAGGTACAAGAAGAAGAAGCTTCCACCTTCCTTATCACCTAGAACACTTTTCTCTCTAAGGAAAACCACAAGCGAAAGGATGTAAGTTCCCCTCACCTGTGGTACAATAGCTCTTATTTTCCTATGAAGATTTGGTCATATGAAAAAGTTAAGAAAACATCAAGAAGAAATTCTAAACAAGATAAGACTAAAGGAAGGACCTAGAGAATGAAAGGATCTAAAATTAATATGCTTGATATTTTTCTTGTAGCATGTATTTTATGGTAAGGATTTATCTATGTTAAAATGTTTGGTAGAACTTAGATTCACGAGTATTCGGCCATGGTAGAACTAAGGGCCTAGGAGGGCTTTAATTTAAAACTAAGTATGCCAAGATCTCCTTAAGATAAGACATGAAACTATTATGATATGCCCATGATTATATGTTAAGTTAAACTCTATTTCATATCCATGAAGTTTCGGTTAGGTTTGGATTTTTTTTAAAAGCCTAGGAGAATTTAAAGCAAATCTAAGATGCTCATGATCTCCTTGATGAAATGTTATGTAGCTAATCCAATGTGCTTATGTTTATTGATGTATGGAAATTAAATTCATGCTCTATATCATTCGGCCACTTCATGATTTAGGGCTTAGGGAACTTAGAACCTAACTCAACCATGCTCATGTTATTCCTTGATATTTTTGCTATGAAAGTTGTTTAAGGTTCTCATGCTTTTAGGGCACTTAAACCCTAATTTTAAGCCCTACAAGTTTCGGCCACTTCATAATTTAGGGCTTAGGAAACTTAGAACCTAACTCAACTATGCTCATGTTATTCCTTGATATTTTTGCTATGAAAGTTGTTTAAGGTTCTCATGCTTTTAGGACACTTAAACCCTAATTTTAAGCCCTACAAGTTTCGGCCACTTCATGATTTAGGGCTTAGGAAACTTAGAACCTAACTCAACTATGCTCATGTTATTCCTTGATATTTTTGCTATGAAAGTTGTTTAAGGTTCTCATACTTTTAGGACACTTGAACCTAAATTTTAAGTCCTATAACATTCGGCCATTACATGATGAAGGACTTAGGAAACTTAGAACCTAACTCAACCATGCTCATGTTATTCCTTGATATATTGGCTATGAAAGTTGTTTAAGGTTCTCATGCTTTTAGGGCACTTAAACCCTAATTTTAAGCCTTACAAGTTTTGGCCACTTCATGATTTAGGGCTTAGGAAACTTAGAACCTAACTCAACTATGCTCATGTTATTCCTTGATATTTTTGCTATGAAAGTTGTTTAGGGTTCACAAGCTTGAATGATAGTTTTTAACCCAATGTATGCTTGATAAGTTTCGGCCATGATAAGTTGTAAGTTTATGTAAACTAGAACTCTACCTAAACTTTCTCATGATAGTTCTTATGGTATAAGAAATGGTGCTTACTTAGGGTTCACATGTTGGGATGAAGCTTTACCAAAAACCCAACCTATATGATTCGGCCACTAAAAGACATTAGGGTTAGAGATCGAATTATGTGTTCCATGTATCTTATATGCCATGATTTTGAGATTTCTATGCTTCTATGTTTAATTATGCACACTTATGATCTAAACATGATGGAAGCCCTTATGCTATGGTGGGTATTATTTATGATGAAGCTATGTGCAAATTTATCCATGATATATGTGATGAGCTGTGTGCCCAATTTATGCATGAAATATATGATGTGCTGTGTGCCCAATTTTATGCATAAAATATATGATGTGATGTGTGCCCAAATCTTTACATACCATCATGATGAGCTGTGTGCCCAAAAGTCTATATGGTATGATATGGTAAGTGACACGATGTATAAGAAAAGATAAGAACCATGATATGCAAAAACATGCTATTTTACTTTATGTATGGCTTGTACCAAGGGTGGGCTCCATAAGCGCCCCGGGGTCGATGGACTAAGAAACAGGCCTCGTTAGGGATGGGCTCCTAAGTGCCCCTAGGTCGATGGACTAAGAAACGGGCCTAGTATGTATGCCTTGTAGGGTTCAAGACTTGCTACCTTGGACCTACATAGGACGCGCGCATTTATGTATGTGGTACAAGCCGGGGCCCTAATCATGTTACTTTAAGTATGTATATTATAAGTTTTCAAAGGACATATTGCATATGTTTTCATGATACATGTTTATGAATTCACCTTGCATGTACCTTATGATTATGCCATGATATTTATGATGATGTTATGATATGTCAAGGTGCAATTGATGATTATGTTATGTTATGCCATGATACCTTACGCTTATGTTATGATATGCCATGATATGCTGCATGATATAATGAATTTCCTCCATGTGTTATGTCTTGTGATTTTTGATATGTTATACGGTTTTGTGAATAGGAAAGGAACTTACTGAGCCATGAGTGCTCACAGCTTACTTTCTTGTACCACAGATAAAGGCAAGGAATGGATGAACTAGGGGAGCAGCAGGAGGGCTAGAAGGATGTGTGTGTGGTAGTGCCTTGGCTAAAGGAGAAAGATCTGCTTTTGTTTAATAAGAACTATGCCTAGTTATGTTACTGCTTTATGACTCCATGACATTTAATTTTGTGTTTGGGCATTTTGAATTAAAAATCATATTAAGTATGCTATGTGGTGTTATATGTCCAGGTGATTAGTCATGTTGATTTTAAAGAAAAGAAAAGTAGTTTTTAACTTCTATAAATAAGACTTCCGCTGTAATAAGTATGTATATGTATGTGTAAGTATTCCCCGTCGCCTTAGCAGGAGGGGCGGGGCGTTACAGTATACACGGTCATGCCCAACCTAGCCTCTAGAAGGGGTTACACGGTTGTGTGCTACACACGGCCATGCAAGGCTTAGCCTCTGGAAATATCACACGGTCGTGTGACACACACGACCATGTGATGGGTCTTGCTTCAAAAGTGACACAACCGCGTGTCCTTTACATGGTCGTGCCCTGTACTAGCAGGGAAGGCCTTACACGGTCATGTGACACACACGGGCGTGCTTAATTTTGGGTATGGTAGGCTACACGGTCGGTCATCTTCACACGACCATGTCTCGGTTCCTCATGGGTAAGTCTACACGGTCGGTCAGGGCCACACGGCTCAGGCCTCTAGCAGATCTAGACTTCATCTCAGCTCTGCTTCCCTCCAAAACACTACTTAGCAGTCGCAACAAGTTCAAAGTAGATCTCTGGATCAAGTAGTGTGCACATAACGAAGTCTTTTATAAGGTATGAAAAGTGTAACGTCCGTGCCTTAGGTTAGGGAAAATAAGTAGGACGAGCGTTACAGCTTGGTATTAGAGCAAGTTCCACCCTTCCGCCACACACACATCAAGCATTGATCCTACAACTTCCAAGTAAGAAAGTACCTTTTTCATAACTTTTATGCACCTAGTTTCAGTTATGATTAGTAAGAAATGCTTGATTAAGATTTAGCATGCTTATATATGAAAATAGTGATGATAGCAAGTAGGAATGAGGATGGGTTGACGTATGTCTCACTGGTTTGGTTTATAGAATGGCTAAAGGGCGACCGGCTAGATAGCCGAGAGACAATGAACCTCAACCAGTGGAAAATGATTCTGCACCACATCCCAACCTTTTAGAAGTAGTAGCTCGACTATAGAGACAATTGGCGGAGCAACGGCAGGTTATTGCCGCCCTGACTACTAACCAGCAAGCTTTTCCGGTAGTCCCACCGGAAGCCAATATGGTGGTACCTATCACAACCAAAGTTCCATCAATTACACCTGTATCCCCAGCAAAGGTAGTGAGGTAAGAAGCATACCTCATCCCGTGGCAGAAACTGAAACCAGAGAACTTCTCTGGCACCAATGAACCATGGGATGCTCAGGCATGGTTCAAAACCGTGGAGAGCATAATGGAGCTACTGGACTAGCCGGAGGTAGAAAAGATAAAGTGTGCCTCCTTTTGCCTTACTGGAGATGCAAGAATGTGGTGGGAACGGGTCAAGGTAAAAAGAATAGTAAATCAAATGACCTGGTCTGACTTTGAGACTGAGTTCTTTGAAGAATTCTTCCATATACGAGTCAGGAATAAACATTATGATGAGTTCATGGAATTTCAACAAGGAAATTTATCAGTGGATGAAGCCATGAAGAAATTCAATAGACTAGCTCGCCTATGCCCCGAGCTAGTCAGCACAGAACGAGAAAGGGTGAGGCTAATGCTCAAAATGCTGAGGCCGGAGATAGCTTTAAATGTAGCTGGCGGAATTAATAGACCGCAAACTGCAGAAGAGCTGATTAGTAGTTCCCTGATCACGGAGCATTACCTGAATAGTATTACGCAACAAAAGCCAGTACTGATTGAGAATAAAGGTCAAGGGAGTTATGACACTCAGAAACCTCAGTGCCATGGCTCAACTTGGAAGGGGAGCTCCAAAAGAAAGCAGTGGGGTAATAAAAAGGGAGGATCCGTAAGCAAACAACCTAAGTATGCTACGTGTTCCACGTGCTGAAAGATGCATCTTGGAATCTGTCACAAGGGCACGAGTGGTTGTTATACGTGTGTGGTCAAGAGGAGCATATGGCGAAGAATTGCCCGACCAGGATCAACCTACCTTCCGCACAACCTGTACAATATGGAGGCAAGAAGGCACAGCTACACCAGATGCAGGTCGCGTTGGAGGGTCCTCATATCAGCCAAGGCAGACTGGAAGCTCCACCAAGTTTTACAAATGCTCAAGTTTTCTCTCTCACCAGAGAGGAGGTAGCAAATGCCTCCACTATCGTCACAGGTCAGATATGTATTTTTAGTCAATATGCAACTGTGTTATTTGATACTGGGACAACCCATTCGTTTGTCTCCATAGCATTTGCTGAAAGAATAGGTATACCCCCAGAGGTCCTATGTGGACAATTCTTGACAACGCTACCCTCGGGAGAGATAATGACATCTACGTACTGGCTATGTACGGTACCATTCAAAATTTCAGACAGAGAACTGTACAGTGATCTGATAATGCTGAATATGTCTGATTATTATGTTATTTTTGGGATGGACTTTCTGAGCAAGTATGGTGCTTCCATCGAGTGTCATAAGCGACGAGTCCTGTTCCAACCCGAGGCAGAGCCTAAGTTTAAGTTTATCGGAGAATCAAAGAAGATAACCCAGAAGTTCTTATCGTCCATAAAAGCTTAGAAAATGTTAGCCGATGGAAGTGTCGGGTTTCTAGCTCATGTGGTTAACACCCAGCAAGAAAGAGCCCAAAAGCTAGAGGAAGTTAGAGTCATATGTGACTATTCAGAAGTGTTTACGGATGAGTTGCCAGGTTTAGCTCCGGATAGAGAAATTGAATTTGAGATTGAACTTATTCCTGGTACCCATCCAATCTCAAAAGCACCTTACCGCATGGCTCCGGTAGAATTGAAAGAACTTTAGGGACAGCTACAGGAGCTACTTGACAAGGGTTTTATTCGCCCTAGTCACTCACCATGGGGAGCTCCGGTGTTGTTCATAAAGAAGAAGGACGGGTCCATGCAAATGTGTGTGGACTACCGAGCGCTGAACAAAGTCACAATCAAGAACAAGTATCCCCTGCCTAGAATTGATGATCTATTTGATCAGCTAAAGGGAGCCACAGTCGTTTCCAAGATAGACTTGCAGTCCGGATATCATCAAGTGAAAGTGTAAGAGGATAATGTACCGAAGACGACATTCCGAATGAGGTATGGGCACTACGAGTTTATAGTTATGCCTTCTGGAGTGACGAACACTCCTGCTATGTTTATGGATCTAATGAACAGAGTGTTCAAAGCATACTTAGACAAGTTTGTAATCATTTTCATAGACGATATCCTTATATACTCCAGAACCCAGGAAGAACATGTTGAACATCTGAGGATAGTATTACAGATTCTTCAGCAGAGCCAGTTGTACGCAAAGTTCTCCAAGTGTGAGTTCTGGCTCGATCAAGTGTCCTTTTTAGGTCACATTATTTCCAAAGATGGGGTTATGGTGGACCCGACAAAAATAGAAGTTGTGAGTAACTGGAATAAACCTAAGAATGCCAGTGAAATCAGGAGTTTCCTTGGGTTAACAGCCTACTACAGGAAATTTTTAGAGAATTTCTCAAGGATCGCTTCCCCATTGATAGTACTTACCAGAAAGAACATAAAATTTGAGTGGGCAGAGGATTGTGAGAAGAGTTTCACTAAATTGAAAAGGAGACTGACCAGTGCTCCAATCCTGACTCTTCCAAAGAATAACGAAAGCTTCGATATTTATAGCGATGCTTCTAAATTGGGGCTCGGGGTGGTACTGATGTAGAATGGCAAAGTCATTGCCTATGCCTCGAGACAACTCAAGGATTATGAGAAGAACTATCCTACTCATGACCCTGAGTTAACAGCGGTAGTATTTACTCTCAAGATTTGGAGGCATTACATATACGGAGCTCAGTGCAAGATTTACATAGATTACCAGAGTCTTAGGTATTTTTTCACTCAAAAAGACCTGAACATGAGACAACAGAGATGGTTGGAGTTGGTCAAAGACTATGACTATGAAATCCTCTACCATCCAGGGAAAGCGAACAAAGTGGAAGATACACTAAGTAGGAAATCTTGTGCAATGTTATTGTCTATATCTGCTATGTCCCATCTTCTATAGAAAGAAATAGTAAATTTTGTGCTTGAAATTATTACTGGGCAGCCCTCCACTTTGACACTAGTATCAACCCTGCTTGATGATATACAGAAAGGGCAAGATGACGATCCTAATATTCAGAAGATCAAGCAGGGAATACAGGAAGGAGAAAATGGGAAGTTCCGAGTATCAGACTGTGGGATACTATATCATGGTAATCGCCTTTGTGTCCCCAATCAAGAAGAACTGTGAAAGAAAATTCTAGATGCAGCCCATTGAACACCCTATACAATGCATCCGGGTTCCACCAAGATGTACCAAGATATAAAGGAATGCTTCTTGTGATCTGGAATGAAAAGAGATGTTGCCAGATATGTCAGTACCTATCTAACTTGTCAATGGTTAAAGTAGAACATCAGAGACCAAGCGGAATTCTGCAATCTATCCAGATCCCAGAGTGGAACTGGGAGGATATATCTATGGATTTTATAGTAGGGTTACCCAGAACCATGAATGGTTACGACGCTATCTGGGTAATAGTGGATAAATTGACTAAGTTTGCTCATTTTCTAGCTATCAGAATATCCTACTCTATTGAACAGCTAGCGCAATTATACGTTAAAGAGGTCATCAGATTGCATGGAGTTCCCAAAACCATAATTTCTGATAGAGATGGTCGTTTTACTTCACACTTCTGGGAGTGTGTTCAGAGAGCTCTTGGCACTAAGCTGCGGTTTAGCATTGCATTTCATCCTTAAACTGACGGGCAAACAGAATGAGTGAACCAAGTTTTGGAGGATATGCTATGAGCTTGTGCTCTAGATTTCAAAGGGAGCTGGTGTTGATACCTATGCTTAGCAGAATTTACATACAACAACAGCTATCAAGCTATTATTGGAATGGCACCCTACGAGGCTTTATATGGGAGAAGATGTAGATCTCCTATCTGTTGGTATGAAGGTGGTGAAAAGAAAGAAATGGAACTCCAGACAGACCTTATCGAGGGCACCACCAAAGTCATTCAGAACATTCTCCAGAGAATATAAACTGCTTAAAGCTGGCAGAAGAGCTATGCGGATGTGTGCCAAAGACCGCTGGAATTGAGGTTGGGGGCTCAGTGTTCCTCAAAGTAGCTCCTATAAAAGGAGTGATGCGGTTTGGAAAGAAAAGAAAGTTGAGTCCACGTTATGTGGGGTCATACCTGATTACTAAAAGAGTTGGCAAGATAGCTTATGAGCTGGAACTACCTCAGGAAATGTCATCTATTCATAATGTATTTCATGTCTCGATGCTGAAGAAGCATGTTCCCAATGCAAACCAAGTGATTGAACCACAAACGGTACAAGTGCAAGAGGATCAAGGTTATGAAAGTCGACCTATTCAGATAATAGATCGAAAAGTTAAGAAGCTGAGGAACAAAGAGATACCGTTAGTAAAAGTGTTGTGACAAAGTCAACAGCATGAAGAGGCAACATGGGAACGCGAGGACGATATGAGACAGAAGTATCCACAATTGTTCTAAGTTTGAGGATGAACTTTTTATAAGGTATGGGGGATTGTAACACCCATAAATTTCCTCTATTCTAAAAGGGCAAAAAAAATAGAAGAAGAGAAAAGAAATAAAAATATCATCATAAATGGCCCAAGCAAGGATTTGAACACGAGACATCTTAGTTGAGATTAATTTTAGTTGCTATTAGGGTGGTGGTAAAGCATCACATTAGCAATAGGAAATAATTCCTTATAAGCAGATTTTGTGGGAAGAGATGTTTCAACTTCCACTTAGTATAAAAAGGAAATGAAGAGACTAAAAACCTAACTCTTGATTCCCTTTCTTCCTCCCTAGCCGAATTCCCTCTCCCCTCTTGTCATTTTTCGGCCAAGAACCCTAGGGCTCCAAATTTCCAAAGCTTTTCAAGAAAAGAACCTAAGAGGAGGCTTCCCCACGAGGATTAGTACGTGGGAGAGGAGAAATCCGGAGACCAAGGCATATAAGGGAGGCTTATTCACCCAAAATCCTAGTGGTATAATCGTAAGGAATAGCGAAAGGATGTAAGTATCTCTCACCTATAGTATAAGTTGCTTTAAAGATGCATTTTGTAATGTCTTTTATGCATGATTTAGAAGATGCATGTTGAAATATGCTTTAGACGTGTTAAGGAAGAAGCATGTCATGTTATGTATGATGCCCTCTAAAGTTTTGGGATTAAGAGCATGTTTAGATCATCTTGATTTGCTTCCCATTAAGTTTTGGGACTAAGAAGTATAATCAAGTGTCTAAAGTGCTTCCCTATAAGTACGAGGGAATTAAGCGCACATAAGGTGTTTGGTTAAATGCCAAGCAAGTGCAAGTACAAGAAATTAATAGTTAAAAGAAAGTATTTTAATTTAGAAAGACATTATACCGGATACAAGGTCCATGGGTGGGCTCCTAAATCGCCCCTAGGCCCCTAGATCGCCTAGTAGTACCTTGATAGGTTCGGGATTAGCTACCTCAGATCCTATTAAGGATGTGCGCAAAGTGGTACAATGTCGGGCCCAAAGCAAGATGATTATTATTTTCACTAATTATGTACTATAATGTTTTCAAACTTCATGGTTTTTTTTAGTGTAAGCTTCCCAAGTTGAGAATTTGAGTCATATTGTGTAGCATTGATGAACTCTATAGTATGCCAAGAATCCTGTGTTCCTTACATTCCTAGCATGGTTTTTAAGTTGATGGTTTGCATGATAAACTGGTTTAAAAATGCATGTCATGTACATCAAAACCATCACATCCGCATCTAACTTGGTAGAAAAGGTTAGACAAACATCACATCTAACTTTAACCTATTTGTTATACATCAAAACTAGATTATTAGTACAACTTACATCAACACATGTTTGGAATGTTATATCCTTGTATATGTATGGCGAGTGTGATGTAATAATTAAGAATTATTATTTTATTTTCTACTACGCATGTTTACAAAACATGTTCTAGCACACACCCGCATCGAGCATACCCCAAACAGTGTATCAAAGCCTGATCATACTTCAACATAATTGTAAAATTATTTTATGGTTCATAATTAGTGTTGTAATTAGTTTCAGAACTTTTCTAGAATTATTAAGACTTTCTCTATTTTTTTAAGATTCCAAAATTGTTAGAAAATTATTTTTAGAAAGTTTTTGATGTAATTTTAGAAAATTAAATTTAGAAATATTCTATTAATTTAGAAATTATCATTTATGAAATTTTTTGAAATTGTAAGAAATATTCTATTTTTAAAAAATTTCTTAGTTTTTTAGGTAATACCAAATAAGAAAATATTCTAAAATCATAAAAAAAAATTCAGATCTGAGATATTCTAAATTAAATTATAGAATTAATCTCTTCTGAAATTTTCCAGATTTATTAAAATATTCTATTTTTGAAAAGTTTCCTAAATTGTTAGGAAATATCAAATTTAGCAATATTTGAAAAATTATTAAAAATCCAGATTTGAGATATTATAAATTAAATTATAGAATTAATCTTTTCTGGAATTTACAAATTTATTAAAATATTTCATTTTTAGAAAGTTTCCTAAATTATTAGGAAATACCAAATTTTTAAAAAAATAGAAAATAATAAAAAATCTAGATTTAAATTATTCTATAACAAATTAAGAAATATTAATTATTTATTTCCTAAATTATTAGGAAATTAATTTGAAATTTTATTTCCAAAATAATTAAATATTCTTGCTTGATAAAAAAATTCTAGATAATATATGTTAATTAAATTTAAAATTTAGTTCCCTAATTTGATTAGATAAATTTTGATTTATTAAAATCAGATTTATAATATATTTTATTTCTAAAATAGAATTATAACATACATAAATTTATGTCATGTTCATACATATTGTATGCCATGTAGATGCATTAACTATGACATGATTAGATTTTATCATGCATGTGATACGATTAGATATTATCATATGTGTGATGTGTCATGCTATGTCATGCATGTAATGTGTCATGTCATCATTTATGTTATGCGTGTAAAGTCATGTAGATATAATATTTGCATGATGTAGATAAGACCAAATCTATTACTCAATATTAAGACCTACACCTTTCGTTAATATGGTAAGAACCAGAGTTTAAGTTCTTGTTTGAGTTGTCCAAAGTCAAACTCAAACTTGAAATTAAATATGTTCAAACCATAGAGATACAATCTCATGATTAACGGGTCGGTTTAAACTTGAAGCGTTGATTTGTTGTGCCAAAGCCATGATCAATGTGGATAAAGGTGAAGTTGGGTGATACACATTTGATGTATACTTGTTACTGTGTTAACAACCCAATGTTTATACGAAAATCAATCAGTTTCTAGCATAATGTGATAGTTGCGTATAAGTGATATGCAATCGGTAAACTTATTACCTACCGCTATAGCTAAGAATGGCTTGTTGGCCAAAGTCAAGATTATTCTTATCTATAGTGGATATCAACCCACTTGGAAAAAAATCTACCATCTCCTGAATTCAAAAATAAGAGTATTTAAATTTGATAAATAAGCAGGCTTTTATGTAAATTTTTTACATAAATAATATCATGTGTCTCATACATTCTCATTTTTGTATTTCTAAGTTAATCATTTAATTATGATTTTTGTTAATCTGCGTTTGATTTTGGACTTGAATAAACTGACTAGGTCAAACTTCTTGGACTGATTTTGAAATTTGAGAATTATTCTCAGAGTTAAGAAACTAGCTTATGTCCTTGATCAACCTCTTCTCATAAGTCTTGATACCGATGCAATTACGGACCAATTGTTAGCCCTTAAGAAATATAAGGATGATTCTATACTTGCAAGTTGTATCATGCTAGCTGTTATGACTCCTGAACTACAGAAACAACATGAGCATTTGGATGCTTATGAAATAGTCTATAATCTTCGTGAGCTATTTGATGAGCAAGCTAGATTCGAAAGGTTCGAGATCTCTAAGCTTCTCTTTTGCTCAAAGATGCAGGAGAGTTCATTCGTAGTGCAATATGTACTAAAGATGAATGACTACATAGAGCATTTAGCATCACTCAATTTTATGATGGATCATGAGTTAAGTATTGACTTAATTCTACATAGTTTATTGAAAAGTCATTCATAATTTGTGATGAACTATCGGATGAATAATTTGGAATTAACCATTCCCGAGATGATTAATATGCTCAAGACTGTAGATCCTACAGTTAAAGGTAAACAGAAAATTGTGATGTTATTAGACTCCTCCAAAAAAGGTTCTAAGAGGAAACCAAAACATCAGGCTAAGGGGAAGAGCAAAAAGGCCAAGATAGTAGAGCCAGCACAAAAGGGTACATGCCATCATTGTGGCAAGATGGGGCACTAGTGAAGAAACTACAAGATCTATCTTGAGTCTGTGAAGAAGAATAAGTTATCCGAAGCCCCATCCTCTCCAGGTATTTTATTATTGATTGTCATGTTATTTCCTCAAACACTTAGATATTGGATACTGGGTGTGGCTCACATATATGTAATGACATACAGGGGCTAAGGAATAACAAAAGACTCGTCAAGGAGAAACAAGTCTGGGAGTTGGGAATGGAGTAAAGGTTGCTGCAGTCGTCATCGGAACATACTTGTTACAGCTTCCTAGTGGACTTGTCTTAGAACTAGATAATTGTTATTTTGTTCCTATATTAATAAAGAACATTGTTTCTATTTCTTGCCTAAATAGAAAAGGTTTCCATTTGACTTTTAGTAATAATTGTTGTTATATAACATTGAATAGTGTTCTTTATGACTCTGGAACTTTATACAATGGCATCTACGTTTTAGATACATCTAGTGACACATTCAATATCAATACGAGCAATAAACATGCCTGATTAGATAATCAACCTCTTACTCGTGGCATTGTCTCCTTGGCCATATAAGCAAGAAACACATGTTTGAATTGTAAAAGATTGCAGTTCTTGAATCATTTGAATTAGATACATTTGATATATGTGATTCATATTTAAAATGCAAGATGACAAAGTTACTTTTTCCTAGAAAGGGTAAATGAGTTGATGAGTTACTTGGGCTCGTACATACCAATGTATGTGAACCAATGTCAACTCATGAACTAGGAGATTATAGCTACTTCATTACTTTTATTGATGATCACTCGCGTTTTGGGTATGTGTATATAATGAAACACAAGTCTGAAGCCTTTGAAAAGTTTAGAGAATTTAGAAATGAAGTAGAGAAATAACTTGGTAAAAATATCAAAATATTTTGATCTGATCGAGGTAATGAGTATTTAAGCCAAGAGTTTCGAGATTATCTAAGGGATAATGATATATTATCTCAATAGACTCCGCCATATATGTCACAATATAATGGTGTATAAAAAAGGCATAACCGAACCTTATTGGACATGGTTAGGTCAATGATGAATCGTGCAAATCTTCCCAAAATCTTTTGGGGTTCTACACTCATAACATCTCTTTACTTACTAAATAGAGTCCCGATGAAGGTAATCTCAACTACTCCATATGAGGTATGGACTAGTAAGAAATCCCTCATATCTTATTTGAAGATATGGGGATGTCCTGCTTATGTGAAGAGGACTATATCAGACAAGTTGGACACTAAGTCTGATAAGTGTTTATTTATTGGATACCCTAAGAAAACTAAGGGTTACTAATTCTATCAGCCCTTGGAACAAAAGGTGTTTGTTTCAAGTCATGCTATATTCCTAGAGAAAGAATTTCTCTTACAAGAAGCAAGTGGTAGTATGGTTGAACTTGATGAAATTCAAGAGACTCCAATAAACACTAACGAGATGCCTAGTCAAGAACCACAATCAATTATGACACGACATCCTCATAGATCAGGTAGGACACGTAATATTCCTGAGAGATATGGATCTCTTGTAAGAGAAATGAATGATGTGTTACTCATTAAGGATAAGGAACATGTTGATTACAAAGAGGCTTTGAATAGTTCAGAAAAAGATAAGTGGCTTACAGCTATGAAGTTGGAAATGGATTCCATGTACGAAAACTAAGTTTGGAATTTAGTGGACCCACCTGAAGGCATTAATGCTTATAGGGTGTAAGTGGGTTTTCAAGAAGAAAACTGACATGGATGGTAATGTAATTACCTACAAGGCAAGGTTGGTAATGAAAGGCTATCATCAAAGGCAAGGCATTAACTATGACGAAACTTTCTCACCTGTAGCCATGCTTAAATCCATTCTGATACTCCTGGCCATATCAGCTCATCATGATTATGAGATATGACAAATTGATGTGAAAATAGCTTTCCTTAATGGAAATCTACTCGAGAACGTGTATATGGCACAACCCGAAGGTTTCATATCTATTAATAAAAATAAAGTATGCAAGTTTCAACGATCCATTTATCGACTGAAGCAAGCATCCAGGAGTTGGAATATCCATTTTGATAAGGTGATCAAAGAATTTGATTTTTCACAAAATCTAGACGAACCTTGTGTGTATCAAAAGGTTAGTGGGAATATGGTCGTATTCCTAATATTATATGTTGATAACATATTACTCATAGAAAACGATGTGTCAATTTTACAGTCAGTTAAAGTTTGATTTTCCAAAATATTCTCTATGAAAGACATAGGAGAAGCAACTTATATCCTCGATATGAAAAATCTATAGAGATAGATCAAAAATGTTGCTTGGTCTTTCACAATCGATGTATATAGATAGAGTGCTAAAATAGTTTAGCTAGCATGTCTGAATCCAAGAATGGTTTCATACATATGAGGCATGGAATTCACCTTTCGAAGTATATGTACCCACGCACAGAAGACTGTTGTGCAAAGAGAGGGGCAACACCTCTCAACCTCTAAATCGTGGAAGAAGAGGAAGGGAGAAAAGAGATCGCACGGAGAAACAAGACAAAGACACACAAAAGGAGCAAACACGTGGAAGAAGAAGAAGAAGAAGAAGAGTTATCGTGGTTCGGCGACGTGCCTACTCCACAAAAAAGGCCGAAGCTTTATTAGAATTCTCTCTACACAAGAGAATCACATCTAATGATTCTTGTGTTTTGTTGTTATATAATGGGTTTACAATGATCCCTATAAATATTGCTAAACCCCAGACCCGGTAAAAACGTAACAGAATTTGTTATGAAAAACATAACAAAATTCTGTTATATAAAATCTTAACAGAATTTTATTACGAAAAATCTTAACAGATTTTTCTTCCATGACATCCCTCATATTAACCTTCATCCAAATATGAGCCACTCGTCAACAATCTCCACCTTGGCGAATATTCACCCCTTCGAAGAATACGAATATCTAGACAAAACTCCATTTGGATCTCTGGATCTCTGGGTCTGGGCTTCCTTCCTCTAGCATCTAGAGATATGGATCAAGTTCAAGCAATGCTTAAACTTCTCTGTAGTCACTGGCTTTGTTAGCATATCTGCAGCATTGTCTGCAGTGTGAACCTTCTCAAGTTGAATTTCTCCGAAAGCAATCAACTCTCTGATCTTGTGAAATCTCACATCAATGTGTTTGATTCTCGCATGATACACCTGATTCTTTGCCAAATAGATAGCACTCTGACTATCGCATAATAACTTGACTCCACCTTGCTGAACACCCAGTTCTCTGGCCAACCCTGTAAGCCATAAAGCTTCCTTCACTGCTTCAGCTACTGCCATGTACTCGGTATCCGTAGTAGACAATGCAACAATAGATTGTATCATAGATTTTCAACAAATAGGTCCTCCTGCCACAGTGAATACGTATCCTGTAGTAGACCTCTTATTATCTAAATCTCCTGCATAGTCTGCATCTACGTACCCAACAACTAAAGGATCTTCCGGTTGTCTACTGAACATGATGTCATAATCAATTGTATTTCTCAAGTATCTGAAAATCCATTTCACTGCATCCCAATGTGGTCGACCAGGATTTGAGAGAAACTTGCTTACCATACTAACTGCTTGCGCCAAATCTGGTCTCGTGCAAACCATGACATACATCAAACAACCAACTACACTAGCATAAGGAACCTTTGACATCTCTTGGATCTCAGCATCCGTCTTTGGACACTGTGTACTGGATAACTTAAAGTGATGCGCCAGGGGTGTACTCACCGACTTTGCATTCTTCATGTGGAACCTATCCAGCACCTTCTCCACATAGCTACGTTGAGACAACCATAATCTCCCTGCAGCTCTATTCCTGTGAATCTCCATCCTAAGAATCTTCTTGGCCTCTCCCAAATCTTTCATGTCAAATTCCTTGCTCAGTAGCCTCTTTAATTTGTCAACCTCTCTCATCTTTTTTGCAACAATGAGCATGTCATCTACATATAGTAGTAAGAAAATCAGTGATTCATCTTCAAGACCCTTCACATATATGCAGCAGTCATACTCGCATCTCCTATATCCGTTTTGAATCATGTATGAATCAAAACATTTGTACCATTGCCTAGGAGATTATTTCAATCCATAGAGCGATTTCTTCAACTTACAAACCAACTGCTCTTGTCCGGGCTGACTAAATCCCTCAGGTTGTGACATAAAATATACTCCTCCAAATTTCCATGAAAAAATGTCGTCTTCACATCCATTTGCTCCAAATACAAATCGTGATGTGCCACCAAAGCCAATACCGCTCTAATTGACGTATGTCTTACCACTAGAGAGAAAATTTCTTCATAGTCAATCCCCTTTCTCTGTGAATACCCCTTTGCTACCAACCAAGCCTTGAACTTCACTTCTTCTCCCTCTGACATTGATTCTTTCTTCTTGAATATCCACTTGCATCATATAACTTTCTCTCCTTCAGGAAGTTCCACTAGATCCCACGTTTGGTTCTTATGCAACGACTACATCTCCTCTGCCATAGCACCCATCCACCTATCCTTCTAAGAGCTATGTATTGCCTCCTGAAAAAATATAGGGTCTCCGCTACTAGTGATAAGTGCATAAGATACCAAGTCTTCGAAGTCGTATCTAGTTGGTGGTTTCACGACTCGTCTCGTTCTACCACTAGCTATAGTGTGATGCTCCGTGTGCTCTGAGCTAGAATCATCAGAGTCATGAGTCTCTAGCTCCACCTGCACAATATCTTTTTCTATATTGCTTTGTGGTGTTTCCTTTCCTTCTTCCTGAGTACGTTGTAACATAGCTTTCTCGTCAAACACCACATCTCTGTTGATCACCACCTTGTTTGCCTTAGGATCCCAAAGCTTGAAGCCTTTAACTCCTTTCTGATAGCCTAGAAAAATACATTGCTTTGACTTTGTATCCAGCTTTGATCTTTCCTCACTAGATATATGCATATAGGCTGGACATCCAAAAACTCGAAGATGAGAGTAATCTACTTGATTCCCTGTCCATACTTCCTCTGATACTTTGCCTTCTAGTGCTGCCCTTGGTGATCTATTAATGAGATAATATGCCATGTTAACTCCTTCCGTCCATAAATTCTTTGCAAGCCCTGCATTTAGCCTGAGACATCTTGCCTTCTCAATGATTGCCCTGTTCAACCTTTCCGCTACCCTTATTCTGCTGAGGTGTCCTGTGAACCGAGAAATGCCTCATTATCCCATGCTGCTCACAGAATTCCTGAAACTTTGAAGCTGTGTACTCAATCCCATTATCTGACCTAAGGCATTGATCTTCCTTCCGGTCTGGTTCTCTACTTCAGTTTTCCACAATTTAAACTTTGCAAAAGTTTCTAACTTGTGACGCATAAAGTATACCCATACCTTTCATGAGAAATCATCAGTAAAATTCATAAAATACAAGTACCCTCCACTTGATGCTACACTGGCCGGTCCCCAGAGATCCATATGTACGTAGTCCAGAATCCCCTCCGTCTTGTTTGTTGCTGTCTTGAATTACACTTTGCTCTGTTTCCCAAGAACACAGAATTTGCAGAATTCAAGCTTGCACGTTTTGACACCCTTCAACAAATCTCTCTTGTGAAGCTCTAGCATCCCACGTTCACCCATATGTCCTAGCCGCATATGCCACAAGACAGTACTATCTGATTCAGACTGCACCGAGACGGCTCCACCTACAACTGTAGTCCCTATCAACTTGTAGATGTTTCCTACTACCTTTTGTCCTTTCATTACCGTCAGAGCTCCCTTGCTAACTTTCATCACCCCGCTCACTGATTTATAATTACAACCAATATCATCCAGTGTGTCTAGTGAGATCAAGTTCTTCCTTAGCTCTGGTATATATCTGACATCACATAAAGTTCTGATCACACCATCAAACATCTTGATTCTGACATTCCCTATGTCGATAACCTTGCATGATGCATCGTTTCCCATCAACATTGAAACAGAATCCACTGCCCTATAGGTGTCAAACCAATCCTTGTTTGGAGTCATGTGATATGAACATGCAAAGTCTAAAATCCATGCATCCGTCAGCTGCTCCGAATTTGACATAACTGATAGCATATCTCCATCACCACTCTCTGAATTTTCTTCTTCAACTATGTTTGCAAACTTTGCCGAACTACTTTTGTTCTCTGTAACATGTTTCTTTATCTCTAGAAAATTTCTCTTGATATGACCTTTGCCTCCACATTTGTAGCGCGTGATCACCTTCTTCCTTCTCGACTTAGAACGAGTCTTGTTGTTGTTGGCATATCCATGTCGAGATTTATTCCTACCATGCTCTTGGTTGTTATTTACCACAAGTCCTTCTCCTTGAGAAATTTCATCGCTTGTTTTCTTCCTTTGGTGAAAACCTAACAACGCACTTGTGATCTCCTCCAATTTGAGAGTTTCCTTACCTCACATCAAAGTAGTAACCAAATTCTCATACGTAGGAGATGAAGGTAGAGAATTCAACAACATCAGCGCCTTGTCTTCATCTTCGATCTTCACATCAATCCGCTTCAGATCACTTACAATCTAGTTGAATACGTTGATGTACTAGCTCAGATCGGTTCCTTCTATAATCTTCAGCCCGAATAGTTTCTGCTTGAGATACAGCTTGTTTGTCAATGATTTTGACATGTACCGGCTTTCCAGCTTTTGCCAAACTGTCACCGGTGACTCCTCATCCATGACATGGTACATCACGTCATCCGTAAGACAAAGCCTGATTGTTGCTACTGCCTTCGCCTGAAGTTCTTCCCAATCTGATTTCTCCATGCTTTCCAGTTTTCTATCTCCTAGCGCCTTCACCATGCCTTGTTACACCAACAAGTCCTTGACCCTTCTCTGCCATAATCCAAAGTTTCCGGTTCTATCAAACTTCACCATATCAAACTTTGCAGAAGTTGTCCCTGACATGTTGAAGAAATCCGCCAAAAACTTGTAGCTCTGATACCAATTGTTGCGCAAAGAGAGTGGCAACACCTCTCAACCTCTAAATCATGGAAGAAGAGGAAGGGAGAAAAGAGATCGCACGGAGCAACAAGACAAAGATGCACAAAAAGAGCAAACACGTGGAAGAAGAAGAAGAAGAAGAGAAAGAAGAAGAGTTACCGTGGTTCGGCGACGTGCCTACTCCACAAAAAAGGTCGAAGCTTTATTAGAATTCTCTTTACACAAGAGAATCACATCTAATGATTCTTGTGTTTTGTTGTTATATAATGGGTTTACAATGATCCCTATAAATACTGTTAAACCCCAGACCCGGTAAAAACGTAACAGAATTTGTTATGAAAAACATAACAAAATTCTGTTATATAAAATCTTAACAGAATTTTATTACGAAAAATTTTAATAGATTTTTCTTCCATGACATCCCTCATATTAACCTTCATCCAAATATGAGTCACTCGTCAACAAAGACGAAAGGATTTGCATGGATAAGATACCCTATGCGTCCTCAATAGGATCTATCATGTATTCTATGTTATGTACAAGGCCTGATGTATCATATGCTCTGAGTGTTATGAACAAATACCAGTCTGATCCAGGAATGGATCACTGGACGACTGTCAAGATGATCCTTAAGTACTTGAGAAGAACTAAGGATATGTTCTTGGTATATGGAGATGGTGATATGATCATACGCGAATATATGGATGCTAGTTTCCAGACTAACAAGGATGACTCTAAGTCCCAATCTGGATTTATGTTCATATTAAATGGAGGTGCAGTTAGTTAGAAAATTCTAAGCAAGACAATGTTGCATATTCTACCTATGAAGCAAAATACATTGCATCTTCAGAAGCAGTAAAGGAAGCATTTTAGATCAAGAAGTTCGTTACTGAACTTGGAGTGGTTCCATCCACTATTAAAGCATTACCTGTTTACTACAACAACACCGTAGTTATTACGCAAGTAAAGGAACCGAAGTCCCATCAGCGATCAAAACATGTACTTCACCGCTATCATCTGATCAGGGAGATCATTAGTAGGAAAGAAATACATCTCAAGAAAATTTTCACTGAAAGGAATCTAGCGGATCCTTTGACAAAGGCTCTACCATAAAGCAAGTTTAAGAGCCACATCCATGCTTACAGTTTAGGACACCGTGGCGATTGGCATTAGGCCAAGTGGAAGTGTTAGATTTTGAGGGATGTCCTAAGGCGATTACCTTACGGTTTTTACTAAATATAGATTTACTATTTGAGTGCATATTATATGTTTAATTGTCTTAAACTCATTTACTGAATGCCCACAATATAATTCATAGCATGAGAAAAATTATGATTGGATCACAACTAGTGATTATCTCTACATGCTCAATTATGAACATATTAGAATTTTCCTAGTCGTCAAATCTATACATTCGAACATCATCAATTCTGTAAAACTAGCATGGGTTATACTCCTTAGTTAGCCAAGTAGCTATTTTCTCACTGGCTGGAGACATTGGGATGTCGAAAGTTAAACGTGGATGCTAATTATGGTAACTAGTTCATTGGAGTGACTCGCTGTAAGACTTCATATGGTTATCTATATATATGAATATGTCTGTAAACCTCTTACTGCAGCTCGAGTGCAAGTTTCCTTCGACTTGAGGTATACAAGTCATCTTGGTCATAGAGACTCATACTTTGACATCTTAAGCAAGCACCTCATTGATGTGTAAACCTGGAATGATTGGGTATAAGTTGAAATGCCAGAAGATGTTTGGATAGTACACAGAGGATTCATCGCTCCTTGCGAGGAGACGTATACCCTATGGCCACTCGTTAGGATTATTACTCAAAGTCTTTAGTCAAAGCATCACATGTTAAGAGTGTGAGGCTCTTAGACATATATACGAGTAATTTGAATCCGTAGAACGAGAAAGTATTACTTAGGTTAGGTGTAACGTAGTCAGTCTATTGAGGACAGACACATAGACCATGTCTTGAATCAAGTGGGTATAAGACAAGTGAAAGGAACAATGCACGACTCATTATAGCTACTGAAGGGTTTAGAATTAGTTCTAAAATTAACTATAATTTTTTGGCTAATTAGGGATCATGATGTACTACTAGGTACCACTCGATCATTCCATAATTAAATAGTTAATTATGGACGGTCAAGATGAACTGGGAACCAATTGGGTCACACGCACTAATGAGTCTCTAAAAGATGAAAAACAAGTTAAAGAATAGGATTTTTTGATCAAGAGATAAATGTTTGGTTGGACCATACATAAGATAAATATGAAAATATTTGTCATTATGGAAGTGCGAATGGGCTACATCTCTTATGGTAGAGTTGGATCATATTTGGTTTAATCATGAATTAGTCATGAATCAACTTGATTTAGTTGTGAACCAAACCAAGGGATTAATGGGCTAATTTTTGGTTAAGGGATAATGGATTAGATTTAGGCTTTCTAATCCAATTTATTAAAGAGGATTATATATAGATATTATTAGGGGAGAATTAGATAGAAGTTTTATTATTTGGTTCTTTAGATTTTTGAAAATCCAATCCTCCTCTCCCTCTCCTCTCTCTTTGCCGCCACCCACAACAAGGAGAATCCTTCTCCTTGTTGTCGTGACCACCAAGCAAGGAAGAGACATCTTCCTTGTTTGCTTCTTCTTCCTCTTGATCGCTCTTCTTCACTCGTGGCTAGTAACTTGCGAAGGAGAGACTTGTACTCAAGGAGTTATCTTGAGCAGCTCGGTGTGGATATGAATAGAGGCGAGGTTCGACAATGTCGCTATGGTTGATGCCCTTCTCGTTACAGGTCATCCGTAAGGTATACCTAGCATAAATTTACTTCTCGTAAAATTTTAATTATGCGATCATATTTAGCATATTGTATCCTTATGTGCATGTGGTATGTGTGATGTAATAATTAGGAATTATTATTTTATTTTTTTGTTGTACATATTTATGAAACATGTTCTAGTACACACCGGCGTCAGGCATATCCCAACACTTCTTAGTGACTTTCTTAGGCTTCTTGAAAGCCTTAGTCACATTGGTTTTTTCAAGATTAACTCTAGGGATGACCTCCCTTATAACCTTGACTTGACCCTTAGACCTAGGGTTGGTCTCATAACTATATGGAATCTTATAGTATGAGGTCACATCTTTCTTGGCTTTAGGTTTATATCCTAAACTTTTATGGCCATTGAACGGGTCTTGTTCTCCTAAACCTAGATTATGCTCATTTTGCCCCTTCAAGATATTTTTCATTCTTTTTAGGGTCTTTTCTAACTTATCAAGTCTTAACCTTAAGACTTGATTTTTCATTATTAAATCCTTAGATTTGGATTTTTCTTGATTTTCTTGAGCATTTTTATTTTTAGGCCTATATCTAAAATCTATAGAGCTCTTTCCTAAATTATTATCTACCTTCCTAACCTTATGTGAGGTAGTCTTAGCATGATATGCTACATATTTTTCTTTAACCTATCACGCTTCCTATTTTCATGATATTGTATTAAAATGATAAAGATTAGACCTAGCATTCTTTTTATCATGACTCAAAGGGATTGCTTCAATAAATGATGCCTTGAGTTTGCTCTTGAGTGCTCCCCCTTAATTTGAGCTTCCTTCTTTGTTATTGGACGGATTCTTTCCCTTGGGGCATTGTCTCCAATAATGTCCATCTTGATTGCAAGAGAAGCACATAATGTGCCCCTTGCCTTTGCATACTGAGGGACCGACTTCTTTGGCCTTGGGTGCCACTTGACCTTCCTTCTTAGTCAATTTTGGGTACTTACTCTTATAGTGTCTATTTTCCCTACACTCAAAGTAAATGATATGATTTTTATTATTAATAATTAAAATTGTTATACCTTTGCTTGTAGGGGTGGCACATGATCCTCCATTTGATTTTTCTTGACTTGTGGAGGTGGCACCATCTTCCTCTCCATTCGACTTGGAAGTAAAAACTTCTTCTTGCTCTAGTGTCAATGAATGACGCTCCCCCTCAACTCTAGAGGTGGAGGCCTCTTTATCTTCATCCTCTTCTTCGAATGTTGAACGTCTTTCAACCTCCAAGTCTTTGTGCACATCAAACAAGGAGGACACTCCTTTGCCTTTATCCTTGTGCTCTCTTGAGGATGGATCTTCTTACTCTTGATCCAATGAGTTCCCCTCTTTGGATTCTTTTTGATTTGGTGTAGTGGAGGATTCTTCATGGATTTTTGTCAATTTTCTCCAAAGCTCCTTGGCATCGTTATAATCTCCAATCTTACATATGATTTTGCTTGGAAATAAACTAACTAATAATTTGGTTACCTTATAATTTACCTTGCACCTTTAAATTTGTTTCTTGCTCCAATTGGTCTTCTTGATGATTTTGCCTTTCGAATCCTTTCGAGTTTCATAGTCTTCCATCAGAGCAAACCATTGCTCTATTTTCATCATCAAAAAATCTTTGATCCTTGATTTTTAAAGATCAAAGCTTGTCATTATGAATGGTGGAGGCATCCTTATGTTGAATCCTAGTCTATCTCAGAAATCCATCTTGAAGTTTAGCTTTTGAAATCTTTGACTTGTTGACTTTAGGACTTCAACTTCTTCTTCTTCTATCTAGTTGCCCTTCTGATGATCAGACCAGTGAAGAGCAGTCTCGCTCTAATACTACTTGTTGGAACACTTTGGAGTTAGAGGGGGGTAAATAGCTCATCTTGCTTGCTTGCTCGCTTGATAGATGTTGTTGCAGCGGATAAACTTGAAGCAAAATTCCCCAATGCTAACACAAGGATTTACTTAGTATCCACCTTAAATGAGGTGATTAATTGAATGATCTGGCCCTCTCTCACACATCCACTATGAATACATTCCTTCTCGAAAACACTCTGGAGGCAGAGAAGCCTTGTACAAGCTCTCAATACAACAAGAAGAAAAAAGAAGCAAGTACAAATGAAATCCTATAAGATTTATAATAATGAAATGCTAGCTAGCTTCTCCTGCTTACTTGGGAATGCCTCTTGACCTTGGAAGTGTAGTAACACTTGTCTACAAGAAGCTTTAAGAATTGGAGGTGATGATCTGAGCTCGGTGAAGAGACTGGGAGAGAAGAGATGTTCAAACAGTGCACGCCAAACCCTTTTATCAGGCTCACAACAATTAGTTTTCAAGCGTAATTGATTACGCTATCCTAATCAATTAGGAAGTTTTCTGTTTGCGCAAGAGTGGATCGTAAGAGATTAAGCCTCCTTGCTTAATCACTTACCAAATATTATGTTCTCACAAAATGGATCTTAATCAATAAAACTAAGTGATTAAGCCTTGTTGAATTGCTTAAGGTAAGCGATTCAACTCCCTTCTATTTCTCGTAATTCCAAGCTTAAGTGATTAGGGTAATCACTTAATTTATAGTAATTGATTAGCCTAATTGATTACCAAACCCTAACTTCCAAACCTAAGTCTAAGGTTCCTTTACCCAACATCCGGTCAACCGTGATCTGTTGGGACTCCTCCTTGCCTAGCATCCGGTCAACCTTAATCTGCTGAGACTTTTCCACCAAGTGGCTAGTCAATCCTTTGACCCACTTGGACTTTTATCCTCGTGAAGTGTCCGGTCAACCTTGACCCACTTGAACTTTTCACCTCGTTCTAAGTGTCTGGTCCTCCATAACCCACTTGGACTTCCAAAACACCAAGTATCCGGTCAACCTTGACCCACCTAGATTTCCTCAGGCCTGGTTTTACTCACTAGGGTTTTTTTATATCCTAGCTTCACTCACTAGGATTTCTATCTGCCTAACTTCGCTCACTAGGGCTTTTCATCTGGCTTCACTCACCAGGACTTTCCATCACCTAGCTTCACTCACTAGGATTTTCACTTGGCTTACTTACCAGGATTTTCCAACTGCCCAGCTTCACTCACTAAGACTTTCATACCAAGTGTCCGGTCAATATTGACCCACTTGAATTTTCTTCTTCTGCCAACTTTTTTTTTGGTCTTACCTTTACCTAACCTCCAGTTAGGACTTCTTAGTCAAGTATCCGGTCAATCTTGGCCTACTTAACTCTTCTTTACATTGAACTGATCAACCTTGAGCAATCTCCCCAAATGAATAATTCATATGTAATCTCCATATATTGTCAAACATCAAAATTCAAACATCAAGACTCAGACTTGAGTCAACTCAAGCTTAGTCAAACTAATGAACCTTGATTTAGGAAAATTGCACCAATAGATAAGACCTAAATACTCTTCCAACAAGCACCAAAAGCCCAAAAATAATGTTATAACTGATTGTTATCATTCCTGTGTAGTGTCACATAAGTTTTAGGATCTCTGACTTTTAACTCACGTAGATACAGTCGAAGATCTCTATATGCTTGATCATAATCTCCAACGACCTTCTTTATCGTTTTCTCCTAGGTTGTGTATGTTTTTCTATATAATATGGTCATGCTAAACCTAACTTTTATATCTGATATAATCATTCTTGGTTTGTACTGTTCGTTAGAAATAAATTTCTCTCCAATAAGAGATATTACAAATGAGGAAGTGTATACTTGATGATCAGCACTTTCCCTAACAGTGCGACATTGGTGTCCCTTTACAAATATAGTAATAGTGAACTCCACATCTCCTGCCCAACTACTCTCCATGTACATGATTATTTGAAGCAGACTAATTAACTCGATTTATCCGGATTTCAACTAGGTTATATCTCATATGTTTAACCATGGCATGCTTCACAAGTGTATTCTTGAACTCTTGTCCAGATGAAAAATCTATCCAATAAAAAATTCATGCTCATATGTTGCATCTCCAATTGGCCTTTGTAGCAATCAATAATTCAAAATATATCGATCATCAACTATTGGAAATTCCTCCTCTAAATCATTGTACTACTCTAGGGGAAATTCATATTATTCAATCTGCATATCATCAGCTAAGAATTGTGTACATCTGTATTGTATTGTAATTTCTCTACAATCTAGATATAATGCTCTTCCTCCTCACTCCAAGTAGGCTCAAAGTATTTAACAAGTGTCCTACAAGGATTCTAAACCTCATCTTCTAGGTTACATTCTTTTTCATTTTATTAAAAGTTAAATTGTTTGTATTTTATTTGTGTTCCCCCACACCAGTATACTCAAAAAAAAGATGGAATATTAGTTCTAGATACTTTTACTACATTAGATCTCTGTCCCATGATAGAATTTACATCAAGCATATTCCATATCTCAGAGAGAATTTCTTCAAAAAAATAAATTATAAACTAAGTTAGCAAAGTTATAATGTCAGAATAAGTGGTGTTGTAATTTAAAAAGCAAGCAACGATGATTTGGTGTACATACTTTATTTTCAAAATTGATTAGTGGATTTTGATCGAAATCTATTGATATACCTAGCGTATTTATATTTCTGTAAACTCGCAATCAATAGGAAGAGATGAGCGAATAGAAGGTAGATATGATGTCAAACATTGTTTGTGATCAAGGAACAATGTGGGTTTGATATCGGGATATCAAAACTACAAAGGGCCTGATATAATCTCATATTAGACCCAATGTGGGCCTGATATGATCTCATACAAGGCCGACATTCTACTGAAACATATCCTAACATTAAAGCACCTCTGGAGAGCCCTAAATAAGCAATGAAGGACACCGTTAGACTCCTTGAAGCCTTAGAAATCCACCAGACTTGAAATGAGTACAATCAGACTTATCTAGGTCCATCAGTGGATTTTAACCAAAATCCACTGATGGACTTAGGCTATTTGAATTTTTGTAAACTTGCAACCGCTGTGAAGGGTTGAGCGAGGAGAATGTAAATATAGTGTCAAACCTTAGTTTTGATCAACAAACAACGTGAGCCTAAAATCCGGATATGAGGACTACAAAGGGCCTATTATGATCTCATATCAGACCCAAAATGGGTCTAATATCTTGAATACCAGGACCACAATCTAGCTAAAATTTAGCATCACAGTGGAGCACCTCCGGAGAGCCCTAAATAAGTAATGAAGAACACTGTACTGCTGGTATTGTTTCATAAATCTTTCCAACACATTGATGGATAACATAAACATGATTTATGGACACAATTTTTTTTCTACATTATAGAATAATTTTACAAACAATAGCAAATATGATACATATATTACTAAATCTTTATCTATCTTCTCTCACCAAATTCATTCTTGCTTAGGGGTGAGCATTTGATTAATTTAGTCAATAACAAAGATAAATTAACCGAAAATCAATTTAACCGATTTAATTTTGATTAACCAAACTGAATTGAAGTTTTGTTAAAATTGAATCAATTGAACCAAATTAAAAATTATTTATTTTGGTTAACATTGAATTAATCTAATTTATTTTTTAAAAAAATAAAAAATATATATATACAAAATTAATAATTGAAATTTGATTTTTTTAATCATAATTCAACCTTAAAATAATAAAAATTACAAATAATATTAAATATAAAATATTAAACAAATATTATAAATTATATATAAATCCTAAAAAATAAAATTCAAATTTTATTTTTTTTAATACTTCGGTTAATTAATTTTTTTAACCGGTAAACCGAAATCGAAACCGAACCGAATTAACCAATATTTTTAAAAATAAAAACTAAATTTCTAAATTGACTTAATAGAATTTTTGAAATACATCGACTCAGTCGATTTTTTTTTGTTTAACTAAATAGTTGCGCACCTTTAGTCTTGCTTGAAATTTATCGTTCAACGTCGTTATTCTTCAATGTAGTTGTCCTTCAAAGTCATCTCTTGAACACCTTATGACAATGCTCCCGTTTTTTACTTACTCTATTACTATCCCACCAAACTATAGAAAGAGGTTCATGATTACATTGTGTTTATAATTTCACGAAGAGATATGGATGGAGATCAATGTCATACAATGGAGAGAGAGGGTGAGATATAGGATAAGATGATGTGAATCGGAACAATAAAATTTTGAATTAGAATTTCTTAAAAAAGGACTCGGATACCTTAATGGTGTCTGGACAACGGAGGTTAGCGGGGGAGATAGAACAAAAATAACAGATCATTAAGTGCATGGTCGTTTGATAATTAATAAAATATAATACGTATATCAATTTTGGTGCCCTTTGAATGATAAATCTAGATGGTTAGAATCTATCTAGCTAAAAAATGAATCTATAAATTTAATCAATATATATTATTTTAAAAATATAATTAACCATTAATATATAAAAATAATTTTTTAAAATTAAATATAAAAATATATTAAAAATATAATTGACTCATAGAATATGATATTATTTAGACATTAAAAAGAATTATTCTTGCAGTCATTTTTTTAATATTCTTTGTAGTCATTTAGCATGCCCCTTTCTTTTAAATTTTCCTTAGAAGTAAATACTTTTTATTTCCGTACGCGTTCTTTTTTCAACGCGTTAAGTGGCTGACTGGTCGATTGAAGAAGGTGTGTTGGAGTTTCCTAGAAATGGATCAATCATCTCTATAAAATCGTTAATGGAGATTGAGGAAGCATCAAGCAGTTGTTGCCCCCACTATCCCCTGTCACTCCTTTTAAGCGACTTCTAATGGAGAAGGGGGCGCTTACAGAAAGCAAGCAAAGCAGCAGCAGCAGCAACCGGAGGACGAAGCTCTTCAATTTTCTCGCCTTCCTACTTCTCACGTTCACAACCGCCGAATCCACCTACCGGTCGCGGCACCAACCCTCCGCCTTGGCCTTCACACTCTTCTCCTACGCCGACCTTGTGCTACTCTTCCATTGCCTCACGGTCTTCGAGCGGCTCGGCCCCGACGCCACTCTTCGGAAGAAGGAAGGCCTCAAGGCCCTCGTTTGGCTCCTCGCCACCGCTCAAATTCTCGCCTTCACTTGGCGGGTGGCCGCTGAGATTCCGCTTCCGATCGCCTTCACCCTGTGGCTCATGGCTGGCTTAATCACAATCAGCGGATTTTATTTGATGTTCTTTCGCTCCGAGGCAGATGTGGTCGATAAGAGCTGCCTCAATTGCCGTGCCCTGGTCAAGCAAGAGCTCTCTCCGGACGAGAAAGTATAGAGACAAGTGGATGATTGTATTATTACTATAAAACAAGAAAAAACAGATTTATCAAGAATTACATATTAAAAAAAACAGATTTATCATGACCTCTCGCCGGACGAGAAAGTATAAAGAAGTGGATGGGAATAGTATGTGTATTATTACTATAAAAAAGAAAAAAAAAACAGATTTATCAAAAATTACATATTAAAAAATATTTTTTATCAAAATATGTAAGCATTATACAAACTAAAAGTTATTGTGAATTAAAGTATAGTATAATTTATGTTTGGAATAGGTGTGTAAGTAAATAAAACAAGACAACTAAATATTAAGCGGAATGTGCAGTTATGAAATTCTTTTTAAAGGGCATTTGGAATTAAGTAGTGGGATAAGAAATTGATTTATGAGATAAACTTTAGTGTTGGGACTGGTGCTAAATGAGGGTGAATATTTTCGATTCGTATTGCTAAGTAAAATCTAAAGTACAAACATAATACTGAGATTTTTTTACTCGGTGAGTTGGTTCATAACCTTTTTAAAGTTATTATTCTAAAGTCTAATCCTGACGCTCTATTACCATAATAATTAAATTTGGAGTTGAAGAAACCTTTATAGTATTGATTACAGATTACAAAACTTTTCAACACAATATCTTCTTCTTCTACTTTGGAAGCAATGAATGAGCGAGCCTTTGAGTACAAATCGTAAGCAAAAGATCAAAACTCCCTTTTATAAAGCTTTTAGTTGAACGCAGTTTATACCTTTTTCCCACTAGCAATCAATTTTTCTTATTTGGTGTAATTGACCTCTTATCAAGATTGATCAGATTGACTAAGTTTGAGTTTATTCGAGTTAGTGTTTCGATATTTGATCAACATGTTGATTTAGTTGAGCGAACAGTCGAGTAGATTAATGTTGATTTGATATTATTAAGACCAAAAGAATTCACATATCACTACAATTATATGATATTGTCCACTTTGAGTCTAAGTCCTTATGGATTTATTTTTGAGTTCTATTCAAAATAACTCGTACCAATGGAGATATCTTCCATCTTATAAATCCATGATCTTTTCCATATATTTCAATATGGGACTTTTAATGTACTCCACTTGCTTGGATTTTTCATCACCTAGGGTTCACTCCCCTAGGATTTCCTCTAAGAATCCAGCCACCCTTGACCTGCTTAGAGTTCACTCATCTGGGAGCCCCCCCCCGCCCCCCACCCCCCCTTAGTTCAAGGCCACTAGGCCACTATTCAACCCACATGGCTCAATTTGGATTATGACCCTAATATCACTTGTTAGTACCACAAGAATTCACATATTTTCACAAGGATATGATATTTTCTACTTTTGGTCTAAACTCTTATAGATTTTTTTTTTAGCTCTACATAAAAGACCTCATATCAATAAAGACATCTTCCATCTTATAAACTCATAATCTTTTCCATATATTTTCAATATGAGATTTTAATTGTATTCCCAACATATACTTAACAAGATACAGAAAGTCCAAGTAGATCATAGTTGACTAAATACTTAGCGGTTGGAAGTCCAAGATGAAGTTGGCACAAGACAGAAAGTCATGAGGACTAGACACTTGGTGATGACGAAAGTCCTAACAGGTCAAGGTTGATTGGATGCTAGACAATGATGAAATCCCAGCAGGTTAAAGTTGATCGGATGCTAGTCAACAAAAAATCTTTGTAAGTACCTTGGGATAGTTTTGATGTGATCAATCGAATTAAGTTAGGTCTTGTTGTGTCTTATCCTTGTCTCTAAGTGTGCAGGAACTTATGAACACAAGAAGTCAAACAGAAGATGTAGCTAGCGAAAAGAATGACACTGAAAGCAAGTCAACGGGCTCAGTGCATCTAACTAATGAGGTGCTATGGAAGAGTACACTAGCGGATGAGAAGGATCCGTACAATGCTTCCGAGAGACGAGAAGTCGGAGCGAAAGACTGCTCAAGGAGGAGGCCGGAGTTGGATTCGGGTGAGCTCAACTCTAGATTGCCAGAGAATCACCCAAGTGACCGGAGCAACAGCCGAACAAGTAAACACGAAGTTAACTTATCCAAGCACCTAGACTCCAAGTGCCAGGACCAACCTGGTACAATGTAGGAGCCTCTTTGGACCATTATGGCAAGGATAACTCTCAGAGTCCATGTTAGCACTAATCCAAGTGCCCAAACCAATCCAGGTGTCGGGGCGAGGATAAAATATTATCATCACGTCATTGAAGAGCCGTTGTGAAGAAGATAAGGTGCACCGCTATGGGTGCTCGGACCTGCTCCAGGCGCCCAAACTTGCTCCAGGCGCCCTGAGCTGACACGTCAGCCAACAGATAAATTCAACCAGTAGGCTATAAATAGAGCCCCAGTCCTAGGAGTTAATCGTAACACTTGTAAATAACATATTTTGTACTCGAATTATATTTACTTTTTAAAGTTTTTTCTTTTATCGTTTTAAGAGGCTACTTCGCCTTCTTCAAAAGGAGATCTTTAGTGAATCTTTACATCGCCTTAGATTAACAACCTCCTCAGTTGCAAACCAAGTAAATTCTGCTTCATCTTTTAATTTATTTTATTATTTTAATTCATCTAACATTGTGTCCTTACGGAGTTTGAAAGCAAGAGAAAGCATTTTAATTCTAACTTATAGGCTATGCACCCCCTCTAGCCAGCCTCATCGGGACCAACAAATGATATTAAAGCCAAGTTGCTTCATAAGGATTAACCATCGTCTAAAGCACAAATGGTCAGAGCGAGTATTCATCCACCAAATTTTAAGGGGGATTTTTCCAATTAGAAAAGAAAAATGGAGATATTTTTTAAAACTAACTTTTATATTTTATTAACTATCAAGTATGGTTTTGTAGCACCCAACCATCAGAATAGTGACGAAAAGAAGAAAATCACTAGACCAAGAAAAAGCAAACAGATTTCATGGCCAACAGAAAAGCAGAGTTGTATCTGCTCACCATTTTACCACCCTAAGAAGTCAATTGAATCAGAGCCTATAAGTCAGCCAAAGAACTCTGGGAGAAGTTCCTGGAGTTGTACGAAGGGACCTCGGAGGCTAAGCTAGCAAAATAGGATCTTCTCCGGAATCAAATGACAACCCTCTGGATGAAAAAGAGAGAAACAATGGCTCAACTACATGTGAAGATCAAGACACTGATTACCGGACTTAACAACCTCAGAGAAGTGATAACAAATAGAGATTCAATAAGGTATGTTTTAAATGCATTCTCGAGAACGCCCGAATGGACCTCGATAGTAGATGTCTACTACATTTCCAAGGACCTCGAGGTAAGTAGTTTAGAAAATTTACTTTCTACCTTTGAATTATATGAATCTAGATATATAGGCATAAGAAAGGACAAGGAGCCAAACAACAACGTCACCCTGAACACGAGAAAGGTCGAATCGGATTCTGACACATCTCTTGACGAAGATGAAAAAGCTTACGTGGTAAGAATATTTTCAAAGTTCTTTAAAACTAACAAATTCAACAAGTCTCGGGCTAAGAAGCTTCCACGGAATAAGAGAAGAGTATGATGCTACAACTGCGATAAGGAAGGACACATAAAAGAAAGCTGACTGAAATTAAAAGACAAAGGCAAAGGATCAAGTAAGCAGAAACAAAGGAACCTCAAAGCAACGTGGGACGAGTCATTAGAAGAATTTGAATTGGAGGAATATATCAGACTAGCATTAATAGTGAGTCACCAAATGAAGAGAATTGATGAAAAGGGAGCTACATCAGAAGATAGTTGTCACGCCCCAGGTAGTATACATAGCCCTCAGGGCTCACACTCAACAACCAACACGGCTGGTATATATATCAAACAAAAATAAAACCATCCACACAGTTATAATAAAACAGCCTCCGGCTATCAACACAAAACAAAAGAAAACAAAAATATCATCTAAACTTACCTCTTCTGCCCGTTCGGCAAGACATAGCAAAACATACCAAATACAATCACCAAGCAAACAAAACCCAACCAGTACATTACTCAAAGACAAGACACACAAAATCTAGAGTACCAAAACCAGAACAAGTCTAAAACATAACTCTAAACAAATAAATAGAAACCAAAAGACCAAAGCGAAAATTCTTGTGGCAAGGGGACTAGCAGCTAGAACCTCCTGATGGCTTCAACCTGAAATAAGAATAATCAACGGGGTGAGTTCAAGAACTTAATAGATACCATATAGACATGCATAATAAGATATGACTAGCAGTAATCATCATATGGTACAGTTTTCCGAACAAAATTAGGAAATGCAAACTGAAAAGACTGAAGAAAATTGTACTCACCAAGACCTCCTATCTGAATATAAGGGTCGTCAGACTAGATATAAAATATCACCTGTATGCATGTCAAACATATGCAACCCAAACAAATGCAGCATCCAAAATACAGCAATCACAAATAATAAATGCAATCTATGCATATGGTGCAAACATGACATGTGTCACCTCTGACGTCAGTCGGCCATCTTACACGCGATGGTGAGATCGAGTGGGTAGGGCTATGACAACTGTGCACTCTTCCATCACTGCTACTGAGTGACCGAGTGGATAGGATGCTGTCAGAGTACACCTATCCTCCTACCTCAAACATAGTGGGGGAGCCTAAGCTCTCATCTCCCTATATCATAGGGGAGGGATCCATGTCCACTACACGCTGCAGTCATCACTACCCAGGAGCGGACCAGCGGAGCCCTGACAGAGTAGACTGCACACACCCTGCCTGATGTACCACTAACTCATGAGTGGTTGTGTGTGTAGACCATGTAACTGGCGATGCGCTCAACAATAATGGAGCCGACCATCGCTAGCATGCAATCATGAAAGATGGTGCATGACACTAAACATGTGGATATAGACAGTATACACCTCAATATAAAATGTACTAGAAAGAAATAAACCATACGATGGGCTAGGTATCAAAACCTAAGTACACAAATCAGATATGACGAACAACAAGACTACTACACAGTAAGCAATGTAAGTCACTATTTCTATGAACAGGGATACACATGGCGGTAATCAAAGAAAATATAAGTAGGAATACATACAGATAGGAATATAGGCAGACAACAGGAAACAGATAGTGGCATATCAAAGCAGATGTAAACATAATCATTACCATTAGAAATAAACTATTATGCACATCTAACATGACTATATCAAGAGATAAGTCAGAAGTACCTGCCTCAAATAGAAGATTCAATCAAGCTAAATCCGACATCGAGATGCTCGTCTCAAATCAGAGTCCTGCATCAATATATATATATATATATATATATATATATATATATATATATATATCTATATATATATATATATATATATATATATATATATATATATATATATATATATATATATATTATTTAGCGAATTTCATATGAATTTAAATAGCTAAATAAAATCTTCAAAACTAATTTAGGGAAACCCCTAATCAATCCACCATTCAATTAGATTTAAATCTAAACCTAAATCAATTCTAGTAACAATTCACGCTTCACCTAACTACCATAAAACCTAAATCATACTTAACCAATTTGTATCGAATTCTTACACCTTACCTCAATTCACAGCCGCTGTTGTTGCAGGGACAATGTGAGCTGCTGGATGGAATTGATGTCAGAACCAAGAACACCCCCACAGAGCACAATCTCCCTGCTGGAATCTTTCCCACTGGTCGGATCAATTTGAGATCAAGAAGTGTAGAGAACAAATCCAGCAACAACCAAATTCCAACCCAAATCTTACCTTCAACCGAGACCTCAATCAACAACAAGGAAGAATCGGTGAAACCAAGCTAGGGCAGAGGGCCAAGGTAACTCGGCGTCGGCGATCAAGCTCGTAGCTGTCGGCGTCGGAGCTCTATGGTTGGCGGCGCTGAAGAGGGCCAGCACCAGGAACTAGGGCACGAGGTGGAATGGATCGAGCTAGGGTTGCCGGTGCTAGGGCAGAGGGACAGTAGACGACCGACACTAGGGCACAAGGAAAGGGTCGGCAGCCGGTGATAGGGCAGAGGAGGTGGAGACGACGTCGAGTGTGGGACAGTGGTGGCTTCGGCGTTGCACGAGGGAGAGGCTAGGGCACAGAACCTCTCCCTGGCCGAAGGTGACTCCGAGGGAGGAAGAAGCTCGGCCGACAGTGAGAAGAGGAGAGGTGTTGGTCGTGGCATGCGGCTCGGAACATAAGAGGAGAAGGATCGAAGGTGGCGGCACGAGATGAGCAGAGGAATTCGGCGAGGAGAAGAGGGGAGGAAGGTTCGGCGAGGAGAAGAGCATGGGTAGGGGAAATAGGAAAAGGTAGGGTAGAATAAGGAAATAAATAAAAAAAACTTAGAGTTTCTTTTTATCAAAGCCTAGGTTATTTCCCTAATCAACTCCAATCATTCGATATTTCTAAACAGGCATTTCTCGTGCCTATTAATTCATCCTCGCAAACTATCTCATACGAACTCCTAAAAATCCCCAGAAAATTTCTAAAAATTCTTAAAAATTCTGTTAAAGCTTTTTGCCTATTAAACCTTATTATTGGATTATGGTATTTTACAATAGCATCAATGAAGAAGGAGAATCTAGCTACAGACTAGATATTATAAGTGAGGTATGTCTTCTATCTTCTAATCCGTTATATTTTGGTATAATGTTAATGTCTAAATCAATGTGCAAACTCAAGTCTAAGAATAATAAATTGAAAAAGAAAAATATTGATTTGAAAATAAAATTAGCTAATGCATATCTATTAAATTTTTTTTTTGACAAAGTTCAAATGGAAAATTTTAAGTTAAAAGAACAAATAGAATCTTTGAAAAGAATAATGCATGTTCAAAATTTTTTAATTTCAAAAAATATAATGGACTTAATTTGTATATTAGGAATAATAAAAAATAAATTATAAAAGTAGATAGAAAATATATCTCATGATAATTTTTAATAAATCTAGTAAATAAAAACTTATTTTGGGATTCTAAATCCTACTTAATTTAAATTGTTTTTTTATGCATGCATCAAATATAAATGTAGTCGAACTTTTTGCTTGCAAAATTAAACTATTTTATATAATTAATGTTCACAATTTGGGTTAAAAATTTTTACTCTGCTACAAGATGATTTTTTTCAAGTAACAAAATTTTTTGACTTTTGTACCATTTTTAAAAATTCTTGATTGAAAAAATAAATTTCAACGATGAAAAAATAGTATGAAAATCCTTTTTTTTTAATTTCAAATTTTTTTATTATAGTGAATCATATGTTCCGTTAGAATACAATTTTCAAAAAAAATTTTATAGTTAACCGATTTTTTATGAAATTTTTATCAAAAAAAGTAATTTAATTTTTAAAATTTTTAATTTTAGGGAGATTACCATTATATTTTAAGTATTGAGAAAAATTAGCCAAATTTTTAGACATAAAAAACTGCTTTTAAAATTTTAATTTTGAAAATAATTTTATCGGTCAAAAAGATTAATTATGGTCAAAAAATTTTGATAGTTAACCGATTTTTTTATCAAAAAATGTAATTAAATTTTTTAAATTTTTATTTTTAGGAAGATTACCGTTATATTTTAAGTATTGAGAAAAATTAGCCAAATTTTTAGACATGAAAACCTACTTTTAAATTTTCAATTTTGAAAGTAATTCTATCAGTCAAAAAGATTAATTACAGTCAAAATTAATATTTGTTTTATCTATAAATTTGTATCCTAAATCAAATTGTTTATGGTTGAATTTGACAAAAATTTAGAGAATTTTTTGATACATAAAAATAATTTTAATTTACTTTTGTCAAAATAGCAAATTAATTGATTAACAAATTACCTTTTTGAAAATTATTTCCAATAAAAAAGTAATTTACTGAAACTTGGTTCAAACACCCCTAGAAAAAGTTTTCATATTTTTCTAATAGTTTTTTCCTAATTAAATTAGGAGTATTTTTTATATAATCAAAAGAGGAATAATATAGGGGATTAAATTTAGGGGAGGTTTTTATTATAAATTTTTTATTGCAAAATTCATACTTTAATTGTTATTTTATTTTACAAAATAAAAAATCATGTCTTTATTTACCCTAACTTTAACTCGGGTTGATGGACATTAAAAATGGGGAGATTGTAAGTATCCCAGGATAGTTTTGATGTGGTCAGCAGAGTTAAGTTAGGTCTTATTGTGTCTGATCCTTATATCTAAGTATGCAGGAACTTAGGAACATAAGAAGTCGAGCAGAAGATGCAGTTAGCGAGAAGGATGACACAGAAAGTTGTTGGAGCAATCTTGCTCAAGACATTACTCATTGTTGATGTTTGGTTAAAATAGTTTAAGCTAGGCATTAATTGTGATCTAACATAAGTATTGAGTGAGCAGATACAAAGAAAAGACCAAGTATGAAGTTTTGGCAAGGAAAGATCCGGAGGTGTGATCTATTGGCAAAAAGGAGACTTAGCATGACGGAGCCAAAGGTAGCCCTTGAAGGCAAGCGCAAGGATGAGGAGTCGTGGAGACAGAAGCATCCTAGGGGCGTAAGGCTGAGGGAAGGTGCTTGGAGGCTTGAAGTCTAAGCTAAGGAAGTAAATTCAAGTGTATAAAATAATGTAAAACTGAGACGGTACAAAATGCTGTAATTTTCAGAAGTATAAGGTACCAGTCGACTGATACTTACACCAGTCGACTGGTACCAAGGCACAGAATGGACAGAATGTCGCCAGGGTAACTGGAGGCAAGTACCAGTCGACTGGTGATGGTACCAGTCGACTGGTAGATGACCGTTATGAAGTGGCGGCTCAAAATCTCGTCAAATCCTTAGTGCCGTTAAAGCCCATCAGTCGACTGATAGGTATACCAGTCGACTGATGTCGGGAAAACTATAAAAGCAATTCTTAAGAGCTTGGAGAGGATCAACTGTTCTAAAACTGAAAAAGTGCTCATCAAGTGATCCTCAAGCCTACAGACACTCATACTCTTCCTTCTGATCCTAACTTTCACTTTGTAAAAGGAAGAGGAGATTGTGTAAGGGTTTCTCCACCTTCGATTGTCATTCGAGAAGGAGAAGTCTATAGTGGAACTTCATTGTGTGGGTGTGTGCGCCTTGGATTAGTCACCTCAAGGAGGTGGAGACCAAGTAAACAAAGGGAGTTAGCATTGAACTTTTGTTTTCATACTTGTTCATTTGTTTCATTTATCTTCCACTAACAAGTTGTAGGTGAAAAACGAAAGAAAGGCTATTCACCCCCCCTCTAGCCGAACACAAAGATCCTAACAATTGGTATCAGAGCAAGGAACGCATCGGAAGAACTCATCGTCAACCGAAGCATCGAAATGGCGTTTCAAGAGGAATATAGCACCGCTAGACCACCCTTCTTTGATGGCAATGACTTTGCATATTGGAAAGGTAGAATGGAATACTATTTAATGAATGATATTGAGAATTGGTTTAGTGTTGTAGATGGGTTTGAAAAGCCGAAGGATGGATCGGGAGCACCTCTTCCTACCAAGGAGTGGACAAAGGAGATGGCAAAGAAGGCCCAAGCTAATGCAAAAGCCACAACAACCCTACAATGTGGACTTTCAAAGGAGCAACTAAGCAAAGTAGGACCTTTCGATTCCGCCAAGGAGCTTTGGGAGAAACTCATTGAGTTAAATGAAGGATCAAGCGAGTCAAGAAGGGCCAAGAGAGATCTTTTGTTGGGACAACTTCAAACCTTCACTATGAAGACAAATGAAACCGTAAGTCAAATGCACGGTAGATTCAAGGAAATAGTAAATGGTCTTCATGTTATAGGTGAGAAAATTGACAATAGGGACCTAGTAAGGTATGTTCTTCAATCCTTTCCTAGAACCACCTTATGGGCCTCAATGGTTGATGCGTATAAGGTTTCTAGAGACCTTTCTTTAGTTAAACTTGATGAATTATTTTGCGAATTTGAACTTCATGAGCAAGCTAATGCGGTTTCAAAAGAGAAAGGTATGGCTCTTGTTGTAGAGAAGAAGGAAAAGAAAAAGAAGAAGGAAAAGAAGGTGGAATCGTCATCATCCGAATCCGAGCAAGAATCATCGGATAGTGATGATGAAATGTCGGCAAGTGAAGTGGCTCACTATGTCAAAAAGATGATGGGAAGATCAAGAAAATTCACAAGAAAGGATGTGAAGAAGATGTTTCAACCCTCAAAAGGTAAGAGTAGCCAAAGTTCGAACTTTAATACTAATGTCACTTGTTATGGATGTAACAAGAAAGGACACATCAAGCCGAATTGCCCGGAATTAAAGAAGAAAGAAGAAAAGGAGAAGAAGAAAAAGGAGAAAAAGAAGGAAGCCATGATGGCCCAAGCTACATGGGATACACCAAGCATTGACTCATCGGATGAAGATGAGCTATGCCATGTTACTCGACATATGGCCTTTATGGCTTTTGAAGAGGGCAAAGATGAATCAAGTCAAGAGGAGGTGTCAAGTGAAGAGGAGTCATCAAATGAAGAGGAATCAAGTGATGAATCATCATCAAGTGATGATGATGAGGTAAAAGAATCTCCCAAAGTAGAATTTCTTTACAAAACTATTGCTCATCTCAAAAATGCTTTTGTTAAATCACAATCTAAGGTAAAAACCTTGAAGGGAAAGCTTAAGCTTATTAAAATTGATGCATGTTCATCTAGTGAGTCAAGCATGCTCAAGGAAGAAAACGAAAAATTGAAGAATGATGTGATTGAGTTAAGAGCATGTCTAGTGAAGTTTACAAATGGATCCAAATACTTAGATATGATCATTAGAGACCAAAGAGCCGTTTACAACAAAGCCGGTATAGGATATAGACCTAAAGAAAAGGAAGTTGCATACATGTCTCTAATTAATGGCACTAGAAGTGATAGAAACAATGTTAAGAAGAATGCTAAAGGAAAGGCAAGACAAGCTTGGGTGCCTAAGAAATATTTGAATGATATTTCCGAATCAAGTGCATGGGTACCAAAGAATTGTGTGTTTTATGTTGTCTAGGTAGAAGAGAAAAAGGATGCAAGTATGTGGATTGTGGATAGCGGTTGCTCAAGACATATGACCGGTGATGTGAGCAAGTTCTCCACAATAAACTATATAAAGAAAGGAACGGTATCATTTGGGAATAGTGGGAAGCTCAAGATTATAGGTAAAGGTACAATTGAGGTATCACCCAAAATTATCATTCATAAAGTCTTGTTGGTTAAGAATATGGGATTTAATTTGCTTAGTGTTAGCCAACTATGTGATGCCGGATATAATGTAGAGTTTCACCCAAATAAGTGTATAGTTAAACACAAGAATCTTGAGAATGTGATGCTAGAAGGATTTAGAAAGGCAAATCTCTATTATGTTGATCTTTCATATGCTTCTAACCCCTCTATTAAGTGTTTGATGTCTAAAGAAGAAGAAGGATGGCTATGGCATAGAAGACTTGGACACATCAACATGAAGAACATAGCCAAGGTAGCCAAGATGGAGCTAGTTAAGGGGCTACCAAAAATCAAGTACATCAAGGATAAACTATGTGATGCATGCCAAGAGGGTAAGCAATCAAGGTCATCACATAAAGGTAAAACCTTAACTAGCACTTCATTACCATTAGAATTATTGCATTTGGATCTTTTCGATTGTCATAGAACACCCTCTTTAACGGGTAACAAATATTGTTTGGTAATAGTAGACGACTACTCTAGATATACTTGGGTTCATTTCTTAAAACACAAAGGGGAAACTTTAGACACTATTATAGGGTTTACCAAGAGGGTAGAAAATGAAAAGAACATCAAAATTGATAGAATTAGGAGTGATCATGGTGGAGAGTTCGAGAACTTGAACTTTTCTAAATTTTGTTTGGATAACGGTTATAAACATGAATTTTCTTGCCCAAGAACACCTCAACAAAATGGTGTAGTGGAGAGGAAAAATAGGGTCTTACAAGAAGCGGCTAGGACCATGCTCAATGCATACTCTCTACCTAGCTATTTGTGGGCCGAAGCGGTTAATACCGCATGTTATATCCAAAATCGTGTTTTGATTCATAAGTTTTTAGGGAAAACACCATTTGAATTATGGAATGGCACAATTCCTACAATTCACTATTTTAAGGTCTTTGGTTGTAAGGTTTATATTCTCAATACCAAAGATGACTTAGGAAAATTTGAGCCCAAGTCTAATGAGGGAATTTTAGTTGGATACTCATCCACTAGTAGAGGATATAGAGTATACAACAAAAGGACTCAAATGGTTGAGGAATCATCTAATGTTGAGTTTGATGAGTCTACTAGGACTTACCCTAGAAAATCCTCTATTGACAAGGATATAATTGAAAACAATCAAAACATCACTCAAGAAATGCAAAATCTACAATTAGGAGGTATTGATCTAGGGGGAGAAAGAAATGGCTCGGATGATGAAAGAAACAATGTAAACAATGATACTTCCAAAAATGATGATTCCATTACCCCAAGGACCTTAAGGCACCATCAAGATCATCCTATTAATCAAGTAGTTGGAGATGTGGCACAAGGGGTAAGGACTAGATCCTACTTTAGGGATCATACTAGTCAAATTGCTCTAATATCACAACTTGAACCAAAAACAATTAATGATGCTTTACTTGATACGGATTGGATTTTAGCAATGCAAGAAGAGTTGAACCAATTTGAAAGGAGTGATGTATGGGAGTTGGTTCCAAGACCTAATGGGAGTACAATCGTCACAACAAAATGGGTTTTTAGAAATAAGTTGGATGATCAAGGGAGAGTCACTAGAAATAAGGCTAGGTTGGTAGCTAGAGGTTTCAATCAAGTGGAAGGACTTGATTATGATGAAACCTATGCTCCGGTAGCTAGGTTAGAGTCCATCCGAATATTATTAGGATATGCCGCTTACATGGGTTTTAAACTCCACCAAATGGATGTAAAATCGGCTTTCTTAAATGGTTTCATTAAGGAAGAGGTTTATGTAGAGCAACCACCCGGATTCGAAAATATAGATTGCTCAAACCATGTTTATAAGCTTAAGAAAGCATTATATGGGTTAAAACAAGCACCTCGGGCTTGGTATGAGAGACTTTCATCCTTCCTAATCTCCAAGGACTTTAGAAGAGGAACAATTGACCCAACATTATTTCTAAAGTCTAAGGATGGGGAAATTTTTGTTGCACAAGTCTATGTTGATGACATCATTTTTGGCTCAACAAATAATGAACTTCTTCATGATTTTATCAAACACATGGAAAGTGAGTTTGAAATGAGTCTTGTTGGAGAATTGAGTTTCTTTTTGGGATTACAAGTCAAGCAAACTAGCGAAGGAACCCATGTTTACCAAACCAAATTTGCTAAAGAACTTATTAAGAAATTTGGGTTGGAAAATGCTAAAGGAGCATCTACTCCTATGGGGACTAATACCAAGATAGATAGTGATCAAGAAGGGAAATTAGTTGATCCAAAACTATATAGGAGCATGATTGGTAGTTTGCTATACCTAACCGCTAGTAGACCGGATATAATATTTGCCGTAGGAATGTGTGCAAGATACCAATCATGTGCCAAAGAATCACACTTAGTAGCGGTAAAGAGAATTTTGAGATACATCAAGAGTACTCTTAATGTAGGTCTTTGGTATCCTCGGACTAGGAATTTTGAGTTGATTGGGTATACCGATTCCGATTATGCGGGTTGCAAATTAGATAGAAAAAGTACTAGCGGTGGTTGTCAATTTCTTGGACCTTCCCTTGTAAGTTGGAGTAGTAGAAAACAACCTTGTGTGGCCTTATCCACAACCGAAGCCGAATATGTGGCCATGGGTAGTTGTGTAGCTCAATTGCTTTGGATGATGCATACTTTAGAAGATTATGAGTGTCACTATTCTAAAGTTAAGGTGTTGTGTGATAATATTAGCACCATCAACTTAACCAAAAATCCGGTGCATCACTCTAGGACAAAGCACATTGAGGTGAAACATCATTTTATTAGAGATCATGTGGCAAGGGGAGACATTGAACTACTTTATGTTGAATCTCAATCTAATCTTGCCGATATTTTTACCAAGCCTTTGCCCGAAGTAGAGTTCACCTCTATTAGGAGGGAACTTGGTATGTGTCTTGTAGAATAGTGAGTATAGCATCGCATGTTGTTACATCACATTATGTTCTTTTTCTTCTCACATAGCCCTAAGGAGCCTTGCTTGTGTATTTCTTCAATTAGAAACCATGTGAGATGTTTAGGATGATGTCCTTGGTTCCACATGTTTGTCATGATACATGACTTTGGGCCAATATGACATCTAGTCACATTAATCCTTAAGTGGACTAATCATTGGGAAGGCTTGTGCACAATCAATGTGTACATAGCTCTTTGAACATGATTGGATATTTCTTTCAAATCCAAATATCACAACCTATTGTATGAAATTTAAGATGATATGGAAAATACCATATAAAGAAGTGTAAGAAAGAAGCCTTGTTCTAATATAGGTACAGCACCTATAGGGAAGTTCAAATTGGGACTTTCACTCACCGATATACTACATAATCCAACTAGTGTTAAAGCATGTGTCAATCTTAGGATCTATGATAGACATATTTTTCTACATATTTTTCCCGAATAGACAAGGTTAAAATATACTTCTTCACCAAATTTGAGAATTTTTGGAGGTTGGTATAATTATCTGTAGGTTTCTGAAATTCGGGCAGAATAAGGGCAGAATTGGTATCAGTCGACTGGTAACAGTGACCTTTGCGAACAGAATGATTCTGTGGGTTTCTGTTTTAGGCACCAGTCGACTGATGAAAGCATCAGTCGACTGGTACTCGCGTTTTTATATACCCTTCCGCGTGCAGTGGCCCGATGGAAACCCTAGTTTCATCTGCCGCCTGCTGCCGCCTGGATTCCAGCGCGGCTCGTCGCCGTTTCTTGTCCTCTCCGGCCGTCTAAACCTCCTTCTCTTTCTCGATCTGTCCTCATCTTCCCTCATTGCTCAGTTTGTTTCTCCTGCGGCCTCTCCACACCAGTCGGCTCGTGTCCTCACCACACCTCTTTCTTCCTCGGTTCTGCCTTGGTTTCGTGGCTATGGAACGCAGGTAATCCTTCTCCTTCATCTTTTCTCAAGATCAAGTGTGATTTAACCCTAATACCTTGCTGTTTTTGCTGTTTTTGCTGTTTTTGCTGTGATTCTGTGCTCTTCTCCCTGTTTTGGGGTTATTTTTGGATCATATGCATTGCATTACCATATTTAGGGTTAGGCAAAAACGCAGGGCTGGTGAGGGAACCTCCCGGCAGTCTGCTCCCGTTCCCTCGGGGGATCGATTCCGAACCGAAGCCGCACGACAACAATTTGCGGCTACAGATTTCGCTATGATACCCTGTCGGTATCTGAATCAGACCTATTTTACTACAATTGTGCCAGATGTCATGGAGATCATTGAGTATTTTGGTTTAGATAAGTTAGTGCATTGCACGCATTTAGTCAATCTGGATTTATGTAAGGAATTCTACATCAATTTGCATCCTAGAGGTAGTGGAGGTCATACATGGGTATCTCGTGTAGGTTGTGTCGATATTGAGTTCACTCCCAGCATTCTCCAGTCTTTTCTAGAGTGTCGGGCTTCTGAGAGCTCCTTTACGTGTTTTCCTACTGTTGTTGAGCCATTCACCGATTCACTCTCTCATTTGTCCATTGAAGTGATACATCAGTATTACTTCAATGCCCCCCGAGCTCCTCTGCGACGCATCTTCAATGCTACCCGTATGTCTGCCCGCAGCAACATCCTTTATAAGGTTGTTATTGGGTGTATCTTACCTATAGTCACTCGGGGGCAAGCCAAGATTCGGCTGCCCCATCTGGTCATGATGTATGCTTTGGAGCACCGGCTCGACATCAACATCGCTCTTCACGTCTTTGAGTCCATCGTGCACTTCTCTAGTCCTTCTAATGAGAAGTTGTACATGCCTTACTGTCACATCCTGACGTCTTTCTTTGCTTCTCGGGGTCTCGATGTCATGAGGGGTCAACTGCATCAATTATCTAAGGACTATGATCAGATTGGGGCCCGCCAGATGTCTCTTGCAGGTATTGAGCGACGCCAGGGGGAGATGGTATGGCGTGCTCAGGAGGCGGATGATTCTGACGCTGAGGAGGCTGACGTACCTCCTCCTGCATTGGCACCGCATCCAGTCCCTGTGACTATCGAGGCTCGATTGACTCAGCTGGAGGAGACAGTACGCCAGGGGTTTCAGGAGTTTCGGGGGTTCCGGCAGGACTGGACTGCTTCTCAGCAGCGTCAGGCGGATATGTATGCGATGCTGCAGCGCTGGGATCTGACATACCAGGCTCCTCCACCTCCTCCCAGTGATGATCACTAGGACTATGCTTCTGGTTTTCTTTGTGTGGTGATGTCGAGATGTGTTTTGGCTTCGACAGTGCTATATTTTGTTCATCTCGAACATTTAGCTTCCTGACTATGATGTACGCTTGGTGTTATGACATTATGTGACTCGTGCTTATTTTTCTTGCTAGTTTGTCAGCTCCTTTATATTCGCCTATGTCTTCTGTTATTATCTGTCATTTGTGTCTTCCTATCCCTTGCTCTTAGACGATATCATGGATTAAGGGGGAGTTGTAACCTTTTTTTTTGTGTGTGGCAAAAAGGGGGAGATGTGGATATCTTAAGTTAGATATTTCGTATGCTTATGCTTCATTCATGATTCATGTTATATGAAGATATTTTGTATGCTTATGCTTCGTGAATATCATCATACTTTCTAGATGTTGTATATTTAAAGACCTAACTTAAACACATTTTACCAAACATCAAAAAGGGGGAGATTGTTGGAGCAATCTTGCTCAAGACATTACTCATTGTTGATGTTTGGTTAAAATAGTTTAAGCTAGGCATTAATTGTGATCTAACATAAGTATTGAGTGAGCAGATACAAAGAAAAGACCAAGTATGAAGTTTTGGCAAGGAAAGATCCGGAGGTGTGATCTATTGGCAAAAAGGAGACTTAGCATGACGGAGCCAAAGGTAGCCCTTGAAGGCAAGCGCAAGGATGAGGAGTCGTGGAGACAGAAGCATCCTAGGGGCGTAAGGCTGAGGGAAGGTGCTTGGAGGCTTGAAGTCTAAGCTAAGGAAGTAAATTCAAGTGTATAAAATAATGTAAAACTGAGACGGTACAAAATGCTGTAATTTTCAGAAGTATAAGGTACCAGTCGACTGATACTTACACCAGTCGACTGGTACCAAGGCACAGAATGGACAGAATGTCGCCAGGGTAACTGGAGGCAAGTACCAGTCGACTGGTGATGGTACCAGTCGACTGGTAGATGACCGTTATGAAGTGGCGGCTCAAAATCTCGTCAAATCCTTAGTGCCGTTAAAGCCCATCAGTCGACTGATAGGTATACCAGTCGACTGATGTCGGGAAAACTATAAAAGCAATTCTTAAGAGCTTGGAGAGGATCAACTGTTCTAAAACTGAAAAAGTGCTCATCAAGTGATCCTCAAGCCTACAGACACTCATACTCTTCCTTCTGATCCTAACTTTCACTTTGTAAAAGGAAGAGGAGATTGTGTAAGGGTTTCTCCACCTTCGATTGTCATTCGAGAAGGAGAAGTCTATAGTGGAACTTCATTGTGTGGGTGTGTGCGCCTTGGATTAGTCACCTCAAGGAGGTGGAGACCAAGTAAACAAAGGGAGTTAGCATTGAACTTTTGTTTTCATACTTGTTCATTTGTTTCCTTTATCTTCCACTAACAAGTTGTAGGTGAAAAACGAAAGAAAGGCTATTCACTCCCCCTCTAGCCGAACACAAAGATCCTAACAATAAAGTAAGTCGACGAACGAAGTGCTAAGGAAGAGTACATCGACTGACAAGAAGAATGTACGCAACGCTTCCAAGGGACGAGAAGCCAGAACGGAAGACTGCTTGAGGAGAAGGCCGAAGTTGAATTCAAGTGAGCTCAACTCTAGATGGCCAAAGAATCACCCAAGCGACCGGAGCAGCAGCCGGAGAAGTCAACACGAAGTTGGCGCAAGCACCTCTTTGGATCGTTATGGCGAGGATAACTCTTAGAGTCCATGTCAACACCAATCCAAGCACCCGAGCAAGGATAAAATATTATCATCAATTCATTGAAGAGTCATTACAAAGCAAATAAGGTGCACCGTTGGGGGTGCTTGGACCTACTCCAGGCGCCAGGAGTTGTCACGTTAGCTAACAGATAAATTCAATCAGTAGGCTATTGTTAGGACCAAAAGTAGCTAGAGGGGGGGTGAATAGCTCGTCGCGTTCGCTCGGTGCTTAGCGTTGCTCGGTGTTGCTTGTCTCTTCAAGAATATGCAGCGGAAAATACAGAAACAAATACAACCACGCTAACACTAGGATTTTACTTGGTATCCACCTCCAAAGGAGGTGACTAATCCAAGGATCCACACCACGCACGCACCCACCACTATGAAACACTCCTTTTCGGTAACTACCGAGGGCGGAGAAGCCCTACAAGACTCTCGGTACAAGAAGAAGGAAAGGGAAACAAAATACAAGCACAAAGCTTACAATGAATGCAGAAAACCCTAACCCTAGCTTCTCTTCTTGCCTTTGATCCGCCTCTTGACTCGGAGAGCTTCCAAGAACCTTCAAGAACTGGCGATCACGAGCTTTGAGAGTGCTGTGGAGGAGCTGAAGATCGAGGGAGCGGTGAAGAGATGCGAAGGAAAGAACCCTGCGGGCTTATCGACGCCAACGGTCGGATCCGATCGATTCGAATGTTCCCAATCTATCGGGAGGCTTTGGATCGATCCACGGATCGATCCGGAGCGCCTCGTGCGAAAGCGCTGGATCGATCCACGGATCGATCCGGCGCTTATCGCGCGCCGCGTCCCAATCGATCCACGATCGATTGGAACATCTGGATCGATCCACGGATCGATCCGAGGCTCTGATACAGAAGAAGCCGGATCGATCCACCGATCGATCCAAATCTGATCGATCCACTGATCGATCCAACACTTGGTTTTTGCCCAAAACCAAGTTCCAAGCCTCTCAAACCAACATCCGGTCAACCTTGACCTGTTGGTACATCATGCCTAGCATCTGGTCACTCCTTTGACCTGCTAGGACTTCCCACCAAGTGTCTGGTCAATCCCTTTGACCCACTTAGACTTTTCTATTCATGCCAAGTATCTGGTCACTCCCTTGACCTACTTGGACTTCCATCAGATGTCTGGTCAATCCCTTTGACCTATCTGTATTTCCTCGTGCCAAGTATCCAGTCAATCCTTTGACCTACTTGGACTTCCCAACACCAGATGTCCGATCATCCTTGATCCATCTGGATTTTCCCTTGCCTGGCTTCACTCACCAGGACTTTCACCTAGCTTCACTCACTAGGGTTTTCCATCTGCCTAGCTTCACTCACTAGGGCTTTCACCTAGCTTCACTCACCAGGACTTTCACCTAGCTTCACTCACTAGGGTTTTCCTTCTGCCTGGCTTCACTCACCAGGATTTTCACCTAGCTTCACTCACTAGGGTTTTCACCTGGTTTCACTCACCAGGACTTTCACCTAGCTTCACTCACTAGGGTTTTCACCTGGTTTCACTCACCAGGACTTTCACTCTGCCTGGCTTCACTCACCAGGACTTCCCTGTCAAGTATCCAGTCAACCTTGACCTACTTGACTCTTCTTCAATCAATTTCTTATTATCAAACATCTAAACTCAAACCAAGACTCAGCTTGGTCACCCAGGTCAACCTTGACCTGAGGGATGTTGCACCAACAATCTCCCCCTTTTTTATGTTTGACAATACCACAATAACACTTACAATACCACATGTAAGTTAGGCTAATCCTATAGCCTCAATCTTCATGCCACTAGGTAATGAACATATAAATTAAGCTCTTCATTCTCCCCCAACGAGGGCACACTCCCTCTAGGTAATGAAAGCCTAACTTACACCCATTCATAGGTCCTTTCATTCTCCCCCTATTGGCACACATCAACCCATCTTTGGGCATACATCAACCCATGCCCCAATTTCGGGTACACATCAACAAATCCATTTGTTGACGACTCTCCCCCTGAAGAGTTACTCATCATTGTTCACAACATCACTCGTTGTGATCAACACGATAATGAAGGTCCCATACCCTTCATTTATCCTTAACTTCTCCCTCAATGTAGACAAATACCCAACCTTGAGCATTATCTAACCACTTGAGTTCCCACTTGAAATAATGAGAATATCCACTCCCCATTTCAAGTTCAAAAGCTCATACATGAGCATTTTCTTTACAGAAGGTTAACCACCTTCCAAGATTCATGAAAAGTAATTTTTCATGTCTTTAAAGAGTCCCTCCCCCTAAAGACATGGTGGTGACTTCTATCATTGCACCAACAATGACTTGGAATCCCCAAAACTTTAGGAAACCAAATTTTAGAAGTTTTGAGGTTCAAATATTCAAAATTTGAAACAAACCTCAACCTAAACTTCAACTTAGCCTTCCTTAACCAATCCATCCTTGTTTTCACATGAAAACACCCTTTGTATGTATACAAATGTATTTTAGGGGTTTGGAATGGTTACCTAGACTCAAAGAGGTTCAAAGATGCTGAAATCAAGCCTTCCCAGCCAAAATCAGCAACTTGGATCGATTGGAGTTGGGTTCCAATCGATTGAACCTTTCTGAATCGATCCACTGATCGATTCAGACTACCTGGATCGATCGGCTGATCGATCCAGTGAGCTTCTGCTCGCGGGAGACTTGCCTTCTGAATCGATCCACGGATCGATTCGGGCACTCCAATCGATCCATGGATCGATCGGAGCTCTGATAGTTGCTGAAATTCCAGTCAACTTCAGAAACCCCTAGAAAATTCTACAAAAATCCAAAAATCATGAAATTTCGTGTAGACATTATTTAGGGCATATACTATCAAAGAAAAATAGTTTTCTATGAAAATACATCATATTTTCAAAGATTGACACAAACTCGAAAACTTGCAAAAACTTTAGTGTTTTTCTTCAAGTTTGTGTCTAACTATTCAATGGTGATTACTATCAAAAGATAGCCTTCACCAAGGTTTTCCAAAAACATTTTAAAAACATTTTCAAAACCAATATCCCATCATGTTCCTTGGGCATAATGCACATGACTTGTACATTAGCTTTCCCAATGATGGGAAAACACATAACTATGTGTTTTGATGAACCTAAAACTCAAAAGAATGCACTAAATCAACATCTTGAGTTTTGTTCATCTTCCTAACATCTCACTTGTATCTAATGTACACTAAAACACGGACAAGTCACCTTATAGTCCTTGTGAGATGTGGGATTTTGATTTTTCCCTAATCTAGGGATCATGCATATCTATCTAGGCATTCTAGAGATATTAGACATACACCTAGGATGTCACTTGTCAATAAGTGTCGTTAAATGCCATTCGTCCTTAATTACAAGGAATTAAACTTAATGCATGATTATGTTATGGCATACATCAAAAGAAAATAATTTTCAAAAGAAAATATCCTATTACTACATGATGTATGAATGTCATGACATGGTATTTTTGGATTTTTCATAATAAAACATGAATGCAAAACTAGACATGATGTCATGGCATATGATGGGCAAACAATCATGGCAAGATTTAGCATAAATAAAATATACCTAGATTAACTATCTAAGTATCCTTAAAGTCTTAGCTAAACTTACACCTTAAACCTAGATTGCCCTAAAGTGCTACAAGAGAATGCCAAAGCCTAAATTGGCATTTCTAATTTCCTTGATTTAATGTATGCCAATTGAAAATAAACATGTCCTCAAATGTTGGCATATTCCATTTTTCCTCAAGAGTGATTACATAAATCAAGGCCCGGATTGCCTTAAATTTCCAAGAGAATACCAAAATCTCAACTTGGTATTTCTCAAGGTTTTCCCAATTTGTGCTATTTTAGATTAAAATCAATTCTTCCACCATTAGGCACATTTTACTCTTTCAAGGAGTAAACAAAGATCCACTTCATTTTCAAAGGTTAACAAAAACCTTGAAAATGCTCCTTGAGTGTCAATTTCCTCAAAGTCAGGTTAACTACCCTTCTAATCGGAGTTGACACTCTCTAACCCATCTATGGGGTAGAGAAGATGCTCCTAGGAACCCAACACCTATTGGTGCTCCTTGGATGCTCTAGGTACTCACTAGGGATAACTTCCCTAGATACCTTCCTAGTGACCTTGTTGGGCTTCTTAGAAGCCTTGGTCACACTTTCTAGGTCAACTCTAGGGATAGCCTCCCTTGTGACCTTGTTAGTGACTTTCTTAGACTTCTTAGAAGTCTTAGTCACTTTGGTTGCAAAGATACTTCTAGGGATATCTTCCCTTGTATCTTTGACTTGACCTCTAGACTTAGGGTTTGTTCCATAGCTATATGGAACCCTATGATAACTAGGCACATCCCTTTTAGCTTTGGGTTTGTATCCCAAACCTCTATAGCCATTGGATGACCTTTGTGCTCCTAGCCCTAGGTTTTGCTCATTTTGCCCTTTAAGGATATTCTCCATCCTTTTTAGGGTCTTTTCTAGTTTGTCAAGTCTTGACCTCAAGACTTGATTTTCTATCATTAAATCCTTAGGTTTTGGTCCATGAGCATTTTTGATCTTGGGCATGTGTCTATTTTCCTTAGTATTTTCGCCTAGATTTTTACCTACAATCCTAGCCTTAGGTGTAGTAGTTTTAGCATGAAAAGCTATATGTTTTTCTTTAACGCTATCATGCTTTCTATTTTCATGGTAAATAGCATTAAAATGATATAAATTTGAACTATCATGCTTTTTACCATAATGTAAAGGAGTAGGCTCAATAAATGTTACCTTCTTCTTTACCTTAGAGGCTCCCCCTTGACTAGAGCTTCCTTGAGCCTTGACCACCTTCTTCCCCTTGGGGCATTGACTTCGGTAATGCCCCTTTTGATTGCAAGAGAAGCATATAATATGCTCCTTGCTCTTCTTTGTGTTGGGGATGATCTCCTTGGGCTTCGCCTTGCCCTTTTGTGCCACTTGGTCCTTCTTCTTGGCCAATTTAGGGCACTTGCTCTTGTAGTGCCCATGTTCCCTACACTCAAAGCATATAATATGATTTTATTTTTAATTGAAATATTTATACCTTTGCTTGTAGGGTGGCATCTTTCCCTTTGGATCCGGAGGTAGAAGCTTCCTCTTGATCCGATCTTGATTCTCCTCCATTTGATTTTTCTTGACTCGTGGAGGTAGAAGCTTCTTCAATCTCTTCATCTCTTGACCCGGATGTAGAAGCTTCTCCTTCTTCTTGATCTGGCGTCACCAAGGATTGCTCCCCCTCAATCCTAGAGGTGGAGGCTTCATCATCTTGAATATGAAACAAGGAGTATGCTCCCTCCTTGTTCCCTTCGTTGCATTCCCTTGAGGATGAAGCTTCTTGGATTTCTTCTTCTTCGGAGGTTGAGCATCTCTCAACCTTGGAGTCCTCCTCTTGATCTTGCTCCAAAGAGTCACCCTCTCCGGATTCTTCATGATCTTGTACAGTGGAGGGGATCTCTTCATGAAGCTTGGCCAATTTGCTCCATAGTTCCTTTGCATCTTCAAACTCTCCAATTTGTTCCAAGATGTTGCTTGGCAATAAATTGACCAAAAGCTTGGTCACTTTGTCATTGGCCTCACATCTTTGGATTTGGTCTTTGCTCCACTTGCTCCTTTTGAGTACTTTTCCCTTGGAATTTGTGGGAGCTTCAAAACCTTCCATGAGAGCAAACCATTGCTCTATCTCCATCATAAGAAAATTTTCAATTCTTGATTTCCAAGAATCAAAACTCGTGGATGAATATGGTGGAGCCACCCTTGTGTCAAATCCAAGTCCATCTTGGAATTGCATCTTGAAGTTGAGCTTGATAAAATCTTGAACTTGAAGAATTTGCTCCAACTTCTTCACCCCTCTAGCTTTTCTTGTTATGCTTGACCCTTCCGGCGATGATTCCGGTGAAGAGCGGCCTCGCTCTGATACCACTTGTTAGGACCAAAAGTAGCTAGAGGGGGGGGTGAATAGCTCGTCGCGTTCGCTCGGTGCTTGGCGTTGCTCGGCGTTGCTTGTCTCTTCAAGAATATGCAGCGGAAAATACAGAAACAAATACAACCAAGCTAACACTAGGATTTTACTTGGTATCCACCTCCAAAGGAGGTGACTAATCCAAGGATCCACACCACGCACGCACCCTCCACTATGAAACACTCCTTTTCGGTAACTACCGAGGGCGGAGAAGCCCTACAAGACTCTCGGTACAAGAAGAAGGAAAGGGAAACAAAATACAAGCACAAAGCTTACAATGAATGCAGAAAACCCTAACCCTAGCTTCTCTTCTTGCCTTTGATCCGCCTCTTGACTCGGAGAGCTTCCAAGAACCTTCAAGAACTGGCGATCACGAGCTTTGAGAGTGCTGTGGAGGAGCTGGCGAAGATCTGAGATGAAACGGTGAAGAGATGCCGAAGGAAATGAACGCCTGCGGCCTTTATCGACGCCAACGGTCGGATCCCGATCGATTCGAATGTTCCCAATCGATCGGGGAGGCTTTGGATCGATCCACGGATCGATCCAGAGCGCCTCTGTGCTCTAGAAAAACGCCTGGATCGATCCAGCGCTTATCGCGCGAAGCAGCCGCGTCCCAATCGATCCACTGATCGATTGGAACATCTGGATCGATCCACGGATCGATCCAGAGGCTCTCTGTTCGCTTAGGAGAAGTCTGGATCGATCCACTGATCGATCCAGCTCCTGGATCGATCCACTGATCGATCCAACACTTGGTTTTTGCCCAAAACCAAGTTCCAAGCCTCTCAAACCAACATCCGGTCAACCTTGACCTGTTGGTACATCATGCCTAGCATCTGGTCACTCCTTTGACCTGCTAGGACTTCCCACCAAGTGTCTGGTCAATCCCTTTGACCCACTTAGACTTTTCTATTCATGCCAAGTATCTGGTCACTCCCTTGACCTACTTGGACTTCCATCAGATGTCTGGTCAATCCCTTTGACCTATCTGTATTTCCTCGTGCCAAGTATCCAGTCAATCCTTTGACCTACTTGGACTTCCCAACACCAGATGTCCGATCATCCTTGATCCATCTGGATTTTCCCTTGCCTGGCTTCACTCACCAGGACTTTCACCTAGCTTCACTCACTAGGGTTTTCCATCTGCCTAGCTTCACTCACTAGGGCTTTCACCTGGCTTCACTCACCAGGACTTTCACCTAGCTTCACTCACTAGGGTTTTCCTTCTGCCTGGCTTCACTCACCATGACTTTCACCTAGCTTCACTCACTAGGGTTTTCACCTGGTTTCACTCACCAGGACTTTCACCTAGCTTCACTCACTAGGGTTTTCACCTGGTTTCACTCACCAGGACTTTCACTCTACCTGGCTTCACTCACCAGGACTTCCCTGTCAAGTATCCAGTCAACCTTGACCTACTTGACTCTTCTTCAATCAATTTCTTATTGTCAAACATCTAAACTCAAACCAAGACTCAGCTTGGTCACCCAGGTCAACCTTGACCTGAGGGATGTTGCACCAACAGCTATAAATAGAGCTCTAGTCCTAAGAGTTAATCACAACACTTGTAAATGACACACTCTATACTCTAATTATATTTACGTTTTAAAGTCTGTGTTTTCATCATTATAAGAGGCTACTCTACTTTCATCAAAAGGAGATCTTTAGTGGAGCTTTACATCACCTTGGATTAGCAATCTCTCTAGTTGTAAACCAAGTAAATTCTACCTTGTCTTTTAATTTATGTTTATTGTTTGAATTAATCTAACAGTGTGTCCTTGCTGAGCTTGAAAGCAAGAGAAAAAGTTTTAATTCTAAATTATAGGCTATTCCCCCCCCCCCCCCTTCTAGTTAGTCTCATCGGGACCAACAATCTGGCAGATGAAGGTTGATCGGATATTGAGAAAAGGACGTCCTAGTAGGTTGAGGTCAACCAAATACTAGAGTAATGATGGAAGTCTTAGTAGGTCAAGGTTGATCGGATACTAGGCAATAATGAAGTTCCGATAGGTCAAAATTGGCAGATGATAGGCAATGAGAAGTCTTGATAGGTTAATGTTGACTGGATACTGAGCAAAGAAAGTTATGGTAGGTTGAGATCAATCGAATACCAAGCAAGATGAGAATTCAACTTCGTAAAGCTAAAGTAAGAGTATTAGTCTATTGATAGGGTGTATTGATTGATCAATGAACTCTAAACCTCGAAATTAAGGTTTGAGGTGTTTTTAGGATTTGATACAGTAAATAGGGTTTCTGCTGTAGTAACTAGGGTTACTACTATAGATGGAGTCCATTGCAAACCTTAAACCTCAAAAATTAGGTTTCTGCAGTAATTTCTAGGGTACTACAGTAGTTTTATTATTGGCTACAGTGACTTTAGGGGTTGCTATAGTAACCTGGTTTAGTTTGCTACTATAGCCAATCAATTGGTTAGCGCAATTGATTGATTGGCATAATAAATTAGTGTCATTGTAGCAGCAAATAGAATATCGTGGAATCAATTAGCCAGATCAACTGAAAACAACCAATCAATTAGTGAGTCTCATCAATCGATGGTAAGGTAAAAAATAACCATTTTGTAGGTTTAAATGGTTGGATCCAATGTGATAATCGATTAGTGAAGTATACCAATCGATTAATGTGATAATCGATTAGTGAAGTATACCAATCGATTGGTAGGTGAAAATCAACTCAAATGCAACCCTATAAAAGGGGGTTTCATGAAGATTAGAAGGGGTCGATTCATGGAGATTCTGAGACAACGTGTTGGTGCATTTTCGATTCAACATTCCAAAGCATGTTCCTTATTGTAGAGTTATTTTTTATTTCATTTATCTTTGTATTCATTTTCTTATTGTGTTCTTGTAAAAAATATTGTAAGAGACTTTTTTGCCTCTAGAAAGTATTAGAAAAGGAGAAGTTCATATTAGAGTTGTGCATATGACGTTGGTATTGATTCAAGTTTCTTATGTGCACTCAAACGACAAGCTCGAGATCAAGACGAGAAGTGATTGAAGCTATTCACCCTCCTCTATCTCGCAAGATCCTGAGATTACCTACAATTGACTAGAGTAGGCGCTGATTGTTGACTCAGCCATATTGAATGGCCACTAACTTCTGATATGTGGCTAATATCATCCTAAAATTTCAACAACAATCAACTAATAGCGATCAGTCAAATTAGGCAGTTGAACTGAGACCCTTTTATTCACTCTCAAATGCCCAATCAATCAATTGTTGCATACCATCAATTAATTGATGTCTATCAGTCAAGTTGGATATTCAAACTAAGAACTTTCTATTCTCTCTGAAATAATAAATCAATTGATTGACATTTCTAATCAATCAATTGAAAAATAATCAGTTTAGTTGTCCAACCGATTGTCAAGCATTTTGTTCACTTTAAACCTCATGCAATTGACTACTCAATTCAACTGTTAGGTCTAGTCGAACAAAGAACTTTTTGTTCTCTTCGAAATACTAAATTAATCGATTGATATTTCCAATCAATCAATTGATAAACAATCAATCGAATTGTCTAGTCAATTGTCAAATATTATGTTCACTTTAAATCTCATGCAATCGATTGCTCAACTTAACTATTAGAGTTATTATGCAAACCCCTTGCTTCAAAATTTATCACATCAGTCGATTGTTATAACACAACAATCAACTTTTCTCATCCCTTCAGCTTGACTTGGAATTTCACAAACCCTAAACTCTTAAACAAAAACTCTCTTCTGATCTACAATGCAATAATCGATTGATGCACCATTATTGGTTGACTATTACACTATTTTAGCCATTCTAATGTTAATAGTCGATTGTTGCACTATTTTAACAATATTAGTTGATTGATATGAACAATATTTTTGCTATAATGTTTTCAACCCTAAACTCTAAATTTAGAGTTTGTGGGGCATGTGTTGCACATTAGTCAATTAATGAGTTTAAGCCATCTATTGATGGCATTGTAGCAATAAACAAATGTTTGGAATTTGATTGAACAATTTGACTAATGAGCATCAATTGATTAGTGAACAATAATAGTTGATTAATGTCACTATTGTAGTGAATAGAAGATTTATGAGTCAACTGTAGCACTCGATTATTTGGACATCAATCGACTAATGAATAGGAACAATTGACTTTTATGAGCCAAATCAAAGTTGGTAAGAGCTGTTTTACATATGCAACGGTCGAATTCAGCGAAATAATCGACTGATAGATGGAAATCAATCCTAACCTATAGGTTATAAAGGGAGGGCTTTGTGGAGGTTTTCGCCACCGATTCTTGAGGATTTTGAAGAAGAGTATTATTGCATTTATAGACTTTAGAAGACAATATAAAAATATTCAATAACGAGCAAAGTAACGTTTTCATTTGTAAAGTTGTTTACTTTAATTATTTCATATTTGCACCTGTATTTTGTGATGTATTGATTATATAAGAACAAGTGTTCTGTAAGAGGTTTCTTTGCTTCCAAAAAGTCTCCGTCCGATAAGGAAAAATCTTGTAGATTATCTATTGGGGAATCTGATATGGTGAGTGCTAAAACATGTTTCAAAAAATATGCATAGTAGAAATAAAAACGTAATATTCTTAATTATTATATCAAACCACACACATGTAAGGATACAATATGGTAAGACATGATGATAAAACAAAATTTTCTAAAATAACTTTTACTTTAGGTATACTTGACGAATGATGCAAAGTAGAAAGTGTAAGTACCCCAGGTTGGTTTTAATGTGATTAACCAAGTTAAGTTAGTCATGTATTATTTTAATACCTTGTGTCTAAGTGTGCAAAAACTTAGAAACACAAGAAGTCAAGCGAAAAATGCGGCGAGTGAGAAGGGTGGCAGTAGAAATGAGTTGATGAGCTCGATGCATCCGAGGAATGAAAAGCTATGAAAGAGTACACCAGTGAATGAAAAGGACGCACGCGGAGCATTTGAGAGACTAAAAGTCAGGGGAGGAAGCCTGCTTAAGGAGAAGGTCGGAGTTGGGTTCGAGTGAGCTCAACTCCGGATGACTGGAGCATCACTTTTAGAGTCAACAAGACCCGAGGTGCCTCAGCTGTGTAGAGGTGCCTCAAGGACAGGCGCTAAGGTGCCTTAAGTCAAGGCGCAAAGGCGCCTCTAAAGCCCTTGGAGGCCCCTCCAATGCGGTAGAGTCGTTGACTGATCGTTGCTAAGCGGATAAAAGTTTATCTGCTTGGAGGCGCCTTAGATCCTTTTGGAAGCGCCTCCAAGTAATGATAACTTATACCAGGAGGCTATAAAAAGCCTCCTAGAGCTAGGAATTAGACAACAACCCTTGTATTTATTTCTTAAGTCATTCATGAGTATTCAAAGTTAGTAAGAGGCTTCTTTGCCTTCAACGAAGGAGTTTTTAGTAAGCTTTTCATTGCCTTATATTAACAACTACCTATGTTGTAACCAAGTAACTATTGTTCCTCTTTTCTTTTATGTTATTTATTTATTTTAATTAATTTTCTATCCTTTCTATTTCAAAAAGTAAGAGCAATTCTAACTTTTTTTAGGGTTATTCACCCCACCCTCACCCCCCCCTCTAGCCGGTCTACCTGAACCTATAATTAGTATCAGAGTCAGACCATTTTAAAAGGACTAACTATCAACTGAAACAACAAGAAAATGGTAGGATCTAGCATCTCTCTAAAGTTCAAGGGAGAGTTCGCACTATGGAAACGAAAAATGGAGGTATACTTTTAAACTAATTTTGACATTTTACTAACTATAAAATATGATTTTGAAGTGCCCAAAGAAGAGAATGGAGATGAAATGAAAGAGCATCTATGGAACAAAAAGTAGTAAATTGAGTTCATTGCAAACGGTAAGGCCAAGTTCCACCTTTTAAGCATGCTACCACCTCAAGAAATCAATTGAATCGGTGCTTAAAACTCAGTAAAAGAACCCTGAGAAAAATTCCTAGAGCCATGAAGAAACATCGAAAGCAAAACTAGCCAACAGAGATCTTTTCCGAAACTAACTCAGCAACCTCTAGCTTGAAGAAGGGGAAACAGTTGCTCAACTACACGCCAAACTCAAGGAGCTAATCACCTAAATTACCAACCTTAAAGAAATGGTAACCAATCAAGACTCATTAAGATATGCATTTAATGTATTTCCAATGACCCCGGACTGGACATCGATAATAGATTCTTATTACATCTCTAAAGACTTGAGGTAAGTACCTTAGAAAGTTTATTTTTAACCTTAGAATTACATGAAACTTGATGTGCATGTCTAAGAAAGAAAAAGGAGCCAAGTCAGAACCTAGCATTTAAAGCTAAGGTTGATCCAGGCTTAGAATCGCCGCTTGAAGAAAACGAAGAAGCTTATATGGTAAAGAAGTTTAGTAAATTTTTAAAAACTAACAAATTTGATAAGAAACAGGCAATAAAGTTAATCCAAAGCAAAATAAAAATTTGGTGCTACAACTGTAAAGAAGAATGACACAACAAGGACAACTGCCCAAGGCTAAAAAATAAGCAGAAAGAAAAAAACCAAAGGGCCAAGATAGACCAAGATTGAGGCCTATGCTAAACTTGTACTTATGACAAGCCATCAAGAAGATGAAGACAAAGAAAGCTCATCTGACATGAGTATCGAGTGCAACAAAAAATAGGAGCGTCAAACTACGAGTTTGACACGGTAAGTGAGGTATGACTCCTACCTCCCGATCAATTATATAATGTAGTTAAAATGTAATCTAGAAGTCTTTACAAAAATAGGACCAAATACTTAAAATCAAAAAATGATTATGCATGTTTGTTAGAAAATCTTAACAAGATTAAAATTGAAAATGAAAAATTAAAATGGAAATAAAAACATTGAAAATAAAGAATTTTGCATGCTCAAGTCCTAATATTTTTTGTAGTTCAAATTATTAAAATTATAATAATGGTCTTAATTGGTATTTAAGAAATCATAAGGGTTAAATTATGAAAATTAATAGAAATAATATTTCTAGAAAATACTTGATAAATCCATTAAGAAGAAACTTATTTTGGATACTAAAATATCTACTAGATTGTTGGATTAATTTCTAATGTATGCTAGATATTAAAATTATTTTAATTTATTAATAGTTTTAACAAAATTTAATTGGTAGACCTTCTATTCATAGTTTTTTTGTCCAATTTTTTTTTTGTGTGTGAAAAATGAAAATATTATCTACTAATAGAAAAAAAATTAAAATTTTTTTACTGCTATATTATTTTTTATAAATTTATTAACAAAAATTAGACTTTTAAAATTAAAATTATTTCAAAAAATCACTTTTGAAAATTTTAAATTTTCTATGGATAGACATTATATTTTACATGCTTGGGAAAATTGGCATGATTTTTCAAAATCTAAAAATATTTTTAAACATTAAATTTTAAAAAATATACATCTCTTTATCAAAATATTTATTTTGATAATGAAAGAAAATAATATGCTCATGAAAACTTTATACTGATCCGAAAACTTATCTTCGACACTAACAAAAATTTTCAATATTTTTCAAATACTTAAAATTATTTTTAAATTATTTTTTATCAAATCTGAGACTTAATTCTTAAAATGTAATTTCTTTGCGAATTAATTTCGGTAAAAATACACAACTTCAGGATGGTTGGTATGACCCCTATAAAAATTTTCAAATTTTTTTTTCTTATTTTGCTTACTTTTTCCTTATTTTTTTTATGTAATCAAAGAAAGAGAATAACTAGATTTAGGGGGAAGGTTTTATTGCATCTAATACTTTTGCATTTATTCTACTGCATTTAATACTTGCACTTAAATGTCATATTTAAGTTGTAATTTTTTTTACTTGTTTATTTAACCCAAACCTTAACTTGGGTTGATACACATCAAAAAGAGAGAGTGTAAGTATCACAGGTTAGTTTTAATGTGATCGAGCAAGTTAAGTTAGGTCATGTGTTATTTTAATTATTTGTATTTAAGTATGCAGGAACTTAGGAACACAAAAAGTTGAGCAGAAGATACGGTGAGTGAGAAGGGTGGCACTAGAAATGAGTCCACGGGCTCGGTACATCCGAGGGATGAAAAGTTATGAAAGAGTACACCGGTGGATGAGAATGACGTGCGAGGAGTGTTCGAAGGACGAGAAGTCGGAGATGAAGCGTGCTCGAGAAGAAGGTCGGAGTTAGGTTCAGGTGAAATTTACTCCGGATGATTGGTGCATCACTTTTGGAGTCAGCAAGACCCAAGGCACCTCGGCTATACGGAGGTGCCTCGAGCACAGGCGGATAGGTGCCTCAAGCACAATCGAAGCACCTCAGGTCTTGCTGACTCCAAGAGTGATGCTCTGGTCATCCGAAGTTGAGCTCATCTGAACCTAACTCTGACCTTTTCCTCGAGCAGGTTTCCTCCCCGGCTTCTCGTCCCCGAATGCTCCGTCGCGTCCTTCTCGTCCATCAGTGTACTCTTCCACAGTGTTTCGTCCCTCGGATGCACCGAGACCGTCAACTCATTTCCAATGCCACGCTTCTTGCTCGCCACATCTTTCGCTTGACTTCTTGTGTTCCTAAGTTCTTGCACACTTAGACACAAGACATTAAAACAACACAGGACCTAACTTAACTCGATTATGTTAGGACACTCGGGGAACTAGAGGAGTGATTAGCTTCGTTCGCTTCAGCGATGATGATTTGCAGTGGAAGACTCAAAGCAAATGCTAATGTCTTGATTTACTTGGTTTCCACCCCAATGAGATGACTAATCCAAGGTTCCAGTCCTTTCTCGCACATCTACTATAAAATAACTCCTTCTGGAAACACTCCGGAGGTAGAGAAATCTCGTACAAGCTCTCAACAAGAATATAATACAAGCAAGAAGTAAATACAAGAATATAAATGGAAAACATCTTCTTGCTTGATCTCTTGTAGTTCGTAAACACCTCTTGAACCTTGGAAGTGCAACAACACTTGTCTCCAAGAAGCTTCAAGAACTCGTGATAATGGCAGAGATGATTTCAGAGAGCAGAGTCACTAAGAGCTGCGGTGAAAATGCCCTTTATCCATATGATTTAGGGTTCCCAATTGATTGTGCTTGATTCCAATCGATTGCCACGTTGGATTCTTGTTCAAACCTATGCAACAGTCATAATCTAATCAATTGCCCAATCGATTGGAGTAGCTCGATCGATTAGCTAATCGATCCAGCTAGCTTCTATGTTCGAGCGAGAGCTCTCAGAATTGATTGACTAATTGATTCTGCTCTCCTCGCATCATTACGAGAAACACAACTCCAATAAATCAACTGATTGATTGAAGTAGCCCAATCGATTAGCTAATCTATTGGATAGCCCTCTGTGCCTTCGACATACTCTCCCAATCGATCAACTAATCAATTGGGTTCTGGCTGAATCGATCAGTGGATCGATTCACCATGCCTCTTCGTGATGACACTCCCAATCAAACCACTGATCGATTGGTTCAACCCTAACTCAAGTCTATGGTTCCCTTGCTTAACATCAGATCAACTGTGACTTGTTGAGACTTCCTCATACCTAGCATTTGGTCAGCCTTGACCTATTGGGACTTTTTCACCAAGTGTCCGGTCAATCCTTGACTCACTTGGACTTTTCTCCTTATTCTAAGTGTCTGGTCAATCATGACCAACTTGAACTTACCGTCTCATACCAAGTGTCCAGTCTTCCATGATCCACTTGGACTTCCACTCACCAGATGTCCGATCAGTCCTTTGACCCACCTAGATTTCCACTCGTGCCAAGTGTTTGGTCTTCCATGACCCACTTGGACTTTCAAACATCAGATGTCTGGTCAACCTTGACCTACCTGAATTTCCACTATCTAGCTTCATTCATCAGGGCTTTTCACTATCTAGCTTTACTCACTAGGATTTTTTCACCTAGCTTCACTCACCAGGATTTCCATCTGTCTAGCTTCACTCACAAGGATTTTCTCACTGCCTAGCTTCACTTACTAGGGCTTTTCACCTGACTTCACTTATTAAGATTTTCCCTACTCCCTAGATTCACTCACCAATACTTTCTCACTGTTTGGGTTCACTCACCAGGACTTTTTCACACCAAGTATCTGGTCAACACTGACCCACTTAGATTTTCTTATTTTGCCAACCTTCCCGTTGGTTTTGTCCTTGCCTAACATCTAGGTAGGACTTGCTAGTCAAGTATTTGGTCAACCTTAACCTACTTGACTCTTCAGATCAACCTTTGACCATCAATATCCCAAATGGACAATTGCACCAGTAATCTCCATATATTATCAAACATTAAAACTCAAACATCAAGACTCAAGCTTGAATTGGCTCAAGTTTAGTCAAACTGGTCAACTTTGACCTAAGAGAAATTACACTAATAATCTCCTCCTTTTTTATGTTTGACAATACATTTAAATTAGACTCATCCACTAACCTCAACTTCTAGTCATGCCAAAGTATGAATAAGAGTTTCCTTCATTCTCCCCTTTAACAAGTGGGTAATCTCCCCCTTTAGGTAAGTGAAGGTTTCCTAACTTAAACCCTACATTCTCCCCCTTTGGCACACATCATAATCTCTCCCCCCTAAAGAGTTATCCACATGTTATTCACAATCTCACTTGTTGTTCATAACATCACAATGAAGATCTCATATCCTTCATTGTCTTCAAATGCTCATCCTTGAGCATACACCCATCATCCAATGCTGATCCTAGAACATTCACAATAATGAAGGTTGACAACCTTCTATTGTTTCCTTGTTCGAAAAAAATTTAAATCATATCTTATGGAGTAGCTCCCTCTCAAAATATGTTCTAATTTTCTGTCATTACACCAACAATAACTTGGAATTCTTAAACCTTTATGAAACCTAAAATTTGAAGTTATGAGATTTAAAATCCAACTTTGAAACTAAACCTCATCCTAAACTCTAACTTGGTCTTCTTTAACCATTCCTCTCTTGTTTCATCAAGAAAACTACCTTTAAATATATATAAATGCATTTCTTAAGGTTAAGGATGGTTAACACTACTAAATGTGGCTTAATGGATTGAAATCAGACCATCTAAGCCAAGATCAGCTTTTAAATCGATTGAAGTTGGAACTCAATTGATCAAAGTCACTCAATCGATCAACTAATCGATTGAAGTCCAAGCCAATCGATCACCTGATCGATTCCACGAGCCTCTGTGCTCATGAAAAACCCAATTCAATCGATCAACTAATCGATTGAACACCCCCAATCAATTAGGTTTCTGATTTTCTGAAATCAGATTCAAGTTGAATTTCAAAAATCTATAAATAAATCTATGTTTTTTCAAAAATTATAAAATGTTATGTAGACATTATTTATGTCATACACCATCATGGAAAAATAGTTTCTAAGAAAATACATCCTATTTTTAAAGATTTACACAAATTTAGAAAACTCTTAAAAATTTTAATATTTCTTCCAAACTTGTGTTTAACTATATAATGGTGATTACTATCAAAAGATAACCTTTACCAAGATTTTTTAAAGTATTTTTAAAATTATTTTTAAAACATAATTTCTAACCATGTTTCTTGGGTTAAATTCACATGAATTATATACTAATTTTTTCAATGATTGGATAACACATAATCTATATGTTTTGATGAAACCAAAATTTAAAAAGATGCACTAAATTAATATCTTGAGTTTTATTAATCCTCCTGCTATCTCACTTGTATCTAATGTGTATCCAAATACATACAAGTCAACTTATGATTTTTGTGAGATGTAGATATTGGTTTTCTCTAATCTAAAGGATCATGCATTTCTAACTAGACGTTTTAAGTTTTGATCATGCACCTAGGATATCACTAGATGTCATTATCCTTAATTACAAGAAATTTAAAATAATATATAAAATGATTATGACATACATCAAATACATATTTTTTAAAAGAAAAACTATCATGAATAATGATGTATGTATGACATGACATATAATATTTTTTATAAACATATATGAATGATAAATATGATGTCATGGCATATGATGGGTACACAATCATGACAATTTTAGCATAAAGAAAATACCTGGACTATCTATCTAAGTATCACTAACTCATCGCTAAATTTAAAAATAATCTTTAGTTGCCCAATCTCTCAAAGAAATTTCTAAAATCCCAAGTTGATATTTATTTGATTTCTAATCTAATTGTGATAATTTAATTAGGTCTAAATCTTCAAATTTTGACACATTTTACTCTTCTAAAGAGTAAATATTAATCCTTCATTTTCAAGGTGTAGCAATACCTTGAAAATGCTCCAAAGTGTCAACTTTACCAAGGTTGGGTTATCTACCCTTCCAATTAAAGTTGGCACTCTCTAAACTCATCTAGGGTGTAGAGAATACACTCTTAGGAACTAAAAACCTATTGGTGCTTCTTGGGTGCTCTAGGTACTCATTAGGCATAACTTCCTTTAATACCTTCCTAATGACCTTCCTAGGCTTCTTAGAAGTCTTGGTCACATTAAACTCCTCATGGTCAACTCTAGGGATAACTTCCCTTGTGACATTCTTGGTGACTTTCTTAGGCTTCTTAGAAGCCTTAGTCACACTAGTCTTTTCAAGGTTCTTCTAGGAATAACTTTGCTTGTTACCTTGACTTAACTCCTAGGTCTACGATTAGTTCTGTTAGGGTCGATCTGTAGCTAGAGGGGGGTGAATAGCTCGTCGCGTTTTGTTTGCTTGCTTCATTTTTATTGATATGCAGCAGAAAGACTCAAAACAAGACTCACAATGCTAACACGAGGATTTACTTGGTATCCACCTCAAGAAGAGGTGACTAATCCAAGGATCCAACCCTCACTCACTCATTCACTATGAAAACACTCCTCCTTGGTAACTATCAAAGGTGGAGAAGCCTTGTACAAATTCACACACTGATATACAAGAAGAACAAAATACAGGCTAATACAAGATCAAATATTATAAGATTTACAATGATGAAATCCTAGCTTGCTCTTCATCTTGCTTGAATACACCTATTGACTTGCTTGAAAGTGTACCAACACTCCTCTCTAAGCCTTCAAGATCTGGTGTGTGTCGGTGAGCTCAGTGGAGAAGATCGCATGAGGTTTAGGATGAAGCTCGTAAAGAACTGACGAAGAAATCGCTCGTCAACGGCTTTAACCTACGCAACGATCACATCAAAATCGATTAACCAATCGATTGGGGAAGCTTAAATTGATCAGTCGATCGATTCAGAGCACCACTGTGCTCTGCTAAAAAATGTGTGAATCGATCGCCCGATCGATTCACCCTTTATCGCGTCATACACGATTTCCAGCTGCCAATCGATCGGCTGATCGATTGGCGGTGCCCAATCGATCGACTGATCGATTGGGAAGGCTTCTGTGCACACAATATAAGCTCCCAATCGATCAACCGATCAATTGGGTTATTATTTATTGCACCACTCCCAATTGATCGGTTGATCGATTAGGCTTCGGTTCAATCGATCGGCTAATCGATTGACCACTCTTGACTTATTTAACTCAAGCTCAAAGGCCCCCAATTCCAACATCTGGTCAACCGTGACCTATTATAACTCCTCATACCTAACATCTGGTCAACCTTGACCTGCCAAGACTTCTTCACCAAGTGTCCGGTCAATCCTTTAACCCACTTGGACTTTTCTCCTCATGTTAAGTGTCCAGTTAACCTTGACCCACTTAGACATACCATTTTATGCCAAGTGTCCGGTCCTCCATAACCCACTTGGACTTTCTTCCACCAGATGTCTGGCCACCCTTGACCCATCTGGATTTCCTTGTGCCAAGTATCCAGTCACTCCTTTGACCTACTTAGATTTCCCAACACCAGGTGTCCAGTCAACCTTGACCCACCTGGATTTCCACATGTCTGGCTTCACTCACCAGGTCTTTGCATCTGCCTAGCTTCACTCACTAGGACTTTCCATCTACCTGGTTTTACTCACCAGGACTTTCACCTAGCTTCACTCACTAGAATTTTTCCACTGCCCGGCTTCACTCACCGGGACTTTCACTTACCTAGTTTCACTCACTAGGTCTTTCACCTGGCTTCACTCACTAGGATTTCCTAATTGTCTAGCTTCACTCACTGGGTCTTTCACCTAGCTTCACTCACTGGGTCTTTCACCTAGCTTTACTCACCAGGATTTTCAACTGCCTGGTTTCACTCACCAGGACTTCCCCTTACTTAATCTCCAGTTAGGACTTTCCCAGTCAAGTATACGATCAACATTTGACCTACTTGACTCTTCTTCACATCTAATTAGTCAGACCTTGACTGGAGGGAAATTGTATCAACAATCTCCCCAATCGGATGATTGCATCTGCAATCTCTATGTATTGTCAAACATCGAAACCTAAACATTAAGACTTAAGCTTGAGCCAACTCAAGATTAGTCAACCAGGTCAACATTGACCTAGAGATATTGCACCAACAATCTTCCCCTTTTTGATATTTGACAATACCTTGAAGTTAGGCTAATCCCATAGCCTTAACTTTCCTTCATGCCAATGCATGAATGAGGGTTTCTCTCCCTTTCTTAGAGAGCATTCTCCCCCAAACTTTCCTAAAGGGGCAATGAAGGCCTAATTTAAACCTCACATTCTCCCCCTATTGGTACACATCAAAAAATTCTCTCCCTGAAGAGTTACCCAATGTTGTTTACAACTTCACATGTTATTCACAACACCACAATGAAGGTTGCATACCCTTCATTATCTTTAATGCTCACCCTTGAGCATTAACCACTTCACAATGCTCATCCGAGAGCGTTCATCGTTCCAACAACGAAGATCTCATACCCTTCATTGTATCCAATGCTCCTCCTAGAGCATTATTCTTTCCAATAATAAAGATATTCAATCTTCCATTGTTTCCCCATGCTCAACCTTGAGCATTTTTCAAAACAAAGGTTTTACCACCTTCTATGGTTTTAAAAAATGAAATTTCATGTCCTTAAAAAGTAATTCCCCCTAAAGACATGCTCTAAACTTCTATCATTGCACCAACAATGACTTGGAGTTCCTAAACCTTTAGGTAACCCAAAAACTTAAAGTTTTGAGATTTAAAACATTCAATATTGAAACTAACCTCATCCTAAACTTCAACCTAGTGTTCCTTAACTATTTCTCCATGTTTTCATTATGAAAACTATCCTTAAATGTATATAAATATATTCCAAGGGATTAGGAGTGGTTAATAAGGTTAAAAATGGTCTAAAGTACTGAAATCAGGCTTTCCCAGCCAAAATTTATTAGTTAGAGCCCTAGAGTCAATCATATGATGATTGATGTATGAACTCATTGTATCATATTCCTATGTATATAAAGGCATTTGTTTTGGTTATTATACTTACTTGTATTGGTGTCAAATAACTAAGTATAATAGCGTCCTTGAGTAGAAGGTTCTTATCTATATCAATCGATTGGTTGAATCGATAGTGAGATGATATAGAGAACACTACTCTTAATCATTCCTAGTCAAGTATTAACATTCAGGGACAATGTTAATGCGACGAGACTAGCATGTAGGTCAACTCGATGACTTGATCTCATAAGTCATGGATATAGAGATATCAAGTTGACACATGGGTATGCATTGGAGAATGTATATTGAATGACCCGCCATGAGAAAGTATCATGGATCGTTATATGAGTGTCATATACTTTCTCATGTGATTATTAGTATGACTATTAGTCCTTGGACCTGAAGTCACCATGGTTCCCTACATAAGGAGTTGCATACTTTGGCTTCGTCAAACGTCACCCGTAACTGGGTGGACTATAAAGGCAATTACTGGGTATGTAACAAATTATGCGGAGGGATGTGAGTGATGTAGATGGGATCTATCCCTCCTATATAACGGGAGTGACATCGTTATTCTTGATAGAGTGAGACCACTAAGTGCATGGTCATGCCCAAATGAGTTAATATGAGATATTGAGCTCATTTGATTATAGTGAGTCTACTTGGAGTTTAAGATTTAGATTGATCAGAGGATGACACCATCTATGCCTCAAATTGATCAATCTAGATGTCAATGATAGAAGGGCATTGTCATATATTGTGAAGAGTCACAATTAGTAGTCACAAGGTGATGTTGGATCTCAACATTCTTGTAACTTGGGTAGTAATGATGTGTTGCTAGATACCGCTCATTACTTATGCTTCTAAATGGGTTTAGGAGCATTGCCAACGTTACAAGAACCTATAGGATCACACACAAAGGGCAATTAGATGGAGATTAGGTTCATTTGATGAACCAAGAGGATTAGGTTCATGTGATGAACCAAGTTGGATTAAGAGTAATCCAAATTAGACTAATTGAGTTGGACTCAATTTGATTCATGTGTTGAATGAGTCTAATTTAGATTATGACTCATTGAATCAATTTAATTCAATGAATATAGATTTATTAAATTAAGTTGGCTTGAATCAAATGGTTAGATTTGATCAATCATGGGAGAGAAGAGGTCAAGTTTGACTTGACTTGAGAAGGGAAGATGAAAGGTCAAGTTTGACTTGACCAATGCCACCTCATTTGTGAGTTGGCATAGAGTGGGCCAATGATGATGTTCCACATCATCAAGGATAGTACATATGTGTGCCACCTCATGAGGGAGATCAAGAGTTGTGACTCTTGGTATTCCATGGAGTTTAAAACTCCTTATGAAGTGGTCGGCCAAATTATTGTGTGGGTTACAATTTTGTGATTCATTCACCCCTTCTTCTTCTTCCTCTCATCTTCTTCTCTCCCTCTCCTCCACCTTGGCCGAAACCTTCAAGAGTGCTAGCACACTCTAAGGTTTTTTTTCCACCTTTTTGTTCGTGTGGATACACATAGAGGGGTGTTCACTTGATACCCTTGAGATCCGGCGAACCTTGGACGAGCGGGATAAGCGAAGGGCTTCGCATCAAAGGTATAAACTCCTTAACATGTAGATCTAGTGTAGATCTAGGTTAGAAAACAAGTACACGAAATTTTTTTAATCTTCGCACGGATCCGGTGGCATGGGACTTCGGGGTTTCCGCAACGCAAAAAAACGGTTTTTGCGGCTCGAAAGTCCCAACAAAATTAGCCTTTTTAATCGATTGGGTTGGGACTTAATCGATTGGCACTTGCTCAATCGATCCACTGATCGATTTAGCAAGGTTCTATTCGCAGAAAAACTACGTGAATCGATCCACTGATCAATCCAGCCAGGGTTGAATCGATTAGCAGATCGATTCAACGAGCTTCTACTCGTGATAATATCTTTCTCAATCAATCGCCCGATCGATTGAGATACTCCAATCGATCGGGTGATTGATTGAAGCTCTGATTTCCTAAAAGTGAATTTCAGCAAAATTTAGAAATGCCCTAAAAATTCAACAAAATTCTAAAAATCATGAAAACTCTTGTAGACATTGTTTAGGGTATATACTATCAAGGAAAACTATATTTCTAAGCAAATACTTTCTATTTTCATAGATTGACACAAACTTGAAAAATTACAAAAGCTTCAATGTTTTCTTCTAGTTTGTGTCTAACTTTTCAATGATGATTACTATCAAAAGATAGCCTTCACCAAGGTTTTCCAAAGTATATTTAAAAAAAAATTCAAAACTAATTTTCAATCATGTTCTTTGGGCTCAATGCATATGACTTGTATATTAACTTTCCCAATGATTGGAGTACACATTACTATGTGTTTAGATGAAATCAAAAACTCAAATAGATGTACTACATCAACATCTTGAGTCTTGATCATCATCCTAGCATCTCACTTGTATTTAATGTGTACTAAAACAATACAAGTCAAATTATAGTCTTTGGGAGATGTAGATTTTAGTTTTTCCCTAAACTAGGGATCATGCATATCTATCTAGGCATTTTGAATTATGAACATCCACCTAAGATGTCACTTGTTAGTAAATTTCATTGTCCTTAATTATAAGGAATTAAAAATAATGCATGATGATTTATGGCATACATCAAAATGAAATAATTTTCAAAAGAAAATGCATTATTGCTGCATGATGTATGTATGACATGACATGGTATTTTTATTTATTTTTTATAATAAATATGAATGTAAAATATGATGTCATGGCATATGATGGGCAAACAATCATGACAAATTAGCATAAATAAAATATACCTAGATAATATATCTAAGTATCCTTAATTCCTTAGCCAAATTAAAATTGATCCTAGATTGCCCTCATTTTCTCAAGAAAATGTCAAATCCAACTTGGCATTTCTTTTACTCTTGAGTAGTTATGCCAATTTAAATTAAATCTCATTCCTCAAATATTGGCACATTTTACTCTTCCAAAGAGTAATCGATTTATCCTTTTCATTTTCAAGGTTAACAAAAACCTTAAAAATATCTCCAAGTATCAACTTTATCAAGGTTGGGTTAACCACCCTTCCCATCTAGAGTTGACACTCTCTAAATCCATCAAGGGTGTAGAGAATATGCTCCTCGGAACCCAAAACCTATTGGTGCTCCTTGGATGCTCTAGGTACTCATTAGGGATAACTTCCCTAGATACCTTCCTAATGACCTTTTTAGGCTTCTTAGAAGCCTTGGTCACTTTCTCTAGGTCAACTCTAGGGATAGCTTCCCTTGTGACCTTCTTGGTGACTTCCTTTGACTTCTTAGAAGTCTTAGTCACATTTGTTGTTGTAAAGATCCTCCTAGGAATAACTTCCCTTGTATCCTTGACTTGACTCCTAGACTTAGGATTGGTTTCATAGGTATATGGAACCCTATGATATGAAGCTACATCCTTCTTAATCTTAGGTTTGTATACCAAACCTCTATGGCCATTGGATGACCCTTGTTGTCCTAAACCTAGGTCATGCTCTTTTTGCCCCTTAAGGATACTTTCCATCCTTTTTAGGGTCTTTTCAATTCTGTCAAGTCTTGACCTCAAGACTTGATTTTCTAACCTTTAATCCTTAGATTTTGATTTGTCTTGATTTCTATAAGCATTTCTATTTTTAGGCCTATAACTAAAATCCTTAGAGTTATTGCCTAATTTGTCTATCTTCCTAGCCTTAGGTGTGGTAGTCTTAGCATGATAGGTCACATGATTTTCCTTAATTCTATCATGCTTCCTATTTTCATGATAAATAGCATTAAAATGATATAAATTATTTCTAGCATGCTTTTTATCATGAGTCAAAGGAATAGGTTCCATGAATAATACCTTGGATTTTATCTTGGAAGCTCCCCCTTAATTTGTGCTTCCTACTTTGACTTTGATCGACTTCTTCCCTTTAGGACATTTACTCCTATAATGTCCTCTTTGATTGCAAGAGAAGCACACAATGTGCTCCTTGCCCTTGCATTTCACGGGACCGACTCTCTTTGGCTTCTCCTTACCCTTGGGTTCCACTTGGCCCTTCTTCTTGGCCAATTTGGGGGGCTTACTCTTATAGTGCCCATGTTCCCTACACTCAAAGCAAATGATATGATTTTTATTATTAACAATTGAAATTGTTATACCTTTGCTTGTAGGGGTGGCACATGATCCTCCATTTAATTTTTCTTGACTTGTGAAGGTGGCACCATCTTCTTCTTCTTCATTTGACCCAGAGGTGGAAGCCTCTTCTTGCTCCGGCGTCAATGATCTAAACTCCCCCTCAATCCTAAAGTTGGAGGCTTCATCATCATCATCCTCGTGTACATGAAACAAGGAGTATGCTCCCTCCTTGCCTTTTTCTTTGCACTTTGTAGAAGATGAAGCTTCTTGTTCTTCTTCTTCTGATGTTGAGCATCTCTCAATCTCAGAGTCCTCTTCCTCTTGATCTTAATCTAATGAGTCACCCTCTTTGAATTCTTCTTGGTTTGGTACAATGGAGGGGACCTCATGGAGTTTAGCCAATTTACTCCATAGCTCCTTGACATCTTCAAATTCTCCCACTTGCTTCAAAATGTTGCTAGGAAACAAATTAACTAATAGCTTGGTAACTTTATCATTGGCCTCACATTTTTGAATTTTCTCTTGCCTCCACTTGCTCTTCTTGAGAATTTTGCCTTTGCTATTTGTTGGAGCTTGGAAACCTTCCATTAGAGCAAACCATTGCTCTATGTCTATAATAAGAAAAAAATTTATCCTTGATTTCCAAGAATCGAAGCTCATTAATGTGAATGGTGGAGGCAGCCTTGTGTCAAACCGAGTCCATCTCGAAATTCCATCTTAGAGTTGAGTCTTTTGAAGTCTTTGACTTTGATGAACTTGCTTCAACTTCTTCTCCCTATAGCTTGTTACCCTTTCTGGCGATGATTCCGGTGAAGAGCGACTTTGCTCTGATACCACTTGTTAGGGACGATTTGTAGCTAAAGGGGGGTGAATAGCTCGTTGCGTTTCATTTGCTTACTTCATTGTTGTTGATATGCGGCGGAAAGACTCGAAACAAGACTCACAATGTTAACACGAGGATTTACTTGGTATCCACCTCAAGAAGAGGTGACTAATCCAAGGATCCAGCCCTCACTCACTCATCCACTATGAAAATACTCTTTCTTGGTAACTATCGAAGGTGGAGAAGCCTTGTATAAATTCACACACAGAGATATACAAGAAGAGCAAAATACAAGCTAATACAAGATCAAATATTACAAGATTTACAATGACGAACCCCTAGCTTGCTCTTCTTCTTGCTTGAATACACCTCTTGACTTGCTTGGAAGTGTACCAACACTCCTCTCTAAGCCTTCAAGATCTGGTGTGTGTCGGTGAGCTCGGTGGAGAAGATCGCGTGAGGTTCAGGATAAAGCTCGCAAAGAACTGACAAAGAAATCGCTAGCCAACGGCTTTAACCTGCGCAACGGTCACATCCCAATCGATTGAACAACCGATTAGGGAGGCTTGAATTGATCGATCAATCGATTCAGAGTGCCTTTGTGCTCTGCTGAAAAATGCCTAAATCGATCGCCCGATCGATTCAGCCTTTATCGCGTCGTGCTTGATTTCTAACTGCCAATCAATCGGCTGATCCATTGGCGGTGCTTAATCGATCAGTTGATCGATTGGGAAGGCTTCTGTGTGCATGATATAAGCTCACAATTGATCAACCGATCAATTGGGCTATTGTTTATCGGACCACACTCCCAATCGATCGGCTGATCGATTGAGCTTCGGTTCAATTGATCAATTGATCGATTGACCACCCTTGGCTTGCTTAACTCAAGCTCAAGGGCCCTCAATTCGAACATTTGATCAACTGTGACATGTTGAAACTCCTCATGCCTAGCATCCGGTCAACCTTGACCTGCCAGGACTTCTTCACCAAGTGTCTGGTCAATCCTTTGATCCACTTGGACTTTTCTCCTCATGCCAAGTGTCTGGTCATCCTTGACCCACTTGGACTTACCGTCTCATGCCAAGTGTTTGATCTTCCATGAACCACTTGGACTTCCTTCCACCAGATGTTTGGTCACCCTTAACTCATCTGGACTTCCTTGTGCCAAGTATCTGGTCACTCCTTTGACCTATTTGGACTTCCCAACACCAGGTGTCTGGTCAACCTTGACCCACCTGGATTTCTACATGTCTGGCTTCACTCACTAGGTCTTTGCATCTGCCTAGCTTCACTCACTAGGACTTTCCACCTGACTAGCTTCACTCACCAGGACGTTCCACCTGCCTAGCTTCACTCACCAGGACTTTCCATCTGCCTAGCTTCTCTCAGCAGGACTTTCACCTAGCTTCACTCACTAGGATTTTTCCAATGCCCGACTTCACTCACCGAGACTTTCACCTGCCTAGCTTCACTCACTAGGTCTTTCACCTGGCTTCACTCATCAAGATTTACCAACTATCAGTTTCACTTACTAGGTTTTCACCTGACTTCACTCACTAGGATTTCTAACTGCCTGGATTCACTCATCAAGGCTTCCCCTTGCCTAACCTCCAGTTAGGACTTTCCCAATCAAGTATCCCGCCAACCCTTTGACCTCTTGATTCTTCTTCACATCTAACTGGCTAGTCCTTGACTAGAGGAGAATTGTATCAGCAATCTCCCCAATCAGATTATTGCATCTACAATCTCCATGTATTGTTAAACATCGAAACTCAAACATCAAGACTCAAGCTTGAAACAACACAACCTTAGTCAACCAGGTCAACCTTGACCTAGGGATATTGCACTAACAAGTTTCATAACTATATGAAACTCTATGGTATGAGGGAACATTCTCCTTAGCTTTTAGTTTATAACCCAAACCTCTCTTTCCATTGAATGACTCTTGCCTAGCTATACAAAGATTATGCTCATTTGATCTCTTAAAGATATTTTCCATTCTTTTAAGGGTCTTTTCAAATTTATCAAGTCTTGATCTCATGACTTGATTTTCTATCCTTAAATTTGGATTTTTCTTGATTTCCTTGAGTATTTTTATTTTTAGGCATATATCTAAATATCTTAGAGTTCTTATCTAAATTGTTATCTACCTTCCTAACTTTAGATGAGGTAGTCCTAGCATGAAATGATTTATAATTGACCCTAAGTTTTTCATACTTTCTATTTTCATGATAAATAACATTAAAATGATAGAATTTAGATCTAGCATGCTCTTTATCATTATTTAAAGAAATACCATTAACTAATGGTACCTTAGTTTTGTTCTTGAAGGATCCCCCTTGACTTGAGCTTCCAATTATCTTCATGGTCAGACCTCTTTCTCTTGAATATTGATTCCAGTAATGTTCCTTTTGATTACAAGAAAAACACACAATGTACTCTTTGTCTTTATGTACTATGGGGTCAACCTCCTTTGGCTTCTCTTTGCCCTTAGGTGTCATTTGAACCTTCTTCTTTCCCAATTTAGGACACTTGCTCTTATAGTGTCCTTTTTCTGCACACTCAAAATAAATAATATGACCTTTATTTTTAATTCACAAACTTAATATACCTTTATAATTTGTGCTTTCTTAACTTATAGAGGTGGCACCATCGTCTTTTTCATTAACTACGGATAATGAAGCTTCTTCTTGCTCCGATGTCAAAGATTGATGCTCTCCCTCAATCCTTGAGGTGGATGCATTTTTTTCTTCATCCTCGGATATTGAGCATCTCTCAACTTCGAAATCTTTATGTACATGAAATAAAGAGTATCCCCCTTCTCCTTTGTCCTTGCACTCTCTTGAGGATGGATCTTCTTCAGTTTCTTTTTCTTCTAATGTTGAATATCTCTTAACCTCCGAATCTTCTTCTTATTGATCTAATGAGTCTCCCTCTTTAGATTTATCTTAATTTAGTACAGTGGAGGGATCTTCATGAACCTTTTCCAATTTTCTCCAAAGTTTCTTTGCATCTTCATACTCTCCAATTTTGCTCAAGATGTTACTTGTCAATAGATTGACCAATAATGTAGTCACTTTGTCATTGGCCTCACTTCTCATGATTTCTTCCTCGCTCTATTTGCTCTTCTTGATGAGCTTGCCTTTATCATTTGTTGGAGCTTGAAAGCCTTCCATTAGAGCAAACTATTGCTCTATCTCCATCATAAGAAAATTTTTGATTCTTGATTTTCGAAGATCAAAGCTTGATGATATGAATGGTGGAGGTGCTCTAGTATCATATCCGAGTCTATCTTGAAAATTCATCTTGAAGTTGAACTCCCTTAAGGATAATCTTTGACTTGTTGACTTTAGGGCTTCAATATCTTCTTTTCCCTCTAGCTCGTTGCCCTTTCCAGCGATGAGTCTGGTGAAGAGTGACTTTGCTCTATTACCACTTGTTAGGATACTCCGGAAGCTAGAGGGGGGTTATCAGCTCCGTTCACTTCGTCGATGATGATTTGTAGTGGAAGACTCGAAGCAAACGCTAATGCCTTGATTTACTTGGTATCCACCTCAACTAGGTGACTAATCCAATGATCGATCTGGCCCTCTCTCACACATCCACTATGAAATAACTCCTTCGCGGAAATACTTCGGAGGTGGAGAAACCTTGTACAAGCTCTCAGCAATAATACAATATAAACAAGAAGTAAATACAAGAATATAAATGTAAAACCTCTTCTTGCTTGATCTTGTTGGATCACTTCGGAGCTAAAGGGGGGTGAATAGCTCGTCTCACTCGGTTGCTCACTTCATAGATGTTATTACAACAGAAAACTTGAAGTAAGCTCCTCCAATGCTAATAAGATGGATTTTCTTAGTATCCACCTCAAATGAGGTGACTAATCCAAAAATCTGACCCTCTCTCACACATCCACTATCAAAACACTTTTTCTTGAAAATACTCTAGCGGTGGAAAAACCTCGTACAAGCTCACAATACAATAAGAATAAAATAAAAGCTAGTATAATATAAATCTTACAAGATTTACAAAAATGAAACTCTAGCTAGCTTCTTCTTCTTGTTTGGGTTAGATCCTTAGATTAGTCACCTCATTTGATGTGGATATCAGGTAAATCTATCTTGTTAGTATTGGAGGAGCTTGCTTTGAGTTTTTCGCTGCAACAACATCTACAAAGCGAGCAATCGAGTAAGACGAGCTATTCACCCTCCTCTAGCTCCGAAGTGACTCAACTAATGGTATCAGAGTGGGGCCGCTATTCACTGGACTCATTGTCGGAAAGGGCAATGAGCTAGAGGAAGAAGAAGTTGAAGCCTTAAAGTCAACAAAGTCAAAGATTTCATCAAAAAGGAGCTCAACTTCAAGATGGATTTTCGAGATGAACTCGGATTCGATATAAGGATGTCTCTTCCATTTACAAAGGCAAGCTTCGATCTTTGAAAATCAAGGATCAAAATTTCTTGATGATGAAGATAGAGTAATAGTTTACTCTAATGAAAGATTTTGAAGATCTAAGGGATAGCAAAGGAAAAAATCATCAAGAAGAGCAAATGGAGCGATGAACAAGTCAAAAGGTGTGCGGAAAATGACAAGGTAACTAAATTATTGGTTAGTTTATTGCCTAGCACTATCGTGTGTAAAATTATAGAATTCCAAGATGCCAAGGAGTTTTGGAGTAAGTTGACAATAATCCATGAAGAACCCTCCACTACACCAAATCAAGAAGAATTCAAAGAGGGAGACTCATTAAATTTTGATGAAGAAGATTTGGAAGATGAGAGATGCTCATCTTCAAAAGGAGAAGAAAGTGAAGAAGATTCATCCTCAAGAGAGTGCAATGATAAAGGCAAAGAGAGAGCATACTCTTCATTTTATATACATAAGAATTCGGAAGTTAAGAGATGCTCAACATCTGAGGATGAAGATGAAGAAGCATCCACCTCAAGGATTGAGGGGGAGTGTAAATCAATGTCAGATTAAAAAGAATCCTCTACATCTGGATCAAATAGAGGATTATGTGTCACCCCTACAAGCAAAGAAGGTATAACTATTTCAATTTGTAAAAATAAAAATCACATAATTTGCTGAGTGTATGAAAAGTGGGCACTATAAGAGCAAGTACCCTAATTTGATCAAGAGGAAAGGTCAAGTGGCACCCAAGGGTAAGGAGAAGGCTATGGAGATCTGTCCCTCGGTATGCAAAAGCAAGGAGCACATTGTATGCTTCTATTGTAATCAAAATGGATATTATCAAAGCCAATGTCTAAAGGGAAAGAATCCAGCCAAGAGCAAAGGAGGATGCTCAACTCAAGGGGGAGCTCTCAAGAGCAAATGCAAGGCATCATTTATTAATGCAATTCCTTTGAAAATGATAAAAAGCATGCTAGTTCAAATTTATATCACTTTAATACTATTTATCATGAAAATATGAAGCATGATAGAGTTAGGGAAAAATATGTCAAACTACCATACATAAAGCTAGGAAGATAAATAACAAATTAGGCAAGAATTCTAAGAATTCTAAATATATGCTTAAAATTAAAAATGCTCAAATGAATCAAGAAAAATCCAAATCTAAGAATCTAAGAATAGAAAATCAAGTCTTAAGGTCAAGACTTGATAAATTGAAAAAGTCCCTAAAAAGAATGGAAAATATCTTTAAGGGGCAAAATTAGTATAATCTATGTCACAATAGGCAAGAGTCATCCAATGGTAGAAGAGGTTTGGGATACAAAACTCAAGCCAAGAAGAATATTTCATCTTATCATGGAGTTCCATATAGTTATGGAACTAACCCTAGGTCTAGGGGTCAAGTCAAGATTACAAGGGAAGTTATCCCTAGAGTTAAATTTGAAAAGACCTATGTGACTAAGGCTTTCAAGAAGTCTAAGAAAGTCACTAAGGAGGTCACAAGGGAAGTTATCCCTAGAGTTTATCGTGAGGAGTCAAGTATGACTAACGCTTCTAAGATGCCTAAGAAGGTCATTAGGAAGGTATCAAGGGAAGTAATCCCTAGTGAATATCTAGAACACCCAAGGAGCACCAATTAATTTTAGATTCCTAGGAGTGTATTCTCTACACCCTAGATAGGTCTAGAGAGTATCAACTCCAATTGGAAGGGTAGTTAATCCAACCTTGAAGAAGTTGATACTTGGAGGGCATTTTTAAGGTAGTTGTACTCCTTGAAAATGAGAAGGACTCATTGGTTACTCTTTGGAAGAGTAAAATATGTCAGAATTTGAGGAATTGAACTTAATTTAAAATTGGCATAAATAGGATAAGGTAAAATAAATGCCAAGTTAGGATTTTTGGCATTGTCTTGGGAAGAAAAGGGGCAACTTAGGATTAATTTTGATTTAGCAATTAATTAGGAATACTTAGATGGATAATCTAGGTATTTTCTTTATGCTAAATTAACATAACTGTTTGCCCATATTTGGATTTAGCAATTAAGGACAATGGCATTAATCAACAAGTGACATCTTAGGTGGATGATTAATTTTAAAATACCTAGATAAATATGCATGATCCCTTAGTTTATGGCAAAATTAATATTTACATCTCACAAAGACTATAAGATGACTTGTATATGATTTAGTACACATTAGATAAGTGAGATATTAGGAGAATGAACAAAACTCAAGATGTTGATTTAGTGCATCTTTTTGAGTTTTAAATTCATCAAAATATATAGTTATGTATTATCCAATCATGGGGAAAGTAAATGTATAAGTTATGTGCATTTAGGTCAAAGATCATAGTTGGAAATTTGGTTTTAAAAATTATTTCAAAATATTTTTAAAAAACTTTGGTGAAGGATATCTTGTGATAGGAATCATCATTGTATAGTTAGACAAAAACTTGGAAGAAACATTGAAGTTTTCAAAAGTTTTCAACTTTGTATCAATCTTTGAAAATGAGAAGTATTTTCTTAGAAAATGATTTTTCTGTGATAGAATATGCCTTAAATAATGTCTACATGGATTTTCATGTTTTTAGAATTTTATAGAATTTTTAGGACATTTTTGAATTTCGGCTGAAATTGGTTTAAGAAATTCAAAAATGGGAATCGATTAAGGTAATCAATTGGCCCATCTTAATCAATTAGGTCAATCGATTAAAGTAAATTCCCCGTGAGCACAGTGGCTCACAGAATCGATCACTATGATTGATTAAGAGGTCTTAATCAATTAAAACAATAGATTAACACTCAGTAATTGATTAGATCCCAACTTTAATCGATTATGACTAGTTTAAAGCAATTAAGAGACTTCCCTAATCGCTTAAGGCCTTGATTTTAGCTTAAATAAGTTTATTTAAGCTGATTAAGTCACATTTAGTCATGTTTACCATCCTTAACTCTAAAAAATTATTTATGAATATTTAAGGGTAGTTTTCTTGTTGAAACAAGAAAGGATTGATTAAAAGAAGACTAAGTTGGAGTTTAGAATGAGGTTTAGTTTCAAAGTTGAATTTTGAATCTCAAAACTTCAAATTTTAAATTTTTTAAAGGTTTAGAAACTCCAAGTCATTGTTGATATAATAACAGAAGGTTAGAACATGTTTTAAGGGGGAACTACTCTTTAAAGAAGTAAATTAGATTTTTTTTTTATCGAAATAATGGAAGGTTGGAAACCTTCATTGTTATAAATGCTCAAGGTTGAGCATGGAAGACAATGAAAGATGAAAAATATTCATTATTATGAATGATTAATACTTAAGGGTGAGCATTGGGCATAATGAAGGGTATGAGATCTTTATTGTAGTGTTATGAATAACAAATGAGGTTATAAACAACATGAGATAACTCTCAAGGAGAAGAGTTTTTTATTTGTGTCAAATGGGGAGAATATAGGGTTTAAGTTAGGAAATTCTCCATATTCACAAGGGGAGATTGTGAAACTCTTATGTTAAAGGGGTGAATGAAGGGAACCCCTCATTCATGCTTTGGCATTAAGAAGAAGTTAAGGCTATGGGATTAGCCTAACTTAAACGTATTGTCAAATATCAAAAAGGGAGATATTATTCGTGCAATTTTCTTAAGTCAAGGTTGACCAGTTTGACTAAACTTGAGTTAGCTCAAGCTTGAGTCTTGATATTTGAGTGTTGATGTTTGATAATGCATATAGATTATAGGTGTAATTATCCATTTAGGGAGATTGTTGGTATAATTTCCCTCTGATTAGGTTTGACCAGTTTGATATGAAGAAGTGTCGGTAGGTCAAGGTTGATAGGATACTTGATTGGGAAGTCATAACTAGAGGTTAGGCAAGGGCAAGACCAATAGGAAGGTTGGCAGAAGAAGAAAATCCAAGTGGGTCAGTGTTGACTGAACACTTGGTGTGAAAAGTCCTAGTGAGTGAAGCCAAGTGAAAATTCTAGTAAATAAAGTTAGGTGGTGGAAAATTTTAGTGAGTGAAGCTAGGTAGATGGAAAGTGCTAGTGAATGAAGCTAGACAGATGGAAAGTCCTAGTGAGTAAAGTCAGGCAGTTAAAAAATCCTGATGAGTGAAGCCAGGTGAAAGCCCTAGTGACTAAACCTAAGCACTGAGAAAGTCCTAGTGAGTGAAGCCAGACAGTTGAAAATCTAGGTGGGTTAAAGTTGACCTGACACCTAGTGATTGGAAGTCCAAGGGGGTCAAGGCTGATCGGACACTTGGCACCAGATGATAAGTCCAAGTGGGTCAAGGATGGTTAGACACTTGGCATAAGAAGAAAAGTCTAAGTGGAAGGATTGATCGGACACTTGGCACAAGGAGAAAAATCGAAGTGGGTCAAAAGATTGACTGGACACTTGGTGGAAAAGTCCTAGCAGGTCAAAGTTGACCGGATGCTAGACAAGGAGGAGTCCCAACAGGTTACGGTTGACCGAATATTGGGTAAAGGAACCCTAGACTTAGGTTTTAAAGTTAGGGTTTAGTAATCGATTAGACTAATCGATTACCATAGCTTAAGTGATTAGGGTAATCACTTAAACTCATTTTCGCGAGAGCTCAGTGAGTTTCATCTTGGCTTAAGTGATTAGAGTAATCGCTTAAGCCAAGAATTTACGAATGCACGGAAGCTTTGGTAAGAAATTAAGCAAGGTTGGTTAATCGCTTACAGGCTATTCTAGTACAAACAGAAGACTTCCTAATCGATTAGGCTAATCGATTAAGAAGGCATAATCGATTAGGGTAATCGATTACGCTTGAAAGCTAGTCGTTATGAGCCCGATAAAAGGGCGAATGCGTGCACTATTTCATTATCTATCTTCTCTCCCACACTCTTCACCGAGCTTAGATGATCACCGCCGATTCTTGAAGCTTCTTGGAGGCAAGTGTTGCTGCACTTCCAAGGTCAAGAGGCATTCCCAACAAGAAGAAGAAGCTAGCTAGGGTTTCATTTATGTAAATCTTTTAAGATTTCTATTGTACTAATTTTTATTTTATTCTTATTGTATTGTAAGCTTGTACGAGGTTTCTCCACCTCTGATGTGTTTCCAAGAAGGAATGTTTTGATAGTGGATGTGTGAGAGAGGGTCGGATCCTTAGATTAGTCAACTCATTTGAGGTGAATACTAAGTAAATCCATCTTGTTAGCATTGGAGGATCATGCTTCGAATCTTCCATTGCAACAATATCTATGAAGCAAGCAAACGAGTAAGAAGAGCTATTCACCCCCCCCCCCTCCCTAGCTCCGAAGTGACCCAATAGATCTCATGTAACTTGTAAACACCTCTTGAACCTTGGAAGTGCATCAATACTTATCTCCAAGAAACTTCAAGAACTGGTGATAATGGCGGAGATGATCTCGAAGAGTAGAGTCACTAAGAGCTACAGTAAAAATACCCTTTATCTATGTGCTTTAGGGTTCCCAATCGATTGGGATTGGGATTCCCATTTAAACCCATACAACGGTCATAATCCAATCGATTAGAGTAGCTCAATTGATCGGCTGATCGATCTAGCTAACTTCTATGTTCGCACAAGAGCTCTCGGAATTGATTGACTAATTGATTCTTCTCTCCTCGTGTCATCGTGAGAAACCTATCTCTAATCGATCAATTGATCTATTAAAGTAGCCGAATCGATCAGGTAGCCCTTTGTGATTTCGCGATGCTCTCCCAATTAATCAACTGATCGATTGAGTTCTAGCTAAATCAATTAGTGGATTGATTCACCATGCCTCTTTGTGATGACACTCCTAATCAATCCACTAATTGATTGGTTCAACCCTAACTCAAGTCTATGGTTCTCTTGCCCAATATCTGGTCAACCGTGACATATTAGGACTTCCTCATGCCTAACATCTAGTCAGCCTTGACCTATTGGAAGTTCATCACCAAGTGTCCGGTCAATCCTTTTACCCACTTGAATTTTTCTCTTTGTGTCAAGTGCTAAGTCAACCTTGACCCACTTGGACTTACCGTCTTATGCTAAGTGTCTGGTCCTCTATGACCCACTTGGACTTCCACTCACCAGATGTTCAATCAGTCCTTTAACCCACCTAGATTTGCATTCGTGCCAAGTGTTCAGTCCTCTATGACCCACTTGGACTTTCAAACACCAGGTGTCTGGTCAACCTTGACCCACCTAGATTTCCATTATATGGCTTCACTTATCAAGACTTTTCACCACCTAGCTTTACTCAGTAGGATTTTTCCACCTGGTTTCACTCATCGGGATTTTTATCTACCTAGCTTCACTCACTAAAACTTCCAACTGTCTGGCTTTACTCACAAGAACTTTCTCAAGCCTATCTTCACTCACTAGGGCTTTTCAACTAGTTTCACTCACCAGGACTTTCCCTACTGTCTAGCTTCACTCACTAGAACTTTTCAACTATCTGGCTTCACCAATTAGGGCTTTCTCACTACCTGACTTCACTCACTAGGACTTTCCAGCTACCTGGCTTTACTCACTAGGAATTTTCCATATCTAGTGTCCGATCAATACTGATCCACTTGGATTTTCTTCTTCTGTTAACCTTCCTATTAGTTTTTCCCTTGTCTAACCTCTAGTTAGGACTTCCTAATCAAGTATTAAGTCAACCTTGATCTACTTGACTCTTCTGGTCAACTTTTGGCCATCAATCTCCCAGATGGACAATTACATCAATAGTCTTCATATATTGTCAAACATCAAAACTCAAATATCAAGACTCAAGCTTGAGCCAACTCAAGCTTAATCAAACTAGTCAACTTTGGCCCAGGGGAAATTGTACCAACAAATTAATCACATCAAAATCAACCTGAGGTACTTACAATCACCCCCTTAATAGGGCATCAACTAGCAAACCCAACGGAGTTTGCCTCTACTCATATCCACACAGAGTTGTCATTGGGATAGCTTCATGAAGTCACGAGTCATTCATCTCCGATCGGTACTAGCCAAGCGTGAAGATGAAGTAATTTGAGAGAATTCCCACGACACGATTTAGTGGGCATTATGGCACCGAAATTGTCGACACCAAATTTGTCGATATCGAAATCGTTGACATAAAATTCATTAGCACTAAATTTGTTGAGACCAAAGTTGTCGACACCAAATTTGATGGCTAGACATGACCGGTGGTAATTCTTGGGTGATAAGAACTTGAGCGCTGACTAGAGAGAGGGAGAGGGAGAAGAGGATGAGAAGAAGCCGTAATCAAATTAGGGTTTTCTCTCAAAGAATAAAAATCACTCCTCTCTTCTCCTCATATAGGGGTATTTATACACCTCTACATGACTTGAGGAGTAAGTCAACTCTCAAACACAATAAACAAAGTTAATCCGATCTATTACCATTAAGATTAAGTTTGGTTCAAAACTAAACCATCTTGGTTCATAATTAAACCAAACCCTTTTAGTTTATTATCAAACCAAGTTGTTTCAAAACTAAATCAAACCCCTTTTTATTATCAAACTATAATGAATCTATATCTCCTATAATAGTCATCACCCATCTGCACTTCACATTTGACAAATATCTTTCTATATTTATCCTTTCCATTTGGTCCAATCAAACTCTATCTCTCTCTCGATTTGAAAATCTAATTCTCAAACTCATTTTAAGTCTCTAAGATAAACTTATAGTGTGTGTGACCTTATAGGTTCCTAGTTATGTTAGTCATCTATAATTAACTATTAATTATAAAATGATCATGAGTGACACCTAGTAGTATATCATGATCCCTAATTGACTGGAAAATCATAGTTGATTCCATAACCACTTATGAACCCTTCGGCATCTACAGTCAATTGTGTCTTATTCCTTTCAGTCATTTTATTCTCACTTAGTTCAGGACATGGTTTGTGTGTCAAATCCCACTAGGATGACTATGTCACACCTAGCCTAATTAATACTTTCTTGTCCTATGGATTCAAGTTACTCATACATGTGTCCAAGAATATAATACTCTTAATATGTGATACTTTGACTAAAGACTTTAAGTAACAATCCTGATAAGTGATCATAGGATGTACATTTCCTTGTAAGAAGTGGTGAATCCTTTGTTGGATATTTAAACACTTTCGGGTACTTTGGCTTATACCCAACCAGTCATGGTCCACACCTCCTCGAGATGCTTACTTAAGATGTTAAAGTATAAGTCTTTATGACTATGATAATTTGAATACCTCAAGTTGAAGAAAACTCGCACTTAAGCTACAGTAAGAACTTCATTGATATATCCATATATGTAGAGAACTATATGAAGTCTTACAGTAGATCACTCCAATAAACTAGTTACCATAACTAGAATCCACGTTTAACTCTCGACATCCTAGTGTCATTAGCCAGTGAGAAATAGCTGCATGGTTAGACAAAGGATATAACTCATTCTAGTCTCATAGAATCAATGATGTCCGAACTCATCAATTCGTCGACTAGGGAAGATTTCAATACATTTATAATTACACATGTTGAGATGCTCACTAGTCGTAATCCAATCATAAGTTCTCTTATATTATGAATCATATTACGGGCATTCAATAAATGAGTTTAAGATCCAATCAAACACATATAAAATGTGCACTCAAATAGTAAATATTTGTTTATCCAATAAATAGTATATTCCATAAGGTGATTGCCTTAGGATACCTCTTAAATATAACATTATCGCTAGGACTAGATTGTGGAGTAGGAACCAAGAGTTTTGAACCATATAATTAAATTGATTCTAAGACTTGATCGATTATCAGTAAGTATAAGTAATTCAAGATCAACATATTTATAACCACTCCTTTATTACTAACCACATGCAAAATATTTTTTTTTTTGAGACTGCTTTTGATATCAATTTTGAGGAGGGTTCATCGTTAGTCAGAAAGGAGACCAGATGGTTAATGAGTGCAAGGTATAGAGACAATAGAACTAAAATGCATAACCATTATAAAACTCTATTGCACCTTCCTTTTGTTGAGTGCCAACAACAAATGTCGATTGAGTCTTATGAGATGCAAGATGACTGGGATTACATGTGTGCTTTATTTGAATCTGAGACATTTCAGTTAACTCATTATATAACAAATATCTTTTTATATAAAAATTTAATTATTTGTTCTATATCTAATGTTTATTTATTTAAAATTTTGTGTTGTAGAAACAATCTATAACAAATGCTAAAAATCAAGGGAAACTCCAATATAACCATCGTGGAGGTTCTAAATCATTCATTCAATATAGTTACAACAGTGTAAGTGCTAATTTTATAGTTATTGTATATTGTTTGTTGATTAAAATATTAACACATTATTTTTTTCAGACCGATCAATCATAGAGAAAAGATTGGATTACTATCTTTAATGAAACTCATTATAGCTCGTCAAAAGGGTTGATTGGGGAGAGGGTCGAAACTACATACGTATACTATGACTTTATTTAGTGAATTTGTTCTTAGCTATGCATAATTATTTTTTTATGATACTTTTAATATGTTTGTCATTTCTAGGATGATATGGTGACACTGCGTAATGAGTATATTCAAACACAAGAAAATGTAGAAAATGGCATCGATGCAGTCCAAATTGCAAATATAGTTTATGATCAGATCCATGATACTTGTTTTATTATCTGCTTGTCATGTTTGGCACAATTTGATTGATACTTGTAAATTATATTTTCAATGCTTCTGTGTTGAATTGTTCTATCACATTCTTTTGAATATGTTTTCACCTTATGTTTGCTTGTATTTGGTCGTTCCATCTTAGTCATTTGAGATACTCAGACGAGCTAAACCTAATCCACATGCACAAGATATCAATATATCATATGTTTTATTATCTTCAAAACTTGTATTGTTTTGGTGACCTAAGTATTAAAACTCTAGGCCAACATGTTTGTTCTGTTGTTGTATTGTATTGTTTATGTTCTATATTAACATACACCTCATATGAAGCATTTAGTATAGTCTGCATCATCCTAAAATGTAGAAGCCTCAAATCCATCTTTTTTGCATGCATGAGTATATGCACAAGTGTCATTTACTTGTGAAGGAGAATGTAGTATAATCTAGTATAACTTGATTTTGTCACAACTTTTAACAAGATTCATGTACTTGCACATCTCGTTATGGTTATCTTTGATCCTTGAATTAAATTTTCATAACTTGGTATTTTTATTATTAAGCTATATTAGGCCCTTGATACTCGTTTTGGATATATTAGAGGACTTGCAAGTGGATCAAAGCTAGTTAGGCCCACTTCTTTAGATGCCACCTTATCTAGATCAACTAATACAACATTGCGTGAAAAGCTTGAATCCATCGAGCAATAACTCAAAAGAAGAGTTAGCAAACACTAGAGTTCAATTAGCAAGCACCCAAGATGAGTTACAATAATGAGATCAAGACAAGATATGTTTGAATAAATTCTTAACTAGTTGGCACCTAAAGCATTACAATCCTTGAACCATGATTCATTTTCTGCTCCTCCTCCTCCTCAATCATAGAATTTGATGTTGTGAACTTTTGTTAAAGTTGTGAATTTAGATGTGAATTTGATGTTGTGAAATTTATTTGTTGTGTTACTTGTTGTTAGAGTTAGAGGTGTAAACTTGTTACTTGTTATTAGAGTTGTGTTAATTATTTGTTATGTTATTTGTGTTAGAGTTGTATGAGTTGTTTGTGAATGTTGTGAATTTGATGAGGTTGAAGTATGAGTTGTTTGTGAGTTTGTTTGTAAATTTGTTTGTGAGTTTGTGAATTTATAAATTTGTATACAGGATATGAATGAAAATAAATAAAATTATTTTAAAAAAATAGGGTTAGCAATGAATTAGGAGGAAATCATCGCTAACAAAGGGTTTTGTGATGATTTACCCATGTTTCATCGCTAACCACTCGAAACTTATCATAATTGCCAGTGTTTTTTTAAAAGGTTAGTGGCAAAGTATGAAAAATTCATCGCTAACATCTAGTTTCCGCGACAAATTTAAGAATTTCGCTGCGAAAATGAATTCCCGTTAGTGATGAAATATGTGCAATTTATCGCTAATACTATCCTAGTTAGCGACGAATAATGCTATATTTATTGCTAACTGACGCCAGGTGGGATAACAATTATCCTATGGGTTGATGAGAAAAGGGAATTTGAGAAGAAGGTAAGAAGAATAACCTCCAAAAAAAAAGGAAACTTTTATTAAAATTTGAGGGTTAATCCCTCAATATCTAAGCATGGCTCTTATATATACCACAACCTAAGACCTAAATAAAGAAAGAAATTACAATTGACAAATCTTAATTCCAATATTGTAAAGAAAGAAAATAGATTTTTACCCAAAAAGGAAAGTCAGAATGCGGATCAAGACAAATCCTCTATAATAAATATCAGGAATACGAAAACTACCCTAAAAATAAAAAATACTAAAAATAGTAAAAAAACTCTGAAGAGGGTTTAAACTGTAGAATTTGGAGTTAAAATTTGGTGGCTATGATTTCACAGTTAACAAACATAGGTTTTCAAATTCTTCACGCGTGGCAACAAACAAAATCTGATTTCAAATCTTAAGTCAAAAATTATAACTATTTGAAGTTTGAAAGCTCATGTTAAGATTCAACATGGATTTATCTTACATCATTATTAGTATATTTTAGCGGTGTTTTATGTTATGTCATTAATCTTAGCAGTTGATCCTGTCCGAAGGCGCGAAGCTGGAAACCTGGGGAGATGGCAGTTTCGCTGACTAGATGAAGACCTTGCTCTCTGTAAAACAAAACCAAAACCAAGAAAGAGGTCCCTGGCGTTAGACCTCTGACGCTCAAGTCAAAAACAGGGGAGGAAAATAGTAAGTACTTAGGATAAAGATTTTTCTTGCCTTCTTCATACCTGGCGTGCCCCTTTTATACCTTTTCTGGTGACCCTCTATCTTCCCCTGTTTAATTATATTGATTATCGACAGAGGATATCTTTATCTTGACTTCTTCTCATTTAATGATAGATGGAGTATTCTATTTGATTTTCTCTTTCCTTTATTAATTATCCATTTTATTGCTTCATTAAGTGTATAATGCTAATGTCATTCTTCGAGCCAGATGAGTGGTCCACTCGGCTCAGGCTCCCGGCCTACTTAGCTTGTTCTTCTGCTGACTGGACTAATTAAAATGTATACTCAGATGGTCGATCAGACAATATAATGGCTGATCGGACAAGGGCCTCTTCGATCGACCGCTGATCCGCTTCCCTGGTGTAGACTGCCTTGACTTTGACCTACACTGTGGCAATTGACTCGTGCCAGGTAGGCTCTTCTTTACCGTCGTATCACAAGCCTCCCCTTCAAGTTTAGTCAAAGGAGGCTGTAAGTCTGATTGACTTGATAAGATATCGTTGACGACTCTGAAGCTCGTTCGACCTGAATGGTATAGTGTCCGATCGGATTGTACTCGATCTGTAATCGTTGGTTGGCCCACAGGCTGACATCGCTTAGTTTTATTTCGCCATCGCTGGGTTCAATCCTGTGGTTCATTCCTCGATCCGATTGAGAAGATGAGCAGCAACATTTGGCAAATTGTCTTCCGTTATGTGTGTCCTAGAGAGAGTCTGATCGTGGCTGACGTCATCCATATATCTTGAAGACCATGCAAATCCTTGCTAATTATGGTCGAGCACGCGGCCATACCTTTTTAATTAAGTGCATTAAATGTTATCCGTGTTAGTTAGAGCCCTAGAGCCAATCATTTGATGATTGTATGGACTCATTGTATCATATTCTTGTATATTAATAAAGGCATTTGTTTGGTTATTATACTTATTTGTATTAGTGTCAAATAGACTAAGTATAATAGCGTCCTTGAGTAGAAGGTTCATACCTATATCAATCGATTAGTTGAATCGATAGTGAGATGATATAGGGAACACTGCTCTAAATCATTCCTAGTCGAGTATTAACATTCAGGGACAATGTTAATGCAATAAGACTAGCATGTAGGTCAGCTCAATGACTTGATCTCACAAGTCATGGATATAGAGATATCAAGTTGACACATGGGTATACATTAGAGAATGTATACTCAATGACCCGCCATGAGAAAGTATCATGGATCGTTATATGAGTGTCATATACTTTCTCATGTGGCTATTAGTATGACTACTAGTCCTTAGACCTGAAGTCACCATAGATCTCTACATAAGGAGTTATGTACTTTGGTTTCGTCAAACGTCACCCGTAACTGGGTAGACTATAAAGGCGATTACTGGGTATATAACAAATTATGCAGAGGGATGTGAGTGATGTAGATGGGATCTATCCCTCCCATATGACGGGAGCGACATCGGTATTCTTGATAGAGTGAGACCACGAAGTGCATGGCCATGCCCAAATGAGTCAATATAGGATATTGAGCTCATTTGATTTAGTGAGTCTACTTGGAGTTCAAGATTTAGATTGGTCAGAGGATGACACGGTCTATGCCTCACATTGATCAATCTAGATGTCTAGGATAGAAGGACACTTGTCATATTTTGTGAGGAGTCACAATTAGTAGTCACAAGGTGATGTTGGATCTCGACATTCTTGTAACTTGGGTAGTAATGATGTGTTGCTAGATACCGCTCATTACTTATGCTCCTAAATGGGTTTAGGGCATTGCCAACGTTACAAGAACCTATAGGGTCACACACTTAGGACAATTAGATGGAGATTAGGTTCATATGATGAACCAAGAGGATTAGATTCATTTGATGAATCAAATTGGATTAAGAGTAATCCTAATTGGGCTAACTTGAGTTCGACTCAAGTTGATTCATGTGTTCAATGAGTCTACTTTAGATTTTGACTCATTGAATCAATTTAATTAAATGAATTAGATTCATTATATTGAGTTGGCTTGAATCAAATGGTTGGATTCGATCAACCATGGAAGAGATTTGGTCAAGTTTGACTTGACTTGAGAGGAAGATTAAAAGTCAAGTTAGACTTGACTTTATGCCACCTCATTGGTGAGTTGGCATTGATGTGGACCAATGATGTTACTCCACATCATCATGGGTGCCACCTCATGGAAGTTACAAAGCCATTTTCTTAATAACTTCACATTAATTGCATTTAATGGGGAGTTACACATGAAGATAGTGGTTGGCCACATTTTGAATGGGATGAATTGATTTTCATTCATTCATTCAAGGGTGTATCTTCTTCCTTCTTCTTCTCAAGCTCTCCCTCTCCCTCTCCTCCTTGCTTGGACGAATCTTACCAAGGTGCTAGCACACCTTTGTGTGAGGTTTTCTCCACCTACGTGTCTGTGTGGATACTTCTAGAGGACCGACGCTTGACGGTCTAGAGATCCGGCAATTCCTTGGACGAGCGGGAACGCGAAAGGGCACGCTTCAAGGTATACTTCTCAACACATAGATCTAGGAGTAGATCTAAAGGTTTTTGAAACTCGTACTCATAATTTCCGTTCGGTTTTCCTTGCACGGATCTACGGCTTTGGGTGATTCGGGGTTTCCGCGACGCGAAAAGCGATTTTCGCGGCCCGAAAAACCCAACAATCCGGTGACTGAAGGACATGTGTCCCCTACTACCGTCGCATGCTCGATGTGATAAGTGAACATTCGCTAGTGACGAGACGTGCACCTTTTCAAAATCAACGATTAGATCTATTTCTAGGTTTTTGTGACCTCGGATCGGACGATTGAGGTCGATCGGCCTCGAGGTTTATAAACTCGCGTGCTTCACCATTTTCCTCACTTTGCATCTTCATCTTTGTCAGTGAGAATCTCAGCGCTACCGCGTTCTGCATCTTCTCCGGCGATCTTAGCAATCTTCCTAGTAAGCTTTGCTTCCCTTCAATCGAATTTGTTCAATGTTTGTAGCATCTTTTCTCTCAATCGAACTTCGTGATTTCTCGTCGACTTTTATTTCTGATGGCAAGCTTCTTACAACCTCCTGCCTCCATCCCCGGGCTCTGGTATACATCCCTTGAGTTCAAGTTTGATGGAGGCAATGTTGAGAGTCTGAGAGATGCTTTTGAAATTCCCTCTGATTATCAAATTGGTCTTCCCTCGGCTTTCGACCGCCCGAACAAGCCACCTCCGGGCTTCGTTTGCTTCTTTAAGGACCAATTTACCGCCGGTTTGTGATTCCTGATCCACCATTTCTTCTCAACTGTTTGTAAATATTTTCATATTTCTCTATATCAACTAGTGTCGAACTCCTTTCGATTTCTGTATGGGGTCGTCGTTCTATTCCGCCTGCACGGCATACCTCTTACTCCTCGGCTCTTCCATTATTTTTATTATCTCAATTGTCTGAGCCGGGGACTTTTCTCTTCCAACCCCGAGTGGTCCTAGTCTTCTTTGACAAGATACCATCCTCCAGCAAGCATTGGAGGGACTACTACTTTTTCATCCGCTTTCCTGAGCGACTGAACTTCCCGACCGGGTGGCAATTAGACGTGTTGAATCCTCCAGAGCTCAAGAAATACAAGAGCCGCTCAGATTATCTTCATTCGTCTTCCAGCTTGGCCGATCAAAAATATCATATACACAAGTTGCTGCTAGAAGGTATCCTCTAAATATTTGGCTTAAGCCCGATCCGCACAAGGTTTCTGTCCAGCCTAGGTACGCTCCTTCTTGGTCTAACTTTTGAATCTAACTGATTTTTTCTTTTCTTTTGCAACCCAAGTTATGTTGTGTGCACGTCTGGCCGGCAAAGCCAAACTCACGGATACGAAGATCAACGTTATGGTCGTGGTCGAATTGGAGAGTCATGGTTTGCTATCGGTCGGTTCGCACAAGGATCCGCTCAGCGAAGAGGAAGGAACTCAAGTGTTGGGAAGCGGCGCTAGAGGAAGTCGGACAACCGCAAGTGATGCAACGGCTGCCACAGCGGACCTTCTGCATGAACGGCCATCCATGGTCCTGATAGCTGTCGCTTCGGAGTCGGCAACTTCCGGCGAGCCCCTACAATACCGCAAAAGGTGTCGAGCGGAAGGTTCCTCCTGAACTGCTACTTCAGCCCTACAGACCCTCACCACGACAAACTCTCAACCCCCATCCGAGCGGGGTGAGACTCCTCTTCCACCTCCGTATGAGCGGGGTGAGTCTTCCCTTCCACCTAAGCAGGGCCTTGGGGAATTCCCTGCATCTCTATCCTCCGACCGGACACCTTCACTGTCTGGGTTGCCTTAAGGGACGATCTACGCACCGCTAATCGCCTTCATGCCCCATCCTGCATGTGGCGCAGGTGTCCCGCATTCGGTCGGTCTCCTCACAGCCCACCGGTCGAACGACTTCTGCGCCTTCTGGTCCGAGCGGCCAGAGATCGATAACTACAATCATCCACTTGCCGACTGACGAGTACCGCAATCCGGACAACCCTACGTCCCTCACCCCCGAACATTAAATAAGAATACAAGGGTCGCTTGTACAGATATGGGCTAACGCACGAGCTCGTGCGGCGGTGGTAGCTCCGGGGGAACTAGTGAATAGTCACACCAAGATATCTAATGGGGTATGTATATCATTTTCCCCTTTCTTTCGTCCGCTCAGTTTCTATAATGCTCAACGTTCTTTGCAGTATTTGATGGAAAGCCTGGTCATGTGCCATAGGCTTGCTTACCTGGAGCGTGAAGTCCAACAGCTTCATACTTCGAGCGGCCAGTCATTTGCTTCTCAAGCACAATTGGAACAGATGACTGCTGAGATGGCTCAGTTAAGGGCCGATCTAAATAAAAGCTCCAAGCAGCTCGAAGCGGACAAAGGTAAGAGCGCCGAGCAGGTGGCACAGCTGGCCCAACTTAATAAACAGGCTGTCTCCTTTGAGTCCAAAATCCACTCGACCAACACCAGGAAACTCCGAGCCATTCAAGATCTAGAGATAAAAAACAAAGAGTTGCGTGCGTTGGCTCAAAACCTGAAAGAGGCTAAGGCCATCTTGAAGGATGAGCGGTATGGGCGATCGGTCGACCTAACCGCAGCGAAAACCTATCTTGCCGCTAAAGATGAAGAGCAGACTAAGTTGAAGGAAGAGCTGAAAGCTTCCCACGCGGCCTTAGAGACTTACTAGGGAGCCGAATCGAGTAAGTTTGATCTTATAAAACAAGCCTATATCTGCTCGGATGCTTTTAATGATAAGGTCGTCAATCGGGCACTCCGCCTATTCGACCTGGCCATCGATGGGACACTTAATCAACTGAAGGAAGACGACTACCTCCCCTTTGCCTTGACAATCAAGGTTATCAGTCGAGACAAGCTGATTGAGTCGCTGTCTGATGATGTTTTGGATTATTTGGAGTGAGCATGTTTGATAGTTTCATCTCTATAAAAATTTTTGGAAGTATCAATGAAGACTTATCCATCCAGCTAACCCTTATATGTTTTCTCACCGTTGAGTATTTTTTGACTTTTAGTTCAAGCATTGTCGCGCAAACACAAGTGCAGCCTAGATGGTTGGCAACGAGCCATCTGTGTAGTCGTCCAATCATTTTCAGATTTAAGGTCGCCGCTCGACTGCTGATGACAATAAGGGTTTAAGGTCGTCGCTCGACCATCGGTGAAGATATGGGTTTAAGGTCGTCGCTCGACCACTAATGATGGCATGGGTTTAAGGTCGCCGCTCGACCGTCAGTGAAGACATGAGTTTAAGGTCTCTGCTCGACCGCTGATGAAAACATGGGTTTAAGGTCGTCGCTCGACTGTCGGTGAAGATATGGGTTTAAGGTCATTGCTCGACCACTGATAAAGACATGGGTTTAAGGTCATTGCTCAACCATCGGTGAAGACATGGGTTTAAGGTCGTCGCTCGACCGTCGGTGATGACATGGGTTTAAGGTCGTTGCTCGACCGTCGGTGATGACATGGGTTTAAGGTCGTCGCTCGACCGTCAGTGAAGACATGAGTTTAAGGTCGTCGCTCGACCGTCAGTGAAGACATGGGTTTACGGTCGCCGCTTGATCATCAGTGAAGATATGGGTTTAAGGTCGCCGCTCGACACTGATGAAATATGGGTTTGAGGTCGTCGCTCGACCGTCGGTGAAGACATGGGTTTAAGGTCGCACTCAACCGTTGGTGAAAACAAGGGTTTAAGGTCACCGCTCAACCATTGGTGAAGACAAGGGTTTAAGGTCGTCGCTCGATCGTTGATGAAGAAAGGTTTTAAGGTCGCCGCTCAACCGTTGATGAAGATATGAGTTTAAGGTTGCGGCTCGACCGTTGGTGAAGACAAGAGTTTAAGGTCGTCGCTCGACCGTCGGTGAAGACAAGGGTTTAAGGTCGCCGCTCGACCGTTGGTGAAAACAAGGCTTTAAGATCGCTACTCGACCATTAATAAAGACAAGGTTTTAAGGTCGCCTCTCGACCATTGGTGAAGATAAGGGTTTAAGGTCGTCGCTAGACCGTTGATGAAGATAAGGTTTTAAGGTCGCCGCTCGACCGTTGATGAAGACATGGGTTTAAAGTCATCGCTCGACCATTGGTGAAGACAAGGATTTAAGGTCGCCGCTCGACCGTTGGTGAAGATAAGGATTTAAGGTCGCTACTCGACAGTTGGTGAAGACAAGGGTTTAAGATCACCGCTCGACCGTTGATGAAGATAAGGGTTTAAGGTCGTCGCTTGGCTGCTGATGAAAACCTGGGTTTAGGGTCACCACTTGACCGTTAGTAAAGACAAGGGTTTAAGGTCGCCGCTTGACCGTTGGTAAAGACAAGGGTTTAAGGTCGTTGCTCGACCACTGATATGTGGAAAACTTCGATTTTATTCTTGTTTATCCTGCATACTAAAGGCAAATACACAAATACATCATTTGCTCATGCACCTCTCATCCGAGCCTGTAGGATTAGAGGTGATTCGCACTCCACGACCGCTCGAGTCGTCTGTCATCTTCGTCCTCCAAGTAGTAGGCCCCCAAACGGAGTTTTTGTACGACTTTGTAAGTTCCTATCCATGGAGCTTCAAGTTTGGTCACGTCGTCGTCCGACTTTTTCTTCTTCCACACTAGATCATCGACCTAGAAGTGTTGGTGCAACCTTAGATCAAGGTTGACCTGGTTGACCCGACTCGAGTTGACGTGACTCGAGTTTTATTTTGATGTTTGACTTGGGGAGATTGTCGGTGCAACCTTAGGTCAAGGTTGACCTAGTTGTGTTGCATGTTGATGTTTGACACTCGTGAGAGAGTTCTATTCTTGATGTGGGACAAGAATAGATGTTTGGGAGATTATTGGTGCAACCGTAGGTCAGGGTGGACCTGGTTGACCTGATTCGGGAAAAGTCCAAGTATGGAGACTTGGCACGGAAAAGTCCAAGTAGGGAGCTTGGCACTGGAAAAGTCCAAGTATGGAGACTTGGCACGGAAAAGTCCAAGCAGGGAGCTTGGCACGCGAAAAGTCCAAGTATGGAGACTTGGCACTGGAAAAGTCCAAGTAGGGAGCTTGGCACTGGAAAAGTCCAAGTATGGAGACTTGGCACGGAAAAGTCCAAGCAGGGAGCTTGGCACGCGAAAAGTCCAAGTATGGAGACTTGGTTGGAAAAGTCCAAGTATGGAGACTTGCACGAGGAAAGTCCCGTGTGGAGACGTGGCAAGTGGGAAAGTCCTAACTGGGATGTTAGGCGGTTGGAAAGTCCGGTGAGTGAAGCCAGGTAGTGGGAAAGTCCTAACTGGGATGTTAGGCAGTGGGAAATCCTGGTGAGTGAAGCCAGGTGGAAAGTCCTGGTGAGTAAAGCCGGGCAAGGGAAAATCCAGATGGATCGGGGATGATCGGACTTCTGGTGTTGGAAAGTCCAAGTAGGTCAAAGGGATTGACCGGACACTTGGCGAGGAGTTCTGTCGGTCGAGGTGACGGATGCTAGGGATGAAGTACCAATAGGTCAAGGTTGACGGATATTGGTTTGGAAGTCTTGGGACTTGGTTTGGGCAAAACCAAGCTCGGATCGGTCACCGGACCGATCCGGTGATCTGTTTGCTCGATCGGTCGGTGACCGATCGATCGGTCAAAACTCTGTTGATTCTTGATCGATCGGTGACCGATCGCCAACAGAAAAGAGCGGTGATCGGTCCACGGCCGATCGGGCCATCTGATCGATGCGGGGACCGATCGAGACGATGTCGCGAAGCACGGCCAGAGTTGGGATCGATGCGTGGACCGATCCGGTGATCGGTCCACGCATCGATCGTAGCCTGAAGGTTACGTGCACTAAGCGTCGATGCGGGACCGATCGGCCCTGATCGGTCCGTAGACCGATCGGGGTTCTCTTCTCTGCTAGTTTCCGCTGTCTTCTTCGGATAGGTCTCAAGACCGCTGGCAACTTCTTCCTCTTCTCTTCTGCTACAGAGCTGCTGTTCTGGTGCTTGAGCTTTGTTGAGCTCTTCTTCGCAAGCTTCGCGTGAGCTTCTCGACTGGGATATCCTGCTGTTGTAGGTGTTCTGAGGAGCTGCTGCTTCAACGAAATCCAGTCGACGAGAAAGCAAGATTGGTAGAGTGCTTGTGTATTCTTATTGTATTTCTTGCTTATTCTTTGTACTTGTACTCCTGTTTGCTGTTGCAAACAAGTGTGGCAAGGTTTCTCCACCCAGAAGGAGTTTTTATTAGCCGATTTTCCGGGGACTCATCCACCGACGGATTGATTGGGTTCGTCCACCTTACGGACACGCCGAGGAGTAGGAGCATCATCTCCGAACCTCGTACATCGCTGTGTTAAGGTTTGATATTCTTCCTTTCGTTTCTAGTTTATTTTTCCGCTGCGCTAACGAATTGTAGGAAGAAACGAGCGATTTGGGGCGGCTATTCACACCCCCCTCTCTAGCCTCCATACGAACGATCCCAACAAGAAGGACCTCGGGATCACCCTTCGGTTGTAGTTCTGCTTCATACGTTGTCGGTATGCCATAAGTCGAATAGTAGCCTTGTCTCGTGCCTCATCGACCAAGTCTAGCTCCATCAATCTCTGCTCGTTGTTCTCCTCGTCATAGTGCTAAACTCAATCGGACTCCACCCCAACTTCCACCGAGACTAGTGATTCACTGTCGTACACCAGATGGAATGGCGTCACACTGGTGGTCTCCTTTAGGGTCGTGCACATGGCCCACAGGACGGTTGGCAGTTCATCGACCCAACTGCCTATTGCGTGGTCGAGCCGAGCTCTCAATCCTCTGAGTATCTCCCAATTAGTGACTTCTGTTTGGCTATTGGTTTAGGAGTAGGCCACTGAGGTGAAGGCCTGCTGGATTCCGTAACCTTTGCATCATTCTTTGAGCTTCCGACCAGCGAATTGCCTCTCATTATCTAAGACAAGTCGGCGAGGGATGTTGAACCGACATAGGAGGGTTTGCGAGATGAATTTGATAATCATTGCTCACTTATCTTTGCTAGCGGCTCGGCCTCCACCCACTTTGAGAAGTAGTCCACAGCGACGAGCAGGAACCTCGGCTGACTGATCGCTATGGGAAATGACCCTACGATGTCCATGCCCCATTGGTCGAATGGGCAAGACACCGTGAATATCTTCATCTCCTCAATTGGTCAATACAGGATATTGTGATACCTTTGGCAAGACTGACAGGTGGGCACTGTTCGAGCGGCATCCTCTTGGAGAGTTGGCCAAAAATATCCGATCAGGAGGATCTTTCGAGTCAGGGAACGGCTGCCCAGATGACTTCCGCAGGAGCCTTAGTGCACTTCTTATAGGATGTACTCTACATCCTCCGGTCCAACACACTTGAGTAAGGGTATGGAGAAAGCTCTCTTATAAAGTTGATCCCCGATCAAGGTGAACCGTTCGGCCCTTTTCTTTAATAGTCGCGCTGCTTCTTGGTCGGTCGGTATGATACCTGCTCGGAGGAATTCGATCAGTGGCAATCTCTAGTTGCTTGAGTAAACTATCTCCATCCGGTTGATGTGTGCCACCAGCAATACCTATTTGATCGGTTGGTTGATCATGACTGGTGATAGTGAACTGGCTAACTTAGCCAGCTCGTCTGCTACTTGATTGTCCAACCAGGGGATCTTCTGACCTCCTAAAAATTTACCTTTAGCTTCTCGAAGGCTTCTACATATAACTTGAGTCGGGAGCTGTTAATCTCAAACGCCCCTGACAGCTGCTAGACGGCCAACTAAGAATCTAAGTGAATGAGGACTTTTGTAGCTCTGACATGTCGTGCTACCTGTAAGTTGGCTATCAAAGCTTCATACTCAGCTTCATTGTTGGTGGCTCGATAATCTAGCCGAACGGAGAGCTGTATTCGATCTTCCCTCGGTGAGATCAATAGTATGCCGATCCCACCCCCTTAACGAGTGGAAAAACCGTCCACATATATTCTCTAGGTTGTTTCTGGTTCCGCGTTCTGAACTTCTGTCATGAAATCAGCTAAGGTCTATGCTTTGATCATCATTCGGGGTTGATATTGAATATCAAATTTGCTTAATTCAATTGTCCATTTGACCAGTCGCCCAGATGTCTCTGTGTTGAGCAGTTTTCCTAGGGTACTATTGGTCATGATGATGATCGGGTGAGCAAGAAAATAAGGGTGGAGTCTCTGAGTGGTAAGCACCAGAGCGTAAGCTAACTTTTCCAGACCAGTGTAGCTAGATTCAACATCTTTCAACATATGGCTTAAAAAATACATAGGTTGATGGTCGTGGTCGTTATGCCTGACTAATGCCAAGCCGATCGCATGCTCGGTGGATGACAAATAGATGCAGAGAGACTCTCCAACGATTGGCTTAGCTAACACAGACAAAGAGTTAAGATACTCTTTGAGCTCTTTTAAAGCTCAGTCGCACTCTGCGCCCCATTGGAACCTCGTAGCTCGATGCAGAACTTTAAAGAATGACCGACTTCGATCGGACGTCTTAAAGATAAACCTTGAGAGTGTGGTGATCCGTCCGGTCAGTCGTTGGGCCTCCTTCAGATTGCGAGGTGGAGGTGTCTTGCATGACCTTCACCTTACTTGGATTTGCCTCGATCCCCCTCTCGGTCAAGATATACCCGAGAAAATGACCGCTCCTCGCGCCGAACAAGCATTTGCTGGGGTTCAGCTTCATTCCATAGGTTCTTAGTGTTTGGCATGTTTCCTCAATGTTCATATAGGGGTCGGCCGCTCGGAGGGATTTTATTAGTATGTCATCGACATAAACCTCCATGTTACGTCCGATCTGCTTATGGAATACCTTATTCATCAGTCTTTGATAGGTTGCTCTAGCATTCTTCAGTCCGAACGACATGACATTGTAGCAATAGGTTCGATCGGTCGTAATGAAATTGACCTTCTCCTGATCTTCTCGGGCGAGCGACACTTGATAGTAGCCCTAGTATGCGTCGAGCATGCATATTAATTCACAGCCCAGTATGGAGTCCACCATTTGGTCTATCTAAGATAGCGGATAGAAGTCCTTCGGGCATGCCTTATTTAAGTCATGGAAATCGATACAGACTCACCATTTATTGTCTGGCTTAGAGACTAGTACCATGTTAGCGAGCCAACTTGGGAATTGGACTTTCCGTATATGGCATGCCTCCAGTAATTTCTCTATCTCCGCTCAGATGATCAAATTCTACTCCGGGCTGAAATCTCTCTTTTTCTGTTTAACCAGTCGAGAGTCCGGTCAGACATGTAGCTCGTGCTGAGCTACGCTTGGAGAAATGCAAGACAATTCATGTGTCAACCAGACGAACACAGCATAGTTTTGTCTGAGGCAGGCGACCAATTCTATTTTCTTCTCGCTTTCCAGATCAGCGGCGATAAAGGTTGTCACCTCCGCTCGGCTTGGATGTATCTGGACCTCCTCCTTTTCATCGTAGACTAGAGCAGGAGGCTTCTCCGTGATAGCGCTCACCTCCAGGAGAGGCGTCTTCCGAGCGGCTCGTGCTTCCGTTCTGACCATCTCGAAGTAACAACGTCGAGCGGCCAACTGATCGCCCCTGACCTCGCCCACCTTGTTCCCCACCGGGAACTTGATTTTCTAGTAGAAAATGAATACCACCGCTCGAAACTCATTCAACACTGGTCGGCCTAGAATGACGTTATAGGTTGAAGGCGCATGCACCACAATGAAATTGGTTGCCTGTGTCCTCTTCAACGGTTCTTCCCCGAGTGAGACGGTCAAGCGTAGTTGGCCAATCAGCAATACTCCGTTGCCAGTGAACCCGTATAGTGGAGTCGTCATGGGCAGTAAGTCGCTCTGGTCGATTTGTAATTGATCAAATGATTTCTTAAAGATGATGTTCACCGAGCTCCCTGTGTCAACAAAGGTACGGTGAATAACATAATTAGTTATTATCGCTCGGATAATCAGGGCATCATCATGGGGGATCTCTACCCCCTCCAAATCCTTCAGACCAAATCTGATCTCAGGTCTCTCGGCCTTCTCCTTGCTGCAACCAATTGCATGAGTTTCAAGTCACCGAGCGTGCAACTTTCTTGCTCGATTGGAATCACCATCGGTCGGTCCCCCGACGATCATTCATATCTCACCCCCAAGTGGTGCTGCTCCTATTTTCTTCCTCACGAGTTGAGGGTCGCCTCCTTTCATCTTGCTCCCAAATAGGACTTGGACTGTTCCGTCGTTGAGATTGGTCGCGTGATTCAATCATTGTTCTTTCGCCTTCCCTTCGCCCATCTAATCGGCACCTGTGTCTCCGATCGGGCGACGGTGATTGACGATACTATCTTCTTAGAGTTGGTCTACTAGCCAAATAACAATTCTGTGTATTATGAGTTGCCGACTGATAGAAGAAGTAAAATATCGACATCCATATTTTGTCCATGGAAGTTTTTGGGCGTTAAACGCGTTCTTGACTGACTGAAAGATTCAAAAAAAAAAAAATTGACCGACTAAAAATCAGAACTTTAAGCGCGTTCTTTTTCCAAACGGAAATTTCCTTGAAAATGGATCGATCGTCTCTATAAAATCGTTAATGGAGATTGAGGAAGCATCAAGCAGTTGTTGCCCCCACTATCCTCTGTCACTCCTTTTAAGCGACTTCAAATGGAGAAGGGAGCGCTATCAGAAAGCAAGCAAAGCAGCCGCCGCAGGACGAAGCTCTTCAATTTTCTCGCCTTCGTCGCCTTCCTACTTCTCACGTTCACAACCACCGAATCCGCCTACCGGTCGCGGCACCAACCCTCCGCCTTGGCCTTCACACTCTTCTCCTACGCCGACCTTGTGCTACTCTTTCATTGCCTCATGGTCTTCGAGCGGCTCGGCCCCGATGCCACTCCTAGGAAGAAGGAAGGCCTCAAGGCCCTCGTTTGGCTCCTCGCCACCGCTCAAATTCTCGCCTTCACTTGGCGGGTGGCCGCTGAGATTCCGCTTCCGATCGCCGTCGCCCTGTGGCTCGTGGCTGGCTTAATCACAATCAGCGGATGTTATTTGATGTTCTTTCGCTCCGAGGCAGATGTGGTCGATAAATGCTGCCTCAATTGCAGTGCCCTGGTCAACCAAGAGCTCTCTCCGGACGAGAAAGTATAGAGAAGTGGATGGGAATACTATTGTATCATTACTATAAAACAAGAAAAAAACAGATTTATCAAAAATTACATATTAAAAAATAATTTTGATCAAAATATGTAAGCATAATACAAACTATAAGTTATTGTGAATAAAAGTAAAATTTATGTTTGGAATAGGTGTGCTAGCAAATATAACAAGACAACTAAATATTAAAAGGAATGTGCAGTTATGAAAATTTTCTAAAGGGCATTTAGGATTAAGTAGTGGGGCAAAAAATTGATTTATGATATAGAATGTCATTCCTTAATTAGTATAAAAATATTATGTTTCGATGGAAGCGCAACATGCTATAAGTCTATTATATTAGAAAGATATCAATTGTAAAGAGAAGTTAATAAAATTACTATAAAAAGAAAAAAAACTCATTAAAAATATCATATTGGAAAAAAACTTTGATATATGTAAGCAATAATGATCATGATACAAACTATAGTTATTGTGAATAAAAATCTAATATATGTCTAGGATTAAGTAGTGGGATAATAAACTGATTTATGAGATTAATTATAGTGTTAATTAACAATTTCATCTTAAAGTTTACTAATAATATCGCATGGATGTTTATCCCAATAAATTTTGGATCAATTTCCAACCTGTGTAAATGTGATAGGATAAAATGTTTATTTATCTGATTGTATTTTATAATGGGACAAATGATACAACTGTTTAAGATGACCTACGTCACATTTCCATGCCAAGAGGATTAAAAAAAACAGATTAATGCCCCAATGTGATTGTATTTAGGACCAAGCAAATGGGAAAAAAACAGATTAAAAAAACTAAATGACAAGAGGATTTGGAATTGCTCATCCAATGCAGTCAACTCTTAATGCCCCAATGTGCTGGACCCTTCATAAACATCTCTCTTTTAGGCTCGAAGGAATCACAAACATGTTGGGGCGTGCTAACTAGATTTTTAAGGTCAAGAAAGGCCTTTAGAGAAGAAAATATTAAGCAATGAACTCTTGCAAATTTAGAGTTCATAGAATGTCATTTAGAAATTGGTAGAGAATGGGGGATCGGGATCCTATAGATAAAGATATAGCATTTAGAGAAGAAAAGAACATGGGATTAAGCTAAATCAGCTATTTCTAATTGCTAGAAATTGCCATCTGGTAGACAAATGCACATGTTTATTAGTTGTCCAATTGCCATTTGCAACTATATTCCTATCTCGTGTAAATTTTCATTGTTGTTGTTGTTTTTTGGATCATTGGGTTTCTAGGCATTTTTAGTTTTGAAGGGCTTTAGGAACAAATCTAGAAACATTTACAGGTGTATCTAAAGGGTTTTAGGATAGGTAGAAGGGTTGTATTGGGTTTTATAATCTAAATTCAAATACAAACTATGTTTCTTCCTTAACACTATGTCTTGGCACCTTGCATTCAATTTGCTCTTCTTCAGACACCTCCATTTCAATTATGCTCCCTCTTCTGTAAGAGCATTCAAGTGGCTTTTGCATGTTGACTAATTGCAATTTTCCATTTTTCCCTAAGCTTCACTAAAATACTTTATTTCAACTCGTTAGTATTAATTAGTTGGTTATTGTCAAATTTAAGAATGCATTCTAATATTGTATGATGGTATGAACTGACATGAAAACTGGAGTCAATATTACTACATGAAATTTGAAGTCAATAATACAGTGGCTGCATCTTTCACTCCAAGTATAATCCTGCTCTGGTAATAGAAAGCTGATCATCTGATATTTTAATATGAGATAATATAAGTTATCACAATATAACTTATTTAAAGTTGATGGTTGGAACCCTTTCTTGATGCATGCACCTCCATATCAATCAGTTGGGTATAGCTCATGTGGACCTTTTGAGCCATGATGGAAACCAGAGATGCTGTTTAAACTTACTTCTGTGCGGCTGCTCTGACCAAATTATTATATGTGGAAAACTTCAGATCTTAAGTAGTTTCTGTCTCTGCTTCTAAAATTTGATTTTCCAACTGTGACTGTACTTCAAAGGTATGCCATTTGCAACTATCAGAAGCATGCTAAATACATGCAATTCAATATTGGGCTGTTAATGCAATTTCCATTATTTGTATTCTTTTGTGAGCTCAGGAATATACAGAGGATTATGTCCTTTATGACAATTAAGTATAAATGTTCTTTTTCCTCTGGTTGAACATGAATGTTGTCTGATTCCTCATCTTCTTCAATAGTTTCGAGTTGGATTTTGTCAGGGAAAGAGATAAGGATGAAAATAGAATGCTTCTATGTTTGGTGTTGCTGATAAGGTCTGCTTTGTATTCTTTCAGGCAAAGAGATAAAGACGAAGATGGACGGCTCAACTATCATGAATACTTAACAAGTTTATTTCGCTTGATAAAAAAATATGACAAATTTTCTAGTTCAACTCATGAGGCAAGTAGATCACGTGAGACACAAGTTAAACAATCCTTTGCCCGACTTGACTTGGATCATGATGGGTGTGCCTTTAAGTGATAAACTGTGTTGAAAATACTATGAAGGCATACAGCTTACTGTGAGAATCTTAACCAGTTAACCATTTCCTCTTTTTAGTTATCTATCTGCAAATGAACTGAAACCCATCATTAATGATCTGCACCTATCAGAACGATTCTTTGCAAGACAGCAAGCTGATTATGTAATTTCCCAGGTATTGTTGAAATTTCAAAATAATAAAATAAATGCTATAAATTTGAATACTTCATGAATCACATTCTGTTTCCTGCATTCATTGGTTGCATTTTCTCAGGAATTATTTTTCTTAATTATAAACAATTTTTAATAAGATAAATGGGCGAGTAGTTTTGTGTATCTAGTTTCTGCATGACTTGAATACCCCCTTTGCCTTGCCTTTTGTTGATGCATCTATTTGGATTCGTTTTTTTTTTCCTTTCACTAAGCTGATGAATGATAATTACAGGCAGATGCAGATAAAGATGGTCGGTTAAGTCTGAAAGAGATGATCGACAACCCTAATGTATTTTATAGCGTTATCTTCAGCGAAGAAAATGATTATATTTATCATGACGAATTCTTTTCTGTATCGATCTTCTTTTCATAATCTGTATAGTCAAGGAGAATATTTCTGCTTTCATAGGTTGAAGTGCTAACAGATGTAAATGGTGCATGTTGTTTTCTTAAATTTTATCGCCAATAGATATTATTGTTTGTTTCTTCAGAGAAGGTTTTAGCAAAGTAAATTGATTGGGTGAATCATTCCAAAGCGATAAGCTAGATACTAGCTAAGAAGATTAGTCAAGATTTACAAGCTAAAGAAATCTATAGAATCCATTAAGCCAATAGATAAATTGGATTGCGCAAATCAATTCAGAGGCGTAAAATCAAGCATGTGAAATGGGTCAGATAAGACAAACAAACGTATCGACAAATGAGATTGGATGAATGAACCAAGAGAGTCAAAGTGAATCTATCGAATGGCTGGGCAAATCAGCTGGTCAAATCTAACATTTTTTATAATGTTAGATATTCAATAGAGAAGATACCACCAATTAAAATTTACCAAATGGCTCGTCTCATTCCCAAATCATTTATAGATGTTGAAGAGGTGGGCGGTGCTAGTTTGGTGGTGCCAATACCACCAACACCATCTTGGTGTTTGGTTTATAGAAACAAACATTACATTGCATTAATCAAAGGAAAGAGAAGAAGATTATTACATATAGGTACAGGTAAGAGAGGAATTTTTTTAAAAAAAAAAATTGACCCCACACATATATATATATATATATATATATATACACGCCTCCTATGCGACTGTGAGTGATGCGCTGAAGTGTCGTTGCTGGTTTGAATTTTTTTTATATTATTAAATTTTTTTATTCTCTCGCCCCTTTCTTCCTCCATTCAAACTTATTTTTCAACTTTCCTAAATCTAAATTTCCCTTACTCTTGCTCCTTCTTTTGTTGCTGCCTTCCATCGCTCTCGCTCATGTTGGCAATGCCCCTTTCAGCCTCTCCACTACAAGCAAAGCAAAGACATTGTAAGCTAAGCACAAAATACAGCCGCAAGTTTTTTCTTGAATGAGCCTGAAGCCTTCAAAACACTTTCCCAAATATGTTTTCCCTCTTAGTCACAAGCTTTTTTAGTTAATCTCTCTCACCTCCCGCCCTCCGCTCAAAACCTTCAAAACACTTTCCCAAATTTGTTTTTCCCTTTTAGTCGCTCCCTCGCTTAGGCATGCTCACTCTAAACCCTTCGTCGTCGCCGCCAACTCCCCTTTTGCTCATCCGCCGCAAGTTAATCAAAGGCGCCACAAGCTTCTTCTTGAATGGGCTGAAAGCTTCCCAAACTGCCAACGCAAACAAAGTCGTCGCTATCGCTCCCACCCCTTCATTCTCTCGATCCTAAGCCCTTCCTCCTGTATCTATTTTTCTCTCTGTACAATATTTTTTATTAGAGTTTATACTACGTACAAGCCCTAGCTAGCTACACATTGTAGCAGCTATTTGTATAGTAGCTACAATGTGTATCAGCTACTTGTGTAGTAACTACTATACGTTGATTGATACTTTGATCCTTCTACTTTACAAATTAGTGATGAAGAATATATAGTTATGGTGTTTATAGGTCTTCTGACTTAAACTCTTCCATGATGTATTAACTCTTAAACAAATTAGTGATGAAGAATAACTTTTAAATTTATTTTATCGTTATGTTTCTATCCAGTATTAACTATAACGTGTAGTTGCTGCGGTACAAGCCAAACAATCTTTTCTTACAATGTGAATAATATTTTTTGATAAATTTTAAATTTTTTAGTTATATCATGTGTAGGGAACTTGCCAAATATCATTTTCTACATTTCATTTGATGATAAGTCATTTCATTTTAAGTTGTAATTTTCTATAATCCTAATATATTATTTATACATGATTCTAAATGATGTATTCAATATACGAAAAATTATATGTTGACTTTATTAGCGTCAGCCGAGTGTTTATAACCTGGATAGAAACATCTAGACAAGTTAAAGATTTTAAGGGCGCTATATACCAGTTCTTCAAGAGTAAAGAGGAGGCAAACAAAAAAACTTTTGAATTACACTTCAATAAAAATCTAGCACCTATCTTCTTTATATCGAGAGGAAAAGAAATTTTGTGTGCAGGTTCAAATATAATATCAAGTTTAAACTCAGAGAGAAAACTATCAAAACCTAACAAATTTAGAAAAGTAAAGGATGCATTGAAAGAGATAAAACAACAATTAGATTGTCTGCAAATTAGTGATAAAAAATAGATATGGCAGTTGAAGTTATAATGATTATAGGTCTTCTGGATTAAACTCTTCCACTATGTATTAATTCTTGAATAAATTAGTTATAAAGAATAGACATTTAAATTTGTCTGGTTGTCATTGTTTCTATCAAATATTATAGTTCACATGCTTAATACAGGTCAAATAATATTTTCTTACAATGTGAATATTTTTTTTTGATAAATTTTAATTTTTTAGTTATAAAATTTTTTTTTAGCAGCTACACTTTGTAGCAGCTAATAACTCCAAAAATATTTTAAAATTTTTTACCAACTTGGTAAAAAAATATTTTAAATTACTTTAAAATTACTGTACATAGTAACTACTACACGTTGAAGCGACTATTATACAAATAGCTAGTACAACGTGCAACATTTACTGCCCAAGTAATTATTAACATTATAGTAACTACTTGAGTAATAATTGCTACAAAAAGTAGCTACTACAACGTGTAACAGTTATTTTGATAGTAACTGCTACAAAAAATAGCTATTACAATGTGTAATAGTTATTTCGACAATAGTTGATACAACATGTAGCAATTACTGTGTATTACAATTTTAAAGTAATTTTAACAAACTTAAAATGATTTTAAATATTTTTTTTTATGAAGTTGATACAAATTTTAAAATTATATACCAAAAAATTAAAATTATCAAAAAAATATTATTCATGTTATAAAAAATTGTTTAACTTGTATCAAACTTATAAACTATAATATTGGATAAAAATAATGACAATAAGACAAATTTAAATGTCTATTATTCATAACTAATTTATTCAAAAGTTAATACATTATAGAAGAGTTTAAGACAGAAGATCTATAAATACTACAACTTCAAATACTATATATATTTTTCATTACTAATTCATAGAGAATCTATTTGTTATTTTATCTCTTCTAATGCATCTTTCACTTTTCTAAATTTTTCAGTCAATAGTTTTCCCTTTAAGTTGAACTTGATATTATATTTGAACTTGCACACGAACTTTCTTTTCTTCTCAATGTAAAGGAGGTATGTGCTAGATTTTTATCAAAGTGTGCCTTAAAGGCTCTTTTTGCCTCCTCTGTACTATGTAAGAACTGGTGTATAATGCCCTTAAAATCATTAACTTGTTTAGATGCTTCTATCTAGGTGTTATAGACACCCAGTTGACTCCTAATAAAAATAATATATATTTTCCCCTATATATATTATTTAGAATCACGTATAAACAATATATTATGATTAGAGAGAGGTACAACTTAAAATGAAATAACTTACCATCAAATGAAATGTGGGAAATAATGTTTGACAAGTTTCTTATAAATTATATAATCAAAAAAGATTATTCGCATTGTAAGAAAAGATTATTTGGCTTGCACCGCAAGCAACTACATATTATAGTTAATACTGGATAGAAACATGACAATAAGATATTTAAAAGTCTATTCTTCATCACTAATTTGTTCAAGAGTTAATACATCGTGAAAGTGTTAAAGCTAGAAGACCTATAAACACTATAACTTCAAATACCATATCTATTCTTCATTACTAATTTGCAAGGTAGAAGGATAAAAGTATCAATTGACGTGTAGTAGTTATCGCACAAGTAGCTGATATACATTGTAGTAGCTAGAGCTTGTACGTTGTAGTTTAAACTCTAATAAAAAAATATTGTACAAAGAAAAAATCAAATACTGGAGGAAGGCTTATAATAGAGAATGGAGAGGTGGGAGCGGCAAAGTTAGCTTTGTTTGCAGTGACAGTTTGGGGAGCTTCGAGCCTATTCGAGAAGAAGCTTGAGTGCCTTTGATTAGCTTGTGGCGGATGAGCAGAAGACAGTTGGCAGTGGCAACGAAGGGTTTAGAGTAAGTATGTCTGAGTGAGAGAGCGAGTGAGAGGGAAAATAGATTTCGGAAAGTGCTTTGAAGGTTTCCAACCTATTCGAGAAGAAGCTTGCGATTGAATTCTGTTGTTAGCTTGTAGCACCTTTGTTTTGCTTACGAAGAATGGGCTAGAAGGGGAGTTGCTGGTAGGAGCGAGAGCAATGAAAGTTGGCAACGAAAGGAGTGAGAGCAATAGAGATTTAGATTTGAGAAAGTTGAGAGAATAAAAGTCAAGTGAAGGTTTTAAATGAACGGTGGAAGGAAAGAGAGAATAAAAAAAATTTAATAATATAAAACAATTAAGCTGACAATGCTACTTCAGCACATTGGTGACGACATACAAGGGGCGTTAGGTAGGATATATATATATATATATATATATATATATATATATATATATAAAATTTCTGTTATAATTTTCATTAAAATTGGTAGAAACACACGAATTTTTACGTGAGTGATATTCTAATAAGTTTGAGGGTGAAATTAGAAATTTACCCTAATTGAAATGGGTTGCACACCGGTTTCTTTATTAGGAGGCTGTTTTTTTGCCCTGGGAAAGGAATGATTGATTGCAATTCGCTAGGGAAAGCGAGAGGTATGGCGAATAATGGCGTTACATAGTTTGACCTTGTTAGGGCGAAATTACAAGGGCGACAGCAGCGCGAGGGAGCTAACGGATTTTCTCACGTTTATCTCAAAAATCTTCTCACCCTCTTCCATCGTCATCCTAGTCACCGCTAGGAAAAGGCAGTTTGATTTGGACGAATCGAACTGGCCCGATCGCTGATGAATCGGGGATAGCGAGGGCCGATCCCTCGGGAAATTTGGTCCTGAGATGAAGGGAAGCTGCGACGTGGACGTTGGGACTACGGCGGCGGAGTCTTCCATTCCGCCACCACTGGAATGGAAATTCTCGCAGGTTTTTGGGGAGCGGGCGGCAGGCGAGGAGCTCCAGGAAGGTATGGATTTCTTGATTTCCTACTTAGGTTGGTTCTTGGTGCTCCTAGGCGAGGTTAGGGTTTCTTAGGGATTTTATGTCCGCTGGAGCTGACAATTTACCTTTCACACTAGTTTAGCCATATATTTGCTACTAATTATGTAGAGCTTAATTGTACGACTGTACCTCTTCCTCTTTCTGAAAGAAAAAGTGGAACTTGTTTCCTTCTCTGAAGTATAAAATCATATCAATTATGAAACTACTGCAGGATACGGTCCTACTGTACTTTTTTTTCCTTTCGTTTCCACTTTGTTATTTGTGACCGTGGACTGCTTAGCCGTTTGTTTTGCAATTATTTTCCTGAGAAATAAATAACTCATTCATACACCCGATGATACATTGTGGAAGCGTTGGCTGATTTGCTAATTCTTGCATACCAGTGATGCTAGTGCCATTCTTCAGTTAGCTATCAGCTACTGATATATCAAGTTCTTTAACCAGCTCAGAATACCCCCCCTAAGTTTTCCATCTTTGTTAAAAGCATTTTCTCACCACTTATCTGATATGCCTGAGTTGGAGCTGATACAATGGAGTTGTGGGATGTCCTGTGAAGCCACTTATGTATCTTTTGGTAATGAAGAGTGGAATACCCTTGTCATCATAAGAAGATTGACATCAATGTTTATGAGGAATATTTGTTTTCTCCCGACATTACTTTCATCATTGCGTCTATCATTTTGTTTCCTTCTTCACGCCTTTAGGTGAAATGCTTCACTTCTTTTCCATTTTCATTTAAAAGTAATGCAGATTAACTTGTGGGCATGTTTCTTAAATAATGAACTACTTAGTTTAGTTTGAGTCATCACTTTTTTTTATTACTAATTTATGTTACATTTTTTCATTTTTGTAAGATTTTGATACAGGTTCAAGTTCCTTACAAACCAATTGTTTTTAGGATTTGTTAAACATTGGTTGATATGAATAGTTGTTTATGACGATTGTAACTACAACAACAACCATCAAGTCTTATCGTACTAGGTGAGGTTGGCTATATGGATCCTTTTACGCCATTAAACTCTATCTCCTACTATATCATTATCTATACTTAAAATAAATTTTATCTTATTTTATTGTTGCTAACCAAGTTTTTTTTTTGGTCTTCCTCTTCCTCGCTTGATATGTGTCTGTCATAGTTTCACATCACTTAACCGGAACGTTTATTGGTCGTCTAAGTATATGCCCGTATTACTTAAACGTGTCTCTCAGAGTTTTCTCTCCATAGATGCAATTTTGACTTTCTCTCTAATGTTCTCATTTCTTATTCTATCAATTCTCGTATGTCCACACATCCATCTTAACATTCTCATCTCTGTAAGTTTCATATTCTGCTCATGTACTCGAGTTATAGCCTAACATTCAGCTTCATATAACATAGTAGATCTAACTGTGGTTTTGTAGAATTTTCCTTTAAGTTTTAGAGATATTTTACGGTCACATAAAACATCCAAAGCTTGCCTCTATTTTAACCATACTGCTTGTATTCTATGTACGACATATCTCTCAATCATTCCATTGTTTTGCAAAAATGAACCTAAATATTTAAAACTCTTGGTTTCGAGAAATTTGTCATATCTTATCTTAACAATTGTCTTATTACGTCTAATATTGCTAAACTTAAATTCCATATATTCTGTCTTTATTTTACTAAGTCTGCAACCTTTCCCTTCTCATGTTTCCCGCCAAGATTATAGTTAACATTTACTCTTTCACTTATTTCATTTACCAAAATAATATCATCTCCAAGCAACATGCACTACGGTATTGTGTTTTGAATGTGTGTATTGAGTTTGCTCATAATTAGTGTAAAAAAATAAGGACTTAGAGATGATCCTTGATGCAACTCTATCTTTATTGGAAATGCTTCAGTTACTCTGCTTGAAATCTTTACTCTGATCGTTGCATTCTCGTACATATCCTTAATTAATTCAATATATGTTACGCTAACATATCTCTTTTCTAGAATTCTCCATATAATTTCTCTTGCGACTCTATCATAAACTTTTTCTAAGTCAATGAATATCATGTGTTGATCTTGTTTTTACTCTTGATATTTTTCTATTAGTTGTCAAAGAAGATGTACAGCTTCTGTCGACCTTCCAAGCTTGAACTCAAATTAATTTTCGATCACTTGGTCTCCCTCCTTAATTTTTTTCTATTACTTTTTTTCAGAGTTTCATGATATGAGTCATTAGTTTAATATCCCTATAGTTTGCATAATTTTGTACTTCTCCTTTATTCTTATATATAGGAACTAGAGTACTTATCCTCCATTGATCAAATATTTTTTTTCATTTTCAATGTCATGTTAAATAACTTTGTAAGTCATTCAATACCTTGTTTCTCGATGCACTTCCATACCTTTATCGAAATATCATCTAGTCCCATGGCTTTTCCATTATGCATCCCATTTAAAGCTTGTTCTATGAAGTTTGAATTATACAATAAAATTTTTAATTTTTGTACTCATTTGACCTACTTAAATTATCTAAGTTAAGTTGGTCACCTAAATCTTAATTAAAAAGTTGATAAAAATACCTCTTCTCCATCGTTTACTAGTACTTTATTACATTCATCTTTAATTCGTTTTATTTGGATAAAATCTCTTGTCTTCTTTTCTCTCATTTTAGCTATTCTATAAATGTCTCTTTCCACTTTTTTTATCCAATTTTTGATGTAATCATTTAAAAATTTCATTCTTTGCTTTATTCACTACTTTCGTAGCCTTTTTCTGGGCTATTGTATATAATTTTTTAAAGTTTTCGTCATTCTTATATATAATTACTTATAAGCTGTTTGTTTTTCCTTCCCTTGCTCTTGTATTTTCTCATTCTACCACCAAGATTTCTTACTTAGTGGTGTATATCCGTTTGACTGCCTGAGTACACTCTTAGTTATTATTTTCAATTTTGATACTATCTTATCCCATGTCGTATTAGAGTCACCATATATTTCACCTAATACTTGTACTCCTATCTTCTTTTTAAATATATTTTGCTTTTCATCCATTAACTTTCACAACTTAATTTTAAGAGATATATATTTTCTTTCTATTGATACTATACTTAAGGCGTATATCCAATACTACTAACCTATGTTGGGTAGTTAAGCTTTCTCTAGGGATAACCTTTTAATCTTTACAAATCTTTCTATCCTTCTTCCTAACTATAAAAAAGACAATTTGCGATTTATTATTCTCACTCTTGAACTTGACTAAGTGTTCTTTTCTTTCCTTAAAAAATGTATTAGCTAATATAAGGTCATTTGTTATCGTAAAATCTAATATAATTTTTCTTTCTTCATTTCTCGTTTCAAACCCATAATCCCTACGTACTCTCTCAGCAATAACAACAACCAAACCATATCCTACTAGGTGGGCCGGCTTGTGACTAATGTTCAAATGAAACATAAATAATCAGTTTTCTCCTGGCATTTTCACATCCAAAAAATTTATGTACTAGCATCTGGCAGCTTCCCTTTAATTTTCACTTATCTTCTCAATAAAGGTAGTAAAATATCTATATGATTTCAACACTCTTCGGCTACTTCTGTTACCATCACCTTAGTCAACTACTACTAGACAACTGTATGATGACTGATGTTGAGTTTTGCTTCAAGTTCCTCTTTCTTAAGATTTCTTTCTCATATCTGACATAAGATGGTTGACATGAGCTTAGGTACCAATGGTATAGTTGCCCACGCATAAGGTACTGTTCTATCCTATTTCCTTAGCTGCTAAAAAAAATTGACCATGTGGAATAATCTGGTTCTAACTTCACATTCTATTTTGTCTAGTGACAAAGTTTATGACTTTTTGATACCTTTTTCATATTGAAGTTGCATATCTAATCTTATATTCTTCAAGATTCTGTGAGTTGCTATGTAACATTCTTAATGTCTGTTTTGTTGCAGTTGATATTATTTCAGCCATTGAATTTGACAAGTCTGGAGATCATCTTGCCACTGGTGATCGAGGAGGGCGTGTTGTTTTGTTTGAAAGGACAGATGTTAGACATGTAGGCATATCTTTGAACTTCTTGTTTGTGTTTTTTTGTTATCCTGTTTCACTTTCCACATTTTCCATTTTGATTTACAGCATGGTTTCCGAAAGGACTTGGAGAAGCAAGATTGTCCAATTACTAGGCACCCTGAGTTCTGCTACATGACTGAGTTCCAAAGCCATGAGCCTGAAGTACTTTGTTCTAAATAACAACTATCTACAATGTATCGTGATATGTAGTAGAAATGTAGTAGAAATCTGATATATGTTTTTTCCATATTGTGCTGCAGTTTGATTATCTTAAAAGCTTGGAAATAGAGGAGAAGATTAATAAGATTAAATGGTGTCAGACAGTCAATAATTCTCTTTTCCTTCTTTCTACCAATCACAAGACTATTAAGTACTGGAAAGTAAGACCTTTTCTTATCCAGGAGATTGTCGTGCTTTTGTTCAATCGCGTACAATATACTATTTTTCCTTCTAATTCTGTTAATGTAAGAAGTTGTGTGATTGTTAACTTTTTGATTGGGCATAATTTTTTTTTTTTTAAATTTTCATAAGAAACATTTTCTGTTTATCTCTATCAATCTATAGTAGCTTATCATGTATATTTTGTGGGTTTTCATATAATTTTTTTGGCATCATTAGATTCATTCTGATGTAGACCAATAATTTCAGAGTTCTATCTAGGATTATATATGCTAGCATAATCAAAGATGATAAAAGCAAATAGTTTGTTATTTCAACTTTGCATGCTCAATATTAAGAGTACATAAAAACTTCACTGAGCTGCAAAGGGAGCTTTTATAAACACCATATATCTTAAGGGATAAATTGGAAATTTACTATAACAAAAAGTGTAGGTAGAGAGGAGTACCTCAGGGAAAATCCCTAATGGCTTTTCCATTTACATTTTTCATGGTTTTAGAGGGGCATTGTTCACTCTCTGTATTGTGAGTTGTCTGATGTTTGGCATCTATTATGAGTTGCAGCCACGCCTAAGCAATCCTTTAGCACACCTTGGAGCATGACATTTCTGTCGTAATGGCTAAGAGTCGATTCTCAGAAACTGACGAGCTGGGTTTATCCCACTGTGTCTAACGCATGTGTACCTGCATTTGCCTCCATATCCATGGGGTCGACACTAGGGTCCGTTAAGGTAGTGGATCATTTTTTTTTTTGGTTTAGCACACCTTGGAGCAATTCCCATGCAAGCATCCCTGTTCAGCAACATTAGCTCCACAAGCATTTGATTTGACCTGTCTCCATGAGCATCCTTGCTGTGTCTATATGTGTGTGACATCACCTTTGTGGGTGTCAAGTGACGGGCTCAACCTTCTGCAAACCAGTCATCTTCACTAAATTAATTTGCTGCCAAAAGACATAGACTACTTTGTTGTTCAGCGATCTTGAAGCAACTCTGCACTACATGGATATGGTTATTCTCACACCGCAAGCAGCACTTCTCCATAAATTTTTTTTATTTTTAATGTCATCTATTCTTCACATAGGTTCTCCAAATACCACCAAGGGAAATGACTTCTCTTCATAACCCATTGTATAAAGACACGCCTTCATCAAGATCTATCTTTAATTCAAATGTCGAATTTCTCAATTACGGCTTTCATCTGTGTCCTTTTTCCAGTCTTCTGAGTTTCTTGGGTGATGATGACCATAAAGAAGTTGAATAAGAGAAACTATACCTTGTGGTTCGCTGCAATTCAAGATTGGTTCATGGGCCAAGGTATTTTGGATCTTCTCTCACCATGTACGTTGTCGATATCCTTGAATCTAATTAAGTCTCATGGGAGCAAATTGATGCACATGTTTATCCTTCTTCTTTGTCGGACTATCAATCCTAGTGTTATGAGAACATTTTGTTATTACTCACTATTATTATCTTGAGAATTGTATAAGGGTGAAATCTTTCAAGTGTATGATGTGATTGACAATCTCTTTCAATAGTGACAACATGACACTAAGCCCTAGTGGGTGCTCAGTTGGTACTTGTATGAGTATTTGCTCCAATAAATCTTGGAGTCAATTTCCAACGGGTACAAAATGTTGGACCCTGTGGTTATTTTGATGTGATCAACCAAGTTAGGTTGGGTCTTGTTTTGTTTTAATCCCTGTGTCTAAGTGTGCAGGAGCTTAGGAATGCAGGAAGTCGAGCGGAAGACGCAGCTGGCGAGAAGGACGGCACGGGAAAGGAGCCGACGGGCTTGGTGCGTCCAAGGGACGAAAGAGTTGCGGAAGAGTACACCGGTGGACGAGAAGAACGTACGTGACGTTTGAGGGACGAGAAGTCGGAGCGGAAGCTTGCTCGAGGAGAAGGTCGGAAATTGGGTTCGGGTGAGTCCTATTTCGGTTGGCCGCAATCACCGAAGCGATCGGAGCTTTGGAAGAAGAAAAGGAGCTGGAAAAGCAAGCTGAAGGCGCCTTCGATGCGACCCAGGCGCCTCCGCCTTCTTCAGGCGGGAGGGCGCCCTTCATAACTATCCGAGGCACCTTCAATGGCATTGAGGGCGCCCTCGACCAGTCAAAGATGACCGTTTCAGCGGTGGAGGCACCCTCCAAGCCTCTTGGAGGCGCCCTCAACGCTGTAGATAGAATTTCCAGGAGCTATAAAAGGGCCCCTGGAATTAGAAAATGAAAATCAACTCTTGTACTAACTTCCTAGCAACTCTTAGAGCTTTCAGTGTATAAAAGACTTCTCCGCCTTCAAAGAAGGAGATTCTTAGTGAACTGTTCAACCGTCTTGGATTAACAACCACCCAGGTTGTAACCAAGTCAACCGTTGAGTCTTCTTTAGTGCTGTTATTTTATTGTTGTTGTATTTTTAGAGTTGAAAGAACTTGGAGGGTATTTTTTCTATTTAAGGCAATTCACTCCTCCCCTCTTGCCGGTCCGCTACGCCAACACAAAAATGCCTCGTTGGGTGCTTGACGTCTCCTATGCAAAGGGTCACTCCGCTAGGGCAAAATGCCCCTCGTGATTTACCTGCCTATATTTTGCCATGGGAGCAATATCATATTTTGCTTCAACATAACGCTAAGATGACCACTCGCATAGTCTTCGAGGCTTTTTCAGTCGATTTTATAGACATCTTTCCCATCTAATGTTATTGCAAGATCACTTTGGCAAGCTCCTCATAAGTGTCTTCCTTTATATCGTTCATCCTAAGTTGGAGGCACTGAAGATTGAAATATTGGGAGGAGACCTTTCCATTCTACACTTCAGATGTGTGTATATAGATGTTGTAGGCTTTGATCATTGCCTATTATCCTTTGATCCAAAATAATTTTGTGCTTTTATCTAGGTTAGCAAAGTATTCATTTTTTATTGCTCCAAAATTACATGTAAGTATGAGAAGAAACTCAAACTCGTGGTTTTGTTAGAACTTACATATGATTTCAATTCTTAGTGAATTGTTGTAAAATTTCAAAGAAAATGAGATGATTTTTCATAATTTCATAATGGACCTTGAAATTGTATGTTTTAGACGGCTCTATTAATTGTTACTTCTTGAAACTAAATAGGTGCAAGAAAAGAAAGTGAAGAAGTTTTCTGAAACCAATATAGATACTTCAGAAAATGGGAGCATTGCTAGCGCAAGTATAACTGCTACAAGATTTGTTCCGGATGGTGCTTATGCAGAAAGACCCCACAGCCACTTGAGCAATGACTTTTCCATCCCTCCTGGAGGCTCTTCGTTGCTTCGTCTTCCAGTGGTACTTGTACTTGTCCTATTGAATTTGCAAAATATGATTTGCAACCTAGATGCATTAAAATCTACAAAGGGAGTTCATCCATTGAACAAATCAACCTTGCACCTATAGCTATACTAACACACCCTATTGCATTCACCTTTGGCTCATGCAATCTGCAACCTTTCACAGATTTTGCTTCTTAAACTTGTATGCATTCTGTTTTACAAGTTGTAATCAATTTTCAGTATGTATCTTTCTATGTAAATATAGGCGACGAGTCAAGAGACAAGCCTTATTCCTAAATGCCGAAGGATATATGCTCATGCCCATGATTATCACATAAATTCTATCTCAACTAACAGGTGAATCATGCATCTTTCAATTATCCTCGTCCATTTTTCACGTGCTCTATTTTTTGTGTTTAGTTTCTTTATGGCAAAGCTCTTTTAATCTCCTTTTAGCTCAATTAGTTATGTTTTTCTTTTGGGCAGCTCATCCTTTTAGCATGAAAATATAAACATGCTTCTTCTATAGGTAGTTATTTTCTTTTTTACATAATGTGGATGTCAACCACTAAATTTGATCATAAATTGGTTGGTTTTGGTTGTCTGATTGATGTAATATTAACCAAAGATTAAAATTTTGACCCATTTCACATGATATGGGTGAAACATCTCGTTCCACCCACGGACAGACACTGTTACAACGCCGACATTCGGAGGTGTCGCGCGGGCCCAACAATTCGTCAGAACTAGACCTGTCATGTGAGACAGGTGACGTGTTCGGATGTGGTACGCGAGCTAGTGCGGTTGTTGCAACTAGTCGTGCCAGTTGACGTGCTTGCGGTCGTCGCAAAACAGGGAACAACGATATGTTTTAACTTAGACTTTACTAATAAACTTAGGTTAATAATTTTAATCAACTCTCCATTATGATTGAGATAATTTAAATAGTTTATTTAAAGCCTAATAAAATTACTTCATTATATATATATATATATATATAAAATATTTTATATCTTTTATTTTTAAATAGTTAGATTTAATTTTTTATTTTTAGTTAATATATTTTATATTAAAAAAAATACTGAAACCAATGTTTAAAATCTCGACTCGTGCCATGTTTTGGTCCCAGATCGGAACAATACGGTTTCGGTATCATTTCATGCTGTGCCGATATGCTTTCAGTATTTTTTATTTATATATAGTAATTATTAGATAAATATATTTATTGTGTATAATTTAAAAATAAATTGTATATTGATTTTATATAAGTTCTCAATTATTGAACAATTTAATATTTTTCGAAAAGATATAGTTTTCTTTAAAGAAAATTGATCCATCAATAATTCGAATTCAAATTGATACATCATAATATGCTACCTTTCTAATACCAAAAGTCGTGGCGTGAATCAAATGGAAGCATTAGTTCTATAATCAGTACATAAATTAACACAAAGATGCTACTTTGTATATAATAATTATATAAATTAATTATTTATTCATTTAGTTAATTATTAATTTAAATAATATATGTTTAAAATAGTAAAAAAAAATCAAAATATCAATTAAGTAAAAAATATAAAATAAAAAAAAAGAATATAAATATGATTTATTAGATTTTTTTAGAATTTTTAAATAAAATTTAAAATAGTAATTTTTTAGAATATAAAAAAAGGGCAGCCCGGTGCACGAAGCTCCTGTCATGCGGGGTCTCGGGGAAGGATCCATTGTACGCAGCCTTACCCTGTTTTTGCAAGAGGCTGTTTCTAGGATTCGAACCCGTGACCTTTTGGTCACATAGCAATAACTTTACCGTTGCGCCAAGGCTCCCCTTCAGTAATTTTTTAGAATATCAATTAATAAAATTTATTAAAAAATTTTAATTTTAAATATATTTTTTATATATTTTATCGAGATAATTTAATTAGGATTTATAAAAGTCTATTCGAAATATCACATTAAGTTGGGAATTGATTGAATTATTTAAATTCGTAAATTTACTTTTAAACCAAGAACTGTGGGCATTGTGCATGCATGACACAATCAATGATGCAAGCAAAATTGGCCCTCATGCTGTGCCAGTGCCGCTCCCGTGTTGGAACGGTAAAAATCGGCCATTTCGAACGGCACAAAAACTATATTTGAATTCTTGATTGAAACTATATCAGGACAGAACGATACGGTATTGAAATTGTATGGTTCCGATCTAGGGCTGAAACCTTAAAGCACGGATCGAAATTTTAAACCATGATATTAACTTTTGCTCTTTACCAATAGCCTCTTAGAGGGGGGGGGGGGGGGGGGGGGGCATGGATCCATGCATCTTATAACTATGGATTAAAACCCTTCAACAAGCCCCCTTTGTGGCCATTTGTTTTGAAATTATCAATCTCCATTGAATTATTGTTGAAGGTGGTATTTATGCCCGTAATAGTTTTGTCCTTCACAAAGGTATTTATGATCTTAGTAGGTCACACAACTTTCATGGAGCTCATTGAGGAGTTGCATTTTAATGTTTTTTATGGCTTTAGGTAACTCGCCCATGGAATGACATTGATACCAATTACTAGAGACACGATCAAATACCAATGCATGAGGATAACTAATATTTGGTTGATTGAGGAGAGTTAAAGACCAAAAGGTCTCTTGGAATTCATTAAGAGAAGAGAATTGAGGTTTTCTTGGAAGAAGAAATTTGGGATTGAACTTGTTTGATATTATTGTTATAAAGGGGAGCCTTGATGCAACGGTAAAATTGTTGCCGTGTGATCTTGTGGTCACGGGCTGCCGAAACAACTTCTTGCAATGTAGAGTAAGGCTGCGTACCCAATGTGGTTGTGGTCCGACCATTCCCAAAACCCCACATTTCGTGTACTAGGCTGCATTTTTTTACATTTAAGGGATAGTTGAAGTTATTATTATTTTTTCTCTTTTTAATTATCATTAGATATTAGTGCTTTGGCTGCAGTGGTTCTGACATTGACAGAAGATTTGAGATTTCACTTCGAGCTGGGGTTTTGATCCCTAATTAATGAGATGTTTCTGTGTCATGTTGCTAATGCAGAAATATGGTGCCAAAGTTATTGATGGGAAGAGGAAGGAATTGGAGAGGAGAAAATATGATAGGAGGAAGAGAAAAAAGAAGAGGAAATCCTAACCTCATCATGGTTGTTGCGCACAAACTCGTATCTCCTTGTGGTTGATGGTTGGATCATATGGAAGCTCATGCCAAGGATATGATGTCATTGCTGGTGGTGGTGCACATCATGACAGCCTAACGTGAAATCTTTTAAGTTGTAGTGGTCATTATTGTCGAGGTCTGTGTGACCTTTGTCATCTCGGATAACTCACAGATGACTTGTTTAAACTCTCTATAAAATTGTTATAGTGGTAGCCATGTGGTGGACTATTGTTGAGTTGGTTTCGCCATCTCAGTCAAGTTTGGGTTGTTGATTTATTAGGAACCAAAACTGGTCCCGCATCTTAACATATCTTACAGATATTTGTTTTTCTTTTCCCTGGCGTCTTGTAAACTACGAGTTATTCCATCCCGTCAAATCTAGATCTCATTTCGATGGATAAATGAACAAAGAAAAATTTCATCCAAATTGGTCCCTTAAAATCCTTTTCTTTCTAGGTACAGTGGGGGATGACTCTTAGATATACTATAAGGAAAATAACTTCCTTACATTTGTTTGTTACACTTGCATATTGTCAATTTTAAGTAATTAGGCCCTTTGGCCAAACAACTTTAGCTCCATGCAGATGAGCCTCTAGCCTAAACCACCACTTAGCCTATGAAGTCTTTCATGGATAATCTAAGTAACCAAGAACTGAAGATTGCCCTTGGCTAATGGACTTGCCACAATAGCTACACGGACGCTGACCAGTTAACCTGCTACAAATGATATTTGAGCCGCCTTTGCTATAACTTTGTTGCACCAATAACGAACTCTTCCAAGCAAGAGTGTCTAAAATAAAAGGGTCAAATAGATATCACTCAAGGCAATGCTGGGCAAGGCTCTCATGGGATCTCATAGAGTAATATGCTGATAGCCTTGCAAAGAGATATTAGAATGATTAAGGTGATTCATCAGCCATAGGAAAATAAAAGACCTATAAGCTCTAAAGATAATGATTATGCTTCAAGGAAGGATGCAACAAAATGTGAGAAACAATTATCTAACTAGTCCTGAGCATGGATTAGATAGTCAACTGCGAGCCCCAAGGAGCATATGGGACTTAAGGAAAGAATTGAACAATGCAGGATTTCACCCTTGAGTCCATTCAACTTCTACAATATGAAATTGTTGAATTGAGAGTCATGCTTACTTTACTCAATCGAGAACTAAATGCTAGGGGATGTGGCCCAAACACCCCCATCAACACTTCTGAAGACCCTAACCAAAATGTTATAATGAACTTATAGATTCAAAGAAATCACAAACTTCTTATTCAATGTAGAACAAATTTTCCAAACTATGACTTGCAAGGAGTAGAGGATATATGTCGCCACTATGTACTTGTTTGTAGTACTGAGCAAACTTTGTTGATGAATCAATGCTTAAACTTCCCAAACACCCTTTACACTTCCCATTTGTGCCTCTGACTTCACCATTAGTGGGGTACTTATGTAGGCTCAATGATATGAAATAAAGATGTCTTGTGCACGAGAAGGAAATGATGACAATAGTCCATTGTCTAGGAGTTTGGAAGCATTACTTGTTAGGTTTGCATTTTGTAGTCAACATCGATAAAATTACATTTTGCTATTTTCAAGCTAAGAAGAGATTGGCTCCAAAATAAGCTTGTTAATAAAGTTTCCTTGCTGAATTTGACATGTCAATAGAGCACAAGCTGAGTGGAACAATTGTTGCCATCGAGGCTCTCAGTCACAAGATTGGATCTCTTCTAGGAGACATGACAGCTGCAATAATGTTAAGTACAATCCTACTTTATAAGACACTCAGAACAATCTTAGTCACTTACAAACCCACTTTATGGACAAAAATTTGATTGAACTTACAAAGTGACCATCAAGATGAGACACCATTGAAAGTGATTAAAGATAGCTAGACTCTAAGATTCTAGTTCCAAGTGGAATTTATCTATGCCAAAGGAAATCAAGTCTATGTTCCAAAGTTACCAGGGCTTTGATGAGAACCATTCTTTTAAAAAAAATACTATGATACCTTATGGACAGGAACTTAAGCTGCTTTAGAATGCTCTTTTCTGGACAAGATGGAGGATAAAAGGGTAGTCCAGTGCACGAAGCTCCAACCAAAGTTGTTATTGTATGATGCTCTTTTCTGGCCAAAGATGGAGGATGATGTTAACTAATACATTAAGACTTGCTTAATCTGCTAGTAAGAAAAGTTAGCAAGCCGAAAGCCATCAGGGCTTCTAGTGTTAATGCTAGCTATCCAAACTGTGGTAAGGCATCTTCTTGGATTTTATACTGAATCTTCCTAAAGTTTGAGAGCCTGGGTCAAATCTAGTAGTGGTTGATTGATTCTCTAAGTATGCAATATTCATCGCAATTTTCACTCACTCTTTGACATTAGAGGTGACAAAAATCTTGTGATCAGGTACATTGTCAAATATTGGGGTGTCTTGCAATATCATCATCCAAAGACTCAAGAAAAGTCATGAATGAACAGCTTTTTAAGTTGTTGATGAGATTGTACTTCTCCACAAATTTACATCTTTAAACTTATGGGAAAATAGAGTGGTTCAATGAACTTTTAGAACAGCATCTCAATCTCTTTGTGGCAGCCAACCAAAGGGATTGGGTGAAGTTGATTGACATGGCTCAATTCTCTTATAACTTGTAGAAGAGCTCAACGACTGACAAGAGTGCATTCAAAATTGTGAACGGGCAGCAACCGAACATCCCCACCCATTAGCAACTGGCTATACTTGAAGTGGTGGTGTTGCATACTTGATGGCGAAGAAATGACTAAAGAAACAAGAGATTGCAAGTTCTATTTGGAATGAACAGTTAGGAAGATGAAAAGGTGGACAGATTCGGAAAGGATACATGTGAGCTTTAATATTGGGGATAAAGTCCTAATGAAGCGGCAACCTACTCCTTTCAAGATGTTTCAAAGCAATATTCACAAGGGTTTATTGCATAATTACAAAGGCCTCTTTCCCAGCACCAAGAAGGTTGGGGAGGTTGCTTATAAGTTGCAACTGCCAACATGATTCCCAATCCCATGCAGGATTGCTGACTTGCAGGAAGAAGGGTGCAACATGCTATGCCATTCGCTACTACCGAAGCCGTAAATCGAGGAGTAGACGAGATACTAAGGGGAGGGGGGCACTCTGCAACAAAACACAACTCTGTGAAAAGTTAGATCAGTTACACCACTTATTAGAAGAAATGAAATATAAATGAATAAATTGAAATATGAAAACACACATTATGAAGATGCTATAGAATATACTAAACAATTCTCCACTACAAAAGACGACGGAAATTATCAACTTGAACTTCCTGGAAAAGGAGATCAAATTCAAGTACTACAAAATAATACTATTATATCATTAATTATTTCTTTTCATTATAGATTAACTTTAATCGAGACAAAACTTCTCCAGTTAGAAACTCAATACTTTTGGGAGTTTTCACTCCAGTGAGCTTAAGGAGGCTTTTGCTAAACTTAATAAAGATCTAAGCCAGTTATCTTTAAGCAAAACTCTTCCTAAGACACCTCCTGTCACTTCAAAATTTTTAACTTATGAACAGAATGAGTCTCACAAAAACTGAACCTTTCAATGGACCTTCCAGGACAATAAAGTCTATGGAAGCAAATACATTTTCTTCATGGTTAGATGCTATCACCAGAAGAAATAGTACTTCAACTTTAGAACCCCTCGGAGCAGAGGAAGTAATGGATGTTGATAAAGATCTTACAATTTTTCCAAATGAACAATTAAACACTTTAAATCCCAGAAAATTATATAGTCAAGGAATTTTAAACTTTTCAATATCAGTATATAGGCATCACAGACAAGAAGCCCTTCATCTTCCCGATGGGGGAGAAGTCAAACTTGGACTCATGACAGAAGAGGTTGCTAAAGCCTTGTATCTTAGAAAACATAATTGGACTTATTGTGTTTGGGCTACGAGGTCTAACTCGAGCCAAGTTAGGAGGAAAAGTGTTATTAGTCTTAGATGCTACCCGTTTGTCAGATACTGAGAAAGCGATCATTGGACTAATAGAGGTAGACATGAATGCCAACTTAGGCATTACATACTTATGTCTAAATTTTAATATGACCATACAAGACTTTGTCAAGCATATTCAAATTTATGTCCAAGCCAAAGGCTATGACCAATCCAGGAGATAATCTTCAATTAGATATCATTTTTTTTAGGCAAAACGATGAATCACATGCATAATCATTTTAAAATGACATACACTTTCTCAAACTCAGAGAATACAACTCTGAAACTTAAGCAGGCTTAGAATGGAATATTAACTTACAAAATCATGACACCATGTTAAAACTAACTTCATCTCTAATGTACAAAGATAGACAACCAACTTTCTGTCAGATTTTTTGGATACCAGCCTACATCAATGGCACCTGACATTGAAAGAGAAGAGGAACATGTAACGCAATTAAACTTAATGAATCAAGCAATAACCCAATATCAATTGCTGTTTGCTTTGGGTAAAATACATTTACAACTTGTGGCGCTCTATATGAGAAAGGTCGAATCATGACCTCTTAATCTAATGAATCCAGCTGAATCCTCTGCTACTTCTAGACCATATGATGTCCGCCTACTTGAAAGCACCATGAAAACAATGGATTATGGTCAAAGACATCCACCAAGAACATGAATTGTACCATATACAAACAATAACCCCTTAGTCAGAACCATAGGCAAATGTAGACCACCAGAAATGACTTTTTTCGATAAGGATGTTGTTTTACTTAATATAATTGAATGTGATCCTTAGTTATATGATACTTATAACAATGGATAGTCTAAAACGAGATTATCAAGCCAAACATAAAATGGACATAGAAACACGAGATGCTATGATGCGTGTAGGAGAAAATTACTTAGGACATGTAGTTAGAGCAGCTTGGGAAGACTTTAAAACTCACTTTCTAGAAGAAGTAGCTCGTATTGCCTCACAAGGCAATAATATTTTTAATTTTTGTTATGCAATTCATAGACTTTTAACTACACGAGATGCGACTAGATATTAGACAAAAAGAAGCTATGAGAGATTTAAAGCAATTCTAATTATTTAATTGAAATTATATTAAATTCTTCTGTAATGACTTTTTAGTGTTCACAACAGTATCAGGAAATTATTATAATCCAGCTCCAGGGAAAGACTTTTCAGTAAACTACCAGGAGAATTAGGCAAAGAAATCCCTAAATCCTTGACAAACTTACAAGTGTCAGCCTTATATAATAACATTGGTGCACGTATCCAACATATTTTAACTACATTTAAAACTAAATGCACTTACATACAAATTCAAAAGCAACTTAAGAACCAACAATATGAGTTCTATAGTTAAATATACACACTGCAACAATATGGAAGTCAACAAAAACAAATAAGATACAAACAAAGACATCTGAATAGACTTCCAGCTCCTAGACCAAAATTGACTCCGAAAAAGACTTATTACATTAGGAAAAGCAAAGAAAGAAAGCCCTATTTAAAAAAAGAGAAACATGTGCGACGCTTTAAACCAAAGAAAACTTACTCCAATACTATTACTTGCTTTGCTTGTCATAAACCTAGCCATCTATCATCTACTTGTCCAGATAGAAAAAACTTGTACAGCCGAGAAGCAGAAGTAGTCGGCAACACAAATTTTGATTTAATAGAAATCCAATCAGATGTTTCAAGTACTTCTATTTACTCTATCCTATCTATACTTGATCTTAAAGATATGCCAACTCCGTTACAAAAAGATTATTCTTTAATCAATTCTCTTTTAGATCCCACATATGACTCTTCAGAAGAGGCTCCACTAGCTAATCCAATCTTTGAAGAAACTTTACATGACTTTCAGCAGTTCTCACTTATGTATCATCAATTTATCCCTTAAAACTTAACAGATCTACGTTCTGACCAAAGAACTTGCTCTTAGGATTGGGTTCTCAAGGAAGGGTAAGATAATATCCCTTGTTTTACTTGTGGCTATTACCCATCCATTTTACAACAAGGAACTTGCAAAGTATGCAAGAAACAATGTTGTAATTTTTGCCTTAGTGCTCTCTTTCAAATCAGTATACCACCAACTCATACATTTAAAAGAAACATGAGAAATACTTTGTTAGAATCACGGGTTTCTATCCTCGAAACTAGATTAAATTTATTAGAAATTGAAATTGCCCTTCTCAGAGAAGGCACTTGTCCAAAATATCCGGAAGCTAGCCCTTCCTCCTATACACAAGACCCTTATCAGGATAAAGGAAAAAATCCCTTCATTCTTGAGGAACCAACTAATCCAGAATTTGTATTTATTCAGACACCTAGCATTTGTAATATTGGGCTCACTATTGATATTCGCGTACAATGTACCCTGAATATCTAAGGCCATGAACGTACTTTACATGCTTTTCTCGATAGTGGAGTCACCACCTCCACCATTGACGAAATATTACTCACATCTTTTATTCCTTCAACTTTAATCAAAACAACCAATACTCCGCTTTTAAGTACCCAATTTGACGACCAACAACTTAATTGCCATAAATTCGTAAAAAATGTCCATATTCATTTATATACGAATTGCAGCGTTTTTGGCTCTCCCCTTTAGCCCAACTTTGGACTCACCCTATGTCTCATAAATCGATTCCTCTTATTCTCGGTCTTAATTTCCTAGTTTCCCCTAACCGTGCTCTTTTACTTATAAAGGATTACGCGGTTTTTCTATCTACTCCTATTATTTCTCCAATCTTGTAAGCCTGCCCTTCCGAGGTCCGCGCTGGGAAGCGTGGTAACACCCCTCCAGCCAAATCTTGTAACCCTACTTCTTCTTCTACCTGCCTCTCCTCAACCCAAACCTTGCTCTAAGAAACCTACTGTTAATATTTCCTTACCGGAAAACTAGATATACTTGGCGATTTCAGCATTGATGAAGACACAGACAAGTCGTCCGAAACCTATTACCATTTCAAACCGTCCTACTTAACTAACTTACTTAATAAGCAAGATTCTTTGGATAGTCTAATCTCTAGACTCGAAAAACTAGAGGTCATAGGAGAAAACCCAACTAAAAATTGGGAAAAGGATAAAACTTATTGCAAACTAAACATCATTAATCTAGACTTAACCATAAAAACACAAGATCTAAAATACGAGGTTGAAGAATGCAAAATGCATATTACTCAACTCTTGGCACTTAAGGCAATACAACGATCATATTTTAGACATAGAAGTCCTGCCTTTATTGTTAACAAAGGAGTAGAACAAAAATGTGGCCAGTCTAGGATGATATTCAATTATAAGCGTATGAATGACAATTATCATGAAGATGACTATAAGATCCCTGATAAGGATCAACTACTTAACAAAATCCAGAAATCAAAATGATGCTCTAAGTTTGACATGCAATTTGGATTTTGACAAATAAGAATGCACCTGTCTCCGTTCCTTGGACAGTATTTTCGTGTCCTGAAGAACATTTTGAATGGTTAGTTATGTCGTTCGGACTTAAAATAACACCTCAGGTTTTTCAAAAAAAAATGGACGATATATTGACCTGTATCTACTTTCACTTGTGTTTACATTGATGATATCCTAGTATTTTCTAGTACCAAAGAAGAACACTATGCTCGCTTACACATGATCTTTAACTTATTTGAGAAACATGAGATAATTGTGTCAAGGAAAAAAATGCAACTCGTCTTAACTCATATTGAATTTTTAGGAAGCCTTATTGGCCAAGGAAAAATAACACTCCAGGCGCATATAGCCAATAAAATATTAGCTTTTCTTGATAAAATGGAAGATATTAAAACACTCAGATCCTTTTTAGGATAACTCAACTATGCCAAACCGTATCTAAAGCCATTGGCAAACTTAGTAGTCCTTTATACAATAAAACCTCTCAAACCAGGCAAAGATATTTTAATCAACAAGATGTTGATCTGGTTAAACAACTTAAAAACATGGTACAACACTTACCTCAGTTAACCTTACCCTTAGATACCGACTATTTAATCATAGAAATAGACGGTTGTGAAACTGGTTGGGGTGGAGCTCTTTTCAGTAAACCCCCAAAACTTCTGAATCTCTTTGTTGTTATGCCTCGGGCAAATACAAAGAAAAAGGTCGTCTTACATCCTTAGATTGATTTATTGTTTAGAGGCCTTTATGTTATTTATTTGCAGCAAGTTAGAAATCACACTTAGAGCAGATTGTGAGGCTATAGTCAAATATAGTCAACAATTAAAGGATATTAGGAAAGGCCTGGGTTCTAAATGATGGCTCAAATTCTCAGATACTTTTCTGAACAAAGGCCTAAAAATCCATTAAGAACATATGAAAGGCAGTAATAACTCGGTAGCCGATACTTTATCTTGATTATTAACTTAACATGATTCTTGTAGGAATGGACAGACAAAAACAAGTTCATACTTATGGTTATAAAAAGACTATGAAATTTGGAATCCATGAACTTCCTCAGTTCTCAAGACCAGAAGATACTTTTCAGTTTCCAGTCAGAGTACAACTTGATCTTATCCAGCAATGTTTAATTAATAACATCTGGAACATTCAAACGTCTCTAGGAATAGCTAATCAAAAGATAGCTATAATTAATGCACTGTCAAATTACTTCTTTACTATGCTCCAGAAATCATTTGGGAAGAAATTCTCGTGTTATGCTATTCTTGCAGCAGCCTATGCAGGCTTATACTCTACTTGGGATGAAGTGAAAATACTTCTCTCGGAAGAAGATAAACCCCCTTATAAAGGCTTTTGTTCCATCAATGAAGCCTATGATTGACTTAGGACCAAATTAGGTCCTAACTTTATAGTTAGTCCTTTACTTCATCTGGATAATACTATCCAAGAGACAAAACATACTTAATGGCAGCAACTTCAGCCATCAATAGTACTCCAGAAAGACGAGATACTGATGTATTGTCTGTTCCACTTAGACCAAGGCAATATCAGTCATTGAAAGTCTTACAAGCCAACACAAAAAGGGACAATTTTCTGTCCATCAAAGCACTTCCTGAAGACATACTTATCTTCGAGATTTGGGTGATGCCTCTTATAAATAGTTTCTTGAACTTGAAGAAGCCTTGAATTAGTTTCATCAAAATCCCACATTTGGGATAACTATTACTTATGTAGAGGAATATACTTATTAAATCAAGTGTACAAAATCTTTTCCTCAATGTTCTACTCCCGGAACTTCAGACTTAGGTTGTAGACGCCAACTTCTTTATTCCTTAAGAAAAGCCAATATTCATGCTGACAAGTTCAAACACAAAAATTATAGAGGAAAGTTAATTACTCCTCTTACTCTTATGAACTACAGACTACTTCAACAATTTTGGGTCCAAGACATAGACTCTATACAAACTTTGCCTTCTGTACTTGGAAAAAGAGTACTTCATATACTTGAAGAAAAAGAAACATTTGTCTTGGCTACTTTCGAGAGCTCTCCTTCTGAATGACTATCTATACAAACTGAACCTGCTAGACATCTAATTAAACTAGATGTCCAAGGACTTAATATACAACTACTTGCTTTTGAAGAATATCCGTCTCACACGGAGAAGGAATGGACTTCGCCAAAACCCTGGAAGAACAATTTAAGCATTGGAGATCCTCTCTCCAAGGCAGTTCTTGGCTTTGGGATCCCTATTAGGATTCCATAGACTATACTTTGGCCGGAGAAATCTTTACTGAGAAAATTTATTGGGCAAAAACTTTTGGGACAGTATTTTTTCCTTTCACATATTCTACTGAACATCCAAACTTATGCCAGTTCTATCAAAAGAAAAATACTGCATGGTTCTAAAAACAAAGAATGGCTACACCTTCAGCAGCATCAACTTCCACTTTACCTCTATCTATGGGGTCAGTAGAAGAAGCCAACCTGATTAACATGATGGAGCTATGATGCAAGCCATGAGAACAGAAAGCACTTAATTCAAATAGACGTAAGCAATGACATCAGCGCCCACTACTCACGTCAGCTATGACACATAGCAGCACTCAGGAGTATATATGGGACTTTTCAGTAGTATGATTTTATAATTTTCTTAATCTTGCATACTGCAATATTATTATATGACTGCAAATATGTTTAAATCTACTTGTAATTTGAGCATTGTTGAAACTGATATTTTTTATCTTTTCAACTCAGTGATTGTGAGACGTTCATATCAGCTGATGATCTGCGAATAAACCTTTGGAATTTGGAAATTAACAATCAGAGCTTTAATATTGTTGATGTGAAACCTGCAAATATGGAGGATCTAACTGGTATTACCTCTTAATTGGAAGTTAAATTAATTCTTTGCTTTAAAACTTCGATCGGGCACTTTAAGTGTGTTAGTCATTTTTGTAAATTTTTAGCACATTCTGCCTACTTAAGATGCAATATTAATTGCCTTGGGTTTTTATTCAGTAAGTGATTTTAATAGACCCAACTAGGCATCCATTGCTTTGATCTTCAGAAGTTCATTGGATGACATGGTTAAGAACCTCCTAAACACTACCAATACACTAGCAACCACCGACTTTGTTAGTATAATTACAATCAGATTACTTTAAAAAAAAATCATCAATACGTTTTGTTATAACAGTTTTCTTGGTTCGCTAGTTTGCATGATATAAGGGCAAAAGCTGTTCCTAAATTCTAAGTGGAAGCCAACATTGGAACCACAATTACACTGGCAGTCCAATCTCATTTTGTGTGGATCTGAAATGCATTCTTGTAAATAACCAGGAAGCAGGTTAGTCTATCCAAATAGAATTTGCCTCTGCTTGACAATTAATTTCTAATTAGTCTTTTTTATTTGTGTTTTTTTTTTCTGATAAATAAGCATATTTGTTGGGTTGTTGATTGGTGGCTCTTTGATATGCAATAATGCAATAGGAATATCACGATAAAACTCAGCTTATTAGATAATCTAGCTATTCCTGTACCATTTCTTCTACAATCCTTCTACATGTTCATATACTGTCCTCTCTGATAATTCGTATGTATATATTCACAGCCTACATTTAGAAAACTTTTGTATATACTACTTGTTTGTATTTTTGATGCATTATTACTAAAAATTTATTTTTCTGAGTTAATGATTTTTTTTTGAAATGGTACATTCTATTAGAGGTGATCACATCTGCTGAGTTCCATCCAACCCACTGTAACTTGCTGGCTTATAGTAGTTCAAAGGGCTCAGTCCGGCTTATAGACTTGCGACAATCTTCTTTATGTGACAATCATTCTAAGATGTAAGAAATTCCTTTCCTTATTGTATTGATGTGAGAATGACTTGAGGAAAATCATGTGCTACTCACTAAGTATATTTTATCTCAACTTCTTGAAGTTATCTAGTATGGATAATAAGATACTTTATCAACAGATTTGAGGAACGTGAAGCTCCTGGTTCAAGGTCTTTTTTTACAGAAATCATTACGTCAATTTCAGATATTAAATTTGCAAAAGATGGAAGACATCTCCTTAGTCGTGACTATATGACTCTTAAGGTTGCTTTCTTATCCTCACCTCTTTTCATTTTCCCCTATATCAGCACATTTGTGCAATATCATGGAAGCACAGGTTAGTGTCACTTGGTTTGCTATTTCAAGTGGGATAAAATCTACTCACTGATAGTCACTACCACAGTAGACATGCCATACTAAATTAAGTACTTAATGTGTATATATTAATTGAATTTTGGTTATTTCAAACAAGAATTCTTGAAATTCTTGTTCGACATTGGCGCTTTTCATATTTTTCTATGTAGATACTCCAAATTGCATTAGGATGCACTTGTGTCATCTGTGACTAATTTTGCACCATTATCTGTAGAATTGACAAAAGCGTCTGAGTTTGTGCCAAAAAAATTCTTATAATTTAAACCAATATCATACACACGTTCCTGTTGTGTGAGTACAATCCAATCTTTTACCATACTATATGAAGAACCTAGAGCCTGCATTCTCATGCTAATCAAGTCATTATTTTTAAGCTAGATTGGAATATTGACATTTTCCCTCTGTTATGTTCTGTTCAGTATCAATTGCTCAAAGTAACAAGCAGATGCAGATCATCTGTTGAAAGAATTTGCTTATAACTATCAATTTGCTTATAATGATCATCTTATTATTGAGCATGTTTGTTCCAACTGTTTGCAGTAATGACACCCTTTTCTGCCTTGTAATAATTCTCTAGGCCATCTCCACATCATGATGTTCTCCCCTCTACTCTTCTTCTTGTCTTCATACCATAAAGTTGTCCCTATCACTCAACTGTTTAGAGTCAACTTCACGAATTTATCCCTATGACAATGGAGATTTATGCATGACAATATCACTAGTAATATTCAAATTAATTAATTTTTTATTATATTAATTAATATTGTTTTACCCTTCTACTTATGCCTTCTATGTTAAATGATCCAATTCTTCTTTTTAAATATACTCTATACCATCTCAACGCCTCTCTTAGAGTAATGATACACGGAAAAAATCTCAGGAAAAACTCAGATAGACACATAAAGTCATAGCCCACCATTTTTACTTTTGGTGGACCCATCAGTTTATGTGTTTATCCTTTAGCTTTTCCTTGAGATTCTCTCTCTCTGCGTATCATTTTTCTTTCTCTTAATATTATCCTATATTGAAGCTAATATTTAATTACTCTCAAATATTAATATGTATATTTTATCTCTTCTAGTAATTCTACAAATCCATCTAGTATTTTATTTTTGCTACTTTTACTTTTCCACATGTTTTATTCCCTCCTGCTTTGATCTCTATAAGTATGATGGATCAAAGCACATTTTTATTGTACCTTCCTTTGAGGCTAATGGAGATAAAAGAATCAACATGTTATTTTCTGACAACCCAACATGATCTATAAAGTATGATGGATCAAATCACATTGTTATTAAATGTCCCATTGAGCCTAATAGGGATATCACAATCACACAAGATTTAGAAGTCTCTCCATTTTGACTAGTCATTCTTTATCTTATTAACTAATCTTCATCAATATCCTCCCCCCATGCAATGGGCCACTATGCTAGGACAAAATGTCTCTTATGATTTACTTGCTTGCATCTTGCCATGTGACTATTGATACTGGACCGCTTGGGGTGAGCGATATCACATTTTCCTCCAATAATAGATTCAAGATACCTAAAAGCTCTTACAAAGATTTCATAATATCCATTAGAACTATTCTACTGAAACTACATTTGCTCCACAATTCAAAGCTTGAATTAAATTAAATTACACACATCAATTAGCACAACAACGTCTACAAATAAATTTTGTAAAAAATTATTATAAAGATCTACTTGAAGCTATGACCAAGCCTAGATGGATAATACTCATGTGGGTGTGGGTTTAAGTGTTTATATTTTCATTGTAAGTTAAATTGTGCCATGTTCAAACTCGATCATGTCCTTGAAGCTTAATGGGGTGAAATTCATGAACATCTCTTACATCAAGCCTTGGAAATGCATATAATGTAACTACTTAATATTCTTTTTGTAATCCAAGTAGCAATTAATTTATTACATTGAAAACTAATAATGTTCTTTTGGCATGAGAGCCTAAATAATGTTCTATTGGTTGATTTGTAAGTTGAAGTTAGTTTTATTGAATTTAATGTAAAATTATAGGACCTTAATTTGTCCATAGTTGAATTTCCCCTCTTGGCTTTATGTTATTGTGTATGCTAAAATAATGATGATACAAGTATATATATATATATATATATATATATATATATAGAGAGAGAGAGAGAGAGAGAGAGAGAAATTTTAGCCTGCGGTGCCTTATGTGCGGTTTTGCTGCGGTACTTGCCACGTCAGCGAGAAAATACAAAAAAAAATCAACGCTGCTCTCCTCCTGATCGGCCTGGACCGATCAGGCTCCAACCTGATCGGTCTGGGAGTCTCCTGATCGGTCTGGGGACCGATCAGGAAACGATCAGGAGGAAAAAAAAGGTAGGGGGATCGGTTTGTGGACCGATCCACCTATAGCCTGATCGGTCCACAGACCGATCAGGCTTCGAAGCCAACTCTCACAGAGAGTTGGTTGATCGGTCTGGGGACCGATCAGCCTAGGGCCTGATCGGTCCACAGACCGATCAGGAGACTCCCAGACCGATCAGGTTGGAGCCTGATCGGTCCGGCCGATCAGGTTGGAGCCTGATCGGTCCGGCCGATCAGGAGGAGAGCAGCGTTGATTTTTTTTTGTGTTTTCTCGCTGACGTGGCAAGTACCGCAGCAAAACCGCACATAAGGCACCGCAGGCTAAAATTTCTTTATATATATATATATATATATATATATATATATATAAACAACAATACTACCAGCATTGCTTTTGAAAGCTCATCAGTGATGTAGTTTGACAGAAATTGTGTATTTTCATTGATAGGATGATCCTCCTTATATACAAAGATAAATCCCTTAAAATTAGGGATGTGATAAGTATGAATTATAATTACAATCCAATCTAGAAAATAAATAACAAAAAATAAACCCCTACAAAATAGGGATAAAATAACAAGTTGCCTAGTTTGAATTTCAACACTCCCCCTCAAACTAGGCGATAAATGCTCTCTAAACCCAGAATCGAGCTCAGTTCGATGATGTTGGGTCATAGTTCCTTTGTCAAAATGTCAGCTGCCCGGTGTTTTGAAAGCACCTGGCAGAGCATTATGTCTTTATTTTCAATCTTCTCACTAAAATGTCGATCAATTTCCACATGTTTGATATGGTCATGATGAACTGGATTCTTGGAAATGGCAATAGCAATAGCAATAGCAGACTGATTTTCATACATAATTTGAATTAGATCTCTTGTTTTTAGCATGAGTTCCGTTAGAATCCATTGTATCCAGATTCCCTCACAAATGCCCAATCTCAGAGCTCGGAATTCAATCTTGGCACTACTTCGAGCAACAAATATTTGCTTTTTACTACGCCAAGTGATCAAATTTCCCCAAACGAACGTACAATATCCAAAAGTAGATCTTCGATCAACATTAGTGTAAACCTCCAAGGTTTGTCTGTATGTCTTTCTAAACATGAGTCCTTTTCCGGGGTCCCTTCTTAAATATCTTAATATTCGAAGCATAGCATCCATGTGATTAACTGAAGAATTTCCCATAAATTGGCTAACATAGTTGGACAACAAAACTTATATATGGACGAGTGTGAGTTAGGTAGATAAGTTTGCCTACCAATCGTTGATATCGTCCTTTATCAACTTCCATTTCATCCGTCCGAGACCTTAACTTGGTATTAGGATTCATAGGTGTATCAACTGGCTTATATCCACTCAACCCAATTTCTTGTAGTAGGTCAAGAACATATTTTCTTTGAGACACAAAGATTCCTTTGTGACATGGCTACCTCCATTCCCAAGAAGTATTTGAGTTGCCCCATATCCTTGATTTCAAACTCCTTAAATAGGGAGTGACTTAAGTCTTTTGATTTCTGGTTCATGGTTTCCTGTGAGGATAATATCATTAACATATACAATTAGTACTAAGATTTTCCCACATGGAAAATGTTTCACAAATAGCGTGTGATCAGCTTTAGATTGGGAGTAGTCATCTCCTTTAGGGACTTTAGCAAATCTATCAAGTCAAGTTCTGGGTGATTGTTTGAGCCCATACAAGGCTCTTCTTAATCTCCTAGTTTGCTGACTTTTCCTTTTGTACTATTTGTCTCAAATCCAGGATATCCATATAAACTTCTTCCACAAGATCTCCATTTAGAAAGATGTTCTTCACATCTAGCTGGATCAAGGGTCAATCTAAGTTAGTAACAATAGACAGTAATACTCAGATGGTATTGAGTTTTGCAATCGGTGCAAAAGTCTTCTGATAGTCAATCCCATAGGACTGGGTGTAACCTTTTGCTACCAATTGAGTCTTGTATCTATTTATGCTTCCATTTGGGTTATGCTTGACTGAAAAAATCCACTTACATCCCATAGTTCTTTTCCTTTGAAGTATCTCAGATACTGTCCAAGTCCCATTCTCTTCCAGGGATGTGTATTCCTCTAGGATTGCCTTGTGCCATTCAAGAACTTTTAGAGCTTCATACACAGAATTAGGAATACTGATCTTGTCAAGTGATGTCACAAATGCTTGGTATCCTGGAAATAGACATTAGTAGAACATATAGTTGTGCGTCGAATGAAGAGTACAAGATCTTTGTTCCAATGTGGGATATGTCTGCGGAACTGGTTCTATTAGATCCTGTTGCTTTTCATGTTCAACTTGGCCTCGAGTTGACTCATGATACGATTGAGTTTCGTGTAAAGACACAGCCACACGTAGACTTTCACTATGTCATGGGAAGGTGGTGTGTTCTTTTGTGGTTCCGGAATAGGTGGTACATGTGATTGTGATGATGATGGAGAGAAAGGAGTCGATGAGGATGATGGAGGGTTGAGTGATGATAATGGTAAGATCGAGGAAGGACTTGGTTCAAAAAGGGGCTCCCAATCCCAATGTTGCAATTCAATTTTGTTCTCCCCCTGCATTGTGGTATTGGAATAATATGGAATGTATTCAAAGAAGGTGACATCCAGAGTAATAAAATTTTTGGGTGATAGGAGAGCACTCATAACCCTTTTTGTTGGCCGAATATCCTAAGAAAATGTACCTAAGTATCTGTGGATCAAATTTTCCCCGATATTGAGAGTGGATGTGGACAAATGCAATACATTCAAATAGTTTGAGAGGGCTGTTGGAGACAAGTTTGAGTCTAGGATATAGGTTTTGTACAACTTGAAATGGAGTGTTGAACTTGAGAACCCTGGAAGGGAGACGATTAATAAGATAGGCAACTATTAGAACTACTTCCCCCCAAAATTTGGTTGGAGCATGGGCTTGGAAGAGTAAAGAGCAGGCTACCTTAAGTATACGACGAATTTTCCGTTTAGCTACACAATTTTGTTGGGGTGTATCAACACATGAACTTTGATGGACTATGCCATTGGATTGGAGATAGGCGTTGAGGCTGGAATTAAAGAAGTCTTTGGCATTATCTGTTTTGAGAATTTGTATGTTAGCCTAGAACTGGGTCTTAATCATGGCATGAAAATGAAAATTCTGAAAGATTTGTGTGGTTTCAAAATTTTCTTTCATAAAAAAGATCCAACACAACCTTATGTGATCATCAACGAAAAGAACCATCTAGAGTAGTAAGACTTGGATTTTTGAATGGTCCTCAAATGCCCCCTTGAATGAGTGAGAGAGGTTGTGTTGGTTGATATTGACGGGGTGCATAAGTGTGTTTGGTATGTTTAGCATACTGGCATAGATCACATTGAAAGAAATTAGGATTTTTATTGATAAATAGTGAAGGAAAAAGATGTTTCAAATTCCTAAATTTGGATCCTAATCGATAGTGCCACATCATAATTTCACTTTCATTATTGGATAACTACTAGACATAAAACTATGGATTGGTTGACAGTTGAGCTCACCAGATTGGCTAGATGTAGGGGAGGATTCAAGAAGGTAAAGTCGTGCACGAAGTTTAGCACTACCAATCATCTTCCCGCTGCTCAAGTCCTGAAAAACACAATCACCAAAAAACTTAGTTTTACATTTTTGGTCTCGGTTGAGCCTACTAACCGACACAAGATTACAAGCAAGTCTAGACACATAAAGCACAGAATTGAGATTGATATTGTTGGAAATTTTAATGGTCCCCGTTCCAACCACTTTGGTAGTTGTGTCGTTTGTTATACACACCATTAGATATTTGCCACATAATGTAAATGTTAAGAATAACATGTTGGTCCCTTGACGACCGATTAGAGGGAGGGTGAATAGCCTGCACAATAAAATGAAAAAGACCTTCCTTGACTTATAGCTTTATCAAAATAAACACTTGCAATAAAAAGTATTAAAAGATAAAAAAAAGAAGAGGCTCAGAAATAATTACTTAGTTACAACCGGGGAGGTTGTTAATCCAAAGAAGATGAAAAGCTCAATAAAAATCTCCTCTGGGCGGAGAAGCCTCTTACAACAATTAAATCTCACGACTAGAAAGCTAAACTCAAACAGAATCGATTACAAGTGTTGTATTTTGCTTTCTGGACCAGGGCTGTATTTATAGCCCTGGTTGGGGCGCCTGAAAGGGTTCCAGGCGCCTAGAGGGGGATAAAACTTTATTTCCGTCATAACGGATCATGTTTGACGTGTTTCAAATAAAAATCCTGGTCCAGGTGCCCGGAAGGGTTCCGGGCGCCTGGAGTCTGGCGAGTCCGGGCGCTCAGACCAAGAAAGTCAACATCCTGTTGACTTTTGGTCTCGGTCTTTTGCTTCGATTTCGCTCGCCTTCGTTTGGGTCTTCCACTCCGGCTCCGCTCACTTGGGCGATCTCGACCATCCGGAGTAGGGCTCACCCGAACCCAACTTCCGGCCTTCGAGCAATCTTCCGCTTCGGCTTCTCGTCCCTTGAAAACACCGCGTGTCTCCTTCTCGTCCGCCCGTGTACTCTTCCGCAACACCTCGTCCCTCAAACGCACCGAGCCCGTCGGCTCTCTTCCGTGCCATCCTTGCTAGCTGCGTCTTTTGCTCAACTTCCTGTGCTCGTAAGTTCATACACACTTAGACACAAGGGTTAAAAATCAACATGACCTAACCTGGCTTAGTTGATCACATCAAAGATACCTTGGGGTACTAACAATCTCCCCTTTTTGATGTGATCAAACCCAAGTTAAATTAGGGCAAACAAACATAAAGAAATAAGAAGGTAATAAATTTGCAACTTAATAATTTGCAAAAAATTAAATTACCCTCTCCTTAGACTTAATCTTCCTTTCTCCCCCTTTGATCACATTAAAATAGAGTACTTTAAAATGATTTTGGAAAATCTAAATTTAAAGTCTAGGGAAAATAAAAAAACTCTTAAGTAAAATTGGAAGTTTAAGTAAGATTTCAAGAATTTTGCATTTTGAAAAAGTTTTATAACGGAAAATTTTCAAAAAAAATGTTTAGATAAGATTTTACAAAAAAATAAATTTGCTAAAGTAACTCTAACAAATATGATTTTTATTAATTCAATTTTTAATGATAAAAAATTTTGACAGACAATTTAATGCATTTTTATAACTACTAAATGCTTAACGGTTAGTGAATTAAATACTTATTTTAATAATCGACTTCTAGGCTGTGACGAGGCACTAAGCCTTCTTGGATATTGGAATAACAACCATTTTCTAGACAAAGCCTTTTAAAAAAATTGGATATTTAATTTGCTCTTTGAAAGTCCTAAGTCCAAAAACAATCAACTTAAGCATATCTTTGGTACCCAATATAGGTTCCTTCCTATTGGATTAATTAAAAATTTTCAAGGGATATACTTTCTAGATAATTTTCTAATTTAACCCTTATGATTTTTAAGATACCAGTTAAATCCTGAATAATTTCTAAAATTAGAAGGAATAAATTTTGAGCATGTGTGATTTTTCAAATTTTCTATTTTGTTTTTCAATTTTTCATTTTCTAATTTTACTTTGTCGAAATCTTCTAATCGACAAGAACCAGCTAAGACTGATTTTAAATCCTTATTTTCTTTCTCTAATTTATACCAATTTTTCGATAATAGTTTTATAAATTCAAACATTTTATCCGGAGGTGGAGGTCGTACCTGACTTACCTTGTTGATTCCGTAATTTGAAGCTCCTCCTGAATTACTGCTTTCTTCCGATGTCGCTCTCCCTTCATCAATGCTCTCGATGTTCATTTCGGACGAGCTTGTTTCGTTTTCGCCTTCTTGGTGACTTACTACTAGCGCAAGTCCGGCGAGGACTTCTATCTCCGATTCGGATGACGTGTCATCCAACGTCGCCTTTAGATTATACTTGGGTGGTTTTTTTGTTCTTTTCCTTGTTTTTGTCCTTGCTCTTCAACTTTGGGCAGTTATCTTTGACATGCCCTTCTTCATTGCAGTGGTGGCATCTTACTTTCCTTTTTCTTTTTGTACCCTGCACTTGATTAAATTTATTAGATTTAAATAATTTTTTAAAATTTCTTACCATGAGCACTTTTTCATTGTATCGAGAGACGATTCAGAATCTCGTTCATCTATCTTTGCCTTCAAGGCAAGGTTGTGCTTTGGCTCCTTCAAATCTTCACATCTTGTTTCATGGACTTTAAATGTTGAAAATAATTCTTCTAAAGTAGTTAATTATAGATCCTTAGATATATAATAAACATATACTCATGATGCTTATTCAGTATTTCTAGGGAATGTGTTAAGTGCGTACCTTAGTGAATCTTGGTTGCTTACTTTTTCTCCGAGATTCGTGAGTCCGGTGATGAACTTCTTGATCCTTGAGCAAAGGTGTGCAACGGTTTCGCCTTCTTCTAGTTTGATGTTGATGATATGGTTTCTGAGCAGATCCCGTCTCGCGAGTTTTGCATCCGAGGTTCCTTTGTGTAGTTCCAGGAATTTCTCGCAGAGCTCCTTGGCAGACTCGTAGGCTCCGATCCAGTTGACTTCTTGTGGCGGTAAGACGTTTAGTAGATGGAACTCTGTTTTGTCATTTGCTACGAAGTCGGCTTGCTCCTTCTTAATCCATTAATACTTTTCTTTGCCTTCGGGTGCTACAAAATCAAATTCCATTATTAAGAGTAAATCAAAATTTGTCTTAAAAGATACCTCCATCATTTTCTTCCAGCTTATGAATTCCCCCTCGAACTTGGATGGGTAGATGCTCTGTCCGACCATCTCGAGTGCTTCGTTCGGCAGTTAGTCCTCCTGAAGCTGTTGGGCTCTGATACTACTTGTTGGTCCCTTGGCGACCGGCTAGAGGGAGGGTGAATAGCCTGCATAATAAAATGAAAAAGACCTTCCTCGACTTATAGCTTTATCAAAATAAACACTTGCATAAAAAATATTAAAAGACAAAAAAGAAGAGGCTCAGAAAGAGTTACTTGGTTACAACCGGGGAGGTTGTTAAAGATGAAAAACTCAGTAAAAATCTCCTTTGGGCGGAGAAGCCTTTTACAGCAATTAAATCTCACAACTAGAAAGCTAAACTCAAACAGAATCGATTACAAGTGTTGTATTTTGCTTTCTGGGACCAGAGCTGTATTTATAGCCCTGGAAGGGTTCTAAGTGCCTGGAGGGGATAAAACTTTATCCCTGTCGCAACAGATCACGTTTGACGTGTTCTTGATAAACATCCTGGTCCGGGCGCCCGGAGTCCGGCGAGTCCAAGAGCCTGGACTGGGTCTTCCGCCCAGTCCGCTCGCCTTGGTCCTGGTCTTCCACTCCGGCTCTGCTCGCTTGAGTGATCTTGACCATCCAAAATAGGGTTCACTCGAACCCAACTTTCGGAAATATTGCGCGCCTCATCGTCCGCTTGCGTACTCTTCCGCAGCACCTCGTCCTTCAGACGCACCGAGCCCTTCGGCTCTCTTCCGTGCCGTCCTTCTCGCTAGCTGCGTCTTTTGTTCGACTTCATGTGCTCCTAAGTTCCTGCACACTTAGACACAAGGATTAAAAGTCAACAGGACTTAACCTGACTTGGTTGTTCACATCAAAACTACCTCGGGGTACTAACATAACATTCTGTCACCTGTTATATGTTCAGATGCTCCTGAATCGATGATTCAATAGGACTTGCTTGTGTGCATTGTCATAGGATTGCTTGTTGACAAGTTGAAATTTGAACTCTTAAATAGATTGTTCCGAAATAACTTTTGGAGCATATCCAACTGCTCCTTGGAGAAAGGAGAAGTCACAGATTTTGAATTGATGCATGATGTGCCTTTGCCTCTCAACTAGGAAGCTTCCAATCGACTAGCTTTCCATAGAGTTGCCAACATTGTTCTTTGAGATGGCCTGACTTTCGGCATTGAAGATAATTGTGGCCCTTAAATTTGAGTGGTGATGGGAAGGAGATTGCCTTATGGAGAAGGTATGACGTAGGACATGCCGGAGGAAGTTCCTACCGTGTCTTGCACAAGAAAATCAGAGTTAGCCATGATCTTGTCACACCTAGAAGTCGGTTGCTCTATTTGTTGTTGATGACAGAATGGAGATGCTGCTGTCGGAAGAACCAACAATCGTGCAGCTTTGTCTTGAGGCTGGAGGAAGAACTCGCTACTAGGGTTTCGGCGGCAACGGAGAGAGGTCGAGAGGAGAGTCTAGCAGAGAAGGAGATAGGTTAGGGTTTTTCGGGCTAGGGTTTATGCTCTGATACAATGTAGCTTGATTGAAATTGTATATTTTCATTGATAGGATGATCCCCCTTATATGCAAAGATAAATCCCTTAAAATTAGAGGTGTGATAAATTTGAATTAATTACAATCCAATCTAGGAAATAAATGACAGAAAATAAATCCCTATAAAATAGGAATAAAATAACAAGTTGCCTAGTTTGAATTTCAGCAAGTGATAATAAATTGTAAAAGAAAACACATGTGAAGAATTGAACCTTTGACATTTAAATATAAAAATGAATTATTTTTGTATAAACTTGTTTCTTATGTGTTTTTGTTGTTTGTTCAACAGCTATGGGACATAAACATGGAAGCTGGTCCTGTTGCAACTTTCCAGGTCCATGAACATTTAAGACCTAGGGTAAAGGCTTGGTTTTAAGTATTCTACATTTTCTCTGATCGAATTAATAGTATTGGCTGTATACTATGATGGAACAGTTCCAGTAACTAGTTTGTGCTTCTCTGCAGCTTTGTGATCTTTATGAAAGTGATTCAATCTTTGACAAATTTGATTGCTGCCTTAGTGGTGATGGGTTGCATGTCACAACTGGAAGTTACAGGTATAATCCAGCATGTATCGTAGTGATGGTGCTGCATTCTTCTGGCCTATTTCTGATATTTATATCATTGGTGAACTGCAGCAATCTTTTTCGTGTATTTGGTTGTGTTCCTGGCAGCAATGAAGCAACCACTTTGGAAGCCAGTAAAAATCCAATGAGGTACAGTGGCCATAAAACTAAAAGAAATTCCTATGTTCTTTCATTATGTCCTCCAGAAAATGTCTATTTAGCAATATATGGACATAGAAAGTAACAACCTCAGAATGCAAGGCTGTCTTCTTTGAACTTGTATAAAAGAAATAAGTCTAACATGGTGATGGCATTCATTTTTATATGTTCATAGTGCAAGTAAGTTTGTGGGATTCAATTGACTTGATGACCAGTGCCCCAGTTATAACCATCTACTAATTTGCAGGGATTTTTTTTTCTCCTTTAAATCCTTTTAGATACTTTGGATGTTATGGTTTCCTTCCAGCTTAGAGATCTTTGTTTCTGTTATTGATTTTGGTAACATCATATAGCCAATCGCAAAGACTTGATGAGTGCTATTATTTTTTGAGGCACTTATTGTCTGTTAGCAAGCAAGGTAATATTTTGTTTATTCTTCAACTATTTCTATTCTTCATGTGAACCAGCAGACTATTTTCTTGACTTATTGTCTGTTACCAAGCAAGGAAATAAGTCAAGAAAGTTCTGCCTAATGGAACTTGGTTTTGGCACATTTTCAGCAGTTGAACCAGCAGACTATTTCTCCCCTTCTCTCCTTCAGAAATTGATATTTAATGGACGTTATGACATTTGTGCCTCTACTGTAATTTATTAGAAATATGTGAATGGAATTAAGTTTGCACTGGGCTATAGTAGTTTGTCTTGCTTTATAATTGAAGCATCAGGTACGGGTTGACTTCTTTTCATGTGACTATAGGCTGCAAGTGCAGAACTCAAAGTCCGCAAGATCTAGCAGCTTAACACGGGTTGTTAGACGAGGTTTGGGACCTCTAAACTATATTATTCTCCCAGCAGTCTATTGTTCTATGCCATCTTATGTTATCTTAAATGCCACAGGAGCAGAAAGTTCTTCAGACTCTAACGGCAACTCATATGATTTCACATCCAAATTACTCCATTTAGCTTGGCACCCAACAGAAAATTTAATTGCTTGTGCTGCGATGAACAGTTTGTACATGTATTATGCATGAAGATACTAGGAACGGAAGTTTTCATTTTTGCAAATTTTTTTTTTGTTATGATTTGTTCAGGCACTTAGCTTTCGATGTTCAATGAGCTAGGTGTGGGAGCATGTGATTTTTTGCATGCTCAAGTGTGGTAAAAAAATTTGCTACCCAGGCTCAATAGACATTCTACTTTCCATGGAAGCGTCTTCTGATTAATTTTGTGGGAGAGATTGAAGATCTTCACTAAAGTTTGACGGCACCCTTGTAGATTGCTGCACCTATTGCAGGTGTTTTCGTGTCTCAAAGCACGGGCTGTTCTGCATCTGGATGGCAGGGCATCTGTACTTGTTGGACATGTATACCAGAGCTTGGGGAAGTTCTTCACTTGCAAAGCGTTCACATATAATATTATACACGGAAATCCTTCAGTTTTTTTTTTTTTAATCTTTGGAATATAGTATGTTTTCAGTTTAGAAATTGCTCAGACAATGTAATCTTGTTGGTCATTGATATTTAATTTTTTTAAGCTGTCAAATAGTAGGCTTGGATGCCTTCTGCTTCTCGAGTTTTATTTCAGCTGTAATTTCATTTCCACGGTTTGTAACCCATGAATGAAGGGGTTTGTCACACTAGTTCATCTTTTTATTAGGAAGAAAATGGCATAACCATCAAAAATACGATTTTTTTCTTAGATTGATGATTTAAAGGTATCAGTGTGTATTTTAAGTTTGATTCGAGGTTTCAGGTCAATGAAAAGTGAGGATTTTTGCAAGGATACTTTTCAAATGAGTAGTGACCATTATGATAATTCCTAATGTTGTCATTAAGCGCATTAGTAGGCTTGTTGAGCATTGTGTTTTTTAGAGTATCAGATTAATTTATGATTGTTTTAATCAATGATATCTTGGTGAATCTTAAATTACAAGTTTTCATGAGGAATAGTTTTGGAGACCCAGAGAAAAAAAAAAGTTTGCCAAATTTAGTCAGCGTGCTTTTGGATTGCCGAGTGTTGGATTTTAAAGTTCTAAGAGCAGAAGATAGAGGCCATGTGCAGCGGGGGTAATGTGAGATTGGACAAGAGATTTACAACTTTCTGGGACTTGTAGGCTACTAACATTGATTCTTGAAGAGACTTCCAAGATAGTGACAGCTTGACTAGATTGACAAAGAAAGAAGTGAAGTTCATCTCAAGCTGGTAATTGCTTTAGTTCCAAGTTTTCCTTTTGGTGAAGTTTTTATTTGTTTGCTATTGCTTGCTATTCTTCAACCGTAACGAGGACATATCACCATAAACTTCATGTTAAGACTTTAAGATTAAGGGTCACAATTCAATTTAGGTCACTTTGGAATGATTGATTAAGTTAGATCACTTCTCAATTTTCTAAGAAATCAACTCTCAAGACGTCAATTAATATTGTTTCAAATCATGATATATATACTTCACTTTGATATTTTTAAAATGACTTTAGATGCTAAGTAAAAAGTGATTATATTCACTTTAGATGCTAAGTAAAAAGTGATTATATTCACCTCATAATATTTCTCCAGATTATATAAAAAAAGATAAATTATCGGATCAACTTATAATTTCACTTTGGAACTTAAGGAACTACTTTATGTAGTCTTGTCTATTTATATATTAATAAAAAAGATCAAATAGTTATGAAAGTTATATAGTAAAAAAAGTTATGGATTGAAATGATTTAAGGAAATGACATGCTTCAAATAACAAATTAAAGTGAATTTAATATATCAAAATTTTAAGTTCAAAATGTAACAACTGAAAAAAATCTACAGGATCGAAATGTTTTATTTTATTTATTTATTTATTTTTAAGTTGTTGGTCTCCCACGGCAAGATCAAATTTTGGAGGGCTTCAACATTTACCGTGTATCATCAAGGTGAATCTCCCAAGGGATCCTCACTGCAGTGAAAACAATGCTCCTCCTACTCCTCTTTTATCTTATTTTAATTTTTTTCTTCCATTCTATCACTGACACTGACAGCTTCTTCTATTTCTCTTCCTCCTTCCCCTGATCCACCTATTCTTCTCCTTCAACGTCTCAATCTCCTCTATCCCTCTTTCAACCTCACATTCACTACTTCCTTCATCAGCTATTGACTGCATATCGACCGCAGATTCAACCTGTCAACCACTGCCCCCTTCAACTACTCACTCATATCCATTTTTTTATTACTTATTTTCATTTACATGTCATTAATTAATTAGATATGGTAGCACCGCGTGCATTTGTTTAATCTATTTAAATTTATCTTTTGTTTCAAACTATTTGTTTGGATAACACGTCGTAAACTCGTTTGCGCACTGCCTTGCCACGATTGATTTCTCTAGCTATTTAAAAGAGAATTCCAAAAAAAAATATTTAACAGTGAATTCTACGGGATGATTTCCTGTCGTCAGATAATTTATTTGCTACAACATAAATTAAAAACGATGACAGAAGCCTCAAAATGGAAATATTATTTTTTGGAAGAGTCGATGTTTGTCACTTCTAGAAACACACGTTGAGGCGAGAAGAAGGCTGAGGAGATAAATACCCAAAGACCAAAGAGAGACGATTCCATAAATTTCGTGAGAAAAAAAATAAAAATTCTTAATATTACATGGCCTTCGTTGTCCTGCTTACTGTTGAAGGCTGCTTTAGGATTTTTTCACCTATAATATATTTACACACATGCAAACATATTATATTATAATCGGTATCCATCAAGTGATCTACTATTTAGCTGCCGTGGCTTTGAAGCAACCTATAGATTCATCTCTGCACAACTCTCTCTCTCTCCTCTGAGAGCCTCTGCTCTCAGACCAGTCCACAAAAGGACCATCATATCAGCACATCCCAAGGTCTCTTGTTCCTCACCCTCTTTCTTTTTCCCCTTCTCGGAATCCTTCGTAGCCAAAGCAAAATAATATCCTGTTTCCATCATTTCATGCAAGGAAAAAAAGAAAAATACTGAACCAGCTCCAACTTTACCCATCACGCCAAAAATATATTTAGTTTTATGTTATGCATAACTCTCGCAAGGGGGTGGTGGCGGTGGTGGTCGTCTTTCCTTAAGGAGACAGATCAGAATTGTCTTTTCCCTTTATTTATGTATTTTATATATTTATTAAGGGTTTGGTTCTTCGTTTTGTGAAGTAACAGCAGTGAACAGCCGTTTTCTTCTTTAGCTTTAGTAGCTGAACTGCCCAAATCTAAAATCCCAAACACCTCTCTCCCTCTCTCTCTCTCTCTCTCTATTTGGTGTCAGTGTGCTTGTTGAGAGAAGCCTTTTCCTTTGATTTTTTTTCCCTCTTGGGTTTCAGTTAAAGTAGAAGGCATTCTCTCTTATGTAAGTTGTTCAATGTCTTCCTTTTGCAATTCCTATTCTTATTTCTTCTCCTTCTTCTTCTTGTTATTCTGGATTGGTATCATATCTTTGTGTTTTAGATATCTGAGTTATCTTCTGAATTACTGTGTTGATTGTACACGCTTGTTTTTCTTTTCAGGCGATCAAGAAGAGATCGACGCATGCGAGTGCTGATGAGTGATCATAATTCCAAGAATTAAACAAAGCCATGAACGCAAGCCCCATAAGCTCAGTGAGCAGTTCCAGCCTCATCGACGCCAAGATCGAAGAGCATCGCGTACTGTCTGCATCCAAACTCTGCCCTGGCTGCGGCCACAAGATCGATCCAAGGCCGGTCTGTGTTCATTGATTTGTTCTTCTTAATCTTGAAATTAACAAAAATATAATATATATATATTTTTTAAAACAAAACAAAGATTAATCTTTCCTGTGTGTGTGTATATATATAATTACAGGACTGGTTTGGGCTACCTGCCGGAGTAAAGTTCGATCCGACAGATCAAGAATTGATAGGGCACCTGGAAGCGAAGGTTAAAGCAGAAGAACTAAGATCCCACCCTCTGATAGACGAGTTCATCCCCACAATTGAAGGCGAAGATGGCATCTGCTACACCCACCCTGAGAAGCTCCCAGGTTTAATTAATTAATTAATTAAATTTCCCTTTGTTTATAATTACGACTTGCATTATTACATTTTATGTGCTGCTGTTACTAATTAATATAATTACTCTGTCCAAGTTATAAGAAGTAAGTTAATTAAATAGACAATCCAATTTTTCCAACTTATATATAGTTTAGTTTGGTAAGCGGTTCATCTGACAAGGAAAAGGAAAAGAAACAAAATTTCCGTTTCTTGTCGCACCTAATTAACCTAGCTAGCTAATTAATTAACTCACTGATCCATGCATGCACTAATTCGAAGGGCAGCACTGCTGCAGGGGTGACAAAGGATGGCCTGAGCAAGCACTTCTTCCACAGGCCCTCCAAGGCCTACACCACCGGCACGCGGAAGAGGCGGAAGATAATAAACCTGCAGAGTGATCAGGAGGAGCATCTCCAAAGCCAGAGAGGGTCAGGGGAGACCAGGTGGCACAAGACAGGCAAGACCAGGCCCGTGATGGTCAGCGGCAGGCAGAGAGGGTGCAAGAAGATCCTGGTTCTCTACACCAACTTCGGGAAGAACCGGAAGCCCGAGAAGACCAACTGGGTGATGCACCAGTACCACCTGGGGGAGGCGGAGGAGGAGAAGGAAGGCGAGCTGGTGGTGTCCAAGATCTTTTACCAGACCCAGCCGAGGCAGTGCAACTTCTTGATTTCAGAGAGGAGTTGTAATGCAAACAGTAGTAAAGTAGTAGTGGAGAGTGGAAGTAGATCCTCCAAGGAGGTGGCGAGCAAAAGAGACCATGTCGAACATTCTGTCTCTGGATACAGTAGTGGCATTGAGGTGGTGCACATGAAGCCAGTTGAGGCCTTTAGCTTTGCTCCTTTTAGAGAATGTTTTTCTGAGGTAATTACACATGACGATGTACGTAGTAGTGATTGATTCAGAGAATTTTTTAAGATTGATATATATATGGAATAATAATAATAATAAGTGATTATTAATTATAATGGAACAGACCGCCAAGGCTCCAATTGGGAGATCTGATCATGAGCGCGGAGGAGAGCTACAGCTACGGGATCATCAGGTGGTGCAAGCCTCTGCAGCTTTCCACATGACAAGGCCTCCTCCTATGAATACCATCTCCGCCATTAATGCGCAGCTTTCCTCCTTGCAAGGCATTGCAGAAGACCCTTACCATATGCTTTTGCATGCCCAAAAGTCTCAGGTGCATAGTAATATTATTAATTATTTCAATCCCAAATTAATTAGATTTTAGAAACAAATTAAATTATTGCCAATTTTATTCTTTTTAATTCTTCTAAAGAAAATTAATAGTTATTTAGAATATATATATATATGATTTTGAGCAGCAGCAACAACAACAACAACTACCGCAGAGACAACAGAAGGTGGATAGTAGATCTGCTTCTTGTTTGGAAGAAGTGGTTATGAGTTGCACCTCTGCCGGAAGTAAAGCAGTGAGTAGCATTATCACTTTTTTCCTTTAGAGAATTGTGTGTGTATACATAGATGATCAACAGAATAATTAAGAATATATATTGTATTTGATTCATTAAGATCTCCTAGATGAGTTAACTGATCATAAATTTATAGAGAAGAATTACATTTCTATATGAACACATTAATTAATTGTTTATTTTGAACATAATTATTACCAGTAATTGCAAGGATCCTCTCTTTTTCTTTAATATATGCAACTTGTAAAAAGTGAAAAGGGGTAATTAAGCTTTTGATCTTTCACAATAGCTAGACTCTTACTGTCTTAAAGTATACATGGTTTCAATTTAATTATAAATAAAGATAAAGGAAAAAGAAACTAGTGAGACTTCTTTTCTTCTTTAATTCATGACTGCTGATTTATGCAATATAAAATAGTATCCTGTATAATATAGATTGCCAATTATAACATTATGGCAATAACTGTGTGTAGCAACACTGTGCAAAAATGAATAATCCTCATTGCACCCATCTTCTATATATTTCTGTTTATTTGATTTTGTTTACCTTTTTATTTGTAAGAAAAGGACTGGTTAAGCATGAAATGATATATATATGCTAAAATAATTGAATTGCTTATCCTTTTGTTAGAAAAAACTGAAGAAAAATGGTGAATTTATTTCTTAATAACTAAATCTACTCTAAAATGAGATCATATATAACTGAGCTATAATACTATCTATTATCACTCAATCTAATATATGTTGATTCTTGTGCTATATTTTATTTACTTGAGTATGCTACTCTACTTTCTTGTTGCTCGTGTGCTGTTGATAATTTGCATGCTGTGTGGCAGGAAGCATCAATTCCAGAGGCTCAAGAGACAGAATGGCAGTACCCATACTGCTGGCCACAAGACCAAGATCATCATCATGTCTAATGAGGAAAATGGACAAAGCCAAGAACCATGAATTATGAGAAGAAAGAAAGTAAGAAAGAAAGAAAGGGAAAAAGGGTATAATCATGATCACTCTGCTGTCTTTAGTGCTTTGTCAAGTTGAGAAAGAGAAAGATTTGAACAAAAAGATCTATTCAACACATCAGGTTTGGATAAGGAATCATAAAACCACAATTTAATACATACAATTGCAATTTGCTAATAAAAGACTGTTTTGCCAAAAAAAATTGGAAAAAAAAAAATTGACAGAAATAGTTAGAGAAGCTAGGAAGGCTGTTGATTAAGAAACTGCATGAGCATGCAAGGGTTATGTGTATGTGTATAGTCTTCATAAATAACTGATCACTGTATTTTAATTGTAAGAATCATGCTAATATCTTTATTTTGCTTCCTAGTTTGTTAGACAAGAATTTTTTTTACTAAAGGATATACTTGTTTGTTTTTTGTTGTTAATTACTAAAGCATAAGTTGCTGGCCAAATTTGATAAGAATATATATAAAAGAAATGTTATCATGCATATCTTACTAGCACATTCCGTGAGTATTTTTTTTTATACTTAATATTATAGTCCAACCTCTAAGACTCTAAAGATAAAAATTTAGTAGCATAACCAGGATCTTAAAAAAAATCACCGTGAACGACGCTCTGAGTGTCACCGAGTTCCCTTGATAACAATGTTATATATATGAATTTAGAAAATATATGAGATAGATGATGAAGATGAATTGGAAAGAAAAGATTAACACCCTTTTCTAAATTAGAGAGGCACCTTAACATGAATACTTAGACACCACATCTTTTTAGATCATCAAAGCCAAATTGAATAATATATAGGTGGTTTACACAAATTTTGATGCGAAGATATATTTATTAAAGTTTATAATCCAAATTCTGATGTCTGACCTTAAAAACTTGCGGTTTATTATTATTGTGTTGGTTGCACACATGTTTATATATATGAAATTAGGTTCAATTTGCAGTTTTATGAAGTCAAAACTCTCCTCTTATACCAATTTTGATAAAGCAAATTCTTCTGCTCTACTCACGGTTTTTTATTTGTCTAGAAAAATTTTCTTTTTTTTTTTGTTGGTTGGCTAAATTAGTTATTATTCCTACAATATATAATATGTTCATGAATTTCAAATTACTATCTAATTTCAAACCAAATAATTCAAATGGCCTATAGATGATGTGGTTTTTACTGTTATATAGAGAATATAACATGATGATATATGGTAAAGATAGTTCGGTACCACCAATCTATTGTCAATATGGGGTCTGAAAAAGATGACTTGAACCTTGACCAGAAGATCATACGATAATAATTTTACCGTTACACTAAGACTCCCATTCAACATGATTCATGCTACAATATATGGCAATTAACTAAAATATATATATATATATATAATAAATTGTTACGCTACGGACGAAGTCTTGTGGACTTCGTCCGCGCTAAAGTATTTTTTTGTTTATTTTTATTAAGATCTCGGTTATGCTAATAAGATTTTATTTTTAAGATATAGGGATTAGGTTATAATATTAATCATAAAATAATTATCAAATTGATTTTTAATTTTTGAACGAGGTGTCTGTAGTAAAGTCCTTAGAGTAACATTACTATATACACACACGAGGATCAAAGTGAATAAATAGAAGATTTATCTTATTTTTCTCAGTTCAATCTCTGTGTGCTTGCTGTTCTTAAATATATCGCCTGCAAAAGCCTTATCATGCGCTTATCACTTGTGCTTCTTGAACCTCCCTCCATATGATATGAGGCCATTGTAAGGGGCGGTTAATACGACGGTTCCATATATTTTTTTTTTTTTTGAATACACTAGTTTTGATATAAAGATATCTCAATCAAATCACAACTCACTTTTAAGTGACCATACTTTAAGAAGAATCCAATTCTGTTTAGCACTATAAGATGGAAAGTTTACCATCTCACTTCAAGTTGTGCAATGTGGCAGATATACTTGGAGAAAAAGGTTGCCATTAGTTAGGAAGATTTTGACATTCATTAATCTCGCACTGATCACGGATGTGTAATCACTCGAACATTTTTTTTTTCCTTTTCACAATCATTTTGAGAATCCTAGTATGAATGCCTCTCTTTATGTATAATAATTATGTTTGTGTATGAAATGTTGAGCATTATATATATACGTGCGTCCCTTTCAGCAGGAGTTAGCAAAGAACCACTGTCTTCTTCATATCATAAAGGCAATGCTTATCTCTCTCTCTCTTTAGAGGATCTTGGATGCCCTTCAAAGGGCATTTGGTCCCATAAAGAAATTGCAGAAGGAATTAATTGGGTGGTGGAGGAGAGAATAAAAGAACATGGGGACTTCCTTTCTTGATTCTTCAAATGACTGCATGCTTTAATTATAAGGATGATTCTCGTCCTTTAATGCTCTCCCATGTCCCTTAGTTAAGCATACTTTTAGGGTTTGTGGTATGTGTGGAATAAAGACATTATAAGGCTAATGTTGAGCGACTCCTTTTACACCAGGGAGTTGTTTAGGCAGAATAAGCACGCACACTCTAATCCTTTGGTTTCCATAGCATTTGTTCCTTACTCTCTCATCCTTTTTTCTTGTTGGTAATTTAGGGACCTCGAGTTATTCTTTTAACATATTCCACTTTTTGTGGTTTGGACTCTATAATGCTAAAACAATCTTTGACAAATTACTGAACCATATAGCTAAAGTTTCTAAATACTAAAATCATGTACCTAAATTTTAAAATTTTCAAATCTCATATCTCATACTCATTTTACCTCTCGTTACTGTTCCCAATCTATTGGTAGATTTACCCATTGTTTACTACGATTGGGAATGATTTTGTGGCCATAAATTCTAAATTTCATTTCTCTCAATATAGTATGTCAAATTGATATTTGATGGTATAAATATAACTAGACGAACACATATAACCTAGTTCCATGTCATTCTGAGCTCGTTAGGTCTATCAGTTGATTTCGGCAAAAATCAGTTGATGGATCTAAAGAGCTTAGAATGATATGGAACCAAGTTCTATATGTTCGTCTAGTTCTCCTGATCATATTCTTGTTCTCAAACATCAATTTGACACACTATATTGAGAACAATAATTTTTTGAATACGAGTATATCCAAAAAATTTGATTCGTGTTAAAAAATATTGTTCTCAATATATTTGGTCAAATTAATGTTTACAGACATTGGTATAATTAGAAGAATTAGACCTTGTTCCACGTCATTCCGAGCTCTCTGGATCTATCATTTGGTTTTGACCGATTTTTGACAAAATCGACAGTTGAACTTGGAAAGCTTGTAATGATTTGAAATTAAGTTTTATGTGTTCATCTCGTTCTCCTAATTATATCCATACCCTCAAATATCAATTTGATCCAATATATTAAGAATAGTAATTTTTTTAACACGATCGAATTAGATTTTTCGGACATATTCATATTTAAAAAAATCACTACTCTTAATATAGTATGTAAAATTAATTTTTAAGGGCAATATACAATCAGGAGAACTAGACGAACACATAAGATCTGATTTCATGCCATCGAATATTAATCTGACCCACTATATTGAAAGCAGTGAATTTTTGATACAAATCAAAATTTTCAATTGATTGCCACAGTCTAACAATTGATTCGGTAAAGTTCCATGACTATGTGACTATGAATAGTAACTTTAGTAGATTGTTATATTGTAGCAATCTATTATTATTATTATTATTAAATGATTGATTGATTTTAAAAAAATTATTATTCTCAATGTAATGTGCTAAATTAATATTTAATGGCATAGATATAATAAGTAAAACTAAATAAATATATAGATGCTAGTTCCATGTCATTCGAAGTTCTTTAGATCTATCAATAAATTTGTGTCAAATCGGTTGATGAACTTAGAGAGTTTGGAATTACATGGAATTAGATCTTATGTGTTCGTCTAGTTCTCCTGATTATATGCATGCCCTTAAATATCAATTTGACATAATATATCGAGATTAATGATTTTTTAAATACAAATCAATTATATATATATATATATATATATATATATATATATATATATATATATATATATATATATAACAATCGATTTGGGATTTTACTGAGTTGATGAATAGTATCCCGAATCGATTGCTACATTATCGTAATCGATTGAGATAAATACGAAGGAGTAAAATGGGCACGGATTACATGATTTAGTAATTTTAAAATTTATATACATGATTTAAATATTTTGAAACTTTATCTGTTCGGTAATTTGCTGAACAATCTTGAGGCCTAAAACCAATGTCTGCACCAACTACTTGCTCTTAAAAACAGCGAAAGGACAAGCACTTGAGACCAATTCTCTGGTTAATTATATTACTTGGAACATACAGCAAGGCTTCATCCAAATTGTCACTGCAATATAATACTAGTGCTCAAGTCCAAAGATGCTTGAGACAATTGTTTTGCAGTATCAGCTGACAATCACGCACTTAGTTAGAATCTGAACACCTTTGAAATTAAAAACTAAAAAAACAGTGAGTTCAGAAGCAACTGCATTGCCTAAAACCCACGGAATATTTTCATGATAATTACGTAGGCACGGGTGACTGAATGTAGGATGTTGAGATGAACTGGGCCAGAACTCTAACTACGATCGAAGGGGTTTATGCTGGGCCTTGTGGACGTAGGCCTTCAATGGATCTAGAGAATTAAAACCATGTATCGTCCGATTTAATTTTGAAGTATAAACCAAATCGATTTCGTAGCCATGCAATTGGTTAACTTCATTGCATCTGATGGGGATGAATTACACCTCGAAGATGGAAGACAGAGAGAACTTGGTTTTACTTTCTCATTCTCAGTTAGACAATCTTCAATTTCAGCTGGTGTGCTGTCTAAACGGACCAAGGGTTTCTCAATCGATGAGACCGTAAAGTTCTTTCCAAATTAAATTTATGACAGAACAGCAGATTTATTATCCTTCATTCACTCACTTCTTTGATACGAGTGTATTCGACGGCAATATAATATGGAATCAGGTTGGGAGCGATGTGCCTGTTGAATTGACAAATGCCAAGAAGAGGCAACATGCAAATTTAGGTCCATTTTATTCTTGAAAAAATAGGTAAACGACTCGATTGGGACTCTGGCTGGTGCAAGATACTACGATGAAGATGTTATTATTGCTGTCATACTCGGCACTGGAACTAATGCAGCATATGTAGAGAGTTCAAATGCAATGCCCAAGTGGCATGGCATCCAACCAACCTCAGGGGAGATGGTAAGGCTTCTTTTGATTCCTCGCGCTCTGACAGATTTTCATTGTGTAGCTTAGCCTGATAGATTTTCATGCGTGAATTTGAAGGTTATAAACATGGAGTAGGGCAATTTCCAGTCATGCCATCTTCCTCTGACAGAGTATGACCGAGCATTGGATTGTGAAAGCATGAACCCTGGTGAACAGGCATGATACTAATCAACTTGATCACGCCAATCTTTCTTTTGAGCCAGACTTCAATGCTCATGAAATCTTTGTGTTGTTTTCAGATATTTGAGAAGTTGATTTCAGGGATGTAACTTGGAGGACTTATTAAAGAAATGATTATAATTGATTGACTTATTAAAGAAAGGATTCTAATTGATTGACATAATCAATTTGATTAAATAGATATATTCTATGTAATTAAATGATATCAACTTAGGCCTTAGTTTTCTTATTTTATGTAATCAATTGTAAAGATTAGGAACAGATTTAACAGTAGAGAAAATTATATATATTCTTGTAATTGATTATGCATGAATATGCACATAATTAACAAAGGTTTCTTCCCACTTACTTTCATATTTTTTTTATGGTATATACTTCCCTACAATAATGAGAGAAGAAAGCTTGAAAAAGGAGAAGGGAGGCAACCAATCAGATCCTCTCGCTTTGCATCATTCCGATCATCTCGGTCTGATTCTCGTCTCCAAACTACTCGAAGGAAATAATTATGGACAATGAAGTCGCGCGATGCACATAACTTTAAGCGTGAGGAACAAAATTGGTTTTGTCAACGGGACAATCAAGAGGCCAAAGGAAGACCATGACACATTTCAAACATGAGAGCGTTGCAATCACATGGTGTTTTCATGGATTATTAAGTCTGTTGATTCCAACATTGCAAGTAGCATTATCTATACAGAATTCACAACTGATGTATGGAATGATTTACAAAATAGATTCTCACAAGGAAACAACACTCGAATTTTGAAATCCATCAAGAAATTGTAGAACTTTGACAAGGACACCAATATGTGTCAATCTACTATACTAAGATGACAGCTCTTTGGGATGAACTATCGTACCATGATCCAATCACTTGCACTTGTGGTGGCTTCAAGGACCTCGCTGAAAGAGAAGAAAAGAATGAGTCATGCAATTCCTTATGAGATTGAATGATTTTTTTTCCATTGTTCGAGGATCCATACTTTTAATGAATCATCTTCCTGACATTCGGAAGGTCCATGCTCTTATTTTACAACACGAGAGACAAAGTGATGTGGCGACCAACAGAGACAATTTTGGACACGTGAATTTTGCACAACCCAAGACACAAAATCAGATGAATACTTGATGGGTCACCGAGGTAGAATCTCACCAATCAGTGGGCAACAAAAGGCTCTACTGTACCAACTATGAAATAGATGGATATACCATCGATCATTGCTTCTATATTCATGGTTTCCTCTGGGACACAGATATCATGGAAAAAGACGTCAAATCGAAAGGCAAAAAATCTATAAATTCCTCTGTCGCTTCCAAAATGGAGAGGGGTGAAACCAAGCAGTTGACGACAAAAGAATATGATTAGATTATGGCCCTCCTTCGCAAAGACATCGGTAACACTGAACCTCTTATCAATACTTTAAGTATCGATTCTATTTACACAAATAGCATTGGATTTGGATAGTCGTGCCACTGATCACGTATCTAATACTCCACCTACTATAATTAAATTTATCTCTAAACATGCTGTTGTGCAACTACCAAATGGAGGACATATAGAGATAAAATCCATCAGGTCTATGAAATTAAGCAACAATGTGACTATTGAGAATGTGCTCCATGTTCTAAAATTCAAGTTAAACTTGCTTTCGATTAGCAAACTTACACGGGTCATGCCCAGCTTGGCCCAACTCACTACGCGTGGCTATGCCCAGTGGCATGGGTCATGCCCGGCTCGGTCTACCTACCACGACTGCTCATGCCCAGTGGTACAAGCCGTGTCCCACTTTGCCACTTTTCCACAACTACCCATGACCAGCGGCACAGGCCATGCTCCGTTAGATCTAAAGCTCCCATGCTCGACATGGGCGCCCGTGCCTAGTGGCATGACCTGTGTCGAGCGTCTAAATTTCTACACTAAGGAGCTCTCCTCATTTGAATTAAGTATCTGGGACCAGAGGACTTCGTCCTCCTCCTTGGGAGAGGGTTTCCCCTCTAGGGGAAATTCTAGAGCAATCATCTTCATCCATTCCAGCGATTTGTCCACCTTCAGCGCAAGGGAACCACTCAAAAGACACCAGAAATCTTCTCCCTAAGTAGTTCTCTATCTCTATTCTCTGTTTTGATCTGTAAGAATTCTTTTTTATTAGTGTCTTTAGTTTGTAATTCCTTTATAATGGGGTAGTTCTCCTGATTTTAGGATGTATGGAGTAGTCCTTTTGATATGTGAACATCTTTTTGTTTAATCTATATGTTTTGTATATTTCTTGTTTGATGAAATATGTGTTTATGGTCTGGATCTACTATATTAACCCGATCTTGATGCCAAAAGTATGATATTTATATCCCATAAGGATTTAGGGATGAACCGAAAGGAGAACCTGACTCTCCCACCCATAGAAAACCTAGATGAGAGTGTCAAATATGAAAGTATAACCTGATATGCCGTGAGGGACCCTAGTTTATCATAGAACTTAATGGATCAAACATAATTCATTGTTGCATAATAGGAAAAGTGGTTAATTAGAGGTTGAGAGATCTAGTCACAGGGTCTCCCTAGGTTTCGATCACTAGTTATGATCCTTCCAAAAGTAAACGATGATTAGGGTTGATATGCCATTGTAGAAAAAAAAGTTCACATCAGATACCATAGGATGATTTACCTACATAAATACCATTAAGGATGCGACTAGTATGCTCAGGAGCTATGATAGATTGTCAACAAATGTTCATTGCCTAGGAAATCATCCCCGGAGCATTATTGACTCGCTCAATAAACCAATCGACAAGATGATCAATCATCAATCAGATTGGAGGACCTGCTCACCATCTAATGGTCCCCAAGAATCTTCCTGGCCATGCCAAAAAACTAACCAGGAGAAGGACAAGAGAAAACGCAAAGTTTCCTCGTAAGGGATTGTCAATATGATCTCTAGGGGGTCCAATAAATGGAGATTCTCATCAGATCAAGAAAGACCACATGTGAAGGATGGAAAACTATAGAGTCAGCACCGGTTAGAGGTAAATGGATGACTCCCAATCTGTTGGGGTTGCAAGGTTGTAAACAAAGTTTCACATTGAAAATACATGGGAAAGATAATGGAATTATATGAGAAAGATATCTCCATTGGTATGAGACCTTTGGGTAAAACCTAAAAATAAAATCATAAGGGATTATGCCTAAAGTAGATAATATCATACAAATATGGAGATATCTAAATTCCTTTGGTTCTAACAATTTGTATCAAAACCTAAATTGTCAGAAGGTTTAACTATCGACTATGCATAAGAGTTATGATCTAATCGCTTCATATGAGTATAATATTGACCTCAAACAAAAGAAGTGTGAGCTCCTATGTTAGAATAAAGAGGATTAGACACTTGGCAGGAAATTTTAATGGGCAACCAGGTAGAGAAGCCCTAGGCATGATGTCTTGGTGGACAGCCAGACAGAGAAGCCCTAATTACAACTAGGCAAAGAAGACCTATTAAGTCATTTGAACTAAGGGGCAAAGAAGTCCTAGTAGGTCAAGTGGACCGAGGGACAAGTAAATCCTAATAGATCGGGTGTACTGAGGGGCAGGAAAATCTAGTAGGTTGGTTGGACCAAGGGACAAAAAGACATGATGGATCGAGGATCTGACGTCAAATGGATAGACTTTCCACTTGAGAGGGGTCACATGGTCCTTTGTTTGAGGAGGGGGGGAGGGTGGGGGTTGTAAGGTTATAAACAAAGTCTTACGTTGAAAATATATGGAAAAGATCATGAACTTATAAGGGAAAAATATCTCCACTGGGATGAGACCTTTTGGAGAAAGATCAAAAATAAAATCATAACGACGTAGGTCCAGGGTAGACAATATCATACCATTGTGGAGAATCTAAATTCCTTCAGTCCTAACATAATCAACTTCAAGCCTAAAGATTTGGAAGGAGTAGAGGCTCCTCATGAAGACACCTTGGAAATCCACGCTCTCAAAGCCAACTATAATATGAAGAGGGTATTTGTAGCAAAGGTAACTCAATGAATATCATCTTCAAAAAGATCTTTGACTAGATACAGATTGACATAAAAGAACCGCGACCCATATCCACCTCGGAATATAGGTTCATCATGAATAAAGTACAAACCCTCGGCCAAACCAGTCTCTCCTTATCCTTGGGAGAGGAACCATTGATGAGGATGAGACATACACCCTTCATTAAATTGGAAATTGCCTCCTGGAGTTGGACCTTTAGTTCGTCCAACTCTTTCGGTGTCATACGGTAAGGATCTTTCGATGCCGACACGGTCCCCGAAATTAGCTCAATAGAAAAATCCACTTGCCTTCGAGGAGGCAAGCCTGGTAGCTCTTTTGGAAATACATTCGGATACTCTCGGGCCACTAAAACATTTGAGAGTTGAGGACTACTGTTGTCGTCAGTATTAATTAATGACAATAGAAATCTCTTACAACCATGCGACAACATTTTCTGTGCCTGAATCACAGAAATAGTCGAGATACCGTCATCCCTAATGCTAGTGAAATCCCACGAGGTTTGGTTCGGAGGTCGGAATGTGACCACCCTCGCCTGGCAATCAACCATGGCATGATATGTTGATAGTCAGTCCATGCTAAGGATAATGTCGAACTCTACCATTTCCAGTACTAATAAATCTACCGTGAGTATATTGTTGCCGAAGTTCAATGGGCATCTTCTGACCTCCTGAGTGATGTCCAATGTATCACCGTGCGATAAGACGACGGTCAGTCATCACGGTCTAAGAGCAGGTAGTCTACCAATCTCCCTCATAAATGCACGAGAAATAAAAGAATGCGAACTACTAGTATCAATTTGCATTTCAGCATAAAATGCATAAAGTAAAACCGTACCGTGGAAAATAGATCCGTCGGCCCGCTGCGCATCCTCTCTAGTAACCACGTGAATTCGTCCAGTCTTTGGTGGGGGTGGAGGTGGTAGCATTGCCAGAGGCTGCCACTGAGTCGGTGTCAGATGTTGAGCCAGAGATCGATATGAGGGCTACAACTGATACTGGACCGGTGGCTAGGGCAGTGACTGGTACTGAACCAGTGGCTGGGGCTGCATTTGATATTTCCCCTGCGTCAGATGCTAAGGTCCCGAAATCGGACTCTGTGATACCATAAGGGCACTAGAGTGCTCCTGTCCATGTATGCCATATGCAGCTACTGTAGGTAGGGCTGCCCTCTGTTGACGATCCAAAAATTGACCTTTCTGCCCCCCTCGCTGAGTCCCTGTCTGACTGAACTAACCTCCTTGAACAGAAACACTAGAAACCACATGCTGAGCTTTTAGTGAACAATCTCGGTTCATGTGCCTAGGTAGTTTGCAATAATAGCAAACTGACTGTTCCAGGGAACAGGCTAATGTGAGGTGATCTCTGGACCCACATCGAGTGCAGTAAATGTCTCCGGCGGACTATTTCCAGTTCTGCCGAGAAGTGCGAAACATCCTGATGAAGTTCACCCTAACTTCTGAGGTCGACCAGATGCCCCAAAAGTACCTTGACCCGACTGTCTGCGACCACTCTGTTGCTATTTGATAGCATGTGGCTGCTGGGTCTGCCCTGAAGTCTGATCTATCTGCTTTCTTTTCTTATCTGTATTCACTCTCTATTGAGCTGCCTCAATCATAAGAGCTCTATGTAAGATAAGTAACCAAAACCCGCAATCTTTACTTGAAGATGTCCATCCAGTCCCTGGATGAACTGAAGCATATGTGACATATCCTCAGCAACTAACTCTGGATAAAATCTAGCTAACCAATTAAATTTAGCATTGTATTCCATTACTGTGCGATTGTTCTGCCAAAGACTCAGAAAATCCTGACGACGTGTCATCTAATACGACCAGGGAAAATACTGATTCTCAAAAGCCTCTCTAAATCTCGCCCAGGTGATGTGCTGCTCGCCTATGATCGATCGCTATATATCCCACCAAAAATCGGCCTCGTCCCGTAAATGGAAAGCAGCCAACTCTGCCTTCTCCCGCTTGGAGCAAGCCATATGGAAGAAAGTCCGCTCCATAGTCTCTATCCAGGACTGATCCATGCTCGGATCGGTCTCCCCGCGGAATAGCGTGAATCGACTTTTCATCAACTCTGCCAAAGTTGGGATCCAAGCTCGTGCCACAATTATATCAATAAGGTGAGTAGGGACTGTTGCAAGAACCGGCGGTACCACTGGAGTTGGTTCTCCGAGTGGTATCGCTGGATAGGCCGGGGTAGATACCCCTGGTGCTGTTGCATAAGTCGGGGCCAGTACCGCTGGTGGCACTGCAGGGTCAATATAGGTAATAGGGGAGGGAGGTATGGTAGATGGTGGTACCGGAGGAGTGACTGGCACTACTGGTACGGGTGTCGGGTATGCAGTAGCAGGCACAGGTTGTGGTGGTGCCGGGTATGTCACAGGTGGTACCGGCGGTGACATTGTGAATTCTATAGGAGTGGATATGGCGGGTACGATTGAGGTAGGTACCTCTAGAACCGTCGAATTTTGAGAGTCCAACGCGCCCGTAATACCATGAGGAGTCTGTCCCTGAACGATAGGCTCGATCACAGCAGACCTCTCTGGCGGCTCCGTCGCCAGAGATGCCAACGTCCTCTTGTGTGGTCGTCCAGCACCACGTCTCGGAGCGGGAACACGCGTTTACGCTTCATATCTGTTTAATTATTACCCAAGTATTATCACGAGTACCAAAATTATCAAATTAATCATTTTACCTATTTGTCGTTTAGAGATGTCCCGTCGCTGCCAACTCCCCAAATATGTCCTCGTCAAAGTATACCTCGAAATTCCGAAACATGAAAAATCGACAAAAAACTGTACAAATCCGAAAATACCCAGATTGACTCGTAAAACCGTTCTCTGATACCAAATAAATTGTCACGCCCCGGGGAAGTCCCTGTCAGAAGAAATTTCGACAGCATCTCCCCTGTACGGGTGACAATCTGAAATTTATCTACATAGCCCACAGGGCTCACAATCATCAGCCAATACAGCTGGAATATATATCATACAAAAATGAAACAATCCACATAGTTATAATATATCAGCCTTTGGCTATCATCACAATACGAAAAGAAATTGAAAACAACATCCAAACTTACCTCTTCTGTCGTCTGGCAGCCACATAGCAAAACATACCAAATAGAAACCTACCAAGCAAGCAAAAGACCAACTATTAGAATGCCTTAAGAAAAACCATACAAATCCAGGGTGCAAAACCAATACAAGTCTGAAACACAGCTCTAAGCAAATAACCAGAATACCAAAAGACCAATACGTAAACTCTTGTGACAAGGGGACTAGCAACTGGAACCTCCTGACAGCTTCAACTTGAAATAGGAATAAATCAACGGTGTAAGTTCAACAACTCAGCGGATACCGGATAGACATGCATAATAAGATATAACTAACAGTAATAATCATGCGATACAGTTTCCTGAACAAAAATAGGAAATACAGACTGAAAAGGCTGAAGAAACTGTACTCACCATAACCTCCTTTCCGAAAATAAGGGTCGTCAGACCAGATACAAAATGTCACCTGTATGCATGTCAATCATATGCAATCACCAAAATGAACATACATAATGCAGCAAGCACAAACAATAAATGCAATCCATGCATATGATGCAAAAATGACATGGTCACCCCTGACGCCAGTCAGTCATCTCACACGCGATGGTGAGTTCGAGTGGGTAGGGCTATGACAACTGTACACTCTACCATCACTGCTCCTGAGTGACCGAGTGGACAGAATACTGTCGGAGTACACCTATCCTCCTACCCCAAACAGAGTAGGGGAGCTCAATGCTCTCATCTCCCTGAGACAGTCCAGAGGAGGGATCCCTGTCCGCTACCACGCTGCAGTCAACACTACCCATGAGCGGACTAGCAGAGCCTGATAGAGCAAACTGCACACATCCTGCTTGATATACCACTAACCCATGAGTAATTGTGAGTACATATCATGTAACTGGCGATGTGCCCAACAATAATGGAGACGATAATCACTCAGCATGCAATCATGTAAGATGGTGCATGATACTAAACATGTAGATACTGACAGTATATACCTCCATATAAAATGTACCAAAAAGGAAATAAATCCATACAATGATCAAGGTAACAATAAACTAGGTACATAAGTCAGACATGTCAAATAACTAGACTACTACACATTAGGGTAATGTATGCCCCTATTTCTATGAACAGGAGTAAACATGGCAACAAATAAGAGAATATAAGTATGAATGCATAACAGATAGGAATATAGACAGATTACAAGAACCAAGAAGTGATATACCAAAGCAGAAGTAAACACAATCATTACTACTAGCTATAAACTACTATGCATATCAAAAATGACCATATCAAGGAGATAAGTCAGAGGTACCCGCCTAAAAAATGGAGATCGTATCAAATAGATCCCATGTCGAGACGCTCGTCTCGAATCAAAGTCCTGCACATCGTATGCATAACATAGCTAAATTTTATCATAACCCAAATAGCTAAACAAATTAACCTCAACCATCTCACTTCCCAATTAGGGTTTGCTACAAGCGCAAACAATTCAAAACTCACCCAAATTTTGAATGCTCCATTGTTAACTTGAAGCTAGGGTGGCTGAAGCTAGATGAGCCAGAGCCACTGACCCCAAATCCGTTACCCAAATCAACCGCTATCCTCCTTCCTCTCTGGTGGTTTACTGCAGTGGAGTAGCACTGATCAAGACTAGCTGTCGGCGGGGACTAGTCGCCGGCAGCAGTGGAGAGGAGGAAAAGGTCGACCCAAGTAGATCAACCCTGAGATCGGAGACTCGGTGTCGAGCAGGGATCCGACACGATTAGCACTTCTAGTAGGGATCCAGTCCTCTCAATCGGTTGGGGATCGACGTCCAAGGCTCGACGCTGGTTGGCTACTTTGTAGTGGCCGGAGGTGGGAGTGAATCGGATGCCAGCGCTCGAGTAGAGGGAAGGAGGGTCGGCTGAGAGAGATGCGACTGATTTGGAGCTAGGGCACAAGCGGCAATTGGAAGAAAGAGATCATCGAGGCTAGCTTACCCTCGGGTCCCTGAACTCCCCCCACGCCGATGATCGGATAGCACTGGCTTGATGAAGTGGCGACGGCGATGGATCGATCGCGAGGAGGGCGAATCCAATTAGGGCAGAAGGTGGCTAGGGCACAGGCAACCGATCGGGAGAGGGACAACGGTCGAATCCACGACGGTGACGAAGAGGAGGGGAATAGGTAGCAGCGGCGATGGCGGCTCGGGAGGGAAGAGAAGACTAGGACGACGTTGCGAGAGGGTGAGGGAGGAAGGTGTGAGTCCGGCGAAGTTAGGGCACAGGAAAGGAATTTAAAGAAAAGGAAAAGAAACATTTAAGGAAATTAAACATTTCCTCGTTCAAATAGGGTAGCTTAAACATGCTTTTCCCTAGCCCAATATTTTATCCCCTTAACATACGGCATACGAGCTTCGAAAAATTCTCAAAAAGTTTCTAAAAATTTTGTTAAGGTTATTTGCCTATTAAACCTTATTATTTAATTATTATCTGGGTGCCATATTTTACAATGCCAGTGGTCTAAGGGGGTTCTAACCAATGCAGGCTTGTACACTCCTCTACCCGTTCTTGAAGTTCCTTAGCTCGATGTCAGCATAGATTTCATATTGGAATTACCCCGCACCCAACGAACTTCTCAATTCTTATTTCCATTGACAGATTCTCAAAGATGACATATTTCGTAGCTTGCAGGAAGACTATGGATGCTACTTTGGTTGCACATCTTTACTTTAAGGAGATCGTGCATTTACATGACGTTCCTCGGTCCATGACTTCAGATTAAGATACAAAATTCATCAGTCACTTCTGGAAGAGATTATAGGGAAAATTGGGGACACAATTAAACTTTAGTAGTACTTACCACCCTCAGATGGATGTTCAAACTGAGGTGGCAAATCAGAGTCTGGGTAATCTTCTGAGATGCCTTTAAGGAACTAAACCAAAGTAGTGGGATTTGGTGTTACCTCATGTAGAGTTTGCCTATAACAAATCAAAAAAATAGGATCATGGGATTGAGTCCTTTTGAGATTGTCTATAGCTGAAATCCATCAGCAGTTCTAAACATAGCCCCTGTTCCATGTGTAGGGTGAATTTGTCCTAAAGTAGATGAGATGATAGAGCATCTTCGAGGTGTTCATGAGTAGGTGAAACTTGCAATTATAGAAAGCCTAATGTATGATATATTATTCACGAGACCGGATATCTATTTTGGCATGAGCATAGTTAGCAGATATCAAAGTAACCCAGGACAGGGACACTGGACTGCCGTAAAACATATATTAAAGGGACTAGAGATTATATGCTAGTTTACAAGACAGATAATTTGCTTCCTATGGGATACACGGATTTTGACTTCCAATCAGATAGGGGCAATAGTAAGTCGATCTCGGAGTTTTGTATTTACTTTAGGAGGTAAAGCCATGACAATGGAGGAGTGATAAGCATAGACGCTTTCTGGACTCCACCATTGAAGCTTAGTATGTGGCAACCTCTGAGGCAGCCATAGAAGTTATGTGGCTCAGGAACTTCATGATGGACTTAGAAGTGATTCCTGGTTTGTCCAAAAATTATTACAGTGTATTGTGATAATAAGTGGTGCAGTAGCAAACTCGAAGGAACCATAAGCCCATAAAACAAGTAAACACATAGAGCGCAAGTACCACCCAATACGAGACATCGTATAACGAGGAGAAGTTGTTGCTGCCTAGATTGCATCAGATGATAACCTAGGAGATCCTTTCACTAAGGCCCTTAAGGCAAGAGCTATTGATGGGCATATTGAAGGGTTGGGAATCAGATGTATGGCAGGGAATATGGCAGCATAGTCTTTTAGTATAAGTGGGAGATTGTTAGAGTGTATACTAAAAGCCTAACTTTTTGTATAAATATTTATTTAGAAATAAGAATCACATTGGTCAAATGTCTACATTTATATGCTATGTGTAGTTGTTCAATTAATTTATATTATAGATAACATGGTGTGTGGTGTCATACATGGAAGATCATGTTATTGATTCCTTATAAATTATAAACAGTAGCTCACGACTAAGATGGAAAGGAACAAACCATTGGAATAGTCGTAGTGTAATTTGGTATTAGTTTATCTTAACTATAAAATTATACTAGTACACTCTGAGTGTATTGAGCAGAACCATTTAAGGTAAGTTCTTTTTATACTGACTACATAAAAGAACAAGACCTTTGTTATTATGAAAGTGTGTGCTCTTAATCCTGATATAATAACAAGCACATATATCTAATATTTATTTCTTTGACTTATCAATGGGTGAGATTTAGTTTGATGAATCAAGAGGTCCGATAAGTTGGGAAATGATATTATTTATAGTGTGTGTTGTTGATTATAGAAGGAAACTGTGTCCTAGTAATCTAGGTTGATAATGTCCCCAAGAGGAACTCATAAGGATTGCCATGTTAAACCCTGCAGGTGGACTTAGTCCGACATGACGATAAGGTTGAGTGGTACTACTCTTGGAGCTAGATATTAATTAAGTGAGTTGTCAGTAACTCATTTAATTAGTGGACATTCTATATCTTAAACACAGGGAGACTAACACACTCATAATAAGAAGGAACCCAAAATGTAATTTGGGATTGGTGCGGTAGTTCAATAATAATTCTTTAGTGATATGAATTATTATTGATGAAATTAAGTTGGGTGTTCGGGGCGAACACGGGAAGCTTAATTTCATCGGGAGACCAAAACCAATTCCTCCTCTCGGTCTCTATCATAGCCTCTTATTTATAAAGTGTTATATCCACCTATACCCACCTTCTTACCCAACCATTAGGTGGCCGGCCAAGCAAGCTTGGAGTCCAAGCTTGGGCCGGCCAAGCCATAGGTTGAGCCAAGTATAGGTGGCCGACCCTAGCTTGGAGCCCAAGCTTGGTGTGGCCGACCATGTAAAGAATAAAAGGATTTTATTTAAAATCTTTCCATATGTGGATACCATGGTTTTAAAAGAAAGTTTAAAATTTAAATATTTTATTTTATAGCTTTTTATAAAAGATTAAGTGAAAGGTTTGATATCTTTCCTTATTTGTAGTTAAAAGAAAGATTTTAATTTTTTTGATAAAACTTTCCTTTTTTGTAACCATCTTGATGATATAAAAGAGAGTTTTAAAATTAAATCTTTCCTATTATAGTTTCTACAACAGATTTAAAAAAGATTTAATATCTTTCCTTATTTGTAAATTGAGAGGAAGATTTTAATTTTAAAGATAACTTTCCTTTTTTGAAATCATCCACATGTTTTAATAGAGAGATTTTAATTTATAAAATTTCCTTTTATAACCAACCATGGAGGGAAAAATTAATAGAGAAATTTTTATTTTAAAATTTCCGGAAACAAATAAGGAAGTTTTAATTGTGTTTAAAACTTGCCTTATTTGGAGCATGATGGTGTGGTCGGCCATAGCATGGGTTAAAAGGAATTTTAATTAAATTTTATTTATTAACCAATGGCAAGGAGAATAAGGGAATTTTAATTATAATTAAATTTCCTTAAATGCCAAGACCAAGGAATATAAAAGAGGGGGTAGAGGTATCTCACCTCATAACATATCTTCTATAGTTTCTCCTCTCTTCCTTGGTGTGTGGCCAACCCTATTCTTCTCCTCTTCTCTTCTTCTTTAGTGGATGTTGCATCCCCTTCTTGGAGTTCTTGTGGTGGCCGGTTCTTGCTAGGAGAAGAAGGAGAGAAAGGAGGCTTTGCTCTTGCATCCCTTGGAGCTTGGTTGGTGGCCGAGAATTGCTCTCTTGGAGAAAGGTGCTTGGCCGAAACTTGGAAGAAGGAAGAAGGAGGCTTGGTGGATTCTCATCAAGGTAGATCGTTGCCCACACAACGACCGAGATAAGAAGAGGAGTATGATAGAAGATCAAGAGGTTGTTGATTACAAAGAAAGGTATAACTAGTAATTGTTTTCCGCATCATACTAGTTTTCTTTGTATAGTTTTTGAAATACCAAACACAAGAGGCATATGATTCTAGTTTTTGAATTTGTGATTCGAGTTTGTATTTTTTTGTTTTTTGAATTTGTGATTCGATTGTTCCTTTTGGTTAAACCTAGGGTTATATATGGAAATTAAATATTAGATTTCATTGAAAGGCTTTGTCTAGGAAGTGGTGGATGCTCCCATACCCAAGAAGGCCTAGTGTCTCGCCATGTTTAACCTGGAAGTCGATTTCTGAAATTAATATTTAATTGAATTTGTAACATGGGTGGATTTGGATCAATAATGTTAAGCATTGTTTGCGATCCAAGTCTAAATACCTAAGAACAGATAAGTTAAATTTGGAATCAATAATGTTAAGTTCCGTTTGCGATTCCTAATTTAATTTCTAAATAACACAATAGGTTGTTAGTAAAGGTTCAGGACTTGTACAAAATTTTTGTACAGGGGAATCGATATTATATTCCGCATAGCAACCAACAATTGGTATCAGAGCTAAGGTTTGCCTCTGTGTGTTTGGTTTTCAGTTTAATTATGCACATGTCACACATAATTTAGACAGGATAATAGTAGGATGTGCTAACTTTGTGGTTGCGGGCTCCAACTATTATGGCTTATAAATATTGTGTGTGATTGGACCCTTGGATATTTCAAGGGTATTTTATTGTGTGTGCATGATTGTAATATTAAATACAACAGGAGTTGTATTAGTTATTAGGATTTTACATTTTTGTTTCGATCTAAATTACGTGTACATTCCTTTGTGGAATATAGGATCAATATATGTAAAATTCTATTTTTGTCGCAGATCGTATGCTTGCGAGGCGTGGTACTATTTATGGACCAGAGGCGCAGCGAAAAAAGAAGCAAGATAGATGCGGCGACTAGACCCGATTGCGGTGGCTAAAGATGGCAGTAGCTAGGGTTGGCAGCACACGGAGGACAGTGACGAAAAAGACCATAATAGTTGAAAAATTAATTTCCATATTTATTGCTCTTATTTACTGTGATGTGTGTGTGCATAGTTTAAAATTCCTCACCTTAAATAACTAAGTGGGAGAGGGATTAGTAAATAAATTCCATGGTCTCCATTACTGGTTTGTAAGTGATGCGAGAAACTTGCGTGTTGGCTCTGAGTGCCTCCCTCCCCATCGGATAAGTTTGTTTGCAGATCACTAAATCAAACTTCCATTTTAGATGATTATAGGAAATTAATTAGGAGCGTGTGATCTTCCCTATCGGAAGGGGCACAATCTTATTTAATGGACTAAGTATCAAGTAATGGTATACACTTAGGCACATTTAATAGTATCCTCCCCATCGGAGTCACTGCTATTATTTGTGTGACCGAAGGAAAACCAACTATTAATTTGTCATAAAGATAGGTTGATAAGATAATAAAACCAAAACCCCCTCTTATAAATGTTGAGATTTTGTATACGTCCACACTATCGTGGCATACAAAATTCACGGTGTTTGGGGTAATTTTATTTGTCAAGTTGACAAGATAATAAAATTAATGGGTAAAACTCCTCTTACAAATGTTTGAATTTGTATACGTCCACACTATCATGGCATACAGAATTCACGGTGTTTGAGGTAATTTTATTTGTCAGGTTGACAAGATAATAAAATTAATGGGTAAAACCCCTCTTACAAATGTTTGGATTTGTATACGTCCACACTATCGTGACATACAAAATTCACGGTGTTTGACTTAATTTTATTTGTCATAAAGATAGATTGACAAAGTTATTAATGGGTAAAACTCTCCTCTTATAAATGTTTGAATTTGTATACGTTCACACTATCGTGGCATACAAAATTCACGGTGTTTGAGGTGTTGGTGAATTTAAATGATATTGTTTTGAGGAATCAATATTATTTTAAATTCAAAATTTTGACCAAATATTTGATCAAAGACAGACCATCTATTAATTTTATTTATCATAAAGTTAGGTTGACGAGATAATAAAATTAATGGATAAAATCTCCTCTTAAAGATTGAATTTGTATACGTTCACACTAACATGACATACAAAATTCACGGGGATTTTGAGATGTTGGTCTCGACCAAATATTTTTGTGATTCTTAGGATTTCAAATGTTAGTCAATCCCCTAGCTATTATACTATAGAATAAACTTAGTAGTCCCAATTATGATTGGAAACAAAACTTGGACTCTAAGGTGGGATGTCCTCTCAGAAATGAGAACAATAAAAGTGTATTTTATTCATTAGTTGTTGAAACATGTTTACTGGTGTTATCTACCGGTACTTGGTGTGTAGATACGAGGAGCCACTGATCATGTCTGCAATTCATTGCAGAGTTCCAGGAAACTCGACAACTATATGAAAGGGAAAACACTGTCTACATGGGCACTATTGCAAAAGTAGCAGTTGTTGTAGTGGGAGATGTTTATCCTCTGATAGGAATAAAATATGGATTTTGAGAAATTGTCTTTACGTATCAAGTTTAGAAAGAACTTGATTTCGGTTTCTAAACTATTAAAGAACTTAATATTCTGTCTCTTTTGATAACAAAGTTGTTATCAAGAATAATAGGGAAGTTATCTGTTCTGGTACGTTGGTTGACGATTTATAATCCAATAACTCCCACGATGCAACAAATGGAAATTAATAACACATCTTCTAACTTTAATAAGAGAAAGCAACCTTCGAAAATGAACCAATTGTATCTTTGACATCTAAGGCTAGGTCATATTGACTTGAGTATGATTCAAAGGATAATAGCCAATGAACTTTTGGGTTCATTGGTGGTGGAAAACTTTCCAACCTGCGAGTCTTACTTGGAAGAAAAAATGACCAAGAGGCCTTTTAAGTCTAAGGGGTATAGAGCTAAAGAAGTGTTGGAATTGGTTCATTCTAATTTGTGTAGACCTATGACTATCCAGGCAAGAGGTGGTTTCGAATATTTCATCTCTTTTATAGACGACTATTCGAGATACGAGTATATTTACTTGATGCGCCGCAAGTCTAAGTGCTTTGATAAGTTCAAAGAGTACAAGGCTGATGTGGAGAAACGCCAAGGTAAAAGTATCAAGACACTACAGTGAGATCGTAGTGGCGAGTACCTCTTAGGAGTGTTTAGGAGTCACTTATCAGAAGTCGGGATTCAATCCCAACTGACTGCACCTGGTACACCCCAACAGAATGGTATAGTAGAACGAAGGAATATGACTCTTATGGAAATAGTTAGATCAATGATGAGTTATTTAAAATTACCAAATTTGTTTTGAGGATATACTCTGGAAATGGAAGTGAACATAGTACCTTCTAAAGTCAGAACCCTCTACTCCCGTAGAATTGTAGAATGAGCGTAAGCCTAGTCTGAAGCATATTCAGATTTGGGGTAGTCCAGCACATGTGCTGAAGGGAGACACTGATAAGTTGGACAAGAGTTCACTTGTTTGTGGGTTATCCTAGAGAAATGAAAGGAGGTTTATAGTCCTTAAAAATCAGAAGGCCATTATAAGCATCAATGCCCGATTTTTAGAAGAGGACTATGTAATGAACCACAAGCCTATAAGTAAATTTGTTCTTAAGGAAATAATAAAGGGTACGTCTAATCTAGTACTAACTGTACAAGATGAAATATCACAAGAAACTGCAACACATATCACAAATGATACACAATTACACAAAGTACCTCGTCGTAGTGGGAGGGTTGTTAGGCAACCTGAAAGATTCATGTTTTGGAGAGTCTTTGGACTAGATCCCTGGTGAACATGAACCTGATCCCCGGACATATGATGAAGCACTCCAAGATAAAGATGCAGCATCTTGGCAAAGAGCAATGAATACAAAAATAGAATCTATGTATTCTAATAAAGTCTGGGATCTTGTAGAACCACCAAATGGTGTAAAAGCCATTGAGTTTAAATAGGTCTACAATAGAAAAAGAAGGACAGACGGGAAGGTGGAAACTTTCAAAGCAAGGCTTGTTGAAAAGGATAAGGAAACTTTTTCACCGATAGCCATGTTTAAGTCTATCCGAATTCTTTATCTTTTGCTACTCATATGGATTATGAGATTTGACAAGTGGATGTCAAGACAACTTTCCTTAATGGAAGTCTTGAAGAAAGCATCCATATAAAGTAACCAGAGGGGTTCATTGCAAAGGGCAAAGAGCATCTAATATGTAAGCTCAATCGGTCTATTTATGGGACTGAAGTAAAGCTTCAAGGTCTTGGAACATCCAGTAGTAATCCAGTCTTATGGATTTATTCAATGTATGGATAAATCTTGTGTATACAAGAAGTGTGATGGAAACATAGTGGTATTTCTTGTACTATATGTAGATAACATTTTTGATAGGTGGAAATAATATCAAAGTGTTGTCGGAAGTAAGGGTATGGTTGTCCAAGCAATTTAATATGAAGGACTTAGGAGAATGCACACATATTCTTGGGATCAAAGTAATAAGGGATCGCAAGAAAAGGATGTTGTGCTTGTCCCAAGATTCAAATATCGATACAATCCTTGCTCGTTTTAGCATGCAAGACTCCAAGAAAGGTTTTCTACTTTTTAGGCATGGAGTAGCTTTATCTAAAGAAATGTCTCCGAAGATATCAAAGGAGATAGAGGACATGAAGGCAGTTCCTTATGCTTCGGCTGTCGGAAGCCTAATGTATGCTATGTTATGCACGAGACCGGATATCTATTTTGCCATGGACAAAGTTAGCAGATATCAAAGTAACCCAGGACAGGGAGACTAGACTGCCGTAAAGCATATATTAAAGGGACTAGAGATTATATGCTAGTTTACAAGGTAAATAATTTGCTTCCTATGGGATACACGGATTTTGACTTCCAATCAGATAGGGACAATAGTAAGTCGACCTCGGAGTTTTGTGTTTACTTTAGGAGGTAAAGCCATGACAATGGAGGAGTGATAAGCATAGACGCTTTCTGGACTCCACCATGGAAGCTGAGTATGTGGCAGCCTCTGAGGCAGCCATTGAAGTTATATGACTCAGGAACTTCATGATGGACTTAGATGTGATTCCTGGTTTGTCCAAAAATTGTTACAGTGTATTGTGATAATAAGTGGTGCAGTAGCAAACTCGAAGGAACCATAAGCCCATAAATCAAGTAAACACATAGAGCGCAAGTACCACCCAATATGAGACATCGTATAACGAGGAGAAGTTGTTGCCGCCTAGATTTCATCAGATGATAACCTAGGAGATCCTTTCACTAAGGCCCTTAAGGTAAGAGCTATTGATGAGCATATTGAAGGGTTAGGAATCAGATGTATGGCAGGGAATATGGCAGCATAGTCTTTTAGTATAAGTGGGAGATTGTTAGAGTGTATACTAAAAGCTTAGCTTTTTGTATAAACATTTATTTAGAAATAAGAATCACATTGGTCAAATGTTTACATTTATATGCTATGTGTAGTTATTCAATTAATTTATATTGTAGATAACATGGTGTGTGGTGTCACACACAGAAGATCATGTTATCGATTCCTTATAAATTATAAACAGTAGCTCACGACTAAGATGGAAAGGAACAAACCATTGGAATAGTCGTAGTGTAATTTGGTATTAGTTTATCTTAACTATAAAATTATACAAGTACACTCTGAGTGTATTGAGCAGAACCATTTAAGGTAAGTTCTTTTTATACTGACTACATAAAAGAACAAGACCTTTGTTATTATGGAAGTGTGTGCTCTTAATCCTGATATAATAACAAGCACATATATCTAATATTTATTTCTTTGACTTATCAATGGGTGAGATTTAGTTTGATTAATCAAGAGGTAAGATAAGTTGGGAAATGATATTATTTATAGTGTGTGTTGTTGATTATAGAAGGAAACTGTGTCCTAATAATCTAGGTTGATAATGTCCCCAAGAGGAGCTCATAAGGATTGTCATGTTAAACCCTGCAGGTGGACTTAGTCCGACATGATAATAAGGTTGATTGGTACTACTATTGGAGCTAGATATTAATTAAGTGAGTTGTCAGTAACTCATTTAATTAGTGGACATTCTATATCTTAAACACAGGGAGACTAACACACTCATAATAAGAAGGAGCCCAAAATGTAATTTGGGATTGGTGCGGTAGTTCAATAATAATTCTTTAGTGGTATGAATTATTATTGATGAAATTAAGTTGGGTGTTTGGGGCGAACACGGGAAGCTTAATTTCATCGGGAGACCAAAACCAATTCTTCCTCTCGGTCCCTATCGTAGCCTCTTATTTATAAAGTGTTATACCAACCTATACCCACCTTCTTACCCAACCATTAGGTGGCCGGCCAAGCAAGCTTGGAGTCTAAGCTTGGTCCGGCCAAGCCATAGGTTGAGCCAAGTATAGGTGGTCGGCCCTAGCTTGGAGCCCAAGCTTGGTGTGGCCGACCATGTAAAGAATAAAAGGGATTTTATTTAAAATATTTCCATATGTGGATACTATGGTTTTAAAAGATAGTTTAAAATTTAAATATTTCCTTTTATAGTTTTATACAAAAGATTAAGTGAAAGGTTTGATATCTTTCCTTATTTGTAGTTAAAAGGAAGATTTTAATTTTTTGATAAAACTTTCCTTTTTTGTAACCATCTTGATGATATAAAAGAGAGTTTTAAAATTAAATCTTTCCTATTATATTTTCTACAAAAGATTTAGAAAAGATTTGATATTTTTCCTTATTTGTAGATTGAGAGGAAGATTTTAATTTTAAAGATAACTTTCCTTTTTTTGGAAATCATCCAAATGTTTTAATAGAGAGATTTTAATTTATAAAATTTCCTTTTATAGCCAACCATGAAGGGAAAAATTAATAGAGAAATTTTATTTTAAAATTTCCGGAAACAAATAAGGAGTTTTAATTTTGTGTTTAAAACTTGCCTTATTTGGAGCATGATGGTGTGGCCGGCCATAGCATGGGTTAAAAGGAATTTTAATTAAAATTTCCTTATTAACCAATGGCAAGGAGAATAAGGGAATTTTAATTATAATTAAATTTCCTTAAATGCCAAGACCAAGGAATATAAAAGAGGGGGTAGAGGTGTCTCACTTCATAACATATCTTCTATAGTTTCTCCTCTCTTCCTTGGTGTGTGGCCAACCCTATTCTTCTCCTTTTCTCTTCTTCTTTAGTGGTCGGTGCATCCCCTTCTTGGAGTTCTTGTGGTGGTCGGTTCTTGCTAGGAGAAGAAGGATAGAAAGAAGGCTTTGCTCTTGCATCCCTTGGAGCTTGGTTGGTGGCCAAGAATTGCTATCTCTTGGAGAAAGGTGCTTGGCCGAAACTTGGAAGAAGGAAGAAGGAGGCTTGGTGGATTCTCATCTCGGTAGATCGTTGCCCACACAACGTCCGAGATAAGAAGAGGAATACGATAGAAGATCAAGAAGTTGTTGATTACAAAGAACGGTATAACTAGTAATTGTTTTCTGCATCATACTAGTTTTCTTTGTATAGTTTTTGAAATACTAAATACAAGAGGCATATGATTCTAGTTTTCGAATTTGTGATTCGAGTTTGTATTTTTTTTTATTTTTCAAATTTGTGATTCGATTGTTCCTTTTGGTTAAACATAGGGTTATATAAGGAAATTAAATATTAGATTTCATTGAAAGGCTTTGTTTAGGAAGTGGTGGATGCTCCCATACCCAAGAAGGCCTAGTGCCTCGCCATGTTTAACCTGGAAGCCGATTTCTAAAATTAATATTTAATTGAATTTGTAACATGGGTGGATTTGGATCAATAATGCTAAGTATCATTTGTGATCCAAGTCTAAACCACTAAGAACAGATAAGTTAAATTTGGAATCAATAATGTTAAGTTCTGTTTGCGATTCCTAATTTAATTTCTAAAGAACACAATAGGTTGTTAGTAAAGGTTCAGGACTTGTACAAAATTTTTATACAGGGGAACCGATATGATATTCCTCATAGCAACCAACAATGTAAAGCAAGTAAAAAATTAAAACCAATTACTAACATGAAGACATTGAAATGAGAGCTCTTATGTATCGGTGACAGCCTGTCTACAATAGTCAGGCATGGCAGTGTCATAGCAACATAGTGGTACAAAGTCAGAGCAGTCAGAACTTCGGATGAATGCGCAGAAGCTTGTAGAAGAGTTGATGAAGAGGCATTGGTCAAAGCTCTCTTTTATAGAGCATTGAAGGCGCCTCCAATGACACTAGAGGCGCCTTCCATCCGCTAAGTTATATCCCGAGAAAATAACTTCTTATCGTCGCCAAAGTCTTCTGTGTTATTCGACCGAAGGCACCTTCAAAGCCCTCCGAGGCACCTTCATCGCCCAGCTTCAAGGAGCCTTCCTTCGTATGGAGGGTGCCTCCATGCCCTTCTAGGCAAGCATTTAACCAAGCCTACGAGGCACCTTCAACAGCACCAAAGGCGCCTTTAGTACTATTCAACAGGGCATATTTTATTTTCTAACTCTTGTAGAAATGTTAGTCCAACAGAAAAATATCTAACTTATAAAACAAAGTTAGCACAATAATAAGGTAACAGTAATAAATAGTTTCTGTCTTTTCAAGATCAGGAACTAGTCATGGTCTCGATTTAGGTTTCCAAAATGGACCTAAACTAGACCTACACCTAAAGTCCCCAATTGGGACTCATCCTTACTGGAACTCTCTCCTCCAGTGACTTACCTTACTTACCATGTAGAATCTCTTGACTCCCTCATGGTTCACTAGGTCTTCCCACCAATTGTCAGGTCCGCAGATCCAATTGGATTTCAGCCAGCTATCAAGTCCTGTGGACCTAGCAAGACTTCCTGCCAGATATTAGGTCATTCCTTAGCCTATCTAGACTTCTACACTAGCTACCAGGTCCTCCAGACCTAGCTATATTTCAGTCTGGTATCAAACCAGTTAATTCCTACACACTTGGTAGAAAGGTTAGATCACACAATACATTTAACTTTAATCCACTTGTCATTCATCAAAACTTAGGTTTGGCCATTGGTGGTAAATGTACCAATAGGGTTCTCCTTTTGGCTCATCCCCAAACCCTCGTGGGATACAAATATCATAATTTTGGCATCATGATCATGTTAACATAGTAGATCTGGACCATAAACACACATTTCATCGAATAAGAAATATGCAAACATATAGATTATACGAAAAGATATTCACATATAAAAAGGGATACTCTTTACATCCTAAAATCAAGAGAAATACTCCATTATAAGAGAATTACAAACCAAATATACTAAAATAAGTATTCATACAATTCAAAACAGAGATTAGAGATAAAGAAATGCTTAGGAAGAAGATTTCTGGTGTCTTCGGAAGGATTTCTTGCTCCAGAGGTGGATGGATTGCTGAAGTGGCTCTTCAAATGGTGAATCTAAGGTTTCCCTTAGAGGGAAAAACCCTATCCCCAAGAGGAGGATGAATTCCTTTGGTTCAAGATGCTCAAATAAGGGTTTGCTTGACCCTTTTATACCTCCCCCTAAGCTATCCAGCTCTGTAAGTTTACATGGCTCCGCCAAAATAGATTTTTCTACCCTTACATATGGTTTTCTCAGGTTGGAACCTGAATCAAAGTTATAGATCTTAAAATTATCTATATTTCTATAAGTGTTATGACCTATAACTCCAACTGAGTCGAAAGTCATGTCCATTTTACTTTTGGCATGTATTGTAGGCCGAATCGAAAATGACCCCTGCCTAGCAACACAGGCACCCATGTTAGGCTCTAGAAATGGGATATGTTAGACACACCCATGCTAAGTAACATGGTTGGCCATGGTGGGATTTGTTGGGAGTGTTTTGGCTTTGTTTTGTGCTTGATTTCTTCTGTATGAATATGGTTGTGTCATGGGACATTATCGAAGCATGTTCCTTGATTAACACTTCATTTTGCTGGTCTTTTGAATCTGTTTTTTTCATGGGCACTTCGTGTGTTTGGATCAATAATGAGGCTCAATAATGAAGCATGGTTAGCCTATGTTGAGCCCTTTTCTACTCCATTATTTGTCTTTCTTGGCTGTAGGAGCACGTTTGTGTCATGGGACATGATCAGAGTGTGCTTCTTAATCCAACTTCACGCTCCAAGGGGTTTATGCTCCAAAAATCATGTCCTATCAATGAAAATAATCAAAGAGTAGTTCTTTGAACTAAAAGCAACAAAATGAAGTACACAGAGAAGAAAACATAAAATATATGCATATAAAATGGGACAAGATGTGCGCCAAATTGCGATAAAAATCCTATATAAAATATGCTCATCAAAATCCTCCAGACTTAAATCTTTGTTTATTCTCAAGTAAACATCAATATCAAGAATACATGTGTATTCATATCTCCCAAACTTTAATAAGTTCATCTAATCCTATCAAGTAGTATCATCTTTAAGCGAAGGTATTCAATTAGTTTCACCAAACCTAACGAGCTAATTCAAGTGTATAGTGCATAGTTTGTTCTTAAGGTTTCAAGTTCCTCCTTAAGTCAAGTTGTCATTCTATTTTGTTCCCAAGGTCTCCAGCGTTAGACACTTACTTTCCATATGCAAGGTTTGCCCCCTCTTCCCAATACAAAGTCTCAAAGTTATGCTCGTATTGAGAGAAGTGGATAAATGTTTCCTTAGTAACCAATTGGATGTTAGTTATGGTAACTAGTTCATTGGAGTGACTTATTGTAAGACTGCATATGGTTCTCTATATATACAGATATGTCTGTGAAGTTCTTGTTGGTCCCTTGGCTGTCGACTAGAGGGGGGAGGGAGTGAATAGCGTTGTACAATAAAAACAAACACCTTTCTCGGAACTTTGGAAATAAAGCACTCGTATAATAAGAAACTGATTAATCGACAAGAAAAAGAGGCACAGTAATTTATTTGGTTTGTAATAAGAGGATTGCTAATTCAAGTAGTTTGAAAGCTCACTAATGTCTCCTTCAGGTGGAGAAGCCTCTTATAGCAGTCAAAGCTCACAACTATAAAACTAAACTCAATTAAGATCAATTACAAGTGTTATTTTTAGCTTATGGGATCATGGCTATATTTATAGCCCTGATCGGGATGCCTAGAAGGGTTCCAGACGCCTGGAGGGGAATGAATTTTTTTTCCCATCGTAACGGATCGCTACAACTGGCATTTCGATAAAGTTTCTGGTCCGGGTGCCTGGGCCTGCTCTGGGTGCCTTGACCGGGTTGAACCGGCTCGACCAGGCGCGAGCCTAGGGCGCCCTGGGTCTGGGCAGCCTGTGTGGCGGACCAAGTTTGGGCACCTAGAGTCTAAGCGCTCGAAATAGCTCTGGGAGCCCGGAGCACAGTCAACCTCCGGTTGACTTTTCCTCCGAGTCTTCCACTCCAGCTTCACTCGCTTGGGTGATTTCGACCCTCCGGAATAGGGTTCACTCGAAGTCATCTTCCGGCCTTCTCGACCAACCTTCCACTCCGGCTTCTCGTCCCTCAAAAATGTCGCGCGTCTCCTTCTCGTCCACCAGCGTACTCTTCCATAGCATCTCGCCCCTCGAAAGCACCGAGCCTGTCGACTATCTCTCATGTCATCCTTCTCGCTAGATGCATCTTTCGCTCGACTTCCTGTGCTCCTAAGTTCCTGCACACTTAAGCATAAGAATATCAAAACACAACAGGACCTAACTTGACTTGGTTGATCGCATAAAACTACCACAGGGTACTTACAATCTCTCCCTTTTTGATATGAGCAACCCAAGTTAAGTTAACGTAAATCAAACATAAATAATAGTTAGGTAATAAGTATAAATTTTATAATTTTTAATAATATGCAAAAAATTGATGTTACCCTCCCATAGACTTAACCTTTAATTCCCCCCCTTTGATTACATTAAAAATATGCGTAAAATAGGAATATAACTTTGAAAAAGTCTTGTCGAAGGGATAAAAGAAACGTGGACTAATATAAAAAAAATGAACTTTTAAATTCTAGATAAAGACATTTTTTGAAAAAAAAAAAGATTATTTAAAAAGTATTTTTAGACTTAAAAAAATTTTGAAAGTTTTATGACGGTTGAAAAAAAAAATCACAAAAGATTAAAATTATTTTAAGCAGAAATAAATTCTTTTCAGCATAAATATATATTTTCTAAAAAAATAATTAAAAATAGTTATTAACATCGAAAAATATGAAATATTTTCGAAGAATATATAATAGTAAGTAATGTTCCAAAAAATAAATTTTAAAGAATTAAATTTTCAAAAAAAATTTAATATTAAAAATTTATATTTGGATAAATAATTCATAGAAAATTTACTAATTGTCAAAAAAAAATTTAAAAAAAATTAATTAGATAGAGAAAAAGATAAAATTTCACAAAAAAAAATAAATTTTATTAAAAATATCACTGCAAGATATTTTTAAATATAATAATACAAATTTTGTTAAAAAATTCATAAAAAATAATACAATGGTCAAAAAATTTAAAATTTTTTCTATAGATGAGTAATAAAATTCTCTTTCTTGAAAAAAATTAATTTAATTAATTTCTAACATAAATTATGCAAAATAATTTATTTGATAATTCTAAGCAAGAATATGAAATCAAATTAAAAATAAAACATGCATAATGATTTTTCAATTTAAGCATGATTTTGAAACCCAATATAGGTTCCTTCTAACTGGGTTAATCAAAAATTTATTAGGGATATATTTAGTTGAGAATTTTATGATTTGACCCTTATGATATCTAAAGTGTCAGTTTAGTTCTTGATAATTTTTTAAATTTGAAATAGCTATATTCAAACATGCATAATTCTTTAGATTCTCTATTTTTATTTTTAATTTCTCATTTTCAATTTTTATCTTGTCAAAATCCTCTAGCTGACAAGATGTTGCTAAGGTTAATTTTAACTCTTCATTTTCTTTTTCTAATTTATAGGTATTTTTTGATAATATTTTTATAACTGAAATAACTTATCAAGAGGTAGAGATCGTACCTACCTTACTTTGTCGATATCGTAATCTGAAGCTCCCCTTGAAGTGTTGCCTCTTTCTGATGTTGCTCCCCCTTCATCGATGCTCTAGATACTCATTTCGGATGAGTCTGCTCTGTCTTCATCTTTTTGGTGACTTGTCACTAGCGCAAGTCCGACTATGGCTTCGATCTCTAACTCGGATGATGTTTCGTCCCACATCGCTTTTAGATTTCGATGTTTTGTCCAAACTGGTCTTTTGTCCTTGTTCTTGTCCTTGTCCTTATCCTTGTTCTTTAATTTAGAACAGTTATCTTTCATGTGCCCTTCTTCATTGCAGTGGTAGCATCTTACCTTTCTTCTTTTTATTTTATCTTACACTTGATTAAATTTATTATTTTAAAATAACTTTTTAAATTTCCTTACCATGAATGTCGTTACGTCATCATCGAGGGGCATTTCATATTCTGGTTCATCCATTTTTACTTTTAAGTCAATTTTGTGCGTGAGCTCCTTCTTCAAATCTACACATTTAGTTTCATGAACTTCAAAAATAGAAAATAACTCTTATAAAGTACTTACCTCTAGATCCTTAGAGATGTAATATGCATCTACTAAGGATACCCATTCAGAAGTCCTAGGAAAGGCGTTAAGTGCGTACCTTAATGAATTTCAATTGGTTTCCTTTTCTTCAAGATTCGAGAGTCCGGTGATGAGATCATTAATAGAAAAGAAATATAGCTCGAGAAAATTCCCACTGAAAGGAACCTAGCGGATCCTTTGACAAAAACTCTACCACAAAGAAAGTTTGAGAGTTAGGTTCATGCTAACAGTTTAGAACATTGTGGTGATTGACATTAGGCCAAGTGAGAGTGTTAGATTTTGAGGGATGACCTAAGGCAATCGTTTTATAATTTTTACTAAATATATATTCACTATTTGAGTACATATTATATGTTTGATTATCTTAAACTCATTTACTAAATTTTCTCAATACAATTCATAACATGAGAGAAATTGTGATTGGATCATAACTAGTGATTATCTCTACATATGCAATTATGAACACGTCGAATTGATACACTCGGACATCATTAATTTTGTAAAACTAGCATGGGTCATACTCCTTGGTTCGCTAAATAGCTATTTTCTCACTGGTTGGAGACATTGGGATGCCGAGAGTTAAATGTGGATGCTAGTTATGGTAATTAGTTCTTTGGAGTGACTCGCTGTAAGACTTCATATGGTTATCTATATATATGGATATGTCCGTGAAGCTCTTACTATAGCTTGAGTGTAAGTTTCCTTCGACTTGAGGTATACAAGTCATCTTGGTCATGGAAACTTATACTTTGACATCTTAAGCAAGCACCTTATTGAGGTGTGAACCCGAAATGATTGGACATAAGTCAAAATGCCTGAAGATGTTTGGATAGCCCATAGAGAATTCACTACTCCTTACGAGAGACGTATATCCTATGGTCACTTGTTAGGATTATTACTCAAAAGTCTTTGGCCAAAGCATCACATGTTAAGAGTATGAGACTCTTGTACACTTGTACGAGTAATTTAAATCTGTAGAACGAGGAAGTATTACTTGGGCTAGGCGTGACGTAGTTAGTTTAATGGGGGCATACACATAAATCATGTCCTGAACCAAGTGGCTATAAGATGAGTGAAAGAAACAAGGCACAAATCATGTCCTGAAGGGTTTAGAATTAGTTCTAAGATCAACTATGATTTTCTGGCTAATTGGGGATTATAATATACTACTAGGTGCTATTCATGATCGTTCTATAATTAATAGTTAATTATGGACGACTAAGATAAATTGGGAATCTATTGGGTCACACACACTAATGAGTCTCTAAAAGACATAAAACAAGTTAAAAAAATAGGATTTGTATATCAAGAGATAATATTTGGTTGGACCATACATAAGACAAATATAGAAATATTTGTCATGATGGAAGTGTAGATGGGCTACATCTCTTATGGTAGAGTTGAACCATATTTGGTTTAATCATGAATTAGCCATGAACCAACTTAGTTTTATTGTGAACCAAATCAAGGGGTTAGTGGGCTAATTTTTTGTTAAGGGATAATGAGTTAGATTTGAGTTTTCTAATCCAACTCATTAAAGAGGACTATATATAGATGTAATTAGGAGAGAATTAGGCACAAGTTTCATTATTTGGTTGATTGACTCTTGTTGTCGTGACCACCACAAGGGAGAAAAACTCTCCCATGCTTGCTTCTCTTATTCTTCCTCTTGATCCCTTTTCTTCGCTTGTGGCTAGTAACTTTCGAAGGAGAGGCTTGTACTCAAGGAATTATCTTGAGGAGCTCAGCGTGGATACAAATAGAGGTGAGGTTCAACAACGTTGCTACGGTTAATGACCTTCTCGTTACAGGTCATCCGTAAGGTATACCTAGCCTAAATTTACTTTCTATAAAATTTTAATTATGAGATAATGTTTGGTATGTTGTATCCTTGTATGCATGTAGTGTGTGTGATATAATAATTAGGAATTATTATTATTTTATTTTTCGTTGTGCATGTTTATAAAACGTGCTCTAGCAAGTACTCGCATCGGGCATATCCCAACAAATATGACAAGAGGTGTAAAAATGCATAAGTAAAGTACATGAATGTGTGTCAAAATATGCATAAAAGTGTATAAAATCTATGCATATTACCTATCAATGAAAATAAATAAAGAATAGTTCTCCGAACTAAAAGAGTAAAAATAACAAAATGAAGCACATATAAATGAAAAATGATATATATATGGACATTAAATAGGATAGGATGTGTGTCAAACTACCATAAAAAACCTATATGAATTGCACACATCAGTAGCCATCCACCTATATAGGACCATCCATAAACTCAAAGCATCCATCCATAGATGGACATCTCCTATCCCCATGTGTAGCCAATTTATGATCCTTCTCCATAATTCCATGATAGGTGGGCATTTAAAGAATAGATGCTCATGCATCTCCAACACCTATTTACAAAAAGTACATTGTTGATCTTCCATATTGTCTTGCTTGTCTCTAATTGGAAGACATCTCTTGCTAGCATCCAAAGTGTAACTATATAATTGGTATGGATATAGGGCTTCCCCACCGTCCGCACCCAGGGTTTCTTAGGACCCGCCTGTCTAAAGAAGTCATAGGTCTTGGCCACTCCACCATCCTACTCAAACAAACCCACCCGTCATCATCTGAATAGCATCCATCTGTGACCCAATAATTGAAAGGATGAGATTTCGGATCTCTAGTAGTTGCTTTATCAGCAGGGAATTCGAGTGCACCGCCTCCCAAGTCCATACATTTGCTCTCCTTAAGTAGGTATGATGTACCCACTTGATTTAAAGGATATCCTTCTTGGCATGTATCCGCTAAAACACCTTAGCTAGAAGGGCAACATTCCAAGCCCATAAGTCACGGAATCTTAATCCACTCTCATCTTTAGGTCTACACATATCTTCCCATGACGCCCGTGGATATTTTGACATTCACATAAGAGACTTGTATATGCTGTAAATGCAATTAATGATGTCCATGGGGATAGGAAGAATCGAAAGCCAAAAGCACTCAACACCCTGTTATTCAGATGTGATCAGTTGTGCCTTGCCGGCATAAGACAAAGTCTTTCATGGACAAGCATTGATCAGTCGGGCCAAGGAGTCAAGTAGTGGGTTGTAGTTAGAGAGTTAAAGGCATAACACTACCAGTGGAATCCCCAGATATCTAAAAGCCATGACCCCTCCTAAAAACCCATGATGGTAAGTAGTTGTTAACTTGTTGAGTCTGCAACACTAGCCAAGAAGATGTTTGACTTTATCCTATTAACCTGAGGTCCTGCCACTACACCAAAATCTAGTAAACAATCCATCAAAATACCAACAGAAGCTACATCACCTCAACTAAATAGAAGAAGGTTGTTTGCATAGGCAAAATGAGTTAGTCTGAGATAACCACATCAAGGATGATAATTGAATTATACTCTTCTAGTATTCCTTTGTAACCGCCTCCAAAAATCTCAATACGTATGCTAAAAATATAAAGTGATAAAAGATTTCCCTGCCTTAGTTCTCTAGAACCTCTAAAGTGCCCAAAGGTTCCTCCATTGATAGCTAGTGAGAATGAGATTGTAGTTATATACTCTATATCCATGATACAAACTGCAATGGAAAATTCAGCTTCTGCAAAGTATCTTACAAGAAGTCCCAGTTCATAGAATCAAATGCTTTCTGAAGGTCAATCTTTATGATGCATTTGTGTGATATTGTTTTCTTGCTATATTTTCTAAAAAGTTCTTGGGCAAAATAGATATTGTCTGTGATAAGTTTGCCCTTCACAAAAGTCGTCTGAGACTGATGAAGAATTGGATCCATGATTTATGAAATCTTACCTACCAATATCTTAGAAATAACTTTATAAAAACCATATAACAAGATATAGGTTGATAATCATATACTTTATTATCATGTACTGACTTAGGAACAAGTGTAATCAAGATATGGTTCCATCTTCATAGCTTCCCCGTGTGGAAAACTCTTGTACAATAGCTACAAGAATCGGTTGGACTGTATCCCATATGTGTTTGAAGAACGTAGAACTATATCCATCCAAACTAGGCACCTTCTGATCACCAATATCAAATAGAACCCCTTAAATTTCTTTAATGGAGGGAATATGCACAAGCTGATCATGTTGATCAGGCTCTACCATTCGCTCATGTTGCAGATACACATGTGGAAATTCAGATTTTTCCACCACCGTGCCAAGTTGCGATTGGAAATGGTTCGTAAAAGCTACCACAACTTCCGTAAATGTTGTGGTGAGTTGCCCATCTGACTTCTCTACAACTATAATCTCATTCCTTCGATTGTTCCACTTTATAAGAGCATGAAAGAAACAAGAGTTTCGGTCAACCTATTTTACCTTTGCCCATTGCATACAAAAGCTATGTTCGACGTCACTCAATCTTGATACATCATGTTGAAAGAATTTGTATGTATCTGTCATAACACCATTTTGTAGCCTTCTATCTGAATAACCTTGAGATGCTTATGTGTATTCGCTACCCATTACAATGTTTGTTGGAAATTCTCCACATTTATCCTTTTTAGATCACTCTTCAACAACTTTAGAATTTGGAGGAGACGGAATTGAGTTGTGTCATGACTTAGTTGTTGTGAGTATTCAACCCAATTGGTTTTCACAAGAGGAGAAAATTGTTCATATTTCACCCACATATTAAAGAATTTGAATAGTTTAGGTATCCAGTTGTCACCATCCAAGATAGAAATAATATACGCTGAGTGATCAGATAAGCAATCCGGTGGGGTGAAGTTTGCAAACTCTCGAAGTTCTGTCTCTAGCCAAGCTTTGTTAATGAGTGTCCTATCTAACTTGCTACATATGTGGTCATTTTTCCATGGGTACCTACATCTCATATATGATAAATCCTCCATACCCACCGAGGATGCAAAACACAGAAAATTTGAAGTGCAGTATTACGTGACAGGAAGGTCACTGTACTTGTCCTCAATGATAGAAATGAGTTGATATCTCCAAGTAAAAGATAAGACAATCTTATATCAGTAGCTAAGCTTCGAAATCCTTCCCATAATGGCCTCCATTCAAAATTTGAGAACTTGCCATAAACAAAAATAATGGCAATTAATTTGTGACACTTTGTATATTACCATGCAATGAACATATTGATCATGTCATTCTTGTACCATTAGATCCACCTTTTGTTCATCCCATATCAATACTATTCTACTGCATCCCCCTAGATTATCCAATTGTTCCATATTGAGTTGTTGAAACCTTCATGCCTTTAATTGTTGAAAACCCAAGCTGGAAAGTTTGGTCTTCAACACTCCTGCTACACAAATTTGTTATTTTTGAAGAGAGACCCCCTCGATGTCTGTCTGAGGCCTTTGTTATGCCTCTAATGTTCTAAGATCTGATCTTCATCAGGCCTGAGATGGCCTAGACCATCCAGTATTGTTTTATTTTTTCCCTTCTCTAATCACAATAGGTGGTGTTGTGGAACATTCTGTGTCACCCTTATATGTCCATTTGCAATCTTTGTGCAATGTGTCTGCTATCTCTAGAGCTTTTCCTTTGCCTCTTATCATGGGAGTGATAATCTACAAGGGTTGCACCTGACTCAATCTAGCAAGGTCTGTATTTTGTTGATGCCTTGCTAAGCACTTCCACCTAGTGCTATTCTTCTATTCTGTGTTAATTTCCTTGCCTTTATCATGTACCAAGCTTACATCTGAAGTCTCCTCCATAATCTTTACACCCTATTGCTCCATAGTGTCATGTTGTGTTGTCACTACATTAGCCTCCATAGCTATTTACTCCTCTATGGTCGGATGCTCCTCACTAATTAATTCTTCTTTCATAATAGTTACCAATTCAGATGCTTGATAAATAATTCTCAGACCAAGCTCAATTGATAATAGTTGCATAAGCTCCTTAGGTGGTTCAAGATGATTGAGCATGGACACATGCATGGTCGGCTGAGGAACTGATTACATGGTGGTATTGTTCAATCGTGAGTCACCTTCACAATGGTCTTGGTAGTGCCCCATACACTAACAATGTAAGCAGAATGTGAATTTATATTCATAATGTAAGAGAAGTTCTACCTCAAGTCCTCTAGGTAATACAATGAGGAGAACATCTAGAGGTTCTTTGGTAATGTCAACTTACACAAGAACTCATGCGAAGTTGATCTTCCCACGCTGCCGTGTCATTTGATCAATGTATAGCAGCTGACCAAGTTGTGACACTAGTTTGCTCAATGCACGGGTCATCCAACACTCTAGGGGTAGATTTGAGATTTGTATCCATATTGGCAAGTATTGAAGTTCCTTCTGTTGAATGAGACAATGATTTGAGGTACAAGGGGCATCTAAGCACGATGTAAGGTCCTCCTCGTAAGACCTTATCGTAGTCTTCAGCATTCTAAAATTTTAACAACAACCACATAGTTTTATGAATTTGCACATCATATTTCAACTTCCATCGTTTCACCATAGCTTTGATGGTTGGCCATCCAGGGAAGTAGCCAATGAATTGTCCAACCAAGCAGTCACCCACTGCAGTTGCAATCGTGTCCGCATCATCTTTCTCTAGCGTAACACATCCAGGGCTTTGTGAAAAATATTGCATGGTATTCTCTTCTGCAAATAATTTGTTTGATGAGAACAAATCAGTCTATCATCGTTGATTATTTCTCTCCTGTGGTGGCATCGACGTCTCGATATTTCTGTCTCTTTCTAGGGACGTGCTATTAGAGGAGGTTGATTTGTCTCTCCCAGAGATTGGTTCACTCTGTTGCAGCTTGGCCTGGCCCCCAGCTCCCAAGACCTCCTCAAATTTGATACTCTTGCCATATACGTCACCAAAAATTTGAACAACACTAGACCTCCAATCTCAATATATGGAATGCAGGAGATAGCCTTGAAAGGCTCCAAGATCACCATATATGTTAATGGTCTCCACTTTATATACGAGTAAAAAGAGAATCGTTGTGAATAGAAGCACTCTCTCACTGTCAAGAACTTGAAAAAAATTATCGTCGCCTCCCCCTTAGAGAGAAGGGAGGTTTGTCTTAACACTTTTACCGATTAAGTTAATTAATACCTATTTATCATGTCTATTTTTTTTTTTATCATTGTAGCTATTCCTTGGTATACATTCTTCAAAATAAATATATATAGAGCAATGTTACCCTAACTATCTTATTGTGCACACCCATGCAAACCTCAAAAAAACTTTAGTTTGAAATTTTTTGTACTTAATATTATAACTCAACTCCTAAATTTTAAAGACAAAATCTCATTAACATAATTAGGCACTTAAAAAATAATTTTAAAAAAATACTGGCGCGGACGAAGTCTGTAGACTTCGCCCTTGGAATAACAAATATATAAGTTATGCTACGGATGATGTGTTGCGAATTTCGTCTGCGACCATGTCATTTCATTGTTTTATTATTATTATTATTATTATTTTAAGTTTCCGGTTATGTAAATAAAATTTTACTTTTAGTATATGGATATTGTGATGGTAGTTGCTCTGCAACCCTGCCCACAACAATGAATATTATAACATGGAATACTCGAAGGCTTCAGAACCCACGGACATTCCGAGAATTGGGGCGACCTATCACCAAAAAGAAACTCACTCTCTTATTTTTTTTTTTAGTAAACAAAAATGAGAGACGCTTCTTACAGAGGGTGGGAATATAAGTTGGGATCATGTGATATTTTATGGTGGATTGTAGGGAAAGGAGTTGTGGACTCACATAGTCACATTATTTTAGAAGGAATGGATTCATGTTTTGATTAAATCTTATTCTTATGGGCATATAGATTGTCTGGTGTATGAAGGAGATATAGTGTGGTGTTTTACCAGTTTCTATGGACATCCAGAAGCTTCTCTTCGCCGTTTCTCATGGGAATTATTGAATCAATTTAGGGATATCTCAGAGCTAAAGGAGATACCATGGCTAGAGGATTTTAATGAAATCTGCTTTGATAGTGAATATTGGGAGGAAATAGGCGGACTCTAACTCAAATGAAATCTTTTCGGGAAGTACTTGATTTATGTGAGCTTTAGGATCTTCATTATAGTGGGGAATTCTTCACATTTGTGAATAGAAAGGAGCCTAATAGTATTATTTTTGAACGTCTGGACTAGTTTATGGGGGATTTGAGTAGTGCCTACTTTTCCCTATGGCTCAGGCAATTTCTTTGGAGTATTTCCATTTCGATCACAAACCTATCTATATGAAGCTACAAAGGGACCAAATTAATAACCGAGCAAGTCGTGGGACCAATAAGTCAAGATTTCATTTTGAAAAGGGATGGCTTTTGGAGGATGATTGTAGAGACGATATTGAGCAATGCTGGGGCTCCACTGGCCCCTACTCTTCTCTTGTGGAGTGCATGGAGTCGTACAAAAGTGCTTTGATTTGATGGGATAAAAATAAGTTCTGAAAGATTCCTAGGCGGCTTAGAGCACAGAGAGAGAAATTGAATGATCTTAGGACAAGTTCCCAGTGGAGTTGTCATACAACATAGGTTAAAGAACTATAAATAGAAGTAGAGGATCTTGTTGTTAAGGAGGAACTTTATTGGAGGCAAAGAAGCAGAGTATCTAGGCTAAGGATGGAGATCGTAATACATGGTATTTCCATTCCTAAGCCTCCCTTCGTAGAAGTCAGAATGTCATTACTAGTTTGGTTTCGAGCCACGATGACTAGTATACTGAGGATAGAGGGATGTTAGAGATTGTGATGGATTGTTTCGAGATTTTTTTCTCATCTGTCAACCCTTCTGAAGGTGATATTAGACACATTATTGAAACAATTATCCTGAAAGTGGATAATTGAATGAACTAGATTTTGTGTGCTTCTTTTACATAAATGGAGATTAGACGAGCTCTTTTTGATATGCACCTTGAGAAAGCCCCTAGCCCTGGATGAATTATCTATATTTTTCTTCAAGAAGTACTGAGATATTATCGGTTAGGATGTTTTGAAGGAAGTGCTCTGGGTACCTAATGAGGGTGCATTAATAGATGCTTGGAATGAGACCCTTGTCACTCTTAAAATAAAAATAAAAGATCCATTACTCATGAAAGACTTTAGGCTGATTAGCCTCTGTGCTAAGATTGTGACTTCATCTCCATCAGTGTCTTAACTATTCTTTGCAGATGGTAGCCTAGTATTTTTCAAAGTGACTATGGAGAAAGGAGCACGAGTCAAGGAATGTCTTTCACTATATGAGAGGACATCCGGGAAACTCATTAATTATAATAAGTCAACTCTCTCTTTCAATCCTAATTCTAGCCCAGCTCTTATGGATATGATTAAGACTATCTTGACTATTCCTATAGTACATCAACATGATCTCTATTTAGGCTTACCTACAGTGTCATTGAGAAGTAAAAGGCTTCAATTTTATCTGGTTGAAAGAGTGGTGAAACGGATCCAGGGATGGAGTCATAAGTGGTTCTCATTAGGAGGAAAAGAGGTGTTGATCAAGTCAATCTTATAAGCAATCCCTACATTTACAATGTCATGCTTCAAATTGCCTACCTTGGTGTGTGAAGATATTGACAAAGAATGTGCGAACTTCTGGCGGAGACTAAATAAGGATAAGTGGAAATGCATTAGATATCTTCAGATTTTCTATATCAGCCAAAGGATCAAGGCAACTTGGGTTTCAGAAAATTGATTGAATTCAATTGGGCTTGCTAGCCAAACAGTTATGGTGCCTCTTCCACTTCCTAGATTCATTAACTACCTGAGTGCTCAAAGGCAGATACTTCAGACATGGGTCAGTGCTAGATACGGGATTAGGGAGTAATCCTTCTTATATATGGAGATCGATCCTCTGGAGTAAAGAAATTCTGGTGCATGGGATGTTATGATAAGTTGGGGATGGAAAATCTATTAAAATATTTGAGGAGAACTAAATTCCTACCATCTAATTAAAAATAAATAAGCCGATTGTTCCTTGGGAAAATATGGATATTGTTAATGCATTAATAAAGGAAGGAGCATGGGATGCGGATTTGATCTCAATCATTTTTAACCAATGTATCGCTCGCGAAATCCTGAAGGCCCCAATCTCGGAAGCAAGAGTGTGTGATTCACTTTTCTGGAGGTTCAATGCCAAGGGCAAGTATATGGTGTGTGATGGGTGTCGTCTCCAACATGAGATGTTCTCCCTTTCGGAGCACCAATCGGAACATTCCATCAAATCTTGGTAGACATTTATATGAGGTCTTTCTATTCCACCTAAGGTTTGATTATTCTGGTGGAGTATTTCTCATGACTGTATCCCCACTAATCAGAATCTACTTCGACACCATGTCTCGATTAGTGAATCTTGCTGTCTGTGTAGTTATCCTATGGATTCGATCTACCACGATCTTTTCTTCTGTGTTGCAATAAAACACATGTGGAAAACACCCCTTTTGCCCATATTTTTAAGGGGGCTAGACATACTAGCACTTTAAAGGTTTGCATGTGGTTGAAAGAACAAATGTCCAAAGAGGAGTTTGAGTACCTTGCAGTCCACACGTGGACAGTCTGGAAAGAAAAATAAAATTTTCTCTATGGGGATAGGAGAAAACTGATGGCAGAAAGTTTTTTTTTTTTTTTTTGGAGCTCTTCAATGCTTGATGATTTTAGAAAGTCCCGGATAAAAGTGAAAATTGCTTCTCAGGCTGAGAAGGGTATTCCGGAGAAGACGAAGAAGTCACAGGTTCATGCACCCTCAGGGACGTAGCTACACTAAGAGGGCGTTAAAAAAATAATACATCGAAAAATAAATTTAAAAGGACTTAAATATAAATTTTAAAATATTTTAGACTTTTTTGCAAAATGTCGAATTAAAGCCAAACCTTTTTTTTTTCTCTACCATATTTGCGAATTTCTTGTTCCCCTCCTCCCCGCGTAACACTTTTTTCCCTCTTCCCACCTTTCGTATTTTCTTCTTTCTCCCTTAATCCCCTTCCCTTTTTTTCTTTATCTCGTGTTCTTCTTCCTCCCCTAATCCCTTTCTTCCCCAACCCTTATTTTGCCCTCAAAATCCTTTTGTCGCCTTTGTACTTTGCTACCACTGACATCCACGTAACTATTGCTATACGTCGCTATCGTCGAACACTATTGCTGCCAACACCGTTGTCGTTTGCTGCTAGAGCCACCATCATTGCTTGACTGACGCTCCATAGCAAACGCCTTTTGACTAAGGTGAAATTTTCTTACTTGATTTATTTCAATTAGGGATTTAAGTGTTGAAAAAATATATAGTGTTAATTTTTTATATATTTATGTTTTTGTTTGCTAGTTAAGTGTGTACTTATATTGAGGTATTCTGTACATTTAATGTTTGATTTGTTAAATGAACGTGATCATTCAAAAATTTGATTAATTGAATCACATCATTTATTGTATAGATAGACTCATCATGTAATTTACACAAATATCTTATAATAACCATATGCATATAGAAGGAATCATCTTTAGGATAAGAATTAAAATTAGATAGCATATTATTAGAAAAGTATGTCTTTATGATATGAGTTGCGCAAAACAAGATCCTATGAAAGATATTTCATTGATTGAAAGCTAACAATTCGTAACACTGCTTAACTGGAAGGAAGACCAAGATTCTTGCAATGAATTCAAGACCAAAGAAGGAGAATGACTCTTTGCCACTCCTAGTCAAAATAAAATGCAACCTTTTCATTTCTCTAGTTGCATGTATTTGTTTAATGGCACTTAAATGCACACTTGTTTAATTGAACTTTGCTATTAGCAAAGTTTATGTATTTAAGGAGATGTAGTGAGTGAAGAAAGGATATTCGAAGAATAAATTCTATTTTCTTTTCCTAAAGGCTAAGAGATCTTTTATTGGAGAAATTCTAGAGTTTGGTGGTGCTTGTGCTGTATTCGATCATTAGTTTTCTCGCCATCAATCGAGAATCGGTGGTGTCGCTGTATCCGATTCGGGGTTGGTGCTCGCGGTTTGGCAACATTTTGGTATCAGAGCGAAGTTGATGGCAAATCGACATGGACGTCCGACTAATGGTGAAGCTGCGGTTCAGGAGCGTGACCTTCGTGATGCCGAGATTGAGGATTTGCGAAGACAGGTCCAATAATTGCAGCAACAAATACAAACAATGCAAGTTAATGATTCTCGTCAAAACTCTGAACGTGAGTCATTGGGAGAAGAGGTGAATCCTTTTCACAATAGAGGAAGTGGTCCTGAATCTCCTCGGCAAAGACGAATTGAGCGTCGTTCCAAGCATTCGAATGAAATGAAGGTGAATGTTCCAGAGTTTGTGGGGAAAATGGATCCCGAGGAATTCCTTGATTGGTTGCTTACTATCGAACGAGTGTTCGAATGTGAAGACTTTTTTTATGAGAAGAGGGTGAAAACGACAGCCCTCAAGCTTCGTAAATATGTGAGCTTGTGGTGGGAAAATCTTAATCATCAACGTTGTCGAGAAGGAAAAAGCAAAATCCGTACATGGGAGAGGATGCGACGGGAACTCTGCAAAAGATTTTTGTCGGTAAATTATCGTCAAGATTTATTTTTCCAGTACCATGATTTGAAACAAGGAGATCGTAGCGTTAAAGAATATACTTATGAGTTCGAACAATTGAAGCTACGTTGTGATGTTACGGAGCAAGAGGAACAAACAATCGCTCGCTACCTCAGTGGGCTAAAAGGTATTATTTTCGATGCAGTTGAACTTCAATCATATTGGTCTTTTGTCGATGTATGTAAACTTGCCCAGAAGATTGAGAAGCAGTTATCAAAAAAGAGCCCCCATAAATCTGTTGTGAAGGCGTCGTTCAACAAAGGGAGTTCGTTGCCTAAACGTGAACTTCCGATTCCCTCTTCTGCAAACAAAAGGAAAGGGAAGTTAGAGGCATCTTCCTCAGAAGTGATTCATGCTCGAAAGTGTTTTAAATGTCAAGGTTTTAGTCATATAGCAGCCGAATGTCCCACCAGACGCATTGTTATTATTCGTGAAGTCATCGAAGAAGAGGAAGCTACAACATTTGAAAATCCATTGTGGGATGAAGACATCGAAGAGATAGAAGAACTTGCGGATGAAGGCACATTATTGGTGCTACGAAAGACTCTTAATACCAATGCAATATCTCAGGAGGAAGATCAACGGGAGAGAATTTTTCAAACTCATTGCACGGTGTTCGGGAAGGTATGCAATATTATAATCGACGGAGGAAGTTGTACCAACGTTGTTTCCACAACCATGATAGAGAAGTTGCAGCGACCCACGACGATCCATCCTCGTCCTTATAAACTCCAGTGGTTGAGTCAAGATTGAGAAGTTCGAGTCACAAAGCAAGCCCTCATACCCTTCTCAATTGGCACCCATTATAAGGACGAGGTAACTTGTGATGTTGTTCCAATGGATGTTTGTCATCTTCTACTCAGCTGCCCGTGGCAGTTTGATCGGCGTGTCATCCATAATGGTTTTCGAAATACCTATTCTTTTGTTCTGGATAGAAAGAAGATTATTTTGATGCCGATAACACCTGGAAAAGTAGGGTTGTTTGCTATCTCTTCCAAACCCACACTTCTCATTGATAAAGCAACGGTTCGTGCTATTCTAGCAAAATCAGAACTATTTTATTTTTTGATGATTGTCGAAGTTGTTAACAGCACCAAAGAATCTTTGCATCCCCTTGTCCATAAGCTCTTAGAGGAGTTTAATGATGTCTTTCCAGAAGAAATGCCTAGAGGACTATCGCCCTTGCGAGACGTCCAACATCAAATTAATCTTATACCCGGAGCATCCTTGCCGAACAAACCAGCTTATAGGTGCAACCCAAAGGAGGCTAAGGAACTTCAACAACAAGTGGACGACTTAATAGCAAAGGGATATGTTCGAGAAAGTTTGAGCCCTTGTTCGGTTCTCGCTATACTCGTGCCAAAGAAAGATGGTTCGTGGCGGATGTGCGTGGGCAGCCGTGCTATTAATAAAATTATGGTGACATATCGTTTTCCAATTCCTCATCTTGATGATATTCTTGATGAACTATATGGAGCTAAAGTATTTTCCAAGGTTGATCTTCGCAGTGGTTATCACAAAATACGCATGAAAGAAGGGGACGAGTGGAAGGCCGCTTTTAAAACTAGAGGCGGGTTGTATGAGTGGCTTGTTATGCCCTTCGGGTTGACTAATGCCCCAAGCACCTTCATGCGTCTTATGAATCAGATTTTGAGGCATTTTCTCGGCAAATTTATCGTCGTATACTTTGATGATATTCTTATTTACAGCAAGAATGAAGGAGAGCATATTCAACACCTTCGAGAATTATTTACAACATTACGGCAAGAGAAACTATTCGGAAACTTGAAGAATTGCAGATTTTTATCACCACAGGTTGTCTTCCTTGGCTATGTTGTTTCTTCCGATGGTATCCGTGTTGATGAGAGTAAGGTCGAGGCAATTCAATCATGGCCTTCTCCTTGTTCAGCCCATGATGTACGGAGTTTCCATTGTCTTGCGTCATTCTATCAGCGATTTATTCGTAATTTTAGTTCTCTGGCAGCCCCTCTAATAGAGACCTTGAAGGAAGATCAATTCATTTGGACAGATGCCGCACAACGTAGTTTTGAGACCCTGAAAGAAAGGCTTGGTGAAGCTCCCGTATTAGCACTTCCCAATTTTGAGAAAGTCTTTGAAGTGGAATGCGATGCTTCCGGGACAGGGATTGGCAGAGTCTTGCAACAAGAAGGTCGCCCCATTGTATTTTTTAGTGAGAAACTAAATCATTCAAGGGCGAAATATTCTACGTATGATAAGGCGTTTTATGCGGTCATCCGAGTACTAGAGCATTGGAGCCATTATCTCCTTCCGAAAGAATTTATCCTTCATACTGATCATGAGTCACTTAAATTCATTAATGGACAACACAACGTGAGTCGTCGACACATCAAATGGGTAGAATTCCTTCAATCATATTCCTTTGTTCTCATGCACAAGTCAGAAAAGCGAACATTGTCGCAGACACACTTTCTAGAAGACATGCATTATTATCTACGCTCGATGTTAAAATTATGGGATTTGAGTTTCTTAAAGAACTCTACTCTAGTGACAATGAATTTTCTGTAGCATATGGAGAATGCTCTCAAGGCGCTTTTGGTAAATATTTAATCCATGATGATTTTTTATTTAAAAATAATAAGCTTTGCATTCCTAGATGTTCTCTTCGAGAGCTTTTAATTCGGGAAGTACACGGAGGAGGTGTGGGTGGACATTTTGGCATAGAGAAGACTTCTTCCATGCTCCAAGAATATTTTTATTGGCCGAACATGATCAAGGATGTCAAAGTTATTGTCAGCCGATGTATTACTTGCCATCAGGCCAAGAGTAGATCGCAACCTCAAGGACCATATATGCCTTTACCCGTGGCCGAGCGTCCTTGGGAGTTTGTGAGCATGGATTTTGTTCTTGGTCTTCCGAGAACTCAACGCTGTCGAGATGCAATTATGGTGGTCGTTGATCGGTTCTAAAAAATGGTGCATTTCATTCCATGTCAAAAGACAAATGATGCCTCTTCAATCGCAGATCTTTATTTCCGAGAGATTGTGCGACTACATGGTGTGCCACGAACCATTGTATCTGATAGAGACTCTAAATTTCTGAGTTATTTTTGGAAGACGCTATGGAATAAATTGGGTACTAAACTACTATTTAGTACGACATGTCATCCACAAACCGATGGTCAAATCGAGGTGGTAAATCGAATGATGACTACTATCCTAAGAACTATGGTATCAAAGAATCTTCGCCATTGGGATTTGAAGCTCGCGTATGCTGAGTTCGCTTATAATCGTGCTCCTAGCACTACTACGAAGAAGTCACCATTCGAAGTAGTCTATAGAGTGAATCCATTAACACCTGTTGATTTAACTCCATTTCTGACAAAAGAAGTCATTGATGCAGCTGCGGAAGAACATTTCAGATTGATAAAGAGCCTCCATGAGAAGATCAAAGAGCAAATTGAAGGTCAAAATGGGTGATATCAGGCACGTGCCAATCAACGAAGAAAACTTATCATATTCAAACCTGGAGATTTGGTTTGGATACATTTACGGAAGGAGTGTTTCCCAGCTAAACGCAAATCAAAGTTAATGCCGCGAGCTGAAGGGCCTTTCAAATCCTAGAAAAAATCAACGATAATGCCTATCATGTGGAGCTTCCTAAAGACTATAATGTTTCAGCTACATTCAATCTTTAGGACTTATCTCCGTACGAGGATGACATTGGACTAGAAGATTTGAGGGCAACTCCTTCTCAACAAAGGGAGGATGATATGAGTTGCGCAAAACAAGATCCTATGAAAGATATTTCATTGATTGAAAGCCAACAATTCGTAACACTGCTTAACTGGAAGGAAGACCAAGAGTCTTGCAATGAATTCAAGACCAAGAAAGGAGAATGACTCTTTACCACTCCTAGTCAAAATAAAATGCAATATTTTCATTTCCCTAGTTGCATGTATGTGTTTAATGGCACTTAAATGCACACTTGTTTAATTGAACTTTGCTATTAGCAAAGTTTATGTATTTAAGGAGATGTAATGAGTGAAGAAAGGATATTCGAAGAATAAGTTCTATTTTCTCTTCCTAAAGGCTAAGAGATCTTTTATTGGAGAAATTCTAGAGTTCAGTGGTGCTTGTGATGTATCCGATCATTAGTTTTCTCGCCATCAATCGAGAATCGGTGGTGTCGCTGTATCCGATTCGGGGTTGGTGCTCGCGGTTTGACATCACTTTATAACGTAAACATTTGACTTAGTATCTCTCTCTACCAATATGTGTAAAAAATAAGGGATCATTAACTCTCAAGTAAGTTCTATCAATTTTGTTTGTTATCTATTTTTGAATTGTTGGAAAAAAATAGTCATTAAATTAGATGATTATGTTTCTAAAATATTATGTTGGTGATAAATTAGCTGAAATAATAATGTTGAGGTATTTTAAGAAAATACGAGATGAACCTACTTCAGACAAGGCATCTCCCCCTCCACCACCTCCTCCTCCTCTGCCTCCTCCACCACCTCCTTCTGATACTTACTCAAATGAGTATCCTAGTGATCCTGAGCTAAGAAAGAGTATTCTCGAGTATAATATGAATGAAAGAGAGATTATTCGATATTACTATTTGCAAAATGGTCTATTTCAGCCTAGGAATCATGAATTTCCTTGGCGTTCTTGTCCAAAGGAGAAACAAAGATTTCAAGCTACATGGTTTAGTCTTCATCCTAATTGGCTAGAATACATCATTGCAAAAGACGCGACCCTCTATTTTTATTGCTATTTATTCAAAGCAGATCATGGTGGTCAAAGTGGTGATGATTCTTTTGTTACTGAGGGATTTACAACTTGGAGAAAGAAAGAAAAATTTAATGAACATGTTGAAAATTAGAGCAGTATTCACAACAAGTGTATGATGACAGCTTAATGTTGGTGCAATATTTCCTAGGTCAAGGTTGACCTGGTTAACTGAGCTTGAATTGGGTCAAGCTCGAGTCTTGATGTTTGGATTTCGATTTTTGACAATACATCGAGACAAGACATGGAGATTGCAGGTGCAATTGTTCATATGGGGGAGATTGTGAAGAAGAGTCAAGTAGGTCAAGGTTGACTGGATACTTGATTGGAAAATCCTGGTGAGTGAAGCCAGGTGAAAGTCCTAACTAGGAGGTTAGGCAGACTAGAAAGTCCTGGTGAGTGAAGCCAGACAATTGTGGAAAGTCCTAGTGAGTGAAGCTAGGCAGAAGAAAATCCTGGTGAGTGAAGCCAGGTGAAATACCTAGTAAGTGAAGCTAGGTAGAAGAAAATCTTGGTGAGTGAAGTCAGGTGAAAGACCTAGTAAGTGAAGCTAGGCAGAAGAAAATCCTTGTGAGTGAAGCTAGGTGAAAGACCTAGTAAGTGAAGCTAGGCAGAAGAAAATCCTGGTGAGTGAAGCTAGGTGAAAGTCCTAGTGAGTGAAGCTAGGCAGTAAGGAAAGTCCTGGTGAGTGAAGCCAGGCAGAGGAGAAGTCCTAGTGAGTGAAGCTAGGCAGAAGGGAAGTCCTGGTGAGTGAAGCCAGGCACAGGAAATCCAGATGGGTCAAGGTTGATCAGACATCTGGTGGAAGTCCAAGTGGGTCATGGAGGATCGGACACTTGGCACAAGGAGAAAAGTCCAAGTGGGTCAAAGGGATTGACAGGACACTTGGTGAGAGAGTCCTAGCAGGTCAAGGGTGGTCGGATGCTAGGTATGATGTACCAACAGATCATGGTTGACCGGATGTTGGTTTAGGGGACTTTGGACTTGGTTTTGGGCAAAAATAAGGAGCTGGATCGATCAGCCGATCGATTGGCTCGTGCCCAATTGATCCGTTGATCGATTGGGTGAGTCCCCGTGACAAAGGCTTCCCCAATCGATCAGCCGAACGATTGGGAAGAATTCCCGATCGCACAGAAAGCCTCCCAATCGATCGACCGATCGATTGGGAGTCTCCAATCGATTGACTGATCGATTGGGAGCTGCGATTTCGCTGAATAAGCCCTGGATCGATCGACCGATCAATCCAAGTAATTCCAGAGAACAAAGAGGCGTTCTGGATCGATCGATCGATTGATTCAAAGCCTCCCCAATCGATTGGGAGCAATCCAATCGATTGGGATCCGACCGTTGGCGCAAATATTAGCCGTTGGCGAGCGTTTCTTTGGTACTTCTTCGATTCCACTCCACGGGCGATCACAGCAGTTCTCCACAGCGATCTTCTTCACTCTCACGCTAGATCTTAAAGGTTCTTGGAAGCATTTCCAAGTTAAGAGGCAAATCTACAGCAAGAAGAAGAAGCTAGGGTTAGGGGTTCTTGTGTAAACCGTGTAAGCTTTCTCTTGTATTTACTTCTCTTTGTTTCTTGTTGCATAGAGAGTATTATAGGGCTTCTCCACCTTCGGTAGTTACTGTAAAGGAGCATTTTCATAGTGGAGGGTGCGTGAGTGTGTGGATCCTTGGATTAGTCACCTCTTCTTGAGGTGGATACCAAGTAAATCCCTTGTGTTAGCATTGTGTGTTTGTTTTCTTGTATTTCCGCTGCATATCATCGAAGAAGCAAGCAACGACGAGCACGAGATCGCGCCGAGCTATTCACCACCCCCTCTAGCTACATTTCGGTCCCAACAAGTGGTATCAGAGCGAGACCGCTCTTCACCGGAATCATCGTCGGAAGGGGCAAAAAGCTAGAGGGTGAAGAAGTTGAATCAAATTCATCAAGTCAAAGAATTGAAAAAGGCTCAACTTCAAGATGGAATTCCAAGACGGACTTGGATTCGATTCAAGTGTGCCTCCACCATTCACAATGATGAGCTTCGATCTTTGGAGATCAAGGATCGAGAATTTCTTGATGGTGGAGATAGAGCAATGACTTGCTCTAATGGAAGGCTTCGAAGCTCCAAAGAATTCAAAAGGCAAGATCTTAAAGAAGAGCAAATGGAGCCAAGAGCAAATTCAAAGGAGCGAGACAAATGACAAATTGACCAAGCTATTGGTCAATTTATTGCCAAGAAATATTTTGGCTCAAGTCGGAGAATTCAAAGATGCTAAGGAGCTTTGGAGTAAATTGACAACGATTCATGAGATCCCCTCCACTGTACCGATTCAAGAAGAATCCAAAGAGGGTGACTCCGTGAGTCAAGATCAAAAGGAAGAGGACTCCGAAGTTGAGAGATGCTCAACTTCAGAAGAAGAAGTCCAAGAAGCCTCATCTTCAAAGGAATACAATGGAAAGAGAAAAGAGGGAGCATACTCTTTGTTCCATGTACAAGATGAAGATGATGAAGGCTCCACCTCTAGCATTGAGGGGGAGCGATTTTTGTTGACACCGGATCAAGAAGGAAAAGAAGTCTCCACATCCGAGTCAAGAAAAGAAGAGGATGAAGAAGCTTCCACCTCCACAAGTCGAGTCAAATCTATTGGAGGAGCATCATTGTCGGAACAAGAGGAAGTTTCTACCTCCAGATCAAAAGGAGAAGATGTCATCCCTACATATGAAGGTATAAATATTTCAAATAAAAATAAACAACATATCATATGCTTTGAATATAGGGAACATGAGCACTACAAGAGCAAGTGCCCTAAATCGGCCAAGAAGAAGGGCCAAGTGACACCAAAGGGCAAGGAGAAGCTCAAAAAGACCGCTCCCGGAACAAAGAAGAGCAAGGAGCACATTGTGTGCTTCTCTTGCAATCAAAAGGGACACTATCGGAGTTAATGTCCCAAGGGGAAGAAAGCAGTCAAGGCTCAAGGAGGAAGCACAACTCAAGGGGGAGCCTCCAAGGTAAAACGAAAGATATCATTTATTGAGCCTACCCCTTTAAATAATGGTAAAAAGCATGCTAATTCCAATTTTTATCATTTTAATGCTATTTACCATAAAAATAGGGAGCATGATAGCATTAAAAGAAAACATATGGCTCTCCATGCTAAGACTACCACACCTAGGTCTAGGAAGGTAGATAAAAATTTAGGCAAAAATTCTAAGGATTTTAGTTACAAGCCTAAAAATAAAATTGCTCAAGGATTAAATGAAAAACCAAAACTAAGGATTTAATGAGAGAAAATTAAGTCTTGAGGTCAAACTTGATAAATTAGAAAAGACCTTAAAAAGGATGAAAAATATCCTAAAAGGGCAAAATGAGCAAAATCTAAGTTTAGCACAACAAGGGTCATCCAAGGGTCATAGAGGTTTAGGATATAAACTTAAAATAAAAAAGGATGTGCCTTCTTACCATAGAGTTCCATATAGTTATGGAACTAACCCTAGGCCTAGTGATCAAGTCAAAAATGTTAGGATCGGTTGAGCTAGAGGGGGGGAGGGGTGAATGGCTCACTTCGTTTTCTTGATCTTTGATTTTGCGCAGCGGAAACTTGAAGCCAATGCTAACTCCGGTATTTACTTGGTATCCACCTCCTCAAGGAGGTGACTAGTCCAAGGATCCACGCCGTTCACCACACTTCCGCTATCCAAAAACCCTCCTTCTCAGAATCACACTGAAGGTGGAGAAATCTTACAACACTTACAATACTTCCTCTCCAAAAGGAAATAGCTCACACTCGCTACAATGAGGAAGAGAAAGATTTACACTTGAAATAACTTCTTCCTTGTGGCGTGAGATTTGAAAGCTTGGAGAGATTGAGAGCTTTTACTTCCAACGCTTGAGAGATCTTGAGCACTTCAAGGATTCTTCACACCAGAGCAATAGAACAATATTTTTTGTTGATAGGTGCTTATTCCTCTTTCTTCCAGCGTTTTAAACATCAAGAAAACTAGCCGTTTCTCACGCTGCCGTCACCGTGAATCGATTGAGATTATGTCCCAATCGATTCACAAGTATCCGTTGGAGGCCATCGCGTCAAGATCAACGGTGCAGATTCTTTTATTTGACTTGGATCGATTGGGGCGGAGTTTGAATCGATTCAGCCGCTTGCTCATGAAATCGCAGCTTTGTGGATCGATCGGCTGATCGATTCAATACCTTGAATCGATCGGTTGATCGATTCAGGATGATTTTGTGCTTCGCACAGAAAGTTCACTGATCGATCGGCTGATCGATTCAATACCTTGAATCGATCGGTTGATTGATTCAGGATGATTCTATGCTTCGCACAGAAAGTTCACGGATCGATCGGCTAATCGATTCAATGCCTTGAATCGATCGGCTGATCGATTCAGAAGGGTTCTGTGCTTCACGCAGATCCTTTCCGATCGATCGACCGATCGATTGACTTACCTTCAATCGATCGGCTGATCGATTCAAAGGCATTCTGCCTCACAGCCATGTCTAAATCGATTCACCAATCGATCTCTGATAGTGAGCCTAACACACATATAATCTTGTGACCTGCAGGAGCTTCTTTTGCCAAGAATCCGGTCCCCGACCTTCTCGGACTTCTCTTGCATCTGGTCTTCTGACCTGCAAGAAACCTTTTTACCAAGAATCCAGTCCTCGACCTTCTTGGACTTCTCTTGCATCTGGTCTTCCGACCTTCAAGAAACTCCTCCTGCAAACTCACAATGCATGTTAGTTCCAACGTATTAACCTAAACTTAAATAATTGTCAACACATTGAAACTTCCAGGGCATGATTGCACCAACAATCTCTCCCTTTTTGATGTTTGAAAATCTATTTAAGTTTAGGCTAACTTCCAAAATATCATAATGATACAATGATAGATAATGATTGCAACAACACTGAAAATCATCTAAATTAAACATAAGCAATAAACATGAACATATTTAAGTAGTAAGTTTGATTTTAATTATCTTAAGCGTAAACTTCAACATATATCTCCCCCTTGTCAAAAATCAAAAAACAGAACTCTCCCTCAATAAGTGCACGAGGCAAATACGATAAATCCGAGGGGTGCTCCCCCTAAAACACATATATCCACAGAATAGAACAACATTGAAATAGAGACATATATATATAAACAAAATGAAATACATCATAAAGAGTAAATCATATATTCAAAAAGAGACGAAGTTCACACAGGGACTCCATAACAACAACCATCCATATAGCATACAATAACATGTCATAGCGGGACAAAGAACTCGATAATATCATCGCCCGAAGGAGGGGGATCAGCAACATCAGCAGGAGGAGGAGCCGAAGTAGTAGCTGGAGCAGGAACCGCCTCAGTGTCAGCACCAGCAGCATCTTCAGCCTGGGGAAAGGGAGCAGTGGAGGGAGCAGACTGAGACAGATTACCCGTTACCCAGGAGCTCACTAAATCCACTAATGTATCCATGGTCGCCTGCATCGAAGTCTGTCGATGGACCATGGTCGCCATCATGGAACGCAGGTCGGCTACCTCCATGGACAGCTCCTCTAGTCGAGTGTCGACAGTCTCCTCAAATGTCGGAGAAGCCGGCTCGGGAATATCCTCCTCAGCATCATCCGCCGCAGGGACCAAGGCCTGTGCATCCCCCCTGTGGCGAGCACGGGGTCCCTCACCAAAAGCACGGCCATCGATCCATCGAACTCTAGCTGAACCACCAATCAAGCCCGTCTTCTTGAAAGAGTGGGAAGAAATCCTAGAATAAGCCACGGTCATGTGCTCCAGCCGTCCCCGGGAGACATCTATCTTCTGGGACTCCAGCCAATCTGTGATAAGATGCCCGAAAGGCATATGTATCGTCTGCTGCACGGGCTGGGTAAAATGAATGATGCAATGAAAGATGTTCAGAGCGATGTTGATGTCAAGGGAATGACGAATGGCATAGAGGGCAAACATGTGAGGAGGACGTAGAGCGGCTAAGGCACGAGAGACAATGGGGAAAAGGCAGTTGATGATCACTTTAAACAAGGCATTGTTTTCAGCCGACAACTCAAGCGAAGAAAATTTTGTGATTTGAGCATTTGGCCCATCCGGACGAGGACGACCAAAGAGGAACTAATGCATGGATGCAATGCTAATATGCTCAAAAGGTGGAGGCAGCTCATCGGGAAGATTGGGATAAAAGACAAAATCATTGTTTGAAGGTAGACATTCGAGATAAGATCGAAGAATGTCATAGGAGAAGTCCAAGCTCCGTTTCGCAACACGAGTGCGATAATTTACACCATCTGAAGTGTGTAAATTATTATAAAATTCGGAGACAAGACCTACATTGATATCCCTCTCACAGGTCAACAAAGAGTCAAGTTTATAGTGCTTGAAACGGTTATAGGTATCAAAACAGGATGTCCTATAGTATTGCAAATCGATGGATCTAGGGGTTATGAGTTTGAAGGCGTGTTTGCTAAAGGCGTGCTGCATTACAGCATTTGGAAATCTCGGATCAGTAGGAGGTTGAGGATGTGAGGAAGGTACAGACGATCCTTCGCCCGATTCACGAACCTTTTGTTTCTTTCTGTGGGATAGAAAACAAATACAAGAGATGCACACGGTTTGACAGTGAACGGGAAGGATATGCAAAAATTCAAGGGCAATGCAGATAATGCAATGCATGAGGGATAATGCAATGCACAAAGACACACAAGAACCATATAAATTAGGTCAAAAATAGGAGCAAAAAGAACAACAAAGAGTAGAGCAAAGAAATTACTTAGGGTTAGGGTTTGGAGTCCGCATGTTGTGTGAGGACGCGGAGACGAGGAAAAGAGCTGCCCAGTGCGTCGAGAGGGAACTGGAAGAGAAGTGGAAGAGCTCCCCTTCGCCGGAGAAGCACGCCGGAGTGAATGATCGAGGCAGACAAAATAGTTGCCTGGGAAGTCACCTAGGGCAAGACAGTGTCGAGAGAGAAAAAAAGGAAGAGATAGAATAAGCGGATCGATTCGGATCTAAGGATTTAAGATGGGTTTTAAGGTCTCGATCGATCGACCGATCGATTGAGAATAAGTGAATCGATCGGTCGATCGATTCACAACGCTTCTGTGAGAATGTGAACAGGCGTCTCAATCGATCCAACGATCGATTCAAACGAAATGCCTTCTGTGAAAATCTAATAACGTTGTCCAATCGATCCATTGATCGATTGAAATGGTCTGAATCGATCCATTGATCGATTCAAATGCCTTCTGGAAGAATTCGAGTACGCGTTCGGTAGTTAAACGAAAAAGCGTTGTAATCGATCCATTTATCGATCCAGACGATCTAAATCGATCCATTGATTGATTCAGACGATCTGAATCGATCCATTGATCGATTCAAATGCTCTCTGGAGTGAAACGTGAACCTCCCAATCGATCGACCGATCGATTGGGAAGTCTGATATTTCTATATTTCTGAAAACCTCTCAGATCCAAGACTTGGAAATGCACAAATAATTGTATATTCCTCTAAAAATCATGAAATTTGGTGTAAATACTATTCATGACTCATATTATCAAGGAAAAATAAAGGTTGACAAAAAGTGACACTCCCTAGATAAGATTTACAAAAAAAATTGTTGAAAACATCAATGATTCGAGTGAGTCTTATCAAGGTTTCAAAAATAAGTATGGTGCCTATGGTGATTTTTAAAAATTTCCAATCATAATCGTAGGGCAACGTACACATGATTTGTACACGTGCTTTCCCTATGATTGGACAAATGAATGTTTCATATGAAAACCATTTTTCTTGACCAAAATAATGCATCATAACAAGCATTATGATCAAAATAAATGTCTCTAACCTCTCACCCCCATCTAAATCATATTAAGAGGACAATCCTATGTTTTTGTGAGAGGCACAGCTTAAGGCGAATAAAACTTAAAGAGCTTTACTTATGAAGTGATCATGGAGGATATGATTTAATCAATACAACACATTCCCAATTCCCTTCTAAGAAAGCTAAATTCAACTTCGGGAAGAGGTTTGGTGAAGATATCGGCTAAGTTTGATTTTGATCCAACATAATTTAAAATGATATCACCTCGAGTTACATGATCACGAATAAAATGATGTTTAACCTCTATGTGTTTCGTTCTTGAATGATGAACGGGATTTTTGGTTAAGTTGATTGTACTTACATTATCACAAAGAACTTGAACATTGTTATAGGTAAGTTTATAGTCTTCTAGAGTATGAGTCATCCACAATAATTGTGATGCACACTCTCCCATGGCAATATATTCCGCTTCGGTTGTGGAGAGAGCTACACAATGTTGTTTTCTACTTGACCAACTTACCAAAGAGGACCCTAGAAATTGACAGCTACCACTAGTGCTTTTGCGATCCAACTTGCATCCGGCATAATCGGAATCGGTATAGCCCACTAGGTCAAAAGTTTCGGTTCTAGGATACCAAAGACCGACATTTTGAGTCCCCTTGAGATAACGAAGAATTCGCTTAACGACACTGAAATGTGACTCCTTGGCACAAGTTGATACCTAGCACATATACCTACGGCGAAAAGTATATCCGGTCTACTAGCCGTGAGATAGAGAAGACTTCCTATAGCACTACGATACACCTTGGAGTCAACTTCTTTCCCCTCAATGTCTTTATCCAACTTAGTATTTGTGGTCATGGGGGTAGATATTTCCTTTGTATTTTCCATCCCAAATTTCTTAAATAGCTCTTTGACATATTTGGATTGATGAATGTAAATGCCTTCTTTTGTTTGCTTAATTTGTAATCCTAGGAAAAATGTCAACTCACCAACCAAACTCATTTCAAATTCACTCTCCATGTGAGTAATGAATTCATTTAAAAAAATCTTTATTTGTGGAACCACAAATAATGTCATCTACATATACTTGGGCCACAAACATATCATTACCACTATTTTTCAAGAATAAAGTAGGATCAATTTTTCCTCTATGAAACCCTTTTGATATTGGAAATGTTGACAATTGTTCATACCAAGCCCGAGGAGCTTGTTTTAGTCCATATAAGGCCTTTTTAAGTTTATATACATGGGTTGGACACTCCAAATTCTCAAATCCCGGTGGTTGCTCAACATATACTTCTTCTTTTATAACACCATTTAAAAATGCTGATTTTACATCCATTTGGTACAATTTGAAATCCTTGTGGGCGGCAAAGGCCAACATCATTCTAATTGACTCCAATCTTGCTACGGGTGCATAATTTTCATCATAGTCCAACCCTTCTACTTGATTGAAACCCCTAGCGACCAATCTAGCTTTGTTTCTCACCACTATCCCTTTATCATCAAGTTTGTTCCTAAAGACCCATTTTGTATCAATAATTGATTTGTTGTTAGGCCTAGGAACTAAATCCCAAATTTGACTTCTCTCAAATTGAGATAATTCATCTTGCATTGCTAAAATCCAATCTGGATCAAACAAGGCATCATCAATGGTTTTTGGTTCTATTTGAGATATTAAGGCAACTTGACTTCCTTCATTTCTAAAGTAAGATCGAGTTCTCACTCCTTGAGTAATGTCTCCTACTACTTGATCTAAGGGATGATTTACATGAGTCCTAGTAGGTCTCGAGTCTTGATTTGTTATAATTTCGGGTTCAAGTGGCAAAGGTTCATTTTCTCACCACCACTTTCTTGATTTTCTTCTCCTTGGTGATTTACCTCATTTAGTGTTAGTTTCTCTAACTCAAATTGTAATTCTTCATCGTTTGTTCTTATAGAGTTTAAAGAAGAATTTTCTTCAAATACAACATTTAGTGATTCTTCAACTAGTTTTGATCTTTTGTTGTAAATTCGGTATGTCTTGCTATGACTTGAGTAACCTACAAGAATCGCCTCATCCGCCTTAGCGGAAAACTTTCCCAAGTGATCCTTGGTGTTTAGAATATAGACCTTACACTCAAATACTCTAAGATGCTTAATTGTAGGTTGTTTACCAAACCACAATTCATGAGGTGTTTTTCCTAGAAACCTATGTATTAAAGTTCGATTTTGGACATAACAAGCCGTATTAATTGCTTCGGCCCATAGGAAACTATGTAGTGAATATTCATTTAGCATGCTCCTAGCGGCCTCTTGCAAACCCCTATTTTTCCTCTCAACAACTCCATTTTGTTGAGGTGTTCTAGGGGTTGAAAATTCATGTTTATATCCTTTTTCTATACAAAAATTAGTGAATCTATCATTTTCAAACTCACCTCCATGATCACTTCTTATTTTGTTTATCTTATGAACCTTTTCATTTTCTACTCTATTACAAAAAGCAATCAAGGTATCTAGAGTTTGATCCTTATGTTTCAAGAAAAACACGCATGTATATCTAGTGTAATCATCCACAATCACAAAACAATATCTACTACCATTTAAAGAAATATATTTACTACTATCAAATAAATCCATGTGAATGAGCTCCAAAGCATTTGATGTACTTACAACATTTTTACCTTTATGAGTAGCTTTGGTTTGCTTACCCATTTGACATGCATCACATATTTTGTCTTTTTGAAACTTCAACTTTGGCAATCCATGCACCAACTCCTTCTTTGAAAGGCTTTTGATATTCTTCATGTTGGTGTGTGCGAGTCTCCGGTGCCAAAGCCACGTCTCTTCTTCTTTGGACATGAGATACTTAGCAAACACATTAGTAGCACCAAATAGTTCAACTTGATAAATATTCTCTCTTCTATGGCCTATGAGAATATTGGTGTTTAGTTCACTATGCTTGATTAGGCATTGAGATGAGTTGAACTCAACTCCATAACCCGAATCACATAGTTGACTAACACTCAAAAGATTAAAGATCACGCCTTTCACTAATAACACATTTTTTATTACAAATTTTTTTGAAATTTTAATATCTCCAATTCCTATAACTTTTAACTCACCACTATTACCAAAAGAAATGGTACCTTTACTTTTGTGTCTAAATGATGAAAATTTTGATGAGTCCCCCGTCATATGCTTAAAGCATCCACTATCTACGAACCATGTTGTTGGATGCTCCCCCTTCGCGCATGCCTGTTTAAACACGATGAACCAAATGTTTTGGTACCCACACTTTGGGTCCGGTAGCATCAATAACAAATTGTTTGGGTACCCAAGCTTGAACAACCTTAACCCTTGAAGCATGGTTTCTACTAATTAGAGACATGAATTTAACTTCCTTATCTTGTGATTTAAAACCTAGTCCCGCTTTGTTGTACACGCCTCTTTGAGCTCCTAGAATCATGTCTAAGTATTTTGAGCTTGAAGTAAATTTTTCTAGAGTACATTTAAGATCATCAACTTGTGATTTCAATGATACATTTTCTTTTTCAAGATCATCAACATCATTTTTGTCATTTTCATAAAGCATGCAACTTTCACATGGGACAATTTCATTTTTGAGTGATTTCAATTCATTTTGCAATCTTTTAACCTTCCCTTTTGATTTAGCTAGTGCATTGGTTAAGCATGCAATGGTGGCATACATCTTATCAAGCTTGGGAGAAATTACCTCATCATCACTAGATGATGACTCACTTGAAGACTCCACATCTTCTCTATGACTATCTTCATTTTCACTATCTTCTACATGGCTTAAGGCCATGAGAGCCATGTGCTTTGAGCTCTTCCTTTCATCTTCTTCCGATGAGCTTGGTGACGAGTCATCCCATGTGGCTTTCAACGCCTTCTTCTTTTTCTTGATCTTTTCCTCTTGCTTCTTCAACTTTGGACACTCCGTTTTGTAGTGCCCCTTTTTCTTGCATTCATAGCAAATTACATCAATCTTATTCTTAGAATCCACAAGAGATTTACCTTTTCTCTTCTCATCATTGAAGATTTTCTTAACATCCTTCTTGTCAAACTTCCTTGAATGTCTCATCATTCTTCGGACAAAGTTTGTCATTTCACTTGATGATAGCTCTTCATCACTATCACTATCACTATCTTGTTCGGATTCTGAAGATGACTCCTTCTTCTCCTTTTTCTTTTCCTTGTGCTTCTTTTTGCTCTTTTCACCTGCAACTAAGGCTATACCTTTCTCCTTATAGTTTGTGTTAGCTTGCTCATGCAATTCAAGTTCACAAAATAATTCATCCAATTTCACTATTGACAAATCCCTTGAAACCTTATAAGCATCCACCATGGATGACCATAAAGAGTTTCTTGGGAAAGATTTTAAAGCATACCTTATGAGATCTCGGTTCTCCACACTCTCTCCAACTGAATGAAGACCATTTAGGAGTTCCTTGAATCTTCCATGTAGTGAGCTTACCGTTTCTCCATCCTTCATGGTGAAGTTTTGAAGTTGATTTATCAACAAATCTCTCTTTGCAATTCTAGAATCCTTGGTGCCTTCATTTAGTTCAATAAGCTTATCCCACAAATCCTTGGCACTCTTAAAAGGTCCAACTTTGTTAAGTTGTTCCGAGCTTAATCCACATTGAAGAGTCACAATCGCCTTTGCATTTGCTTGAGCCTTCATTTTTTGTTCAACAGTCCACCTTGATGACTTAAGCATTTTTCCATTTTCAGTTGGCGCCATGAATCCCTCCGTGATTGAGAACCACATATCAATTTCGGTCATGAGATAGTATTCCATGCGGCTCTTCCAATAAGCAAAATTGCTGCCTTCATAGAATGGTAGTCGTGAAGTACTATGTCCCTCCTTCATTAACATCTTGTAGCTCTTTAACTTGTGCTTTCTTGATAATGAATCCTCAAAAGCAAACCAACACTCTGATACCACTTGTTAGGATCGGTTGAGCTAGAGTGGGGGGGGGGGGTGAATGGCTCACTTTGTTTTCTTGATCTTTGATTTTGCGCAGCGGAAACTTGAAGCCAATGCTAACTCCGGTATTTACTTGGTATCCACCTCCTCAAGGAGGTGACTAGTCCAAGGATCTACGCCGCTCACCACACTTCCACTATCCAAAAACCCTCCTTCTCGGAATCACACCGAAGGTGGAGAAACCTTACAACACTTACAATACTTCCTCTCCAAAAGGAAATAGCTCACACTCACTACAATGAGGAAGAGAAAGATTTACACTTGAAATAGCTTCTTCCTTGTGGCGTGAGATTTGAAAGCTTGGAGAGATTGAGAGCTTTTACTTCCAATGCTTGAGAGATCTTGAGCACTTCAAGGATTCTTCACACCAGAGCAATATAACAGTATTTTTTATTGATAGGTGCTTATTCCTCTTTCTTCCAGCATTTTAAACATCAAGAAAACTAGTCGTTTCTCACGCTGCCGTCGCCGTGAATCGATTGAGATTATGTCCCAATCGATTCACAAGTATCCGTTGGAGGCCATCGCGTCAAGATCAACGGTGCAGATTCTTTTATTTGACTTGGATCAATTGGGGTAGAGTTTGAATCGATTCAGCCACTTGCTCATGAAATCGCAGCTTTGTGGATCGATCGGCCGATCGATTCAATACCTTGAATCGATCGGTTGATCGATTCAGGATGATTCTGTGCTTCGCACAGAAAGTTCACGGATCGATCGGCCGATCGATTCAATACCTTGAATCGATCGGTTGATTGATTCAGGATGATTCTGTGCTTCGCATAGAAAGTTCACGGATCGATCGGCCGATCGATTCAATGCCTTGAATCGATCGGCTGATCGATTCAGAAGGGTTCTGTGCTTCGCGCAGATCCTTTCCGATCGATCGGCCGATCGATTGACTTACCTTCAATCGATCGGCTGATCGATTCAAAGGCATTCTGCCTCACAGCCATGTCTAAATCGATTTACCAATCGATCTCTGATAGTGAGCCTAACACACATATAATCTTGTGACCTGCAGGAGCTTCTTTTGCCAAGAATCCGGTCCCCGACCTTCTCGGACTTCTCTTGCATCTGGTCTTCTGACCTGCAAGAAACCTTTTTACCAAGAATCCTGTCCTCGACCTTCTTGGACTTCTCTTGCATCTGGTCTTTCGACCTGCAATAAACTCCTCCTGCAAATTCACAATGCATGTTAGTTCCAACGTATTAACCTAAACTTAAATAATTGTCAACACATTGAAACTTCTAGGGCATGATTGCACCAACAAAAAATGTTGGTTGCTACTCGAAAAACCTAATGGTTCCACTGTACAAAAATTTTATACAAAGGTCTGAACCTTTTCCTAGCTACCATGTGTTCTTTTAAATTAAACTCGGATCGCATGCGGAACTTAACACGTTTGATTCAAAGTTTAATTTATTCGTTCTTTTAGGTTTAGACTTGGATCTCCTGCGGAACTTAACACGTCTGATCCAAATCACCTAGGTTATTAATTTCATTAAATATTAATTTCTAAAATTGGCTTCCAGGACTACATGGCGAGGCACATGACCTTCTTGGATATGGGAACAACCACTACCTCCTAGACAAAGCCTTTTAAGGAAAGCTAATATTTAATTTCCTTAAATAACTTTAGGTCAACCAAAAAGAACAATCAAATCACAAGGAAAAGAAAAATAAAAGAACACAACATCGAAAACTAATTCGAAATACTAGAATCACATGCCTCTTGTATTTGATATTTTTACAAAGAAATAAAACTAGTATGATGCGGAAATTAAATATTAGTATACCTTTTCTTTTGCAAACAAAAACCTCTAGGTCTTCTACCGTATTCCTCTTCTAATCCCGGACGTTGTGTGGGCAACGATCTTCCGAGACAAGAACCACCAAGGTGTTGGAACCCCAAGGTTGTTTTGGTGTGATCAACAAGTTAAGTTAGGTCCTGCGTTGTTTCTAACCTTGTGTCTAAGTGTGCAGGAGCTTAGGAGCACAGGTACTCGAGCGGAAGACGCAGCTAGCGAGAAGGACGGCACGCGGTGCGTCCGAGGGACGAGGCACTGCGGAAGAGTACCCCGGTGGACGAGAAGGAAGCGTGCGGTGGTTCCGAGGGATGAAAGCCGGAGCGGAAGATTGCTCGGGGAGCAAGAGACGCAGCTAGCGAGAAGGTCGACACGCGGTGCGACCGAGGGACGAAGACTGCGGATGAGTACGCTGGTGGACGAGAAGGAAACACACAGTGATTCCGAGGGACGAGAAGCCGGAGCGGAAGGCTGCTCGAGAAGATCGGAAGTTGGGTTCGGATGAGCCCTATTCCGGATGTCAGAGATCACCCAAGCAAGCGGAGCCGGAGCAGAAAGACCCGGACCAGAGGCGAGTTGAACCAGAGAAGAGAGCACGGACCAAAAGTCAACTGGGTTGACTTTTTGTAGGACCGTTAAATTCGATAGAGGGGGGGTGAATATCGATTCGAAAAACAAGAGTATAAGCGCAGCGGAAAAGTAAAATAGACACAGTTGTTTTACTTCGTTCGGAGCCTGTGACGACTCCTACTCGAAGGCCAGTGGTCCTTGACCACTTTCGTTGGGCAATCACTAGCAATTCGAAATAATGATTACAAAAGAACCGTATAGTGAATGCTAATGAAAACTAAAAACAAAATACCGACAAGAATGGAAAAGAATGGAGCGTAGTGTCGGAGCTTTGTTGGCGTCGCACTGAACGTTGAGAAGCAAGACCAGCAGTAGAAGAATTCTCAGCTTAATTGATTGATCCTGAAGCTCCTGTCTGGGGCTTCCCATGCGCCTGGATCCCTTCCGGGCGCCTGGAATGTGACGTAGCTGCACAAACCATGATGCTCCACGTGGCGACGACTCGGCTGGATAGAATTCGCCTTCCGGGCGCCCGGACCACCTTGTTCCAGAAAGACTCCTTTTTCCTGCAAAACAAAGTTAGTCCGAGGCAAATATACATCCTGTAAAACAAATTGTTAGCACAGTTAAAGTTCAACAGATGGATAAAGAGAGTATGACTTAGATTCCGTCTTTCCGAGACCGGAATCTAGTCACGATCTCGACTTAGACATCCGAAATGGATCTAAGCCGGATCGACGCCTAATGTTCCCTTCCCGAACGCCCTCATCACTCCCTTCCAAAGGACTTACCTTACTTACCGCCAGACGTCCGGCCACCGTCGACCGTCGACTTCTCGCCAAGCGTCCGGTCACCCGTCGACCGCTTGGACTTCTCGCCACTATCCGGCCAGCCCGTCGACCTAGCCGACTTCTCGCCAAGCGCCCGTCACCTCGACCCGCTGACTTCTCGCCACTATCCGGCCACCTCCGACCTAGCGGACTTCGTGCGGACATCCGGCCACCGTCGACTGTTCGGACTTTTCCTGCACACTTGATCAAAGTGTCAGACAACAACAAAACTAACTTAACCTATTTGTCATTCATCAAAATCTGGGTTAGACCGTTAGTGCTACCCGCACCAACAATCTCCCCCTTTTTGATGGAATGACAACTTGGTTAAGTTAGTGAAAATATATGCAAGAAGCAACATGTATTTATGTGGTTTTTAAGTTAGTTTGCATTTTCAAATTGATTTAGCTAACTTAACCACCTAACCCTCCCCCTTTGGCATTCATCAAAAATAAGCAAGGGTAAACAACCATAGTGAAGAGTTACTGTAAAAAGTAATGAGATTTCTAAGTTTGGTTCAAAACTGAAAATACAAGTTGACTTGGGGGAGACAAGTTGAATTTAAAGTTAATCAAGTTTAACTTTTCAAGCGTGTAAAAATTTTCAAATCAGGTTTTTCAAATTTACTTTTTAAGTTTAAGTAAATTTTTAAATCAGGTTTTCCAAAAAGGTAAATTTTTAACTTTGATTTTTCAAAACAGAGCAAAAATTAAGAATAATTTTTCAAAAAATTTTTGCCAAAATAAATTTTTAAGGCTAATTTGATAAAAGCTAAGTTTGGAAAGTTGAATTGTCAAGCATATGTTACAAAACTGAATAAGTTTAAATTTGCAATATTCAACTTTTAAAATCAGGTTTAAAAATTAGGTGGGATTTTTTAAACTTCTAATTTTTCAAACACTCAGTTAAATTTTAACATTTTTGAAGACTGGTGTTCAAAAATAAGTTAGTTTTAAAATAGATATACAAAAACATACAAAATTTTAATTAATTTCTCCCCCTGAACTTGACACTTAAAATTTTAAAAAAATATTCAAAGTAATTTTTTTTTTTTTAAATGAGGTAGAATTTTCTAGAGAGATTTTAAAGAGAAGATTTAAAAAATAACGCTTAAGGAGATAATTAAAGAATAAACCTCCCCCTGAATTTGATATTCCTTTAATTTCTTAAACCTCCTTATTTATTAATTTTTCTAGGGGATTTAAAAAAATTGAACCTCCCCCTGAATTGGTTACTCCCCTTAATTTAATATCTCCCCTTTAATACTAAGGTTTGGTTGTGTTAAATTTCAAAGCCTTAACACATTTGTCTAATTTAGTAATACATATATTATTATCTCTGTATCCTTGGTATAACTGTTTATTTGAATTTGATTAATCAATTATTAATTAATTTTAGATTCAGGTGCTTAACTTTAGTTTAAGGTTAAATAAGATAAGATTTTATTAATTCAATAACAGTTAAACATTATCAATAATTTATTGATTAATTTTTACTTGATGTAACAATTTAATACTTAATAAAATAATTCAAATTTCATATTAATTGATTGAGTTGGTCAATGAAAGTGTTAGATATAATTTTTTTTTTTTATTTACTTCCTTTTAAGTGGGTTAAATTTAGTTTGGAGTTAGCATGAAGTTAAAATTATTAGACACAGTTAAGTAAGGTTTAATTCAAGTCAGTTTTAGTTCTCAAATGAAGTTAAACTTAAACAGTTAAGTTCTACTTATTAATTACATAATTAAGTTTAAAGTTAAAGTTAATGGAATTTAAGTTTTTAAGTTAGGTGTCTAAGTTTTAAATGAATTTAAAATAATAATTATTATTATTTTTAAGGGATTTCTGACAGGATTTCTAAAACAGTGTTTAAAAGAATTTTTAAAAGATTTTTTTTTTAAAGTTTAAAATAATTTTTAAAAGAATTTTTTAAATGATTTTTTTTTAACGTTTTTAAAATAATTTTTAAAAAAATTTTAAAATAATTTTTTAAAAGAATTTTAAAATGATTTTTTTTTAAAAAAAATAGTTGTTAAAGAATTTTTAAAATAGTTTTTAAAGAATTTTTGAAATATTTTTTTTTTTTAAGAATTTTTAAAATAATTTTTAAAGAATTTTTTTTAAAATAGTTTTTAAAATAGTTTTAAAAGAATTTTTAAAATAATTTTTAAATAATTTTTAAAATAGTTTTTAAAATAGTTTTTAAAGAATTTTTAAAGAATTTTTAGGTTAAAATAATTTTTAGGTTAAAATAAATTTTTAAGTTAAAATTATAAATTTTTAAGTTAAAATAATTTTTAGGTTAAAATAAATTTTTAAGTTAAAAAAAATAAGTTTAATTCTTCTAAAATAATTTTTTTTTTTAAAAAAAATAAGTTTAATTTTTAAAATAAATATTTAAGTTAAAAAAATTTAATTTTAATTTAATTTTAATTTAATTTAATTTAATTTTAATTAATTTTAATTAATTTAAATTTGAAATTTAATTTGAAATTCGAAATTTAATTTTAATTTGAAATTCAAATTTTAATTTTAATTAATTTTAATTTAATTTGAAATTTAATTTTAATTTGAAATTCAAATTTTAATTTTAATTAATTTTAATTTAATTTGAAATTTGAAATTTAATTTTAATTTGAAATTCAAAATTTAAAGTAATTTGAAATTCGAATTTTAATTTTAATTAATTTTAATTTAGTTTGAAAATTGATTTAATCCTTATTCATCTCACCCGATCTAGATTATCAATAAGGGAATCCTATAATTTTGTGAGATGAATTAGATTTTATTACAGAGTTTGGTTTAACTTGTGTTAGATTCAGGTTTAGCTTTGGTCTCAACAAATAGGCATTTTTCGGATAAACTTCTAAGCTTGGTGAGTCACTTGGACGTCATTAGAAGTAACCAACCTTTCGAGGTTTTCCGAATAGTCCTATCCACGGAGCTTAGTACTAAACCTTAGTCTAACTAGTTAGGATCCATTTAAAGGTAACTTCGGTCGGTTCCACTTGGTCAAATGCACCAGATTGAAGCCATATCTTTCTAGACATGCGATGCCCAAGCTTCCCCAACGTACTATCATCAAAAAACTTCACCAGTACCATGATTCAAGTTAAACTTGAACCCTCTTTAACTAGTCCTAATTACCCTGTCGGGTAGGTTGGTTAGGGTTACCCTGTCGGGTAGGTTAGTTTTGGAGGTGCCAGCTATTCTGGAGTCTCCCCCTGAATTATTGGCCATTAATTTAAGATTTTTGTATAATTAGAGTTGGTTTTAGTTACGTTTTAATGTTTAGTTTGTAATTTAAATTTAAGTTTTAAATTTTGAATTAATTAAATTGGTCAAATTATCTTTCTTTAAGAGAGTGTATTTAATATTTGAATTTTCTTTCAATTTCAATTTTATTGAGTTAATTAAATTATCTTTCTTTAATAGCTTATTTTTAAAGTTTAAGTTTTTATTTATTTTTAAATTTGAATTAACTAAACTGTTTGAATTATATTTTCTTAACGGTTTATCTTTTAGCTTTTTATTAATTGTTAATTTTGAAATTTCTAGATTATTTTTGTTTAATTTGTTATCTTTAACATTTAATTTTAAGTTTGTTAAATTCCGTTTTGATTTTATCAAAGTGTTTGATTTTATCCTTATATTTTCTTTGCCTTTTAAATTGATATGGTTAATTGAATTAGTTAGATTAGTTTTATCTTTAAAGTTTAAATTTTTATTAATTAAATTATCTTGGTTTTGGATAGCATTTTCTAGACTGATTTTATCTTGATTATTAAATATTTTATTAGGGTATTTATTGATTTTATCCATTTTCTCATTTTTAGCATTTAAATTCAAGTTTATTTTAATGTTTGACTTATTTATGTCTAAATGCTCACCTAATTTTAAATTTTCTGAATTAATTAAATTATTTGAATTGATTTGGTCATTGTTCTGTTTGACCAAGTCAAGGTTGATGCCAAATTGATCAGAGTCTTGATTGACTTGATCAGAGTCTAGATTATTCTGTGATTTTGAATTTAAATCATTTAAATCTAGATTATCATGCATCATACTTGGACTAATTTCATACTTATCATCATGCTGATTATTTAAGCTACTATTAGCAGGGGTATTTTGATAAATATTACTAACCTTGAGCGCAACCCCTAATTCAGTAGGCTTCTCCGTTGGATTTGACTCGAGTCCATATTTGACTTTAACTTGATTTTCTAGCTCCATCGGCGTCTCGTGAAGCTTGATCAACTGGGTCCACAGCTCATATGCATTCTTGTACTTTTCTAATCTGCATAAAATATTGTTAGGTAAAACATTACAAATAATGTTACTTACCTTTTTGTTCAGTTCCAAGTTTTGAGAAGGTTTCCTCAAAATTAGCATATAATCGATGTCTACGCTTCCTAAGAAGCATTCCATTAATCGCTTCCAGTAGTTGAAGTCTTCATGATCGTATGGTGGTGGTTCGCAGGGGTTCCGTCCTTCTTGAAGAGTCATTATTCTTGCACACAGAGAAACAGACAAAAAAAAATCCCAAGACTTGGTCTTGGATTAGCAGTGCTGGAGAAAGAATATAATATTGCACTAATTTTGAAAAATAATAAAATATTAATAAAATATTAATTAAGAAAAATATTATTCCAAAATTTTGAAAATGTAATATTTTATCAATACTAAGCAACGGTGAAAAGATGATGATGTGTTTTTCAAAAATGATTTTGGAGGGAAAAAACGAAAGGCGTCGCACCAAAAATGATTATTTTAAAGACAAACGATATCTAATTTTTCTTTCAAAAAGTCCCCCTTTTGCCTGATTGGTGGTTGCACCAAATCAGAGCGGTACCTGCTCTGATACCACTTGTAGGACCGTTAGATTCGATAGAGGGGGGGGAGGTGAATATCGATTCGAAAAACAAGAGTATAAGCGCAGCGGAAAAGTAAAATAGACACAGTTGTTTTACTTCGTTCGGAGCCTGTGACGACTCCTACTCGAAGGCCCGTGGTCCTTGACCACTTTCGTTGGGCAATCACTAGCAATTCGAAATAATGATTACAAAAGAACCGTACAGTGAATGCTAATGAAAACTAAAAATAAAATACCGACAAGAAGGGAAAAGAATGGAGCGTAGTGTCGGAGCTTTGTCAAGGCCGCCGAATGTTGAGCAAAGACCAAAGCAGAAGAATTCTCACAATTGATTGATCCCAAGCTCCTGGGCTTCTTTTATATGCTGCTCCGTGGTCCCGGCGCCTGGAATGTGACGAGCTGCACAAACCATGATGCTCCACATGGCGACGACTCTACCGGATAAATTCGCCTCCGGCGCCGGATCCTCGGCGCCGGACCGCGCCCGACCACCTTGTTCCGAAAGACTCCTTTTCCTGCAAAACAAAGTTAGTCCGAGGCAAATATACATCCTGTAAAACAAATTGTTAGCACAGTTAAAGTTCAACAGATGGATAAAGAGAGTATGACTTAGATTCCGTCTTTCCGAGACCGGAATCTAGTCACGATCTCGACTTAGACATCCGAAATGGATCTAAGCCGGATCGACGCCTAATGTTCCCTTCCGGAACGCGTCCTCGCAGTCACTCCCTTCCAGTGACTTACCTTACTTACCTGACGTACCTCACTTACCTGCCAGACGTCCGGTCAGCCCGTCGACCCGCTTGGACTTCTCGCCAGCTATCCGGTCAGCCCGTCGACCTAGCTGGACTTCTCGCCAAGCGTCCGGTCAGCCCGTCGACCCGCTTGGACTTCTCGCCAGCTATCCGATCAGCCCGTCGACCTAGCTGGACTTCGTGCCAGACATCCGGTCAGCCCGTCGACCTGTCTGGACTTTTCCTGCACACTTGATCAAAGTGTCAGACAACAACAAAACTAACTTAACCTATTTGTCATTCATCAAAACCTGGGTTAGACCGTTAGTGCTACCCGCACCAACACTTTTGGCTCCGAGGCGCCCGGAACTGTCCGGGGCGCCCAGAGCTGTCCGGGGCGCCTGGAACCCTTCTGGGCGCCCGGAAGTGACTTTTTCACAGGATCGAGCTTTGACTCGATCCAACCGTTGGGGGATAAATTTTATCCCCCCCAGGGTGCCCGGAACCCTTTCAGGCGCCCCGACCAAGGCTATAAATATAGCCTTGGTCCAGAAGCTTTTCAACAATCACAATCATTCTATTTCCAAACACTTGTATGCTTTAGTTGTAGTTAAGCTTCTGTTTTCTGTGCCTAAACGCTGTAAGAGGCTTCTCCGCCTGAAGGAGTTTTTGAGCTTAATCTTCCTTGGATTAACAACCACATCGGTTGTAACCAAGTAAACATCTGGTGTCTCGTCTTTTCTTTTATGCTTTTATTTATCTGCTTAATTCATTTTACAAGTGTTAGCTTAATCGTTCGAGGAAGGGTTGTTTGTTTTTAATTGACAGGTTATTTACCAACCCTTCTAGCCAGCCCAACGGTTCTACAAGTGGTATCAGAGTCGAGATGCCTCAGAAGGACTAACTGTCGTCTGAAGCAACAAAACGATGGCTGGAGCTAGCGAATATCCACCAGCATTCGAGGGGGAGTTTTCTTCATGGAAGAAACAAATGGAGGTATACCTTAACTCAGACCTTGGTATTTCTTTAATTTTAAAATCTGGTTATGAAGACCCGAAGAACATGAACGGAGAAAGACTCGATCTACGTCTCTGGAACAAAAAGCAACGTAACGAATCGATGGCAAACGGGCGGGCAGAATTTCATCTCCTAACCGTGATACCAAATGAAGATCTCAAAAGAATCGGTGAATACAACAACTCAAAAGAACTTTGGGAAAAGTTCTTAAAACTCTACGAAGAACCGATTGAAGCCGTCCACTCAATAGACATCGAGCCGTCATCAGAATCCGAGATGGAAGAAATTACCGAGATAGCCCCAACAGCCGAAGTACATCCCGATATCAATGAAGGGGGAGAATCTTCGGAAGAAAGTAATTCAACAGGGGGAGAACCAACGACCAACGAGGTAAGTAAGGTATGGTCTCTACCTTCTGAACAACCGGTTAATTCAATAGAAAAATTGCTTGAAGACTTTTGCGATTTAAAAATTGAATTATCGAAAAAGTTTTTTGAATTAGAAAATCAATTGTCAAATGTGTCTTGCAAATTAGAAATACTATCAAAAGAAATTTGCAAATTTAAAAATATTTTGACAAAAGAATTATGCAAATTAGAAGAATTTTTCAAATTACAAATTACTCTCTCGAAAGAATTTTACGATTTAAAAACTGAGTCACCGAAAAGGTGTTTCGGATTTAGAAATCTATTGTTAATAGATTCCTGTAAATTAGAATTTTTGTTGTTAAAAAATTCTTACAAATTACAAAATATTCTTTCGAACGAATTTGCATGTTTAATATCTGTGGCTTTAAATTTGAAAAAGAGTAATTTGAGAAGTTATGAAAAATTGAAATGGAAATTTAAAACTTGCTTATATAAGTATCAGTATAAAATAATAAATAAATGCATAGAAAATTTTTTTTAATACTATCAATTTTCTTAAATTTTCTTGCATAAATTTTTGGGCTTAGAAAGATTTATTTTTTGTGAAAACTTAGAAATTTTTCAAAAGTCATTCTTTGACTTAGAAATTCTCCATTTTTATTGTGATCAAAGGAGGAGAAGGGAAAGTATAAGTCTAGGGGGAGGTAGAAAATTGAAAATTAAAATTTGAAATTTTTGAAATTCAATTTTTTCTATCATGTTGCATGTTATTGCAATAAATTATTTTTATTCTATGTCTATTTGTAACCCTAGCTTAACTTGGGTTGATCACACCAAAAAGGGGGAGATTGTTGGAACCCCAAGGCTGTTTTGATGTGATCAACAAGTTAAGTTAGGTCATGAGTTGTTTCTAACCTTGTGTCTAAGTGTGCAGGAGCTTAGGAGCACAGGTACTCGAGCGGAAGACGCAGCTAGCGAGAAGGACGGCACGCGGTGCGTCCGAGGGACGAGGCGCTGCGAAAGAGTACCCCGGTGGACGAGAAGGAAGCGTGCGGTGGTTCCGAGGGACGAAAGCCGGAGCGGAAGATTGCTCAGGGAGCAAGAGACACAGCTAAGGGTGCGCCCGAGGGACGAAGACTGCGGATGAGTACGCTGGTGGACGAGAAGGAAACACGCAGTGATTCCGAGGGACGAGAAGCCGGAGCGGAAGGCTGCTCGAGAAGACCGGAAGTTGGGTTCGGGTGAGCCCTATTCCGGATGTCAGAGATCACTCAAGCAAGCGGAGCCGGAGCAGAAAGACCCGGACCAGAGGCGAGCTGAACCGGAGAAGAGAGCACGGACCAAAAGTCAACTAGGTTGACTTTTGGCTCCGGGGCGCCCGGAGCTGTCCGGGGCGCCCGGAACCCTTCCGGGCGCTCGGAAGTGACTTTTTCACAGGATCGAGCTTTGACTCAATCCAACCATTGGGGGATAAATTTTATCCCCCCCCCAGGGCGCTCGGAACCCTTTCAGGCGCCCCGACCAAGGCTATAAATATAGCCTTGGTCCAGAAGCTTTTCAACAATCACAATCATTCTATTTCCAAACACTTGTATGCTTTAGTTGTAGTTAAGCTTCTGTTTTCTATGCCTAAACGCTGTAAGAGGCTTCTCCGCCTGAAGGAGTTTTTGAGCTTAATCTTCCTTGGATTAACAACCACATCGGTTGTAACCAAGTAAACATCTGGTGCCTCGTCTTTTCTTTTATGCTTTTATTTATCTGCTTAATTCATTTTACAAGTGTTAGCTTAATCGTTCGAGGAAGGGTTGTTTGTTTTTAATTGACAGGTTATTTACCAACCCTTCTAGCCGGCCCAACGGTCCTACAAGAGGCACCTTCTTCTTCTTTGCAAGGTTCAGCCACCACATGACTCCAAGAAAGGATGAGGTTCGGCCACCACCACCAAGCTCCAAGGGATGCAAGAACGAAGCCTCCTTTCTCTCCTTTTCTCCAAGCTAGATCCGGCCACCACAAGGACTCAAAGAGAACAAGATGGTTCGGCCACAAGAAGGAGAAGAGAGAAGAGGTCGGCCACCAAGGAAGAGAGGGAGGAAAAGAATTATAGAGTCATTCACAATAAAGCCTCCTCTACCCCCTCTTTTATAATCCTTGATCTTGACAAATAAGGAAATTTAAATAAAAACTTCCTTAATTCTTTTTCCATGAAAAGGAAAAATTTATTTAATTAAAAATAATTTTTCTTTTCATTATAACATGGCCGGCCACTTATTTCCCCAAATCAAGGAGAGTTTTAATTAAACAAGAATTAAAACTTCATCCGGAAATTTATAAAAATTTCTCCAATAATTTTTATCCCTTCATGATTGGTTTATAAAAAGGAAATTTAATAAATTAAAATCTTTCTTTTAAACATGTGGATAAAAAGAAAGTTATCTCTAAAAATTAAAATCTCTTTTAATCTACAAATAAGGAAAGATATCAAATCTTTTCTTAATCTCTTGTAGAAACTTATAAAAGAGAATATTTAATTTTTAAACTCTCTTTTAAATCATGAACATGGTTAAAAAGGAAAGTTTTCTTAAAATTTAAAATCCACCTTTTAATCAACAAATAAGGAAAGATTTCAAATTTTAAACTCTCTTTTAAACATGTAGATGATTTACAAATAAAGAAAGTTTTTACCAAAAATTAAAACCATCCTTTTAATCTACAAATAAGGAAAGAGATTAATCTCTTCTCTTAATCTTTTGTAGAAAGCTATAAAAGGAAATTTTTAATTTTTAAACTCTCTTTTAAAACCATGATATCCACATAAGAAATAATTTTAATAAAAATCCTTTTTAATATTCTAGTGGCCGACCACCTAAACTTGGGACCCAAGCTTTGGCCGGCCACCAACTTGGCTCATCCACTTGTTCTTGGCCGGCCCTAGCTTGGGTTCCAAGCTAGCTTGGCCGGCCCCATTGGATGGGTAAGAAGGTGGGTATGTGGTGGGTATAAATCTTTATACACAAGAGGCTACGATAGGGACCAAGAGGAGAAATTGGTTTTGGTCTCCCGATGAAATTAAGCATCCCGTGTTCGCCCCGAACACACAACTTAATTTCATCAATAATAATTCATTCCACTAAAGAACTATTATTGAACTACCGCACCAATCCCAAATTACATTTTGGGCTCCTTCTTATTATGAGTGTGCTAGTCTCCCTGTGTTTAAGATGTCGAATGTCCACTAATTAAATGAGTTACTGACAACTCACTTAATTAATATCTTAGTCCAAGAGTAGTACCACTCAACCTTATCGTCATGTCGGACTAAGTCCACCTGCAGGGTTTAACATGACAATCTTTATGAGCTCCTCTTGGGGGCATTATCAACCTAGATCACTAGGACACAGTTTCCTTCTATAATCAACAACACACACTATAAGTGATATCATTTCCCAACTTATCGGGCTTATTGATTTATCGAACTAAATCTCACCCATTGATAAATTAAAGAAATAAATATCAAATATATGTGCTTGTTATTATATTAGGATTAAGAGCACACACTTCCATAATAACTGAGGTCTTTATCCCTTTATAAAGTCAGTATAAAAGAGACGACCTCTAATGGTCCTACTCAATACACTCTAAGTGTACTAGTGTAATTATATAGTTAAGATAAACTAATACCTAATTACACTACGACCTTCCAATGGTTTGTTCCTTTCCATCTTGGTCGTGAGCTACTATTTATAATTTATAAGGTACTGATAACATGATCCTCTGTGCGTGATACCACATACCATGTTATCTATAATATAAATTAATTGAACAACTACATTTATTATAAATGTAGACATTTGACAAATGTGATTCTTATTTCTAGATAAATGTTTATACCAAAAGCTAGACTTTTAGTATACATTCTAACAAAAAATACTAGAGAAGTTATCCCTAGAAGTATTTTTGCAACACCAAACATGACCAAGACTTCTAAGAAGTCTAAGAAAGTCACTAAGAAGGTCACAAGGGAAGCAATCCCTAGGGTTGACCTAGAAAATGTGACCAAGGCCCCTAAGAAGCCTAACAAGGTCACTAGGAAGGTATCTAGAGAGGCTATTCCTAGTGAGTACCTAGAGCATCCAAGGAGCACCAATAGGTGTTGGGTTCCTAGGAGCATTTTCTCTACCCCTTAGATGGGTTAGAGAGTGTCAACTCTAATTGAAATGGTAGTTAACCCAATCATGATGAAGTTGGCACTCTAAGAGCATTTTCAAGGTTATTGTTAACCTATGAAAATGATAAGGATTAATGGCTTACTCTTGGAAAGAGTAAGATGTGTCATAATGTGAGAAGTTTGATTTTAAAATTAAATTGGCACATTTGGGAAAATCATAAGAACTACCAAGTTGAGATTGTGGTATGTTCTTAGGAAATTAAAGGCAACTTAAGCCTTAATTTAATTTGCTACTCTTGAAAGAGTAAAATGTGTCAAAATTTGAGGAATATGCTTAATTTAAATTGGCACAAATTAGGAAAAGTAAAAGAAATGTCAAAATTGGGTTTTGGCATTTTTCTTGGGACATTTTGGGCAATGTAGGATTTAAAACCTTAAGTTAACTAAGGTTTAAGGATACTTAGATAGGTAATCTAGGTATTTTATTTATGCTAATTTGCTATGTTTTCGTTTGCCCATCATATGTCATGACATCATGTTTATTTTTGCATTCATGCCTTATTATGAAAATTACAAAATATCATGTAATGTCATACATACATCATGTAGTCATAGGAAATTTTTCTTTTGAAAATTATTTATCTTTGATGTATGTCATAACGCATCATGCATTATTTTAATTCCTTGCAAACTAAGGACAAATGACATTCATTAACAAGTAACATTCTTGGTGGATGTTCCTAACCTCAAAATGCTAGATAGATATATATGATCCCTAGATTAGGGAAAAACCAAAGTTTACATCTCACTAAGAACTATAAGGTGACTTGTATGTGGTTTCGTGCACATTAAATACAAGTGAGATGTTAGGATGATGAACGAAACTTAAGATGTTGATCTAGTGCATTCTTTTGAGTTTTAAGTTCATCAAAACACATAGCTATATGTTTTCTAATCATTGGGAAAACTAATGTACAAGTCATGTGCATTGAGCCCAAAGCATATGATTGGATATTAGTTTTGAAAATGATTTTAAAATGCTTTTGGAAAACCTTGGTGAAGACTATCTTTTGATAACAATCATCATTGAAAAGTTAGACACAAACTAGAAGAAAATGCTAAAGTTTTTACAAGTTTTCAAGTTTGTGTCAACCTTGGAAAATAGAAAGTATTTTCATAAAATACTATTTTTCCTTGATATTATATGCCTTAAGGAATGTCTAACATGACTTTTCATGATTTTTAGAATTTTGTACAATTTTCTAGGGGTTTCTGAAGTTGGCTGAAATGGAATTTTAGCAACTTCAGACCTTCAATCGATCACCCGATCGATTGAAGGGTCTCAATCGATCGGGTGATCAATTGAGTGTGAGCTTCTCGCGAACAGAAGCTCACTGGATCGATCCACTGATCGATCCACACTAGCTAAATCGATCAGTGGATCAATTCAAGCAGGTTCAATCGATTGGGACCCAACTCCAATCGATTGGGAATGCTGATTTTGGCTGAGAAAAACTTGATTTTAGCATTTTGAACCACCTTTAGTCTAGGTAACCATTCCTTACCCCTCAAAATACATTTGTATACATTTAGGGGGAGTTTTCATGATGAAAACAAGGACGGATTGGTTAAAGGAGACTAAGTAGAGGTTCAGGTTGAGGTTTGGTTTCAATATTGAATTTTTGAACCTCAAAACTTCTAAATTTGGATTTCCTAAAGGTTTAGGGATTCCAAGTCATTGTTGGTGCAATGACAGAAGTTACGTGCATGTCTTTAAGGGGAGTTACTCTTTAAGGACATGAAAATCTATTTTTTATACACCTTGGAAAGTGGTTAACCTTCTTTAGCGAAAATGTTCAAGGTTGGGCATTTGAATGTAATGGAGAGTGGATATCTTCATTATTCATGTGATGTATGCTCACGGATGAGCATTTGATGACAATGAAGGGTATGAGACCTTCATTTGAATCGTGTGTGAATATACCAAGTGGTATATGCTCAAGGATGAACGTTAAAATAATGAAGGGTATGAGACCTTCATTCTTATGTTGTGAACAACGAGTGAAGTTGTAAACAATGTTGAGTAATTCTTCAGGGGGAGAGTTTTTTATGTGTGCCAATAGGAGGAGAATGTAGGGTTAAGTTAGGCCTTCATTACCTAAGAGGGAGGTTACCCTCTAGAAAAGGAGGAGAATGAAGGAAATCATCATTCATATTGGCATGAAGGAGTTTGAGGCTATGAGATTAGCCTAACTTAAAGGAGGTATTGTCAAATATCAAAAAGGGGAAAATTGTTGGTGCAATATTCCCTAGGTCAAGGTTGACCTGGTTGACTGAGCTTGAATTGGGTCAAGCTCGAGTCTTGATGTTTGGATTTTGATGTTTGACAATACATGGAGACAAGACATGGAGATTGCAGGTGCAATTGTTCATATGGGGGAGATTGTGAAGAAGAGTCAAGTAGGTCAAGGTTGACTGGATACTTGATTGGAAAATCCTGGTGAGTGAAGCCAGGTGAAAGTCCTAACTAGGAGGTTAGACAGACTAGAAAGTCCTGGTGAGTGAAGCCAGACAATTGTGGAAAGTCCTAGTGAGTGAAGCTAGGTAGAAGAAAATCATGGTGAGTGAAGCCAGGTGAAAGACCTAGTAAGTGAAGCTAGGTAGAAGAAAATCCTGCTGAGTGAAGTCAGGTGAAAGACCTAGTAAGTGAAGCTAGGCAGAAGAAAATCCTTGTGAAGTCAGGTGAAAGACCTAGTAAGTGAAGCTAGGTAGAAGAAAATCCTTGTGAGTGAAGCTAGGTGAAAGACCTAGTAAGTGAAGCTAGGCAGAAGAAAATCCTTGTGAGTGAAGTTAGGTGAAAGTCCTAGTGAGTGAAGCTAGGCAGTAAGAAAAGTCCTGGTGAGTGAAGCCAGGCAGAGGAGAAGTCCTAGTGAGTGAAGCTAGACAGAAGGGAAGTCCTGGTGAGTGAAGCCAGACACAGGAAATCCAGATGGGTCAAGGTTGACCAGACATCTGGTGGAAGTCCAAGTGAGTTATGGAGGACCGGACACTTGGCACGAGGAGAAAAGTCCAAGTGGGTCAAAGGGATTGACCGGACACTTGGTGAAAAAGTCCTAGCAGATCAAGGGTGCCCGGATGCTAGGTATGATGTACCAACATGTCATGATTGACCGGATGTTAGTTTAGGGGACTTTGGACTTGGTTTTGGGCAAAAATAAGGAGCTGGATCGATCAGCCGATCGATTGGCTCGTGCCTAATTGATTAACTGATCGATTGGGTGAGTCCCCGTGACAAAGGCTTCCCCAATCGATCTGCCGATCGATTAGGGAGAATTCCCGATCGCACAGAAAGCCTCCTAATCGATCGACCGATCGATTGGGAGCCTCCAATCGATCGGCTGATCGATTGAGAGCTGCGATTTCACGGAATAAGCCCTGGATCGATCAACTAATTGATCCAGACAATTCTAGAGAGCAAAGAGGCGCTCTCGATCAATCTACCGATCGATCCAAAGCCTCCCCAATCGATTGGGAGCAATTCAATTGATTGGGATCCGACCGTTGGCGCAGATATTAGCCGTTGGCGAGCATTTCTTCGGTACTTCTTCGATTCCACTCCACGGGCGATCACAGCAGTTCTCCACAGCGATCTTCTTCACTCTCACACTAGATCTTAAAGGTTCTTGGAAGCATTTCCAAATCAAGAGGCAAATCTACAGTAAGAAGAAGAAGCTAGGGTTAGGGGTTCTTGTGTAAACCATGTAAGTTTTCCCTTGTATTTGCTTCTCTTTGTTTCTTGTTGTATTGAGAGTATTGTAGGGTTTCTCCACCTTCGATAGTTACCGTAAAGGAGCGTTTTCATAGTGGAGGGTGAGTGAGTGTGTGGATCCTTGGATTGGTCACCTCTTCTTGAGGTGGATATCAAGTAAATCCCTTGTGTTAGCATTGTGTGTTTGTTTTCTTGTATTTCCGCTTCACATCATCGAAGAAGCAAGGAACGACGAGCACGAGATCGCACCGAGCTATTCATCCCCCTCTCTAGCTACATTTCGGTCCCAACACTTAAGACTTAATAAATCAAAAATAACATATTGAAACTTGTTTAATCAATCAGTCTAGTCAAGTAGCTACCGATTATCATGTTCGTTTGACAACATCAATTGACTGCATAAGATTTCTTGTACATCAAGGATTACCATTTCATGGTCATGATAAATCAACAAATTCACTCAATCATGGTAATTTCCTTAAACAGTTAAGATCTCTTGCTGACCATAATGAGGATATCAATAAAGTTGCACTAGACAATGCTCTCTCAAATCTTAAATTGAAATTGCCTGGTATTCAACAAGATATTATTAGATCCATTGTATATTTAACTACTAGTTCTATTCTTGGAGATCTTAGTGATGAATTATTTATTATATTGGTTGATGAACCTCGTGATGTATATATTAAAGAATAAATGACAGTTGCTTTATAGTTTGTAGATAAAAGGGAAAATATTATTGAATGCTTTCTAAGTATTGTATATATAAATGACACTACTGCCTTATCACTTAAGATTGCTATTGATTCTTTGTTGTACCAACATGAATTATCTATATCTAATTTACAGGGGCAAAGATGCGATGGAGCTAGCAATATGAGAGGAGAATTCAATGGCTTAAAAAACTTAATTATGATGGAGAATAAGTCTACTTATTATGTTCATTGTTTTGCTCATCAACTGCAACTTACACTTGTAGTTGTTGTTGAAAATCATATAAGGATTTCTATTTTTTGATGTGGTTGCACAATTGAACAATATTGTTGGAGCGTCATGCAAGCGAAGAGACATACTTCGTAAGAAACAATTTGAGAAAGTTGTTAAGGGAATTTGCAATGGTGATATCATCACTAGGCAAGGTATGAATCAAGAGAAGACATTAAAAAGAGCTGGGAGCGCACATTGAGGTTCATATTATAATACATTGTTGAGTTTGATATGCTTGTATCCTTCAGTTATTGATATCCTTTTATTTGTTGAAGAGGAGGGAAAAGATCACAAGCAAAGAGCGTAAGCAAATAATATGTTGGAATTGATTGGAAAAAATGAATTTATATTTCAAATGCACTTAATGAAGAATATCTTAGGAGTCACGAATGATTTGCCATAAGCTTTGCAAAGAAAAGATCAAGACATCGTAAATACCATGATTCTTGTAAGATCAAGCAAACATCAACTACAACATATGAGAGATGATGGTTGGGATTTGTTATTGAATGAAGTTTCTTTATTTTGTGTTAAATATGAGGTAGTCACCCCGCACATGGAAGGCTTATCATCTTTCTTGGAATATTACAATATTATCGTGTTGAAACGTTTTATGAAGTGATAGATTCACAACTTCAAGAGTTGAACAGTTGCTTTAACGAAGTAAATACAGAGTTGTTATGTATGACTTGTCTTGATCCATCAAATACATTCTTTGCTTATGATAAAAGAAAATTGCTTCATTTTGCTTAGTTTTATCCATCCGATTTTTCCTCGATAGAGTTAATGCATCTTGAGCACCAATTTGATAATTTTATTTTTGATATGCGGAGTAGCAATCAATTCTCTAAGATTGTGGGATTAACCATCTTGCTAAAAGGATGATTCTGTTGAATAAACATCGACTGTATCTTTTGATATATTTACTTTTTAAGCTAGCATTGTTATTACCTGTTATAACTACAACGGTAGAGAGAGTGTTTTCAGTAATGAAAATAATTAAAACTTCACTTCGAAATCAATTCGGAGATGATATGGTAAATAATTGTTTGATATCATATATTGAGTGAAATGTGCTTGATACAGGTGATAATGAAATTATTATTTAACATTTTTAAAGTATGAAATCTAGGAGAATGATATTGTTAAAACATATGAAGTTAATATATGATATTTATTTTATATGATATTTATTATACATTTTGTGTTGTATTATTTGTTTTAAATTTATTAAATTCATCCCCTCATGAAAAATCCGGGCCCCACTGTGCACCTCAAGCTTAACATGGATACAACTGTGTTTGAGGATTGACATCAATATAGCGTTGGTGGGGTTGTTTGAGACTCACAATGTCATTTATTGTTGGTATTTGGAAAACAAATCAATTGACTCATCTCGATAGTGCATGGTGAGCTTCTGGCGATCTAAGAAGGATCAAGCTTCTGTATGAAAAATGTCTTTGAGACGTACAAGTGACATCAGATTCTCTATTGGCAATAAAGACAGTCACAACCAAATAGAAGGATCTTGATTACATTGAAGTATGTGCGGCAAAAATAAGAGAGTGCATTCAAGCTCCTGTTATTTCAGGGTTTATTCATGTGTGTAGCTCGACTAATAAATTAGCCCATAACTTTATTTTATTTTTTCTTCTCGTTCATTATTTGGGTGGGGTGAATGGTGAATTTTTTTTTATGGTTGGTTAAGCTTATAATGGACGTTCCTTTACCGTTCAAAAAAAATTTAAGAAAATTTATATAAGTTATTAAATAATGTTTTAATAATATACTCTATGTATAACGATTTTAATTTATTTATTTTAATATATTATAGTAATTTTGGTCGTAATTGTAAGTTGCTGTTGTGCTTGTGCGGTAACTATTGTAATAATTCAAGAATAAATATTTTTTAAAATTGATAAATATATTAAAATATTATTTTGATTTTTTTCTTTTTCCTTTTTTATGATATTTATTATTTTTAAATATTAAAAAAAATTATATGTGCTAGAGTGGATCCTTAGCTAGCGGTACTTTGTCGCACGAATCACGAGGAATCACAATGGGAACATCAATTCCCACGCCAGACCCAAATGATTCGGCCTTCCAAATTTGGATTATTCGCTCGTTTTTGGCAGCGGCCGTGACAGGGAGTGCAGCGAGTTGCCGACGTGTCATTTCTGTTGCCGTCAGATCGGGTTTCGCACGCAATGGAAGAGCGATGCCAACCCACCCGAACCACCCCCGTCTGGCCTGATCTCCGCACGCTCGCTCGCTCGCTGGCTGCCTCGCTTGTTCGTTCTCTTCCCTTCGAAACCCTAAACCCTTGATCTATTAATTCAACCGAAATCCATTTCACTCTCTTCCCCATCCGGCGGTCCGTTGCTTCCTTAGCGTTCCCTCAGCGGCCGGCGAGGTTCCATCGTCTTTCTAAGCGTCAAACTACTTAAGGTTCGACCTTCGCTCCCTTTTTGTCGGTTCCTCTCGGCCAAATTGATCTTCTGTTTCTTGCTGCCTGATCGAGATTGGTCGTTGAATCACTCTTCTTTTTTAAATTTGTGGTTTTCATTGGCTCGTCGATTTGTGAGCGAAGAGTCTAGTGAAGAGAATGAGGAGCCGGCATGATATAGTTCCGCATTTGAATGATTTTTGGAGAAGTCAATCCTTTTTTAATTCTTCTACCTGGTAGTAAGGAGGGTTTTCATTGGTCTGCTGTCTGTATTAGCTGTCCGAGGTTCGGTTCTTTATGTACTTCTGTATTTTGCTCGAGTCATTTTTTACTGCTTCTCTTAGTTAACCTTTGTTTTTTATTTAAGAATTTTAAGCCAAGAGTTCCAAATTTGGGAGAATAAAATGATCTCAGAATTTGAGACGGTAGTGTAACCAGAATGAGCTAGATTAATGGTATTATTGGTCATTTATGCTTGTGTATGATCCTAATCGCTTGACCTTACTCTATGTTAGGCATGAGCTAGCAATGGATTCATCCTTGGGAATTTTTAACACTAACATGAAGTTCGTCATCTCTTTTCTCTGGTTCATCCAATTAATTATTGCTAATGCAATTATTATAACTTGCATGTTTGAATTTTGTTCTATGAAGCAAAACCAATTACATTGAGAATGGTTTTTATAGATTGTAGGTTCAAGCGTTCCAGTGTTTTACAATCTTCTGCAGCATATTTAGTTTATCCATTAATACACCTGAATAAGTGAACTGGTTATTGTACTTACTAAGTTTTAAATGCTACACTGTTTGGTGTTTTCTGGAGCCATTCAATTTTGTTCTCTTTTTTACGAATCCTCTAATTTATTATTCAGGATTGATTTGGTTATAAAAAATTCTTTGGTTGGCGATCCAATACCACAGTACGCATTCTTGTTCCCAAATGACCAGCATGATTGAATCTGATTTGAAAATTGAACGAGCTGAAGAAATTAAGGTTTTAGCAAATGAAGCATTCAAAGGTATATCTATACCTTTTTTTTTTTAATTTTATCTGGTCTCTTCTGTTGTAATTATTGCAACTTGATATGACCACTGTCATTGCACCAGCCAAGACTTTGTTTAGTGTTACCAATATTTTTGCACTATTAGCATAAATGAAAGCAACTTTTGTAGTAGATGCTGTATGAAATTGATCTTGTTACCAATCTTAAACATTTCCTGCATTAGGTACGCATGAATAAATGCATATATTTGATAGTTTTAAGGATGGGAATTGGCATGGATATATGCATGATCTTGTAGACTGTGCTCTTCTTCTGATCAACAAATCGGGAATGCGTATGTGGTATAATTTTATTGATCTCTACAATGAAAGCTAAAACTATGCAGGTAGTGTGGTATGTAGGTATACCTTTTATGTTCCTTAATAAAAATAGGTTTGTCCATCATATCAGAAAGAAAAACAGGTGGTCGTTATTGTGTTATCATATTTTTTTTCATTTGGAAAAATCTTATTATCTGGGTTTGAACATCGTATTCTGCTTTCTCTCTTTGAAGTTTGAACAACTGTTAACAGGAAATTTGTATTAGCTTAATTTGAATGTCAATGCTTCATACTACCATTGATAGCTCTGCTTCTCTGGTTTATTCATTTGGAGGACAAATATGGGTCTGCAAATACAATTTCATGTGAATGTCAATGCTTGATGCTTCCATTGGCTCTGCTTTGCTGCTTTATCCATTAGGAGGACAAATGTAGATGTGCAATACAGTGCGTTTTGTTGAGGTTCAGATGTCAATTTCAAAATCTGATTTTGGACCTTATGACTAAAGAGAAATTCCCATAAATTGGCTACACTCAGTTTGAATCAGAAAAAATTGAGTTGGAAAAATATAGTCTAGTGTTCTACTATTTCTTAGTGTCTATGGAGAGATGCGATCTAAAAAAATAGAACTTTTAATGTTAAAACTTAGTGCATTTATGTGCACATATCTGAAATCCCTCCCTATACAGTAGGTATAAGGTGACCTGATTTGGTCATATGACCTGAGATTTGTTATAAAAACACAATGCTTATCATGAGGCATGATTAATGTTTGTTATACTAATGAAGATACTATGGATGAGGACCTCAAAGCATTAATGATTTAGGTGGCAGTCATCCTTGCATTCATTAATATTGTCAAAATTCATACTTCAATGACATGTATATGGAGGTGGCTCAAACAGCTAGAGTTTCAACAAACAATTAAAGATCATTATCAACAGAATGACAGACTTCTAAGATACATTGTAGCCCTTATTGTGCAACGATCACTGTAATGCTAATTATTAAGTTTGATTGGATAAAACCTCCTGCCAATGCGGGGTTATGGGGAAGGGTTGGACCACATTGGGTCTATTGTATGTAGTCTTACCCTGCATTGGAAGAGGCAAGTTCCTCAACTTGAACTTATGGCGACAAGGTCAACTTTATCATTGTGCTAAGACTCCCCTTTGCTATTTGCTTATCTAATAACAAAGAAAAAAAATAGAACCATAGAAAGTAACACAACTTATTGTTTATCCAACAACAACGAAAAAAAATTGAACTATAGAAAGTAACACAACTTATACTGTTAATATTTGCAATTCTACTCATTCATATTGAGTGGGTTGAACTGTACTGAACTTGACACAAAACATAATTAACTTAATATGAATATGTATTTTTTATTGAAACAAGACCTTCTTTCTTGCCATTTTAAAACACATGTGCTATGATCATGAAATAATTAATAGTCTTCTGTGAATTTGCAAGTATCTTGTATTTGTAGAACAAGTGAGAGCATTTCTTTGTGGGTTTAGTTCCAGTATTTTTTTGGAAATAATTGCATTTGCTAGTTAGATTGTACTTTTAGAAGCATTTTAATATCATTTTTTATCTTCATGATGTATTTGATGGCATGACAACTTATTCCAAATGCTCTAAGTTATGAAAAAACAATTGTCCACTTTCGTATTAGTTAACACACGACTTATGGGCATGAAAAATAAATAGTATTTTATGAATTTGCAAGTATGTTGTATTTGATTGTTTGTAGAATATGTGAGAGCAATCTTTTTAATTGGTTTAATTTCAATAAGTTTGGATAAAAAATGCATTTACTAGTTCGATTATGCTTTTAGAAGGATTTTAGTTTCATTTTTTTATTTTCATGGTGATTTAAATAGTTCTAGAACCTTTGACTTATTTCTTTCCTTTCATTCAGCCAACAAGTTTTCACAAGCTATAGATCTGTACAGTCAGGCTATTGAACTGAATGGTCTTAATGCTGTTTATTGGGCAAACCGTGCATTTGCACATACCAAACTTGAACAATATGGAAGTGCTATCCAGGATTCAAGTATGGCTATTGAGATTGACCCTAGATATTCAAAGGTCAGAGAAGTTTGGTATGCTGATTCTTTCTTTTGTCCCAACTCATCTTTGGTTATTACATTCTTGATTTTGTTGATAGGGTTACTATCGACGTGGTGCAGCATATCTGGCTATGGGAAAATTTAAGGAAGCGTTGAAAGATTTTCAACAGGCATGTTTGTTTTACACTCATATTACTCATTCACATTAAGGGCACTTGTCCACAATTGTGCCATTTATCAAGCAAATGATACTACAATCATGGTTTAAAGTGTCGAGCCGAGACGGTCGAAACATCTCGTTCCGCCCGGCGACCGGCACTGGCACGACCCCGACACCACCCGACACCAGACCCACGACAGTTGTGACATGTTGTGTGACGTGGCCGTAGCGAAGGGGTTGCTCGATCCCGCAACAGCAACTGAGAGATCGCATAACCCTTCTGTTGTCGTTGCAGAGGCGTCACGCGACCCTGCGGCCGTTGCATAGGGGTCACACGACCACCGCGGTCACACCGGAGGAGTCATGCGATTCTCACGGCCATGGCTGAGGGTCGTGCAACCCCGCGACAGCGCCAAAGTTGAGCCAACACGCGAGTGGTGTTGGATTTCAGATTTTTTTTAATTAAATTTAGGTTAATTATTTTAATCAACTCCTAACTATGATGGAGATAATCTAAAGAGGCTTTATTAAACCCTAATAAAATTATCTAATTAATTTTATATTACATTTATTTTAATTTAAAAATTATAATAAAATTTTAATTTATTTATTTATCTATTTTCATATCTTTTCTTTTTTTAATTTTTTTTTATATTGTTTATTTTGTTTATTTTTTAAATATTTATGTTAAATATTTTATTTTTTAATTAATATATTTTATATTTAAAAAATACCGAAACTATATTGACACGACACGATATAGTACCGAAACCGTATCGTTCCGGTCGAGGACCGAAACCTCGGCACGGGTCGAAATTTTAAACCTTGGTTGCAATCATTTCTTTGATTATAATGCTATTGTTATGTTAACACTTTAGTACATTCTCTTGTATTTTGAAATGTTTTGCATGACAATTTAATTGGGTCAATGTTTGATTGTGCTTTCCTTTCACAGCCAGCATCGATAAATTCCTAACCATGTTCTGAGAATCATTCTTGCATGTATGTATATCAACAGGTGAAAAGAATTTGCCCAAATGATCCTGATGCAACTAGAAAGTTGAAGGAATGTGAAAAGGCTGTCCAGAAAATTAGATTTGAAGAAGCCATTGCTGTGCATGAATCAGAAAGGCACTCAGTTGCAGATTCAATAGATTTCCATTCTATAGGTAATTTTTCAAATCTAAAATCATCCTGATTGCTTCACTTTTCTCATTTATTATTTCTTTCTCTTTTTTGTTTTATAATTTCTAGTAATAAATTACTTCTTAATTGTTATATTTTACCGAAAATCAGTTCTAATTTTCTCCCTTTCATCTCGCATCTTGCATTATTGTTATACTTGTGCATTAACCTTAAAATGCATGGACTATTTAAGTAAGTTACAGAAATTTCATATTCATTAGTGTAAAATTAGCAAAGTATTTCTGAATTTAAAATACCTTACAATTATTGTTTGTATTTGAAAATTATAATTTAAAAAAAAAAAAGGCAGCCCGGTGCACGAAGCTCCCGCCATGCGGGGTCCCGGGGAAGGATCCATTGTACACAGCCTTACCCTGCTTTTTGCAAGAGGTTGTTTCCAGGATTCGAACTCGTGACTTTTTGGTCACATGACAACAACTTTACCGTTGCGTCAAGGCTCCCCTTCTTGAAAATTATAATTATTAAAGAATAATTTTTTTGAAATAACTTAAAACATAAAATCAAAACTTAAATGTATATATTTAATATTTGTTTAGAATCGATGATTAAAAAATCTATCATATAAACTTTTTGTTAATATTATATTAAACAATTATGTTACATTATTATTTATATCGACATTGAATGCATTAATAATTATAAAAAATGCTTTAATATAATTTTGATTTGTAGTTTATCATGCAAAATATACTTAAAAATTATTGCCTTTATATAAATTGTTTATATTACTGCTACGTATACTATAAGTACTACACGTGGATTTTGGATTTATAAGAGTTTAGTTTAGCATTGTTAGCTGTTTTTCATTTATTTTTTAAATAGTTATAGTTAAATAGATAGATAGATTTTAAAATATAATTTTCAAAATAGCATTTAAAATTTATGTTCATTTAAATTAAATTAAAAAACTTAAATCCATAATACTATATGAATTTTTAATTTATGATAGTTGACTATTTTTTTTAATTTGACTTTTTTATCTGTTTTATAAATAGTTATAGTTGAACAGGTGACTAGTAGGACTGTAAACGAGCTGAGCTGAGCCGAAAAGTAAGAGGCTCGAGCTCGGGCTCGGTTCGTTATCCCTAAGTTTGAACTCGGCTCGAGTTTGATTCGAGCTTTAGTTCTTAAGCTCGAGCTCGGCTCGTAATAAAATTAAATAGTTCGAGTTCGGTTCGAAAAAAACTCATTTAAAAATTTAACGAGATTAGTTCGAGCTTGTTTAAGATAATTAACTATAATAATTAATAATATATTATTATATTTTTTATTTATGTGATATTTGATTTTATATATATAAAAATTGGGTAGCCCGGTGCACGAAGCTCGTGCTATGCGGGGTCATGGGGAAGGATCCATTGTACGCAGTCTTACCTTGTTTTTTGTAAGAGGCTGTTTCCAAGATTCGAATCCGTGACCTTATATATATATATATATATATATATAAACGAGCCTCTTAACGAACACGTTCGCGAGCCTCTAAACGAACATGTTCGCGAACTCACGAACCAAATACTGTTAAGCTCGAGCTCGGCTCGATAATGTTTTCGAGCTCGAAATTAGACTCGAGCTCGGCTCGTTAACTTAATTGAATAAACTCGAACGAACTTTTTTTCGAGCTGAGAGCCAAATAGCTCACGAGCGGCTTGGCTCGTTTACACTCCTAGTAAATAGGTTTCAAAAATATAATTTCAGAGTAGGATTTAAAATTTATATTTCTCATATAAATTAAATTATAAATTTGTCACAGTTATATGAAATGAATTGTAAAAATTTGAAATTAATATGATAAATTAATTTATTCAATGAAAAAATTATTAAAAGAGTAGTCTGATGCATGAAGCTTCTATCAATGTGGGATCCCGAAGGACATTGGGTCTATGTAAAAATTGAATTCTAATCATTGTTTGAATAAAATAATTTAATAAATCAAAATATTTAAATATGGGACGGGGAGTCTTGACGCAACGGTAAAAAAAAATATTTAAATATGGACATTGAAAGTGGATCAGTGACGCATTTTGACTAATAAGTAAACTTATTTGGAATTAACATATATATTTATTTAGCTTTCTTTTCAATAATATTTCATTTTCATGCTACACCATATTGTTTATTAGAGGTGGATGCACAATACACTGGTGCAAGGATAGAAGGTGAAGTAGTAACCTTGGAGTTTGTGAAGAAAATGATGAATGATTTCAAAAATCAAAAACATCTGCATAAAAGGTACTTCTTAAAGCTATTATGTTAATACTTGTTTTTCCCAGATTACCATCTATCTCATTTTTGACAAATCTTTCGAATTATTACTTCAGATATGCTTACCAGATTGTCCTCGAAACCAGACAACTGTTGCAAGCTATGCCTTCTCTTGTCGATATCACTATTCCAGACAGATGTCATTTTACAGTTTGTGGAGATGTACATGGACAGGTATGTAATTATTAATTAGTCTGCTGTTTGAACTAACAACATGCTTAAGTACTTGAGTTTTTTTTTGGTCTGTAAATTCACTCCGTCTGTAGTATATTATTTAATGGAAGTTCTCTTTGGTCAATTGCAGTTTTACGATTTATTAAACATATTTGAGCTCAATGGGCTTCCTTCTGAGGAGAACCCTTACCTATTCAATGGAGACTTTGTTGACAGAGGGTCCTTTTCTGTTGAAGTTATTCTGACTCTGTTTGCATTGAAGTGCATGTGTCCAACAGGTTAGTGCACTTTGCATTGCTGAGGCACAAACTGTTGCAATTCTCTAGTCTATTTATTAACATGAGGTATCTGCTCATCCAAATTTCAGCTATGTACCTTTCTAGGGGTAATCATGAAAGTAAGAACATGAACAAAATTTATGGTTTTGAAGGAGAGGTCAGATCAAAATTAGGCGAAACATTTGTTGAACTCTTTGCGGAAGTATTTTGCTACTTGCCTTTGGTACATGTTATAAACGAGAGAGTCTTTGTAGTTCATGGAGGACTTTTTAGTGTGGACGGTGTTAAACTCTCTGACATTCGGGCAATTGATCGTGTCTGTGAGCCTCCAGAGGAAGGTACTGTTGCTGAATCTTGATCTTTTTTGAGGTGGAGGTGAAAACAATCTATGTCTTCTAAAACCATTAAATTATTTAGTTTTCCATGATAGAGCTGTTGTCATATTCAGTATTTCATTTACAATATATTCTGTTATATTAAATCTGTGTTGTAGCCCAATTGAAACACTGACCTTATAAAGGTTACTAAGTGGGAATTTAGTGATCAATCTCATCGGAAAATGCTGAGGATCTGTCTTCTACTCGTCTCATTTCTTATATAATCTCATTTTCCATCATGAGATCTTGCAATATTTTTTTTTCTTTAATCTTTTGCAACTTAGAATTGCATCTAACATTACAAATGCATACGATCAGACACATAGTTTCACATTTCCATGTTAGGAACCAAGACTTGATATGACTATGCTCAAGATATTATGTCGAAAAGAGTTATTCATTTACAAACCACCATGATCTATAACCTCCTTTTTATTTATATAAAAACTATAACATAGAGTTGGTATTTTCCTTCCACTTAGTTGTCTGTGGAATTTCTGTCTGATTGATTTCAGGTTTTTGTGGATGTAAGGAATGTGGACTGTGTGATAATTTTAGTTCACTATGTCCAGATTAGTTTCTCTCATCATATAGGGATTGGTGGTTATGCTGTTTATTGTGTTCTGTGCAACTGATTGCTGGCATTACAAGCGATTTTCGGCACATGTATCACTGATCCAACAGGTTGCTGAACCAATATCACACTAGTATTCAAAGTTCAAAGCTCACCTAGCTTCATGCTAGATAAATCTGTCAAAATTGTTTAAAATTTTAATATAACTTGTAGTTACCAATGTGCAAGGGAATAATGGAATTAGAATTTCATGTCACATTGTCACAATGGAATAACACATTTTATAATTTATACTTTTTATCGAAAATACTGTTTCTCCATTTGGGATGTCATTGCAGTGTGATTTGTAATTAGAATTTAATGTCACATTATTACAATGGAATACCACTTTATACAACTTATACTTCTCTATAGAAAACACTGTTTCTCCATTTTTTTAGTTGTTTTTTTTATTTCTATGTTGCTGCAAGACATGTAACTCTTCAATTTCTTAGGTTTCTCCATTCACCTGTGCTTAGAAGTTTACTCATTATAAGTCTTCTGCCATAATTAGAGTGATTCCTTGTTTTATTCACTATTTTAAATTGAGGCATCACCTGTTTTTGCTTGTCCATGCTCTTTCTATGTTCTGTGTTTGTCAACTTCTTCAGAACTGAAGCTTACATAAGATTCTTAAGCCCAAGTAGGAAATGTTTGGCAGTTTTCTTCTCTATCTTGCATAACATAGGAATACTATTTTGTGTTTTCTTTTTAGGTTTGATGTGTGAACTGCTTTGGAGTGATCCACAACCTCAACGAGGAAGAGGCCCCAGCAAGCGAGGAGTTGGGCTTTCTTTCGGTGAAGATGTCACAGAGAGATTTTTACAGGAAAATAATCTTGGTAACATGTCAACATATCACTTTTGTGCCTTTAAGAATGTCATATTTTATGTATTTTTATGTTGTGTTTTTTGGCAGAGCTCATTGTACGGTCCCATGAAGTAAAGGATGAGGGATATGAGATTGAACATGACGGAAAGCTGATAACGGTATTCTCTGCTCCAAATTATTGTGATCAGGTAACTAAAGCACTAATATGTTATCCTCAGAACTCTCTCTGTTTAAGTTTCATTTCATTAGTTCAGATTAATGAACTAATATGAATAGCCAAAGATTGGTAGATAAGACTAATATGATCTTACAATTATGATGCAGATGGGCAACAAGGGTGCATTTATACGTTTTACGGCTCCAGATCTGAAGCCAGATATTGTTAGCTTTTCAGCTGTGGTGCGTATCAGATTATTTAGAGTGCATATCATGCACTCTAGAAACTTAAATAATGATACTATCCATTAGATCTTTTGGTTTTTGTCAATACTTTTGGTCCATTTAGAAACTTGTATGAGCTAAATCTGATTTGCTGTCTCCCATATGCAGCCGCATCCAGATGTGAAGCCAATGGCATATGCAAACAATTTTCTCCGGATGTTTTCGTGATCTACCACAATCAAGCCTATAGCATCGTGTATCTTGCTTCATTACTTATTCATTTCAACAGTTGTAGCTGATCGGTGATGCAGAATTTTTGCCCAACCAGTTCTTTTTTGTCGTCTCAGTACTATGCCACTTATTATAACCGCCGGGCTACCCCTTTTTATTATTTATTTTTAGTATTTTTGTTGTTAATTTTTTTCAGTAAAGTAGACCGAAGAAGTGCACATTGTTTAATGATTTAACTCCTGCATTGTAAATGTCACAAAGATAATACTAGGCTTTTCTAAGTTTGGAAATAAGCCTGTGTTAGTTTATGTCTGGAGCTGTGTTTGTTGAAGCAGCATCGAGCGACTGTTACTGGATGCTAGAGACTAATATTTGGTCCACAATTTTTTTGTAGAGTAATATTTATACTATTTAAGAGCTTGGGGAAATAAAAAATCTCCCTTGATTAATCATTTTTTTAAGTCCGTATGGTCCTAAACATTTCAACCAATTTGGCGAAAGGATAGGAGGTAGCATCATCGGTTTCAATAGTGTTAACCATTTCGCACGCATCTATCCATCATAATATCTGCAAAAGACAGTTTTCAAGTTAAAATATCTGACTCGGTGTCCAGAAATTAAGCTTGCAGAGAACTGAATAACTTAGGTGTCGATAGGTTCAATGAGTGCTGCAGTAGACAGCAGTCTCGATGGCTATGGTACCAAAGATGATAAATTATCATTAGGTATTTAATTATCAATTATTATATATTTATTGAGATTTTTTTTAAATGAGACATGTAATCACACACGATCTGATGCTGAGCTTTTGAGTTATTTGTCATGAGTATTTTTCTATTTACCCTATAGTTTGTAAAAAAATTTTATGGATTGAACGTCCTAGATTCAGTATTACTCAGTTCATTAGACCTGACCACTCCCTTAACTTTTAGTTTCAAAGGCGGATATGATTAATTGTTTGAAATTGGCGGTTAGGAGTTGCTCTATTTTTTTATATTTTATTTTATTTTTTTTAGTTAGTACCAAGTATTTAAATTTTTGGCTTGATTAATCCTGAATTTTTGGTTCGATCCTATACAAATTTGCTATCAATCACCTAAGTAAATTGAAAAAAATGTATATGGAAACTCATCTTGACCGTCAACGTTCTTAAGTCTTCTACCCATTAAGAAAAAATCCTTCATGATATAACACAGATGAATTTAGAATTCTGGATGTCTGATCTATTATTGGATGACTTAACTATGAAACCATGCCCTCAAGGGTTAAGATTCATTTTATGATTCATAGTTAAAAATTATTATTATTATTATTTTAAAAAATATTTAAAATTTTATAAATTTGGAAAAAAATATTAAAAATATATTAAAAACACTTTCAATTATCTAAGTTGCCTACTTATTTCAATATAGGATAATAAAAGTTGATGTAGTTTGCTTAACATTTTATCCATATTATTTTAGGAAATAAAGTTATTATTTACTTTCATTTCCCTTTAATGTAGTATTAGTTGCTATAGTATTAAAGTCTTCTAACTTGTTATCTAAAAGTTGCATTTGTTGATTTTTTTTTTTACCAAATTATTTTAAGAAGTAATGTTATTATTTACTTTCATTTCCCTTTAATGTAGTATTACTTCCTTCAGTATTAAAGTCTTCTAACTTGTTATCTAAAAGTTGTATTTGTTGATTTTTTTTTTACAACTTTTATTCAATTATCAAGTTTTGTGCTTTCAAAAAGTCAGAAGATAAAGTATATCACCTTTCATTTAATATATTATCTCTGGAAGTAGATGTATATTCTATAATAACGGTTGGCACAGGATATTTTTTTTTTTTTTTAAAAATCATAAAATAATTCTAAAATTTGTATCTAAAATTTGAGGATTATCTATACGTTTTGTTTGTTCTCTTAATAAAAATTATGTTTTTATTAATTTCAAACATATTAACTTCTAATCTATAAAAAAAAATTAAATAAAATTAAACTATTATAATACATAACTAATATTTTATATAAAGCATCTAATTTAAATCTAGCGTCTAAATAAATACAACTAAATAAATATGAGAAATATAATTTTAAAATAATTCTCATTTTGACTAACATGCAGTAGATAAAAACTCATTTCTAATATATTCATTTAAAATTAAAACTATACTATAAAAATTTATTATAATTAAATGAGAAATAGGATAATAAATATAGGATAATTATTTAGTTGCATCATTAAATACTTATACAATTTTATAAATACTACTATATATATTTTATTGGTGAAAAATAAATATAAATTAGTATTATATGTAAAAAAATATAATAATTATTTTATATTGAAATAAATTTTATAATAATTTATATGTTGAATTTCAATGTATTGATATATTTTTTTAAGTATCATTTTATTAATTTTATGAAATATACCCTCATTAGTTAATTACACTAATATATGACCATAAATAAATAATAATAATTTAATTGATTTAATTTGTTTTTTAAATTATTTTAAATTTATTTTACATGCCTATATTTAAAACTAGTTGAATGTCTATAGTCCACTTTACGGATTAGAGTATGATCCCTTTTTGATGATCCCCATCTATAAAATAGATGGAGATCGTCAATTCCAACTAATACATATAAGTAGATCATCTCTTGATACATAAAATACGGACAAAATATCCGATCTCATTTAAAATATAACATACAATATGAAAAAAAATAACAAATAGTTAGAATTACTATTATCATATATCAAAATATTTAAAAGTTAATCTATATATTCTTCTAAAAGAAAAAATATTAATTGAGATATAGGCTACTATTTTTTTTTTTTTGAATTATTCAAGAGTTGTCAATCCATTGGTCACTTTAAATATCAAAATATATATAAAAAAATCTTATTTAATTTACTATTTTTTTTAATTTTATGTATTTTGACCAAAAATTAGGAGAAAGATATTTTACTGTAATAAATCTATCTAATGATTTTTTTAATTTAATATCAAAATATTTAAATAAACTAAATTAATATCTCTATTGGTCAATGAAATTTTAAACAGTTGTATTTAAAAACATTTGGCTCTAAATTTAATCGTTGTTTTGTTTTGACATATCACTTCAACGATCTCCAATCACCACCCGATTAAAATTTATAATAAGTTTTGTAATACTTACATCTTGTACATATTTTCTCCAAATGAAAAAGTGATTTTTCAAAATGTTTAATAAAATTAGATAATTTTAAAAATAAAATATTATGAATCTTAAAAGTTTTGATACTTTGTTTGGACATCAAATTCTCTGATTTACTTTTTTAGACTAAGGGATAGTCTATAATATAATTGTGGTAGGATCATTATCGCGATTTGATCACAATTCGTTGTGATCCCTCCTTAAATTCATCTTCCCATCCAGGTTATAGTTTAGATCGGGGTGGACGTCTAGAGACTACCCGAAGGCTGCCCCCCGCTCGGTGCCCGGTAGCTTGACCACCCATCCATTGTCGGCAGCCTCTAGGCCGACCTCCAGTCATCTATCCCGATCCAAACTATTACCTGAATAGGAAGATAAACTCAAGAGGGATCGTAACCAATTATAATTTAATCACGATCATGATCTAACTGTAATTACATTATAGACCATCCCTAATTATAAAAATTGGACAAGAGGATCCTCTATGCTTCCTTGCTTCTTTTGCCTCTTGAGAAGTTGCTCTAGTTTATCATAAATTGAATATCATTGAAGTTTTGGTATTTCTTTTGAATCCCGGATTTCTTGGTTAAAAAAAGTGGATCAAAAGATGGATCATTTGAAATTGGAGCCGGATCGTGGTCAAGATCCGACCGTAATTAATTTCGATTCCTCCTTATGTTCACCGTTCTCCAAGTTATAATTTGGATAGGGGCGGATGACTAGAGGCCACCCGAATGCAGCCCCGTTCGGTGCCAGGCTACCTGACCACTTGCTCACTATCGGTTAGCTTTGGATAATTTCTAGTTATTCGTCTCAATCTAAATTATAATTTACAAGGACGATAAATCGAAAAAGAAATCATAACTAATTACGATCTACGATCGAATCAGAGGATTTGCTCCTCTTCTTTGACCTGTCGAGAAGTTGCTGTAGTTTATCATAAATTGAATATCAGTGAAATCCACGTTTAGAGTTGTTATTTCCTAGGTTAACGTTTCAACGGTTACAAAATAAAAAAAAAGTTTAAAATGGAAGTTCAAATCGCCCGTTTATGATTACAAAATAAGTCAAAATTGTAATGAATTAAGAAAACCGGCTAGCTAACTGTGCCCAAGAGAAATTTTTTTTTGATAATTCCAGTTAATTTCATTGATTATCTCTAGAGGTGATTGATCCGGTCCTATGAAAATTTCTCATCGGCCATCAGGGCATATCGGGAAGCGCACGCGACAGCCAACCCAGACGCTCAACATCTTTTGATTACGCTCCCCATTTGAAGGAAAATTACTGCAAATACGCCGTAGTTGGGGATCGAACCGCGGATGCCTGGGTGACAACTTGAATGTCCTACCACGATACCATGTCCCGATGCCTATGAGAGATCCATACGAGGGGGTGTGGAACTAACCATTAATATAACATTAAAAAAAAACCATAATTTAGGGATGAAAAATTTTCATCCCAAATTTATAATAAATTTAGTAAAAAAAAAGAAGAAAATCTTCATAAATTAATAACAAAATTTGTAACCAAATAGTATGTCACTAATTAGTAATAAATAATATTTTGTCACCAAATTCATTACCAAATAGTAACGAAATTCGATATTCATTGCAAACTAAGTGACAAATAAAATATTCATTCTAAATTTCGTAATGAAAATGAGTTTTGTTGTAAATTTCGCAACGAAAATGAGATTCATTGTAAACTCTGCAACGAATTAAAAATTCATTGCAAACTCTACGACGAATTAAAAATTCATCACAGAAGCTTGCAATACTTATGCAATTGAGGCAGCCAAATATGGGATAAATCCATGGATTCATCGTCAAATCTAGGATGAATCCAGAATTCATTGTAGATTGTGAAAAAAATTAAAATTAAAAATAAATGAGTTTGAAAACTTAAATATGGACTTAAAGAGTTCAGAATTATATGGAACAAGTTTTTATGTGTTCGTCTCGTTCTCTTGATTATGTAATTATTATCAAACATCAACTTGACATAATATATTAAGAACATTAATTTTTTTAACAAAAATGTGACCCAATTTAACCTAATTCGTGTAAAAAAATTACTGCTCTGAATATATTAGGTCAAAATGATGTATGAGAGCATTTATATAATTAGGAGAATAAGACGAACACATAAGAACTAGTTTTATATTACTCTGAGATCTTTAGGTCTATATTTAGGGTTCCAGATTCATTTATTTTTATTTTTAATTTTTTTTTTCAATCCGGGATTCATCCCAGATTTGATGATAAATCCATGGATTCACCCCAAATTTAGAGATAAATCAATTGATCCATCCCATTTTGGGAACGAATGCATAGATTCGTCGCCAAATCTGGATGAATCTAGGATTCGTCCCAGATTAGAAAAATAAATAAATATAAAGATAAATGAGTCTGAAACCCTAAATATGGTCCTAGAGATCTCGGAATGACATGAAACAATTTCTTATGTGTTCGTCTCATTCTCTTGATTATATAAATATGTTCATACATCATTTTGTTTTAATATATTTTTTTTCATCATAGCTAAGTGAATTAGATGTAGTTTAATACTAAAAAAAGTTATTGACTAAACATGTAAAAAACTGGCAGATAGACCTAGAGAGTTTGGAATAATATGAAATTAGTTCCTATGTGTTTATCTTATTCTCCTGATTTAAAATTAACCTCAAACATTAATTTGACTCAATATATTAAAAACGGTGATTTTTTAAACATAAATGTGACCTAATTTGACTTAATTCATGTTAAAAAAAATCACTGCACTAAATATATTGGGTTAAAATGATGTATGAGGGCATTCATATAATCAGGAGAATAAGACGAATACATATGAACTGGTTGTCATTCCAAGACCTCTAGGTCCATATTTAGGGTTTCAGACTCATTTATTTATTTATTTTATTTTTTTTTCAATCTCGATGAATCATGGACTCGTCTCAAATTTGGCAATGAATCCAGAATTCATCCCAGATTAGGAGAAAAATTAAAAAAAAAAAGATAAATGAGTCTGAACCCCTAAATATAGCCTTAGAAATCTCGAAATGACATGAAAAAATTCCTATATATTTATCTTGTTCTACTGATTATATAAATGCCCTCATAAATTATTTTGACCTATACTAAAAAAAAGAGTTATTAACTGAAATATATATATATATATATATATATATATATATATATATATATATATATAAGAATGTGTATGCTGCGGTGCATTTTGTGTGGCACAAACTATTGGCTTCATCCGAGCTGGCGCAATAACGTGCTGCATTTACACATCAGCAGTGAGGGGAAACAAAACGCGGCACAAACCCTAGCCGCCGCGACTCCGCGAGTCTCCTCCTGTCGCCGCAGAGTTCACCAAACTGCCGACTCCTCTCCTCTCCTCGTCGCATCCCTCTCCTCCCTCTACGAATCCCTAACTGAAGCAGCGTCGACTCCTCGCCGCCTCCCTTTCTCTTGCAGCGAGACCCCTCCCCTCCTCGTCGAAGCTCGGAACGCGATCCGAGCTGCAAAACCCTAGATGAAGCAGAGCCCTCGGACGCGAGGGATTCTCTCGCATCTGATCTCCCTCGACACTAGGGCATATCTCTCCAGCGGCGTTCAATCTTCCTTCTCCTTAGTCTCCCATTCATCAGCAGTATTCCAAGTGATGGATCGATTTTCGCTCGACTACCGTACTTGATTTGTTCCTATGTTCCATCCGTGTTTCCTTGATTTGAGGTGGCTTCTGATTTAGGCGTGTTTCAATGTCTTTTCTGTGTGATTATTTGCTCATCTTGATTGAGGGTGTGGTGTGAGCTACCTTAAAGTTGTTTGATCAACTGTAATCACACAAGTTTAGAATTTGAAATCAGGTATGTGTTTGTCTTGAATCATTGATACACATTAACAAATGAATGGTTGGGAAAGTGAATGATTTTTTTTTTTTTGCATGTTATGAAGATGGTTGCTAATTTGGATGGGAGTTTAGTCCCATGGATATGATTCCAGATTCATGGTCGTGCACCATGTTCTTCCGATATCCATCATTTGATTGTAGAAAGGGGGAAGAAAAGATGAATCCTCTAGTGCTGGTCTGAGATTAAAATTTTTTTGGCGAAGTTACCACCTTGCTAGCTAGCTATAAAGTTAATATATAGTTGAAATACCGTGGAGCTTTTCTATAAGTTATATTAAGTAATATTTAGAGTTTGAGCTGCTATAATTATAGTAATGTCAATTAGTTAGTTTCAATTATAGTTGTGTATCATAATAGTGGAGCAAATTTACTGATAATCGAGATATGCAGTGATAGCCCAACAAATTTACAGTTTTGTACCATGATAATCGAGATTGAGCTGAGGGATTCACCCTTACTATTGAGATATAATAGATCTTCATGAAACTTAGCTTCTTCTGATCAACTAGTTGTTTAATGCCCATATTACTTATTCTCCCTTGCAAATTTAATGGACGTGTCGTCATGTGTATAGCAACCTGGATCATTGAATTTGAATGGTTATAATATATGATTTCAAAGTTTTGTGGCTTCTTTGTTTCTCTTTCGTTTCAAAATGTTAGCTATTGAGATATTATCTAATTAATGAAAATTTGATTATTAGGTTGTTATTGCATGGCATTATCAAGTTATAGCAACATCGACAATACCAAATTTCAACCTGTAACATGTAGGGACTACGGACAAAGAACATTTGTATATGTTTTTAGATCAACCAAGAATCCTAGAAGACGGTATTATAGATGCGGGCAACACGAATGACAAAAGTGGGTAACTACTGATACTAGTTCATCGTTCACAATTGAAAGTGAACACAATGGTTCTCATGGACATAATCCAGGAATAATCAAAGTACCAAAATTCATTTGGATATTAGTGATGGTGGACTTAATTCTCTTAGCGATAATCCTGATTTGTTGTTAGTTCATTTGATTAGTTAGTGTTAAGTAATGTTGGTGTTGTAATGTAACGGGCTAAATGTTTGTAATTCTCAATGCAAACTTGGTTTGTTATTTTATATTGTTAAACATTGTTGAATAATATTGGTGTTGTAATTTCAACTTGTATACTACTATCATTCCTTTCTGCTGGTGTTGTAATTTCAATTTGAATCACATGATGTAGTACAATGATAGTTGTCTTTCAGGATAAGAATTGAAATACTCATGAAAAAAAATTTCATAAGCTCTAGTTTTACAGTTGCAAGTTGATTTTAAATTAAACTAGCTTGAACTATGGAAACTTTTTTTTGCATGATGGTTGGTGGATAGAAGGATTAAGTGAATTTTAAAATCAATTTTGCACCAAATTTTGAAGGTCTGTTAGTGTCAAGAAAATATGACAAACTATTTTATAGGATGTAAGATGATTCTAAAATGGGTTTGTGTCGTTAAAACTTGACAACGGGGTGGTCAGTTTACGACAATAATTTATCCACCATCATATTAAGTTTTAATAGGTTATGTTTTTTCATACATAAAAGTTATATTTAACTACCTCCTCCTCAATGATGCCAACACACCTTAAAAGTTAAAAGCACGATTTTAAAATAAAAAGTGAATTTTCAACTCTTTTTTTCCTCCCTTTTTGTTCGATATTTTGGAGGTAATGTGCGCTCGTGTAACAAATTAAAGAGGATTAGGATAAACAGCAGCAGAGTGGATATCTTGAACCAAAAATGAAAAAAATAACAAAAAACAAAATATGTACAAGGGGTATAATAAAAAATTCTCATAAAAATATTACATCAATCAGTCGTATTAAAAAAGATAAGCTTTTAATTACACAATTTCGTTACATATAGAATCTAATCTTCTCATTTAGCTAATTAATCGTATTCAGAGTCATAATTTTGTGTCCCTCAATATAGCTTCCAGGATTTACCACATCCTGCACTGAATTTCTTCAACCTTCCATAGAGCATGACAAGGATCAAGATAAGCTTGCCCTCATCACTGAACCATCCTGACAGTGAATAGGGTTTGTCCTCGCAGCTTGCTCCTAGATTGAGCTTTTGCAACCTTGAGCAACTGTAGCCAGTTGACAACCCTACATTTCCATAGCCACTGCAACCAAAAAGATACAATAAACTCATCAAAATTCAGAGCTCTATGTTTGATGTGCAATTGAAAAACACAAAACTATGGACTATCGTTATGCATTCATCTACAGTCCTATCACTCATATGCAGTGAGGAATGAAACAAGCATGCAGTGAGGAAGAATACCACATTAATATCTGTACACAAAATAATTACAAAAAGAAAATGTATAGTAACAACAGCACACAACAATTACTCTAGGTTTTTATGTTCCTAGATATTACTGGTCATTAACTGGTCTATCTGATAACCCTAACTACAACCAGACAATGAAGTCTGGCCATTGAAATGGATGGTTAAAAGCTCTATAAACTTGATAACCAAATAAGCATAGTTGAACAAAATAGAATTATGCCTTAAATATGAACAAAATTAGGATCCCATTACAGCACAGTTGAAAACCAAATAAGCAATATGTATTACAACAAAATCAGCTGTCTGTTTCCCATTACAACAAAATCAAGTGTCACATGCCAGCATTACAACAAAATCAGCTTTCCTATGCCAACACTACAACAAAATCAGGTGTCCAATGCCAGCATTACAACAAAATCAGCTTTCCCATGCCAACATTACAACAAAATCAGGTGTCCAATGCCAGCATTACAATAAAATCAGCTTTCCCATGCCAACATTATAACAAAATGAGCTGTCCGTTTCCCATTACAGCAAAATCAGTTGTCTGTTTCCCATGTCTGGAAAAACCAAATAAAACTAAGCAATTACTAGACATGAATAAAGCAATATGCATATGCCGTTAAATAAAACTATGCCACAATAAACTCAATGAAAAAGTTCAAAATAATCAATACAAAACAGGATAATAGAATATCCTGAAGACTATGTATCTTTCTATAAAAATTGATCTGTTTATGGGGAGGCAAAAAAAAAAATGTAATCGAGTTGGCAGAACACTTTACCCTCCCTTTATTAGAAAGGAAATCGATGAATACCAACCATAGATAATTACAACATCCTATCTCATGTTGTTTGAGACTGTAAAATAAAGACAATTTATTAATTTCATTATCTCAATAAACAATAAACCACTATAATTTAACAAATTAAAACTTTGATAGTACCGGCTATAGATCCCAAATCCGGTTCATATGTGTCGTCAAGACTAATATGATTATTATCTTCAATTGATCTGATAATTGGCATATTGTCATATACAAAAGATAATAAAATAAGTTTGTTTGTAAGAAAAAATATAATAAAAATGAAAAATTGAATCGACACATACCCTCGTTGTAAATTGGGGCAGTTACGCTTGTCATGTGACACTCCTCGATGTCCGCATCCACGACAAAGCCTAGAATTTGATGTTGATTTCTCCTTTGATGATTTTAATCTCTTCCCACATCCCTTAGTTCTTACTACAGAAGGATCAATAATACCAAGTGTCTCATCCATGGATTTTTTTCTTTGACTTCTATCACTGCATGTTGTATTAATGGACATCTCTTGAATTTTGTTGTAGATACAATCAAATTGTTCTTCCAAAAAGGTTGTCCTCTCATTACTCAAAGATGCATCATCAACTAACACTGAAGCTTTATAGGATAACCTCGAGTGCCTCGACATCAAATATCTTTCTGAATCTGGATCATCAATGACATTTTGCTTTCCTAAAGCATATATTGCTCCAACTTTTGCATATCACGTCCATCATTTGAGTATATACATATCAGGCAAATGAAACACTTGGTTGATACGAAAAAAAGCTAACATATGTCTACATGGAATGCCCTCAAACTCAAATTTTGTGCAGCTACACGATATATAATCCCTTTGTTTGTCATGCGTGAGTACTCTTGATTTTGAGGAAGAGAAACTTTGAAATTTCATCACGTGGTAAATTGCTGAGGCAACTCCTGTACATGTCTGTTGCACATAATAACTATGACTCTCGACCATTTCACTTTAAAACTCCAGCCATTTCTTTTTTGTGTACAGCTTAACCATTTGACTTTCCATTTGCCAGGTTGTATTAACTTTGGGATTCTCATTCATATCAATATAGTCTGCAACTAACTCATTGTGTCTTTGGTGTCTCAGTGCTCTATTAAAACGTGTGATAAAATTCATTAATGAGTTCTTATTTGAGACATATTTCTTGAAAAATACATGTGACCCTTCAGATCTTTGGCTACGTGACATTCCTACAGAAAATACATGACTAAAATATGTTGGCACCCATCTGTGTCGCAATTCATACATCAAGGACAACCAATCATTTTTCTCTAAGTTAGCTTCCTTGATAGTCTCTTCCCATGACTTCTCAAAATCATTAGGTGTTGTAGAATTTGCAATGACGTTCTTTATGCTGTGATAATGATTTCGAAAAGTCAAAGGGTCTAATTTTTCTGAGAATTTATTCAATATGTACCACAAATAATATCGATGCACTGTTTGAGGCAAAACCTATATAATAGCTTTTGTCATTGCAGGATCCTGATCAGTGATGATAATGTTTGGTGCACCTTTAGACATGACTTCTAAGAACTTTGTAAGCAACCAAACAAAAGACTCAGTTTTTTCATCACTAAGAAACCCGCAAACAAAAAAAATTGTCTGATGATGATGATTAACTCCTACAAATGGTGCCAAAATCAAACCATATTTGTTGGTGTTATAAGTTGTATCAAATACAATAGCATCACCAAATACACTATATGCCCTTCTTGATACATGATTAGCTCAAAAACACCTACTAAATCTGTTATCTGAATAAGTCTCGTAGGCAAAGAAAAAAGATGAATTCTTCTCTTGCTCAGATGTAAAAAACTCGATAAGTGTTTCAGCATCAATACCCTTTTGTTCATCCCTTAAATTTCTCTCAAAGTTTCTAATATCAGTTTCTGTACAACCTACCTGTTCATGGCCTCCATACTCTATCTCTAATAAACACATTTGTTGACAAGTTAGTACATTGGCCTCTAAAAATTGTTTTGTCAATGCTTTTTTGGTTGCCAAAACACTACGATGTGAGCGTAGCAAGTGCACCTTTGATGGAGTCGAGAGCGGATGATTATGAGCTTCTATAAAGTTACAAATAACCCAATCCGATCCCATCCGTTTCTTGACAAATGCAATATTTGCCTTACAACCCGTTCTAACTGTGTCACGTGCTCTTTCCCTTATTTGTTGATTAGGGTTTGGATGTTTATTGTGTCACATTAGATCTGTATGTCCTTCTTTAAAGCATACAATTTGTTTCCATGTCACTTCATTTGTCATTTTATTTTTCCTGCTCGTGTTATTCCTTGAACTAAATCCGGCTTCTCGTGCATATTGGTTATAGAACGAATATGCATCCTCTAGAGATGAGAATTCCATTCCAATTTTTGGCTTTCGATCATCTGCAACTTGGGGAATGAATTCCTGATCATCAACTCTATTTTCTTCCATTTCTGGGCACCCTCACATTTTATTTGGCAATAGATAAATAAATAAAAACTGATATAGATACAACATCAAATCATAGACATGATATAAATAAAAACTGTTCCAATTAACAGAATAAAACAAAAGTGATTCTGATATAAATGCATCAAATCCTAACAGAACATCATCTAAGTTAAACATGAAATTGACACCTTGTATTATTTCTATAGGACTTTCAACTTAATTGTAATTGCAATTGACACCAGGTAAATCAACAATAATGGAACCAGTAGTTCCAAAGACTCAACTATTAGCTTTGACTGTATTGATTGTATCCCACCATTAACCTCTATGGAAGGCAATTGTTGTATATCACATCCTTTTAAATTTAGAGACTCTCCAAGAGTCAAAAATGTAAAGAAATACTAGTAGTTGAAAATACAGTCAATGTTGAAAATACAGTCAAAATAAATTAAATGATGAAGTCAAAATAAATTGGTGTTAGGCATCTATAGCACATACAGTCAAAATAAATGATAAAGAAAGTGACAAAAAAATTAAGGCCCTAGTAGTTGAAAATAAATGATGAAGAAACCTAGTAGTTCACCTCTAAGGCCCTCAATGTTGCTATTGTTGATTGAAGAAAGTGACAAATGCAACAACCTGCAATTAAGAGAAAAAAAACTATGTTTTAAGCTAGTATAGAAATTAGCAATACAAAAAATTTGATGGAAGCAAGAACCTATTCAATTTGTTCAGAGCATGCCTAAAATAAAAGGAATCACGAATTGGAATTTGAATTCTACAGTTATAGATGTATTTCATTTTGGCAGATAACCATTACATGATGGGAATTCCATATTTCAAAAGATCGAAAGGTACTGAACTTCACAATTTCAATCGCATTTGCTTCCAAAAACCAATGCATTTATCCTCAATTTAAATAACGCGTGCAAGCAAGAGAAAAAAAAAATCAGGGACACGGATGGAACATAGGAACAAATCAAGTACGGTAGTCGAGCGAAAATCGATCCATCACCTGGAATACTGCTGATGAGTGGGAGACTAAGGAGAAGGAAGACTGAACGCCACCGGAGAGATATGCCCTAGTGTCGAGGGAGATCAGATGCGAGAGAATCCCTCGCGTCCGAGGGCTTTGCTTCGTCTAGGGGTTTGTAGCTCGGATCGCGTTCCGAGCTTCGACGAGGAGGGGAGGGGTCTCGCTGCAAGAGAAAGGGAGGCGACGAGGAGTCGGCGCTGCTTCAGTTAGGGATTCGTAGAGGGAGGAGAGGGACGCGACGAGGAGAGGAGAGGAGTCAGCAGTTTGGTGAACGTTGCGGCGGCAGGAGGAGACTCGCGGAGTCGCGGCGGCTAGGGTTTGTGCCGCGTTTTGTTTCCCCTCACTGCTGATGTGTAAATGCAGCACGTTATTGTGCCAGCTCGGATGAAGCCAATAGTTTGTGTCGCACAGAACCGCATAGAATGCATCTGTTCTCTTTACTAACTAATTTTGGTAAAGCCCAAAATGAAATTATGATAATATCCTTTTTCTTTTTACACCTAAAATAATTTCAAAGTTGATTAATAATTTCCACATATGTATTCATCAGAGATCTAGAATTCAAGACTTAGTTGTGGTATATTATTGAGATTTTTTCTCATTAATCAATCGATAATCTAGAGTTCGAGACTCGGCTGCGATATATTATTAGTAATTTTCTTATTAATCAATTAGGGATTTAGAATTTGAGACTCAGTTGCGGAATTCTTCTCATTAATCAATTAGAAATCTAGATTTCTATTTAGTCTCATATCTTGAAATTAGCAACACTACGAGCAAAGAAACTTCTATAAATACCTTGGGCTGGCGATATTAGAAAGCATATTTTCCTTGGCTTTTTGGGTAAGATCAAGTATGATATTAACTTAATTTTTTTTATAAGGGGAGTCCATTACAGTAGCTTGTTGTTGGGATTTTCGAATGTCACCTTACCCTATTAAGTGTAGTATTTGTTCTTATTAGTTTAAATATCTGATATAAAAAATTAAATTAATTTTTTATGAAGGAGAGTCTGTTACCCGCACGCGTTTATATATTATATTACACACGCAACTAGGGGAAAATCCAAGATTCATCACAAATTAGAAAAAAAACAAAATTTTTTATGTAAATACTAAATGTAGACTTAGAGATTTCGGAATGACATGAAACTTAAAGGCCCTCATATATCATTTTGAACCCAATAAAATATTTAACTAAATAATATATTATGTAAAATAATTAGATAAATTTGTAACAATATAAAAACATGTCATTAAAATCACAATATAAATATATCAGTCCTACCATCGAACTCAATAAAATATTTAAATGTTTATTTATTTTATTTTTTAAAATTTTGTTAATTTTATAACTCCCAAATTTGGGATGAAAAAAAAATGTGGGACGAAAACTACGAATGTAAATTCGTTGCCAAAAAACCCTTATCCCATCCTGATCTCTAATTCTATTCGTCATCTCTTCTCTTTAATCTCCCATCCTTGGCGATGATGACGGCAGCGTAGCAGACGGCGGCGAAGGCGAAGAACGTAAGCTCCCTCTCCTTTTTCTTTTCTCCTCCTCTATGGCGGCATGTCGCGGCTGGCCTCGGTTGTTCCCTAGTTGCCACCGTGACCGTTGCTGGCCCTCTACTAGGGGCCAACTACAGCCGGCTCCTACTAGGAGCCAATCGCGGTCGGTGCCTGCTGGGGTCGGCTGGTCACGACCGGTAGCCGACCTTGGCTGGCTAAGGACGCGACTTTCCTTGGTTGACCGCGGCTGGCATTTGACGGCGTTTGCCTTGGCTAGTGAAATGTTATTTGCAGAAAGGTGGTCGATCACATTCTCTCAGCTTGACACTATTGTTGGGCAATATATTGTTGGAGATATTGGAGAAAATTATTAAATTAAAATTACATAAAATTAATTTTAATTTATTTGTTGGGATGACCTGAGTGGATAATCTTAGGTTGTCAACGGGGTTGATTTTGCCAAGCTTCTAATGGTTCGAGTTATGGAGTTGATGCGGTACGTAGCCAAATTGAGAATCAATTGTCGAGTCAGGAAGGAAATTCACTGAGTAAGATATTGAGGCATGCGCTCAACGTAATTTTCTTTAAATAGATTTGCCCCACCTCTAGTTATGCTTCGAGGTTCTCTAGGATTGTATGTTTCCCAGAATACAACCGTAAAATCATGCACGTAACTAAGCACTAGTTGTTCGTGGTAAACTGAGAATACATTCGAGTGCTATCACAAGTAGTTCAGCCGAACGAATGCATGGTTAAGAGAGTTTTTGTGGAAGAATATGGGTGGACAGAGGTTTGCTTCCTACTCTTCCAATCCCTCTCTATCTTCTGCTCAAGATCTGAGCTCCTTATATATGGGCTCAACCTTTGGTCGTAATAAATGATTGATTAATGATCATTTATTATCAGCAGTTTCAATTGGATCAATTAATAGTCATTTATTGTCATTAATTATCAACAATTTCAATTGAATAAATTAATGATCATTATTGTCATTAATTATCGACAGTTTCAATTGAATGAATTAATGTCTATTTATTGTCATTAATTATTGGCAATTTCAATTAGATTGAATTAATTAAAATTAATTCATCTGTTTCACCTTAATAGCAAAAAATGTGGCAAAACATTAGTTTATTCGGTTGGGCAAATCTTACCTTGACCGGTCTGGCATTCGACGTGCGTAGTCGTACTCGCACACAAGTTAACCTTGGTTCAGTACAATCCGGGTCCTAGATTTGCACCTACCCCTGCACACCCACGCATGAGAGAGTCTCTCCCCATGCATATGTTTGCAACATTAATGCATGTGTTATAATTTAAACCAACAATAAAGCCAAAAGATTTTTAATGTGGGACTAAAAATCCATGCACAATAGAGTCTCTTCATCTCCACCTCTTTATTCCATTCATATTTCCAACAATCCCCGGCATGAATGGAAAACAAGGTATGTGATAGCATTCAACAGTTGAGTCTAGTATAGGATAGGTAGATTTTACCTTTTAAACCTTCCCTTGTGAACATTTGTTTGCATATTGACCGACAGTTGACATGATGTCCTTGAACTATTTTGCTGTCTATGTAAGTATTGACAAATCTCATCCAAGACTCTCCTTGATACAACTCAGTTCTCATGAGTGTATTCGTTCTTGGCCATAAACACACCTAGTTCTGTGAGAAATTCTAAAAATTGTTCATTCAATTCTCTTTGAAGCACCCTCACTTCTTGTTCAATAGGCGATCTCTTAAGAATATTCCACATCACTTTACTGGATCATTAAAAGATGTGTGTTTAACCTCCATCCTTCACTGATCTATTGGGTCATTCCTCCACAACATTTCTCATCGTCATCAAATTTATCCCCCGTGATGAACTTGCAACTAACTCTCTGTTTAATTCCTTGGTTAACAGATCTGCTAGGTTATTCTTTGACTTCACATAGTACACAGTGATAACTCCCATTGAGAGTAGTTGTCTAATGATATTATGTTTACGACATATATGTCTAGACTTACCATTATACAGATGACTCTGTGCTCGATCAATTGCTAATTGACTATTGCGATGTATGCAAATTATGAGCACAAGTTTCGGCTATCTCGGAATATCTTCTAAGAATTGTCATAACCATTCAGCCTCTTCGCCACATTTGTCAAGAGCTACAAACTCATATTTCATCGTGGATCTAGTTATTACATTTTGCTTAGAAGATTTTCATGAAATTGTTACACTTCTAAGAGTGAATACATATCTACTCATAAACTTAGAGTCTTTTATATCAGATATCTAACTCGCATCATTGTATCCTTCGATCACAGCAGGATATCTCGTATAATGAAATCCATATTCATGAGTATACCTCAAGTATCTCAGTACTTTTGTTATCCCTTTCCAATGCTCAACACCAGAATTACTCGTATATCTACTCAGTTTACTTATTGCGTAGGCCAAGTCGGTTGTGTTCAATTAATTAGGTATATCAAACTTCCAATCACTCTAGAGTACTCTATTTGAGAGATACTTTCTCTTCAATTTTTTGATAGATGTTGACTTGTATCTATCGACGTTCATGCTAATGCAGTATCACCCTTAGTGAATTTTTAAAAATCTTATCCACATAATAGGACTGAGTAAGAACAAGTCATTTTATTGTTCTAAAAATTTTGATTCCTAGAATCACATCAACTAGACCCATGTCTTTCATGTCAAATCTTGAGTTCAACATATCTTTAGTGGATTTGATTATCTTATCATTACACCTAATGATAAGTATGCTATCTACATATAGGTACAAGATGACATAGTCATTCTCTGTGATTTTTCTATAGACACATTTATCACATTCATTAATCTTGAATCCACATTCGTTCATGACATTATCAAATTTCTCATGTCACTACTTTAGTGCTTGTTTCAAGCTATAAAATGACTTCGCCAATCCATAAGCCTTATTTTTTTGTCCTTGCATAGAAACCCCTTTAGGTTGTTCCATATAGATTTCCTCTTCTAAATCCTCATTTAGAAAAGTTTTCTTTACATTCATCTGATGTATTTTAAGATTCCATAGAGCAGTTATAGCTAACAATACTCTAATGAAAATTATTCTCTACACCAGATAATATGTATCAAAGTAATCAAGATCTTCTCATTGTTGGTATCCTTTGATTACCAATTTAGCCTTCTACTTATTAATTGTGCCACTTGACTTTATTTTCTTCTTGAAGATCCACTTGCAACCTAGTGGTTTACTTCTCGAATAATGATCTATAAGTTTTCAAGTGTGATTTTGAAAAATAGATTCTATCTTAGATGCAATTGTCTCTCTCCAGTGAGGTCCATCAAAAGAGCTTAATGCTTCTGAGTAACTTCGGGGCTCACTTTCCAAAGTGATAAAATTTGATCCGTAGGATTTTTCTACCCGAGCTCTTTTGCTCTTTTAAAGCTCAACCTCGACTGGTTCCTCATCATCATCTTCACCTTGTGTTTCATATACCCATTTTGAGGAGCTAGCTTCCTCTAGGGTCTTATACGAAAATGTATCCTCAAAGAATGAGGCATTTCTCGATTCTATTATCGAGTTCTTGTGTATATCTGGTATTTGTGACTTATACACAAAAAACTGATATGCACTGCTATTATGTGTATATCTAATAAATATGCAATCAACAGTCTTTAGTCCAATCTTAATCTTTTTCGGATTAGACACCAAAACTTTAGCAAAATACCTCCATATTCATAAATATTTATAGGATAGTTTTCTTTCATTCCATAACTCATAAGGGTTCTTATCTATTTTCTTTCGGGACACCTTATTTAAAAGGTAATTAGCTCTTAATATTGGTACAATTATCCCTAGGTCAAGGCTAATCATGGTCGACTAAGCTTGAGTTGGCTCAAGCTTGAGTCTTGATGTTGAGTTTTGATGTTTGACAATATATGAAGATTATAAGTGCAATTGTCCATTGGAGAGATTGGTCAAGTTTAACTAGTTTGATGTGAGAAAAGTCAAGTAGATTAAGGTTGACTAGATACTTGACTTGGAAAAGTCCTAATTGAAGGTTAGCCAAGGGCAAGACCAACATGATGGTTGGTAGAAGAAGAAGAATCGAGTAGATCAAGGTTGACCAGATACTTGACTAGAAAGTCCTGGTGAGTGGAGCCAGGCAATTGGGAAGTCCCGGTGAGTAAAGTCGAGTAGATGAAAAATTCTGGTGAGTGAAGCTAGGTGAAAAGTCCTAGTGAGTGAAGCTACGCAGTGAACAAATCATGATGAGTGAAGCTAGGTGAAAACTCTTAGTGAGTGAAACTATGCAATGAGAAAATCCTAGTGAGCGAAATTAGGTGGTGAAAAGTCCTAGTGAGTGAAGTCAGACATTTGAAAGTCCAAATGGGTCAAGATTGACCGAACACTTAGCACGAGGTGGAAAGTCTAAGTAGGTCAAGGCTGATTGGACACTTGGCACGAGGTAGAAAGTCCAAGTGGATCAAAGAATTGACCGGACATTTGGCACGAGGAGAAAAGTCCAAGTGGGTCAAAGGATTAATCGGACATTTGACATGAGGAAAAAAGTCCAAGTGGGTCAAAGGATTGACTGGATACTTGGCATGAGAAGAAAAGTCCAAGTGAGTCAAAGGATTGACCGGACACTTGGTGAAGAAGTCTCAGCAGGTCAAGGTTGATCGGATGCTAGGTAAGGAAAAGTCCTAATAGGTCATAGTTGACTAAACGTTGGGTAAAGGAATCCTAGACTTAGGTTTGGAAGTTAGAGTTTGGTAATCGATTACCATAGCCTAAACGATTACTCTAATCGCTTAAGCTCATTATCGCAAGAAACAGAATGAAGTTGAATTGATTAGGGTAATCGATTCAGCAAACCTTAATTAATTAGGATAATTGATTAAGACTGATTCTGTGAGAAGCGGTAGCTACGACAAGCGATTAAGCATGGAATCTTAATCACTTACGATTAATTCTAGCGCGAATAGAAAGATTTCTAATCGACTAAGCTAATCGATTAGAAAGACTTAATTGATTAGGGTAATAAATTATATTTTTTTTAAAAAATAGCCATTATAAAGGTTGATGATGCGGTAATAGATTAAGGCGCCAATGGTAACCCTAGAAAGAGTTTTTTCGTGCATTGTTTCGATAGAACTCTCTCGTCCACATTTCTCACTGACACGCCAAATTCTTGGAGACTTAGAGAGAAGTGTTGTTGCACTTCCAAGTTGATCAAGAGGTGTCTACAAGAAAGAAGAGAGAAAGCTTGGATTTCGTCATTGTAAATCTTGTAAGATTTCATTTGTATTAGTCTGGATCCTTCTCTTCTTGTATCTTCTTTGTGTGTGAGCTTGTACGAGGTTTCTCTACCTCTGAATTATTTTCAAGAATGAGTGTTTTCATAGTGGATGTGTAAGAGAGGGTTAGATCCTTTGATTAGTCACCTCGTTTGAGGTCGACACTAAGTAAATTCATCTTGTTAGTATTGGAGGAGGTTGCTTCAAGTATTCCACTGCAAATCATCATCATTCGAAGTGAGTGAGCTATTCCCCCCCCCCCCCCCCCACCCCCTCTAACTCCTAAGTGTCCCAACAGGTGGTTTCAGAGTGAAGTTGCTCTTCACCATACTTATCACTAGAAAGGGCAATAATCTAGAGGAAGAAGAAGAAGTTGAAGCCCTATAGTTAACAAAGTCAAAGACTTCATCAAAAAAGAGCTTAACTTCAAGATGAATTTCTAAGATTGACTCAGATTCGACACAAGAATGCTTCCACCATTCACAATGACAAGCTTCAATCTTTGAAAATTAAGGATAAAAAATTTCTTGATGACGAAGATAGAGTAATGGTTTGCTCTAATGGAAGGATTTGAAGCTCCAAAGGATTCAAAAGGTAAGCTCATCAAGAGAAGCAATTGGAGTGATGAGCAAATTCGAAGATGCGAGGCCAATGATAAAGTGACCAAATTGTTGGTCAATCTATTACCGAGCAACATTTTGAGTCAAATTGGAGACTATCATGATGTAAAGGATCTTTGGAGCAGTTTGGTGAAGATCCATCCTCAATGGAGTGCAACTATAAAGGCAAAGAGGGAGCATACTCTTTGTTTCATGTACATGAGAATTCAGAGATAGATGCTCAATATCTGAGGGCGAAGAGGAAGAAGCATCCACCTCAAGGATTGAGGGGTAGCATGCATCATCAATGTCGGATCAAGAAGAAGTTTCTACGTCCGGATCAAATGGAGAATCACATGTCACCCCTACAAGAAAAGGTATAACAATTTTAATTGTTAATAATAAAGATTACATAATTTGGTTTGAGTGTAGGGAAAGTGGATATTACAAAAGTAAGTATCCCAAGTTGACCAAGAAGAAGGGTCAAGTGGCACCAAAGGCAAAGGAGAAGCCAAGAAAGGTCGGCTTCGTGATACGGAAGGGCAAGGAGCATATTATGTGATTCTTGTGTAGTCAAAAAGGGCATTACCGGAATCAATGCCCACGGAGGAAGATACCAATCAAGAGTCAAGAAGGAAGCTCAACTCAAGGGGGAGCTCTCAAAAGCAAACCCAAGGTATCGTTTATTAAACCAATTCCTTTGAGCCATGATAAAAAGCATACTAAGTCTAGTTTATATCATTTTAATGCTATTTATCATGAAAATATAAAGCATGATAAGATTAAAGAAAAATATGTTTCATATCATACTAGGATTACCTCACCTAAGTCTAGGAAGGTAGGTGATAACTTAGACAATAAGTCCAAGGATTTTAGATACATGCCTAAGAAAATGAAAACTCAAAGTTTTAATGAAAAATCAAAATTTGAGAACCTAAGGAGTGAAAATTAAGTCCTGAAGTCAAGACTTGAAAAATTAGAGAGTACCCTAGAAAAATTGACAATTAGTGCCAAAGGGTCAAAGAAGTCAAACCTAGGTCAAAATAGGCAAGAATCATAAAATGTTAGGAGAGGTTTGCGTTACAAACCTAAAGACAAGAAGGATGTGCCTTCTTATCATTGGGTTTCATATAGTTATGGAACCAACCTTAGGTTGAGTGGTCAAGCCAAGGTTTCAAGGGAGGATATTCCGAAAATTAATTTTGAAAAGACCAATGTGACTAAAGCTTCTAAAATGTCTAAGAAAGTCACTAAGAATGTCACAAGGAAAGTTATTCCTAGAGTTGACCTAGAGGAGTCTAGTGTGACCAAGGCTTCTAAGAAGCTTAAAAAGGTCATTAGGAAGATAGCTAGGGAAGTTATCCCTAGTGAGTACCTAGCACGCCCAAGGAGCACCAATAGATTTTGGGTTCCAAGGAGTGTGCTCTCTTCACCCTAGATGGGGTTAGAGAGTGTCAACTCTAATTAGAAGAATAGTTAACCTTGAAAAAGTTGACACTTAGAGGGTATTTTCAAGGTAGTTGTACTCCTTGAAAATGAGAAGGATTAATTGTTTACTCTTTGGAAGAGTAAAATATGTCAAAATTTGAACATTTGAGCTTAATTAAATGGGCACAATTAGGATAGAGACAAAGAAATGCCAAGTTAGGATTGTGGTATTTTTTTTTAGTGAAAAAGAGGGCAACTTGGGATTAATTTTGGCTTAGCAATTAATTAAAAATACTTAGATAGATAATCTACGTATATTTTTATGCTAAATCGCCATGATTGTTTGCCCATCATATGTCATAACATCATAAATTTGCATTCATACTTGTTATGAAAAATAAAAATATCATGTAATATCATACATATATCATGTAGTTATAGTAGTTTTTCTTTTACAAAATACTTATATTGATGTATGTCATAAATCATTATGCATTATGTCAATTTCTTGTAATTAAAGACAATGACATTAATCAACATGACATCCTAAGTGAGTGATCAATTTAAAATGCCTAGATAGATATATATGATCCCTTAGATTAGGGCAAAATCAATATTTACATCTTACAAGGACTATAAGTTAACTTGTATGTATTTTAGTGTACATTAGATACAAGTGAGATATTATGAGGATAAACAAAACTCAAGATGTTGATTTAGTGTATCTTTTTTAGTTTTAGTTTTATCGAAACACAGTTTATGTGTTATTCAATCATGGATCATGTGTATTTAGCCCCAAGATCATGATTGAAAATTTAGTTTTGAAAATAATTTCAAAAATATTTTGGAAAACCTTGCTGAAGACTATTTGTTGATAGTAATTTCCATTGCATAGTTAAACACAAACTTGAGAGAAATATTAAAGTTTTTCAATGGTTTCCAATTAAGTATCAATCTTTAAAAATAAGATGTATTTTCTTATAAAACTATTTTTTTTCCTGATAGAATATGCCTTAAATAATGTCTACATGAATTTTCATGATTTTTAGAATTTTATAAAATTTTTGGGGCATTTCTAAAATTTGGACAGAATTGAATTTCAAATATCAAATACGGTAATCAATTAAGAGAATTTCTTAATCTATTACGGTGGGTCAGAATTGATTAAGAAAATTGCTTAATCGATTAGGACATGACTGAATCGATTAGCAGCGTGTGCTAATCGATTAAGGCTGGTTTTAAGCGATTAAGAGATTTCTCTAATTGCTTAAGGCCCTAATTACAACTTAAATATGTTTATTTAAGTTAATTAAACCATGTTTGGTCATGTTTGTTGGGACTAAAATGTAGCTAGAGGGGGGGGGTGAATAGCTCGACGCGATCTCGTGCTCGTCGTTGCTTGTTTCTTCAAAGATATGTAGCGGAAAATATAAAGAAACAAACACACAACGCTAACTCTAAGATTTACTTGGTATCCACCTCAACAAGAGGTGACTAATCCAAGGATCCACACACTCACGCACCCTCCACTATGAAAACACTCCTTTATGGTAACTACCGAAGGCGGAGAAGCCTTACAACACTCTCAATACAAGAAGTAAGGAAAGGGAAAACAAAATACAAGCAAAAGCTTACAAGATATGCACTGAAAACCCTAATCCTAACTTCTTGTTGTAGTCCGCCTCTTGATCTTGGATCACCAGCAAACCTTGCTCCAAGAACCCCTCAAGAACTGGCGGTAGAGTGGAAAAGAAACTGTGGAGAGCTACTGTGTCGCTGGAGAAGAATAGAGGAAGAACTGCGCAGAAAAATGCTCGCCAACGGCTTTATCCGCGCCAACGGTCAAATCCCAATCGATTGGATTTCTCCCAATCGATTGGGGAGGCTTTGGATCGATCGATTGATCGATCTAGAGTGCCTCTGTGCTCTTGGAATCGCCTTGAATCGATTATCCGATCGATTTAAGGCTTCTCGAGCGATTTTCAGCGCTCCAATCGATCGACCGATCGATTGGAGGTTTCAATCGATCAACTGATCGATTCAGAAGCTCATTGTTCGCTTAAAAACTCTCCCAATCGATTGGGGAAGTTTCAATCTATTAACCAATCGATTTAGCTCATTTCTGCGTGAATTCGCGTCACCCAATCGATTTAACCCCCCAATTGATTAGCCAATCAATTGGAAAGCAGAAAAATGGATAGAGCTTGAAATTAGCTTCGTTTTGCATCCGAGATCATCTCATTCCGATATCCGAGTCAAAAGTTATGGCCTTCGGAAGCTCACTACGTCTGAACTTCCTAGTTCCATGCCAACTCCCTATTGGACTTACGACCGCTAAGAGTTCGGTCAACTTTTGACCCATCTAGACTTTCTCCTTGTGCCAAGTGTTCAGTCAACCTTGACCCACTTGGACTTATCATCTCGTGCCAAGTGTCCGGTCCTCCATGACCCACTTGGACTTCCTTCTACCAGATGTCCGGTCACCCTTGACCCAACTGGATTTCCTCATGCCCGGTTTCACTCACCAGGTCTTTCCATTGCCCGGCTTCACTCACCAGGACTTTCCCTTGCCTGGCTTCACTCACCAGGACTTTCACTTGCCTGGATTCACTCACCAGGACTTCTACCTGCCTGGCTTCACTCACCAGGACTTTCCCAATTGCCCGGCTTTACTCATCGGGACTTTCACCTAGCTTCACTCACTAGGACTTCTCAACTACCCGGCTTCACTCACCGGGACTTTCACCTAACTTCACTCACTAGAATTTTCATCTGCCTGGCTTCAGTCACCAGGACTTCCCACACGGACGATTGCACCTGCAATCTCCACGACCTGTCAGTCTCCATGTATTGTCTTAATGAATTGTCAAACATCGAAACCCAAACATCAAGACTCAAGCTTGAGCCAACTCAAGCTTAGTCAACCAGGTCAACCTTGACATAGGAAATATTGCACCAATAATCTGCCCCTTTTTGATGTTTGCCAATACCTTTAAGTTAGGCTAATCTCATGCCAATGTATGAATGAGGGTTCCCTTCATTCTTCCCCTTTCCTAGAGGGCACAAACTTCCTCTTTAGGTAATGAAGGTCTAACTTAACCACACATTCTCCCCCTATTGGCATACATCAAAAACTCTCCACCTGAAGAGTTACCCAACGTTGTTCACAACTCAATAATGAAGGTCCCATACCTTTCATTTTCCTTAATGCTCACCCTTGAGTATTACCACTTAAACAATGAAGATATCCACTCTCCATTGTATTCAAATGCCCAACCTTGAGTATTTTCACGAAAGAAGGTTAACCACCTTCCAAGGTGTATGAAAAATAATTTTTCATGTCCTTAAAGAGTAACTCCCCCTAAAGACATGACCGTAACTTCTGTCATTGCACCAACAATGACTTGGAACTCCTAAATCTTTAGGAAACCCAAATTTAGAAGTTTTGAGGTTCAAAAATTCAATATTGAAACCAAACCTCAATTTAAACTCTACTTAGTCTTCCTCAACCAATCCATCCTAGTTTTCATCATAAAAAATCCCCCTAAATGAGTGCAAATGTGTTCCAAGGGGTTAGGAATGGTTACCTAGACCACAAGAAATGGTTTAAATCACTGAAAACAAGCTTTCCCAGTTGAAATCAGTGATTCAATCGATCAATGGATCGATTCAAACCATGCGAATCAATCCAGCACGCTTCTTCTTGCGAGAAACACACTCTCAATCGATCACCTGATCAATTGAGACACTTCAATCGATCGGGTGATCGATTGAAGGTCTGAAGTTGCTGAAAGTTCATTTCAGTCAACTTCAGAAACCCCTAGAAAATTTTACAAAATTCTAAAAATCATGAAAATCGTTGTAGACATTATTTAGGGAATATATTATCATGGAAAAATAATTTTCTAAGAAAATACTTCATATTTTCAAAGATTGACACAAACTTGAAAACTTGTAAAAACTTTAGTGTTTTCTCCCAAGTTTGTGCCTAACTATTTAATGATGATTACTATCAAAAGATAGTCTTTCCCAAGGTTTTCCAAAAGTATTTTAAAATCATTTTCAAAACCAATATTCAACCATGTTCCTTGGGCTTAATGCACATGCCTTGTACATTAGCTTTCCCAATGATTGGAAAATACATAACTATGTGTTTTGATGAACTTAAAACTCAAAAGAATGCACTAAACCAACATCTTGAGTTTTGTTCATCATCCTAACATCTCACTTGTATTTAATGTGTAAGAAACCACATACAAGTCACCTTATAGTTCTTTGGTGAGATGTAAAATCTTGGTTTTTCCCTAAACTATGGATCATGCATATCTATCTAGGCATTTTTGAAACTATGAACATCCACCCAGGATGTTACTTGTTAGTGAATGTCATTAGTCCTTAATTGCAAGAAATAAACTGATGCATGAAAATGTTATGGCATACATCAAAGATAAATAATTTTCAAAAGAAAATTTCCTATAACTACATGATGTATGTATGACATGACATGGTATTTTTATATTTTTCATAATAAAACATGAATGCAAAAATAAATAAATAAATATGATGTCATGACATATGATGGGCAAACAAGACATGATAAATTAGCACACATACAATACCTAGATTACCTATCTAAGTATCCTTAACCTTAGATAACTTTAACAAATTTGAACCCTAGATTGCCCACTATTTCTCAAGAGAATGCCAAAGTCTAATTTTGACATTTCTTTTGCTTTTCTTAATTTGTGCCAATTCAAATTAAGCATATTCCTCAAATTTTGGCACAATTTTCTCCTTCAAGGAGTAATCATCGAGATCAAGTTCTAAATTTTTGCCCTTACTCCTTAAGAACATACCAAAATCCCAACTTGGTAGTTCTTTATGATTTTCCCAATTGTGTCGATTTAATTTAAAATTGAACTTTCAAATTATGGCACATTTTACTCTTCCAAAGAGTAAATGAAACTCCACTTCATTTTCAAAGGTTGATAATAACCTTGAAAATGCTCTCCGAGTGTCAACTTCATCAAAGTTGGGTTAACTACCCTCCCAATTTGAGTTGACACTCTCTAACCCATCTAAGGGGTAGAGAAAATGCTCATAGGAACCCAAAATCTATTGGCGCTCCTTGGATGCTCTAGGTACTCACTAGGGATAACTTCTCTAGACACCTTCCTAGTGACCTTGTTTGGCTTCTTAGAAGCCTTGGTCACCTTTTCTAGGTCAACTCTAGGGATTTCTTCCCTTGTGACCTTCTTAGTGACTTTCTTAGACTTCTTAGAAGTCTTAGTCACATTTGTTGCAAAAATACTCTTAGGGATAACTTTCCTTGTATTTTTGATTTGACCACTAGGCCTAGGATTAGTTTCATAGTTATATGGAACCCTATGGTAAGAAGGCACATTCTTTTTTATTTTAGGTTTGTATCCCAAACCTTTATTACCTTTGGATGACCCTTATTGTCCTGAACCTAGATTTTGCTCATTTTGTCCTTTTAGGATATTTTTCATCCTTTTTAGGGTCTTTTCTAATTTATCAAGTCTTGACCTCAAGACTTGATTTTCTCTCATTAAATCCTTAGTTTTTAGTTTTTCATTTAATCCTTGAGCATTTTTATTTTTAGGCTTGTATCTAAAATCTTTAGAATTCTTGTCTAAATTTTTATCTACCTTCTTAACCCTAGGTGTGATAGTCTTAGCATGGAGAGCCATATGTTTTTCTTTAATGTTATCATGCTTCCTATTCTTATGGTAAATAACATTAAAATGATATAAATTTGAATTAGCATGCTTGTTACCATTATTTAACGGGTTAGGCTCAACAAATGATATCTTTCGTTTTACCTTGGAGGCTCCCCCTTGAGTTGTGCTTCCTCCTTGAGCCTTGACCGCTTTCTTCCCCTTGGGGCATTGATTACAATAGTGTCCCTTTTGATTGCAAGAGAAACACACAATGTGCTCCTTGCTCTTCTTTGTTCCGGGAGTGGTCTCTTTGGGCTTCTCCTTGCCCTTTAGTGCCACTTGGCTCTTCTTCTTGGCCAATTTTGGGCATTTGCTTTTGTAGTGCCCATGTTCCCTACACTCAAAATATATAATATAATTTTTATTCTTAATTGAACCATTTTTACCTTCATGTGTAGGGATGCCACTTGCTCCTCCATTTGATGTTTCTTGATTTTTGGAGGATGCAACATATTCTTCTCCATTTGACCCGGATGTAGAAGCTTCTCCTTCTTCTTGATCCGATGTCAACAAAGGTCTCTCCTCCTCAATCCTAGAGGTGGAGACTTCTTCATCTTCCTCTTGCATATGGAACAAAGAGTATGCTCCCTCTTTGCCCTTTTCATTGTTTTCCTTTGAAGATGAAGCTTCTTGGACCTCTTCTTCGGAAGTTGAGCATCTCTCAACTTCGGAGTCCTCTTGCTCTTGGTCTTGCTCCAATGAGTTGCCCTCTTTGGATTTGTCTTGATTTGGTACAGTGGAGGGTTCTTCATGAAGCTTGGCCAACTTGCTCCACAATTCCTTTGCATCTTCAAATTCTCTAATTTTGCATAGAATTGTGTTTAGCAATAAATTAACCAGTAATTTGGTTACCTTGTCATTCACCTCGCACCTTTGGATTTGTTCTTGGCTCCACTTACTCCTCATGAGAATTTTTCCCTTTGAACTTGTTGGAACTTTAAAGCTTTCCATGAGAGCAAACCATTGTTCTATCTCCATCATAAGAAAATTTTCGATTCTTGATTTCCAAGAATCAAAATTCGTGGATACATATGGTGGAGGCACCCTCGTGTCAAATCCAAGTCCATCTTGGAATTCCATCTTGAAGTTGGGCTTCTTGAATTCTTTGACTTTGACAAATTTTCTCCAACTTCTTCACCCTCTAGCTTTGTTGCCCCTTCCGACGATGATTCTGGTGAAGAGCGACCTGGCTCTGATACCACTTGTTGGGACCAAAATATAGCTAGAGGGGGGGGTGAATAGCTCGGCGCGATCTCGTGCTCATCGTTGCTTGTTTCTTCAAAGATATGCAGCGGAAAATACAAAGAAACAAACACACAACGCTAACTCTAAGATTTACTTGATATCCACCTCAATAAGAGATGACTAATCCAAGGGTCCACACACTCACGCACCCTCCACTATGAAAACACTCCTTTACGGTAACTACCGAAGGCGGAGAAGCCTTACAACACTCTCAATACAAGAAGTAAGGAAAGGGAAAACAAAATACAAGCAAAAGCTTACAAGATATGCACTGAAAACTCTAACCCTAACTTCTTGTTGTAGCCCACCTATTGATCTTGGATCACCAGCAAACCTTGCTCCAAGAACCCCTCAAGAACTGGTGGTAGAGTGGAGAAGAAATTGTGGAGAGCTACTGTGTCGCTGGAAAAGAATAGAGGAAGAACTGCGCAGAAAAACGCTCGCCAACGGCTTTATCCACGCCAACGGTTAAATCCCAATTGATTGGATTGCTCCCAATCAATTGGGGAGGCTTTGGATCGATCAGTTGATCGATCCAAAGCGCCTCTGTGCTCTTGGAATCGCCTTGAATCGATTATCCGATCGATTCAAGGCTTCTCGAGCGATTTCCAGTGCTCCAATCGATCGGCCGATCGATTGGAGGTTTCAATCGATCAACTGATCGATTCAGAAGCTCACTGTTCACTCAAAAACTCTCCCAATCGATTGACCGATCAATTGGGGAAGTTTCAATCGATTAACCAATCGATTCAGCTCATTTATGCATGAATTCATGTCACCCAATCGATTGAACCCCCCAATCGATTGGCCAATCGATTGGAAAGCATAAAACTAGATAGATCTTGAAATTAGCTTTGTTTCGCATCCAAGATCACCTCATTCCGATATTAGAGTCAAAAGTTATGGCCTTCGGAAGCTCACTACGTCCGAACTTCCTAGTTCCATGCCAACTCCCTATTGGACTTACGTCCGCTAAGAGTTCGGTTAACTTTTGACCCATCTAGACTTTCTCCTTGTGCCAAGTGTTCAGTCAACCTTGACCCACTTGGACTTATCATCTCGTGTCAAGTGTCCGGTCCTCCATGAGCCACTTGGACTTCCTTCTACCAGATGTCCGGTCACCCTTGACCCAACTGGATTTCCTCGTGCCTGGCTTCACTCACCAGGTCTTTCCATTGCCCGGCTTCACTCACCGGGACTTTCCCCTGCCTGGCTTCACTCACCAGGACTTTCACTTGCCTGGCTTCACTCACCAGGACTTCTACCTGCCTGGCTTCACTCACCAGGACTTTCCCAACTGCCCGACTTTACTCATCGGGACTTTCACCTAGCTTCACTCACTAGGACTTCTCAACTGCCCGGCTTCACTCACCGAGACTTTCACCTAGCTTCACTCACTAGGATTTTCATCTGCCTGGCTTCACTCACCATGACTTCCCACACGGACGATTGCACCTGCAATCTCCACGATCTGTCAGTCTCCATGTATTATCTCAATGAATTGTCAAACATCGAAACCCAAACATCAAGACTCAAGCTTGAGCCAACTCAAGCTTAGTCAACCAGGTCAACCTTAACCTAGGGAATATTGCACCAACAATGTTAACCATCCTTAACCCTAAGAAATTCATTTATGAATATTTAAGTCATTGTTGGTGTAATGATAGAAGTTTAGAGCATGTTTTGAGGGAGAGCTACTCGTTAAAGACATGAATGTTTCTTTTTTAACAACGAAATAATGGAAGGTTGGAAACTTTCATTATTATGTATGCTCTAGGATAAGCATTTAAGCACAATGAAGGATATGAGATATTCATTGTCATGTTGTGAACAACAAGTGACGTTATGAATAATATGTGGATAACTCTTCAAGGGGAGAGTTTTTTATGTGTGCTAAAGGGTGAGAATATAGGGTTTAAGTTACAAAACTTTTACTTACCCAAAGGGGGAGATTGCCCTCTTAGAAAAAGGGAGAATGAAGGAAACCCTCATTCATGCTTTGGTTGAAAAAAAAGTTGAGACTAATGGTTTAGCCTAACTTAAATGCATTGTCAAACATCAAAAAGGGGGAGATTGTTGGTACAATTGTCCTTAGGTCAAAGTTGACCAAGGTACACTAAGTTTGAGTTGACTTAAACATGAGTCTTGATGTTGAGTTTTGATATTTGACAATATATGGAGATTGCAGGTGCAATTGTCCATTGGAGAGATTGGTCAAGGTTGACAAATTTACTGTGAGAAAAGTCAAATAGGTCAAGGTTAACTGGATACGTGACTTGGTAAAGTCTTAACTGGAGGTTAGGTAAGGGCTATCCTACTTGGTAAAGTCTTAACTGGATACGTGACCAGATACTTGACTAGAAAGTCCTAGTGAGTGAAGCCAGGCAATTGGGAAGTCTTGGTGAGTGAAGTCGGGCAGATGGAAAATCTTGGTGAGTGAAGCTAGGTGAAAAACCCTAGTGAGTGAAGCTAGGTGAAAAAGTTCTAGTGAGTGAAGCTAGACAGTGAGAAAATCATGGTGAGTTAAGCCAGATGAAAAGTATTAGTTAGTGAAGTTAGGCAGTGAGAAAATCCTAGTGAGTGAAGCTAGGTGATGAAATGTCCTGGTGAGTGAAGTCAGATATTTGAAAGTTCTACTAGAACCCCAAGGTGATTTTGATGTAATCAACTAAGTTAGGTTAGGTCATGTTGTGTTTAACCTCATGTCTAAGTGTGCAAGAACTTAGGAGCGCAGGAAGTCGAGCAAAAGACGCAACTAGCGAGAAGGACGACACGGGAGAGAGCTGACGGGCTCAGTGCGTCTGAGGGACAAGGTGTTGCGGAAGAGTACATCGGTGGATGAGAAGGGAACACACGATGTTTCGGAGGGACAAGAAGCTGGAGCAGAAGATTGCTCGGGGAGCAAAAGACGTAGCTAGCAAGAAGGTCGGCACGGGAGAGAGCCGACGGGCTCAGTGCGTCCGAGGGATGAAGATGCAGAAGAGTATGCTGGCGGACGAGAATGAAGCATGCGATGATTCTGAGGTACGAGATATTGGTGCGGTTAGCACTAACGGTCTAACTCAGGTTTTGATGAATGACAAATCGGGTTAAGTTAAGTTTGTTGTGATCTAACACTCCGACCAAGTGTGCAGATGAAGTCCAAACAGGTCGACGGGCTGACCAGATGTCTGGCATGAAGTCCAAGTGGGTCGACGGGCTGACCGGACACTTGGCGAGAAGTCCAGCTAGGTCGACGGGCTGACCGGATAGCTGACGAGAAGTCCAAGCGGGTCGACGGGCTGACCGGATGCTTGGCAAGAAGTCCAGACGGGTTGAAGGGTTGACCGGACGTCCGGCAGGTGAGTAAAGGTAAGTCACTGGAAGGGAGTGACTGTGAGGACGCGTTCCCGAGAAGGGAACATTAGGCGTCGATCCGGCTTAGATCCATTTCGGATATTTAAGTCGAGATTGTGACTAGATTCCGGTCTTGGAAAGACGGAATCTAAGTCATAATCTTCTTTGATTAAAGTATAAACTGTGCTAACATCTTATTTTGCAGGATATACATATTGTTTGCCTCGAACTAACTCTTTCTTGCAGATAAAGGAGCTTCTGGAGAAAAAGTGGTCCGGGCGCCCGGGAGGCAATTTCTATCCTCGGCGTGCTTCGACACGTGGAGCTCGTTGGTTGGGCGGGCTACGTCACACCAGGGCGCCCGGAAGGGATCCAGGCGCCCCGAGCATCCTATAAAAGGAGGGTCAGAGGGGAGCTTCAAATACAATAAAAAAAAGAGATCTTCTACTGCTTGCTCTGCTGCTCTACACTCCTACGACGCTAACGAAGTTCCGACAATGCAATTCTTCTTTCCGATTTACTTCTTTGTCGGTATTTCCTTTTTATTAGCATTTCCTGTACGTAGTTTGTAATAAATTTTGAATTGCTAGTAATTGCTCACCGAAAGCACTCAAAGAGTGCGGGCCTTGGAGTAGGAGTCGACACAGGTTCCGAACCAAGTAAAATTGGTTCTGTGTTAGCATTGATTTTCTATTTCCACTGTGTTTATACTCGAACGAATTTTACAATCGATATTCACCCACCCCACCCCCCCTCTATCGAAACTTCACGATCCAACAAGTGGTATCAGAGCAGGTACCGCTCTGATTTGGTGCAACCACCAATCAGACAAGGGGGTGAAATTTTCTCTTATTTTTGTTTCTCTTTCGCTTTCAGTCTTATGTTTAATTCCAAACTGATACTATTATCTTTTTGGAAAGTTTTCTCATTGCAATTAAATTTAAATTGGTGCAACACCAATTTAGTTCCTTTATTATCTTTTAATTCCTCCTGCACTGCTAATCCAAGACCAAGTCTTGGGAATTTGCCTGTCCATTTGTTTGATTGTATGCAGGGATTAAAATGTCTCAGCTTGAAGGCTTCAGCACAGTACGACCTCCTCTTTTCAACGGGGATGATTTCCCGTACTGGAAGAAGCGAATGGAAGTGTATATCAAAACGGACTTCGACCAGTGGATGAGCGTCACCAGGCCCTACAAAATTCCAGTAGACAGTTCCGGGAATCTACTGGATCCAGAAGATTGGACATCAGACCTAAAAAAGAAGGCATCAATAGAGAACAAGACAATCAACACCCTACAGTGCGGATTGACTAGAGAAGAACTAAATCGGGTCAGACCACATAAGAATGCCAAAGAGCTGTGGGACAAACTGATCGAGCTGCACGAAGGAACCAGCGACGCTAAGGTAACAAAAAGGGACTTACTCTTAAATAAAATATTTAATATAAAAATGCAGGAAGGGGAAACTGCAAATCAGCTACACGCGAGGATCAAGGACATCCTCAATGGGCTCCACGCGATAGGCCACCAAATGGAGAACCGGGACTTAATAAGGTATGCACTGAATGCGTTTCCACGTAAGAGTTTGTGGGCATCTATTGTGGATGCCTACAAAATTTCTAAAAACTTATCTAAACTTAAATTAGATGAGTTGTTTTATGAATTAGAACTACACGAACAAACTAACGTCGGGGCCGAGAAGGGTGTAGCTTTGTTTGTAGGTTCCTCCAAGGAGAAGATAAAGAATAAGTCTGAACCTGAAGACGACTCTGATCAGAACTCTGAAGATGAAGAGCACCTGGTGAACTTGGTAAGGAAAATGATCACCGGGAGGAAAAGGAGCTTCAGCAAAAAGGACCTTCAGAGGATCAATTCTCCAACTGACCCGAGGAGGCTGACATGCTTTGGATGCAACAAAAAGGGCCACTACAAGAACGAGTGTCCGAAATTGAAAAACGAGAAACCAAGGACGACCAAAAAGAAGGCTCTTAAAGCAACGTGGGACGACACTTCCTCAGATGAATCGGAAGCCGAAGAACAGAAGAACAAGAGTTACCTCGCGCTGATGGCCCGCGAAGAAGAATCGGAAGTCGGGTTCGAACCCGAATCGAGCCACGAGTCTGTACTCGTTTCCGAAGGTTCTGAAGAGGTATTCCTAAACTTAAACCGGAGATTTTTTTTAAAATTATTTCTTGCTTAAACAATAAATTAGTTAAAATAGAAAAATAAAATGAGTTGCTCTTTGAAGAAAATCAAAATCTCAAGGAACAAATAAAAAATTCAAATCCAACTCAAAATCTAACACTTGAGGAGGAGAATTCATCTTTAAAATTAGAAATTAATAATTTAAAAGAAATGTTAGAAAAATTCACAACAAGATCCAAAAACTTAGATTTAATATTAAATAATCAAAAGATAATTTATAATAAAACCGGACTTGGCTATAAGTCAAGATCAAATAAAACATTCAAGTCATTAATAACCCAACACAAACCAACAAAACAAGCTTGGGTTCCGAAAGCGTGTTTAATCACACAAGTAGGACTTAATCAATACTACATACCTAAAGAAAAAATATTTTATATAAACTCGAACAAATCAAGTCAAAGACCAAAATACAAACCTAAACAAAAAAATTTAAAATCTAAACATAGTAAAACTCAACAAAATGTAAACTATCACCAAGTAAAATATAATTGCAAAAGAAATAGACATAAACCAAGAACAAAATTAAATTAAATGACCATTAATTCAGGGGGAGGCTCCAGAATGGTTGGCACCTCCAAAACTAACCTACCCGGCAGGGTAACCCTAACCAACCTACCCGACAGGGTAATTAGGATTAGTTAAAAAGGGTTCAAGTTTAACTTGAAAAATGGTACTGGTGAAATATTGGATGATAGTACGTTAGGGAAGCTTAGTCTATGCATGTCTAGGAAGATATGGCTTCGACCTAGTGCATTTGCCTAAGTGGAACTGACCGAAGCTACCCTTTATGGATCCTAACCAGTTAGACCAAGGTTTTGTACTAAGTTCAGTGGATAGGACTATTTGGAAAACCTCGAAGGCATGGTTACTTTAATGATGTTCGAGTGACTCACCATAGCCCAGAAGTTTATCCAGAGAACGCCTATTTGTTGAACCCAATGTTGGAGTGTATACTTAAAAGTTTAGCTTTTGTGCCTATTTATTTTGAAATAAAGAATCACATTGGTCAAATGTTTACATTTATTTGTTAAATGTAATTGTTCAATTAATTTATATAGTAGATAACATGGAGTGTGGAGTCACACTTAGAAGATCATGTTGTCGGTTCTCTATAAATTATAAACAGTTGCTCACGACTAAGATGGAAAGGAACAAACCATCAGAATAGACGTAGTGTAATTAAATATTAGTTTATCTTGACTAATAAATTACACTGATACACTTTAAGTGTATTGAGTAGGATCATTTAGGTAAGTTCTTTTTGTACTGACTTAGTAAAAGAACTAGACCTTAGTTATTATGAAAGTGTGTACTCTTAATCCTAATATAATAACAAGCATGTATATTTAGTATTTATTTCTTTGACTTATCAAAGGATGAGGTTTAGCTCGATAAATCAATATGCCCGATAAGTTGGGAAATGATATTACTTATAGTATGTGTTGTTGATTATAGAAGGAATCTGTGTCCTAGTTATCTAGGTTGAGAATGCCCCCAAGAGGAGCTCATAAGTATTGCCATGTTAAACCCTGCAGGTGGACCTAGTCTAACATGACAATAAAGTTAGGTAGTACTACTCTTGGAGCTAGATATTAATTAAATGAGTTGTCAGTAACTCACTTAATTAGTGGACATTCGTAATCTTGAACACAGGGAGACTAACACACTCATGATAAGAAGGAGCCCATAATGTAATTTGGGATTAGTGCGGTAGTGCGGTAATAACTCTCTAGTGGAATGAGTTATTATCGATGAAATTGAGTTGTGTGTTCGGGGCGAGCACGGGATACTCAAGCTCATCGGAAGGCCAAAATCAATTTCTCCTCTAGGTCCCTGTTGTAGCCTCAATAAAGCCTCAAGTCCATCCAAAGAAAAGCCTATCTTGGTGTCCAAGAAGGGGCCGGTTCATTGCTTGGTGACCAAGCAATGGCCGGCCACATATTCTCTAGAAGTGGTCGGCCCTTGCCTTGGGCAAGGGGGTCGGCCGCAATATTTAAATTAGGAAGGTTGTTTTTGAATTTTTAAATTTCCTCAGATATTTACAATTTGTAAAAAGAGAGATTTTAAAAATTTATAAAATTTTCCTAATTTAAATTAGGTCACAAGGTTTTAAAAGAGAGTTGTAAAATTTATAAAACTTTCTTTTAAAAAGAAATATTATTAGAGATGTTTTAAATTTTAAAACTTTTCTTTTAATATCCACATTAGAAAAAAAAAGTTTGTAAAATTTTATTAGAAGTTTTCTTCTTTTAAATTTTATAAAAAAATTTCCTTTCATTCCCTTTTAATAAGTGGTCGGCCACCTTAATTGCTTGGTGCCCAAGTAAAGGGTCGGTCAAATAATTAAACATCAACAAATAGTTGTTTAATTAATAAATCAATCTAGGATTGATTAATTAAAAGGAAAGAAAAATAAAAAATTAAAAGGAAATAGGAATGAGTCTAATTTTTTATAAAACTCTTTCCATAATTTTCCGTTGGGAAACTAATATAAAAAAAGGGGAAGGGGAGGCCTTAAAAAACATAACAATTGATATTGTATTGTTGGAGATCATCAAGTGGCCGACCCCTCTCCCTCTCTTCCCTTTGCTCTCTTTTTCTCCTTTGTGGTGGTGGTGGCCAAATTCTAGAGAAGGAGGAGAAGCTTTCCGGGTGGTGTTCGTCTTAGAGGATCGTCGCCCACACGACGTCTAAGAGAAGGCGAGTGATACAACAGAAGATCTCGAGGTTTTTAGCATACAAGGAAGAAGTATAACTAGTATTTAATTTCCGCATCATACTAGTTAATTTTTCTTTGTATAAATACCAAATACAAGAGGCATTCGATTCTTGTTTTTCGAATTTAATTTCGATGTTGTGTTCTTTTTCTTTTTTCCTTGTGATTTGATTGTTCCTATTGGTTAACCTAGAGTTATATAAGGAAATTAAATATTAACTTTCCTTAAAAGGCTTTGTCTAGTCGGTGGTGGTTGCTCCCATATTTAAGAAGGCCAAGTGCCTAGCCATGCAGTACTGGAAGCCAATTTTGGAAACTAATATTTAATTGAATTTATAACCTAGGTGATTTGGATCAAACGTGTTAAGTTCCGCAGGAGATCCAAATCTAAACCTAAAAGAACATATAAGTTAAACTTGGAATCAAACGTGTTAAGTTCTGCAGGAGATACAAGTTTAACTTAAAAGAACACATGGTAGCTAGGAAAGGTTCAGATCACGTACAAAATTTTTTTACAGTGGAGCCATTCAGTTTTCCGAGTAGCAACCAACAATTGGTATCAGAGCTAGGGTTTTGCCTCTGTGTATTTGGTATTAGTTTAATTATGCACATGTCATACATAATTTAGGCAGGTTAATAGTAGGATGTGCTAACTTTGTGGATGCAGGATTCAACTATTATGACTTATAATTATTATGTGTGTGATTGGACCCTTGAACATGTCAAGGACATTTATTATGTGTGCATGATTGTATTATAAAATACAGCAGGAGCTGTATTTAGTTTTATTAGAATTTTATTTTTTGATCTAGATACATGTACATTCCTTTTATGGAATATAGGATTGATGGATGTAAATTTTATTTTATGTTCGATCTAGTTTACATGTACATTCCTTCGAGGAATATAGGATCAAAAAATGTAAAATTCTATTTATGTCGCGGATCGAATCTTGCAAGGTGTGGAACCTTTTGAGGATCAGAGTGGCGCAGCGTAACGAGCAAGATGGATGCGACAACTAGACCCGGTGGCGGTGACCAAAGATGGCAGCAGCTAGGGATGATGACACATGGAGGACAACAATAGATAAAAACCATAATAGTTGAAAATTAGTTTTTCTATTTATTGCTTTTGTATTGTGTTGTGTGTGAATGTTAGTGTACATGTTTAGTAGGCTAGCATCATCAAAATTCCTCACTTTAAATAACTAAGTGGAAAGGAATTTATTTTAGTGAATTCCACGGTCTCCATTACTGGTTTGTAAGTGATGCAAACAAACTTGCGTGTTGGCTCTGAGTGTCTTCCTCTATATCGGATGAGTTTGTTTGCGAATCACTAGACCAAACTTCCATTTCGGATGACTATAGGAAATTAATTAAGAGCGTGTGATCTTCCCCATCGGAAGGGGCACAATCTTATTAATGGACTTAGTGTCAAGTAATGATATACACTTAGGCACGCCTAATAGTATCCTCCCCATCGGAGTCACTGCTATTATTTGTGTGACCGAAGGAAACCAACTATTAATTTTATTTGTCAAAAAGTTAGGTTGACAAGATAATAAAATTAATGGGATATACCCTCCTTTTACAAATGTTGAATTTGTATACGTCCACACTATCGTGGCATACAAAATTCACGGTGTTTTAAGATGTTGGTTAATTTAAAATAGTATTGTTTGAGGAATCAATATTATTCTAAATTTAGAGTTCTGACCAAAATTTATTTTGTGATTCTTAGGATGACTTTCAACCCACTGGCCATTATTCTAAAAGAAAACAGACTTACTGGTCCCAACTATATAGATTGGAAAAAAAATCTAGACATTGTTTTAACTGCTGAGGGCTATAAGTTTGTACTGTCAGAGGAATGCCCAGAAACACCTAGCAATGATTCTACCCTAGAGGAGATTCAACATCATAGTAAATGGGTAAAAGCTGATGAGATGGCGCGGTGTTACATCTTGGTTTCGATGTCAAATGTATTACAACATCAGCATCAGGACTTACCAACAACCTATGATATAATGAACAATCTCAAGGAACTCTTCGGACATCAGAATCGGGCTGCTAGGCAAGAGGCAATGAGAAAACTGATGACAGCCACCATGACTAAGGGGACTCCCATGAGGGATCATATTCTCAAGATGATGGCTTACTTAAACGAAATACAAGTTCTTGGAGGGGAAATTGATGGGGAAACCCAGGTCGATATCATCCTCCAAACACTGCCTAGAAGTTTTGAGCATTTCCGCCTGAACTATAATATGAATAAAAGGATGTATTCATTGACGGAACTTCTGACAGAACTTTAGGCAGCCGAAGGGTTGTTTCGTCAATATTCTCAAATTCACTATGCTGAAAATGGATCTACTTCTAAGCCGAAAGGTAAGAAGAAGAAGAAGAAACAAAATGGCTCAGCAAAGAAGGTGAATAAACCTCAAGGTGTAGGACAAAAAGCTGGAATAAAGAAGTCGAAGGGCAAGTGCTTTATTTGCAAGCAGACTGGACATTGGAAGGCGGACTGTCCTCGTAGGAAACAGAACAATAAAGGTATATCTCATACTCTAGTAGTTGAAACATGTTTAGCGGTGTTATCTACCAGCACCTGGTGTGTAGATACGGGAACCACTGATCATGTCTACAATTCTTTGTAGGGGTTCTAGGAAACCCGGCGACTATTTGATAGAGAGATAACTGTCTACATGGGCAATGCTACTAAGGTGGCGGCTGTTGCAGTGGGAGACGTCTACTTATCATTTGATAGGAATAGGAAATTGGTTTTAAGGAATTGTCTTTATGTACCCAGTTTTAGAAAGAATTTAATTTCAGTTTCTAAATTGTATTTGGATGGATATTCAGTTTCCTTTAGTAACAATGTGGTTATAAAGAGAAATAAAGTGATTATCTGTTCTGGTGCATTTGTTGACAATTTATATACTTTAAATCCAATTTCTCCCACAAAGCAAAATATGGAAATTAATAACACATCTTCTAACTCTAATAAGAGAAAAGAACCTTCGGAAATGAACCAAACACATCTTTGGCATCTAAGGCTTGGTCATATTAACTTAAGTAGGATTCAAAGGCTTGTAGCCGATGGACTCTTGGGTCCATTAGAGTTGGAAAATTTTCCAACGTGTGAATCCTGCTTGGAAGGTAAGATGACCAAGAGACCTTTTAAGGCCAAAGGGTATAGAGCCAAAGAAGCGTTAGAATTGGTTCATTCTGATTTGTGTGGTCCTATGTCTATCCAGGCTAGAGGTGACTTTGAATATTTTGTCTCTTTTATAGACGATTATTCAAGATATGGATACATTTACCTAATGCATCACAAGTCTGAGTGCTTTAATAAGTTCAAAGAGTACAAGGCTGATGTGGAGAAACGTCTAGGTAAAAGTATCAAGACACTACGGTCTGATCGTGGTGGCGAATACCTCTTAGGAGAGTTTAGGAATTACTTATCAGAGGTCGGGATTCAATCCCAATTATCCGCACCTGGTACACCCCAACAGAATGGTGTGGCAGAACGAAGGAATAGGACTCTTATGGAGATGGTTAGATCGATGATGAGTTATTCAGAATTACCAAATTCGTTTTGGGGATACGCTCTAGAAACAGCAGCGCACATTCTGAACTTAGTACCTTCTAAATCAGTATCTTCTACTCCCACAGAATTATGGAATGGGCGGAAGCCCAGTCCAAGACATATTCGGATTTGGGGTAGTCCAGCACATGTGCTGAAACAAGATGCTGATAAGTTAGAATCTCGTACAGAAGTTTGTATGTTTGTGGGGTATCCCAGAGGAATGAAAGACGGTTTATTTTATAGTCCTAAAGACCAGAAGGTCATTGTTAGCACCAATGCCCAGTTTTTAGAAGAAGACTATATAATGGATCACAAGCCCAGTAGTAAAATTGTTCTAGAATAACTTAAAGAGGACACGTCTACTTCAGTACCAACAGTACAAGATGAAGTACCACAAGAGACTGCAACACGTGTCACACATGATACACAACCACAGACGGTGCCTCGTCGTAGTGGGAGGGTTGTAAGGTAGCCCGAGAGATTCATGTTTTTGGGTGAGTCTTCGGACTTGATCCCAGGCAAACATGAACCAGATCCCCGGACATATGATGAAGCACTCCAAGATATAGATGCAGTATCTTGGCAAAAGGCAATGAATTCCAAAATAGAATCTATGTATTCTAATAAGGTATGGGAGCTTGTAGAACCACCTGATAGTGTAAAAGCCATTGGATGCAAGTGGATCTATAAAAGGAAAAGAGGGGCAGATGGGAAGGTAGAAACCTTCAAAGCAAGGCTTGTTGCGAAGGGGTACACTCAGAAAGAGGGAATCGATTATGAGGAGACCTTTTCGCCGGTAGCTATGCTTAAGTCTATCCGGATACTCTTATCCATTGTCGCTCATATGGATTATGTGATTTGGCAAATGGATGTCAAGACAGCTTTCCTTAATGGAAGTTTTGAAGAAAACATCTATATGAAGCAACCAGAAGGGTTCATTGAAAAGGGCAAAGAGCATCTAGTGTGCAAGCTTAATCGGTCCATTTATGGACTGAAGCAAGCTTCAAGATCTTGGAACATCCGGTTTAATGAAGTAATCCAGTCATATGGATTTATTCAGTGTCCAGATGAGTCTTGTGTATACAAGAAGTGTAACGGAAACATGATGGTATTTCTTGTATTATACGTAGATGATATTTTGTTAATTGGCAACAATGTCAAGGTATTATCAGACGTAAGGGTATGGTTGTCCAAACAATTTGATATGAAGGACTTAGGAGAATGTGCACACATCCTTGGGATCAAAGTTATAAGGGATCGCAAGAAAAGAATGTTGTGCCTATCCCAAGCTTTATATATAGATACAATCCTTGCTCGTTTTAGCATGAAAAACTCCAAGAAAGGTTTCTTACCTTTTAGGCATGGAGTAGCCTTATCTAAAGAGATATCTCCAAAAACATCAAAAGAGATAGAGGACATGAAGGCAGTTCCTTATGCTTCGGCTGTAGGAAGCCTTATGTATGCAATGTTGTGTACGAGACCTGATATCTGTTTTGCCGTGGGCATGATTAGCAGATATCAAAGTAACCCTGGACAAGGACATTGGACTGCAGTAAAGCATATATTAAAGTACCTGAGAAGGACTAGAGATTATATGCTAGTTTACCAAGCAGACGATTTACTCCCTGTGGGTTACACGGATTCGGACTTCCAATCAGATAGGGACAACAATAAGTCTACATCAGGCTATGTGTTTACTTTAGGAGGTGGAGTCATTGCATGGAGGAGTGTTAAGCAGAAATGCGTCTCAGACTCAACCATGGAAGCTGAGTATGTGGCAGCCTCTGAGGCAGCCAAAGAAGCAGTATGGCTCAGGAACTTTCTAATGGACTTAGATGTGATTCCTGGTTTGCCTAAGATTGTCACTATTTATTGTGATAATAGTGGAGCAATTGCAAACTCGAAGGAACCACGAGCCCATAAGGCAAGTAAACATATAGAGCGCAACTACCACCTGATACGAGACATCGTCAAGCGAGGAGAAATTGTCGTCGCCAAGATAGCATCAACAGATAACCTGGCAGGTCCTTTCCCTAAGGCCCGTTCGGTGAAAGCTTTTGATCGGCATGTGGAGGGGATGAGAATCAGATGTATGGCAACAGATATGGCAGCTTAGACTTTTAGTATAAGTGGGAGATTGTTGGAGTGTATACTTAAAAGTTTGGCTTTTGTACACATTTATTTTGAAATAAAGAATCACATTGGTCAAATGTTTACATTTATTTGTTAAATGTAATTGTTCAATTAATTTATATAGTAGATAACATGGAGTGTGGAGTCACACTTAGAAGATCATGTTGTCGGTTCTCTATAAATTATAAACAGTTGCTCACGACTAAGATGGAAAGGAACAAACCATTAGAATAGACGTAGTGTAATTAAGTATTAGTTTATCTTGACTAATAAATTACACTAATACAATTTAAGTGTATTGAGTAGGATCATTTAGGTAAGTTCTTTTTGTACTGACTTAGTAAAAGAACTAGACCTTAGTTATTATGGAAGTGTGTGTTGGTGCGGGAAGCATCCGACGATCAAACCCGAGTTTTGATAATGGCAAAGGATTCAAAGTTAAGGGGTTTTGTGATCTGACAGCTTTGTTGAGTGTTTCAGGAAAGTCCTAACTGCGGTTAGGCAGGTGAAAACCCTAGGGGGTGGTAACCCTAGGTCCTAGGGGGTGGTAACCCTAGGTGGAGAAAAGTCCTAGCTGTGGTTAGGCAAAGGGAAAAACCCTAGGGGGTGGTAACCCTAGGTCATAGGGGGTGGTAACCCTATGCGGAAAGTCTTGGCAGGTCGATGGCTTCAGGCAAAAGTCCTAGGGGGTGTTAACCCTAGGTGGAAAGTCCTGGTGTCACGAACCAGGTGAAAGACTGGACTAGCCGGGAAGCGGATGTCCAGCAGAAAGTTCGGAAGCGTCGAGTGCTGAGCAAAAGTCCGATGTGGAGGATCGACTGGCAACAAGTAAATTCTCCCGAGTGGAGTAGGTGAGGACGCGTTCCCGTAGAGGGAACAGAGGCGTCGGGTCGACCTAGGGTTTCAGTGGGAAACCCGAAGTAGTTCGAATGTTGTCAAAACTTTCATTATTATCATTCATTATGTTTCCATGCTAACTTTGTTTTGCAGGTATGTGTTTGGGACTAACACATTTTGCAGAACAAAGGAGCAAGTTACAACTGGATGAGCATATCCGAGGCGCCCATGGATCTTGGGCGCCTCGAATCTGTGAAAAGCCAGAAGGTTGAGGCGCCTTAGATGAAGTTCAAGGCGCCTTGGGTCAAGGTTGAAGGCACCTTGGGAAGGCTGAATGAAGTTCGACCAGTTCGCTCCTGATCTCCGGGGTGACTCGGCTGTTTAAGGCGCCTTGAAGGGCTTCAAGGCGCCTTGAACACTCTTTATAAGGGGTCTACCAGCATAACGAACTCCAAGCAATCCTTATGCTACAAACTGCTCTAGAAACACCCAGAAGTGCTGTTACAAGTCCCCGACAACCCGGAGCTTCAGATTCTGCTTCTTTATTGTTGTCGGTATAATTTGTTTTAGTTCTTTCAATTGTAATATCTTATTGTACATTTTACGAGCTTATAGTTGTTGCCCACGGAAAGCGATCAAGGATCGCGGGCCTTCGAGTAGGAGTCGCCTTAGGCTCCGAACGAAGTAAAACTTCTTGTGTCCCTCTGTGATTGCATTCGTTATTTCCGCTGCGTATATTTACTTTGATAGTTTTACGATTCCGATACGATCAAAATAGCCACGAGCGCTATTCACCCCCCCTCTAGCGCGTCTCGATCCAACAGTGTGTGCTCTTAATCCTAATATAATAACAAGCATATATATTTAGTATTTATTTCTTTGACTTATCAAAGGGTGAGGTTTAGCTCGATAAATCAATATGCTCGATAAGTTGGGAAATGATATTACTTATAGTATGTGTTGTTGATTATAGAAGGAATCTGTGTCCTAGTTATCTAGGTTGAGAATGTCCCCAAGAGGAGCTCATAAGTATTGCCATGTTAAACCCTGCAGGTGAACCTAGTCCAACATGACAATAAAGTTGGGTGGTACTACTCTTGGAGCTAGATATTAATTAAATGAGTTGTCAGTAACTCACTTAATTAGTGGACATTCGTAATCTTAAACACAGGGAGACTAACACACTCATGATAAGAAGGAGCTCATAATGTAATTTGGGATTGGTGCGGTAGTGCGGTAATAACTCTCTAGTGGAATGAGTTATTATCGATGAACTTGAGTTGTGTGTTCGGGGCGAGCACGGGATACTCAAGCTCATCGGAAGGCCAAAACCAATTTCTCCTCTAGGTCCCTGTTGTAGCATCAATAAAGCCTCAAGTCCATCCAAAGAAAAGCCTATCTTGGTGTCCAAGAAGGGGTCGGTTCATTGCTTGGTGACCAAGCAATGGCCTGCCACATATTGTCTAGAAGTGGCCGACCCTTGCCTTGGGCAAGGGGGTTGGCTACAATATTTAAATTAGGAAGGTTGTTTTTGAATTTTTAAATTTCCTCAGATATTTACAATTTGTAAAAAGAGAGATTTTAAAAATTTATAAAATTTTCCTAATTTAAATTAGGCCACAAGGTTTTAAAAGAGAGTTGTAAAATTTATAAAACTTTCTTTTAAAAAGAAATATTATTAGAGATGTTTTAAATTTTAAAACTTGATTTTAAATTTTAAAACTTTTCTTTTAATATCCACATTAGAAAAAAAAAAGAGTTTGTAAAATTTTATTAGAAGTTTTCTTCTTTTAAATTTTATAAAAAAAATTCCTTTCATTCCCTTTTAATAAGTGGCCGGCCACCTTGCTTGGTGCCTAAGCAAGGGGCCGGTCAAATAATTAAACATCAACAAATAGTTGTTTAATTAATAAATCAATCTAGGATTGATTAATTAAAAGGAAAGAAAAAGAAAAAATTAAAAGGAAATAGGAATGAGTCTAATTTTTTATAAAACTCTTTCTATAATTTTCCGTTGGGAAACTAATATAAAAAAGGGGGAAGGGGAGGCCTTAAAAAACATAACAATTGATATTGTGTTGTTGGAGATCATCAAGTGGCCGGCCCCTCTCCCTCTCTTCCCTTTGCTCTCTTTTGCTCCTTTGTAGTGGTGGTGGCCGAATTCTAGAGAAGGAGGAGAAGCTTTCCGGGTGGTGTTCGTCTTAGAGGATCGTCGCCCACACGACGTCTAAGAGGAGGCGAGGGATACGGCAGAAGACCTCGAGGTTTTTAGCATACAAGGAAGATGTATAACTAGTATTTAATTTCCGCATCATACTAGTTAATTTTTCTTTGTATAAATACCAAATACAAGAGGCATTCGATTCTTGTTTTTCGAATTTAATTTCGATGTTATGTTCTTTTTCTTTTTTCCTTGTGATTTGATTGTTCCTATTGGTTAACCTAGAGTTATATAAGGAAATTAAATATTAACTTTCCTTAAAAGGCTTTGTCTAGTCGGTGGTGGTTGCTCCCATATCCAAGAAGGTCAAGTGTCTCGCCATGCAGTACTGGAAGCCAATATTGGAAACTAATATTTAATTGAATTTATAACCTAGGTGATTTGGATCAAACGTGTTAAGTTCCGCAGGAGATTCAAATATAAACCTAAAAGAACATATAAGTTAAACTTGGAATCAAACGTGTTAAGTTCCGCAGGAGATACAAGTTTAACTTAAAAGAACACATGGTAACTAAGAAATGTTCAGATCACGTACAAAATTTTTGTACAGTGGAGCCATTGGGTTTTTCGAGTAGCAACCAACACCCAAAGCTAAACCTGAATCTAACACAAGTAAAAACAAACTCTAAAATTGAACCGAATCCATCTCACAAAATTACAAAATTCCCTGATTGAAAACATAGATCGGGTGAGATGACTAAGGACATTTAATTTAAATTTAAATTTAAATTAAATTAAATTAAAATTAAAATTAAATTATATTAAATTTAAATTGAATTAAATTAAATTAAAATTAAATTAAAATTAAAATTAAAATTAAATTAAATTAAAATTAAAATTAAAATTACAATTAAGATTAAATTAAATTAAAATTATATTTAAATTAAAATTTAAATTAAATTAAAATTAAATTAAATTAAATTAAAATTAAATTAAAATAAAAATTAAATTAAATTAAAATTAAAATTAAAATTAAAATTAAATTAAATTAAATTAAAATTAAAATTAAATAAATTAAATTAAATTAAATTAAATTTAAATTAAATTAAATTAAAAATAAATTTAAATTAAAATTATATTATATTAAAATAAATTAAAATTAAATTAAATTAAAATTAAAGTAAAATTAAATTAAAATTAAATTAAATTTAATTTAATTAAATTTAAATTAAATAAAAAATTTATTTTAAAAATTAAAACTTAATTTTTTTTTAACTTAAAATTTTATTTTAAAAATTAAAACTTAAATTTTTTTTAACTTAAAAATTTATTTTTTTTAACCTAAAAACTTAAATTTTTTTAACTTAAAAATTTATTTTTTTAACTTAAAAATTTATTTTTTTAACATAAAAATTTATTTTTTTAACTTAAAAATTTATTTTTTTAACTTAAAAATTTATTTTAAAAATTAAAACTTAAAATTTTTTTAACTTAAAATTTTATTTTAAAAATTAAAACTTAAATTTTTTTTTAACTTAAAAATTTATTTTTTTAACTTAAAAGTTTATTTTAAAAATTAAAACTTAATTTTTTTAACTTAAAAATTTATTTTAAAAATTAAAACTTAATTTTTTTTAACTTAAAAATTAAGACTTAAATTTTTTTTAACTTAAAAATATATTTTAAAAATTAAAACTTAAATTATTTATTTATTTTTTTAAATTCATTTAAAAAAAAATCATTACCGGAATAAAAAACCAAGGGCGGGCACCCCTGGTATACGAACCCGGGGCACCCGGAGGGGATCCGGGCGCCCCGCCCCACTTGACCCCGGGCGCCCGGAATAGGTCTGGGCGCTCGGACTCCCCTATATATAGGGGGGCAGGGCGCCCCCTACCCTTGCACCTCCTTCTCCAAGCTTTCGTTCAAGCTTCTTCCAAGCTTTACTACGAAAGCATTCAAAGTTAAAATTTTCTCTCGTTCTACTGTTAATACGCTGTCGCCAATCAACCGAGGTCGTCAGTTCTAAAATTATTTTAGCAATGGCTCCTCGGTAAAATTCTTGTCTTCTATTTAAAGTTTAAGAATATTATTGCATGTTTGTTTTCTTTAATTAGTATAATTTTGTTATATAATTTAGGAAACATTCTAAATCTGGTGTTGGACCCTCTACTCCCAGTGTTGATCATAGGTTTCCCACTGATGAGCTTAGGATTAAGTTTGAGTCAACCATCTACATGGCCATTAGGACCAAATGTATAGATAAAGCGTTCTTTTTATGTTCTTGCATTCTAGCTATAGAGGCCATAAACCACTACAACCTTCAGAACCTTGTTGAATGTACTAGCCCAATAAACATAAGTTTGTGTACAGAATTTTATAACAACCTAGTGAAAGTAGACGACTTTACTTATACTACTAGGGCAGCTGGGACTGATATCACGTTGTCCCCTACTGCTATCCGAGAGTTTTTGGAGTTATGAGAGTCTACCTGTCCCTTTCAGTGCTATCCTCCCAGGGAGCTACCCTTTGGAGATCCCTACTCGCATATCACTCTTGATACGATTTATTCGTATTTTTTCGGGGGTGAGCGAGTACCCACAGTGACCCAGTTTAGGTCAGTTACCCTTCGAGTCCAGGACTACGCCCTTTATAGGGCCTTAGTCTTTTGCATTCTACCACTAAGCACTCGCGACATCGCGATAATGCGCCCATTCCATTCCTTTCTCCTCTATGCTCTGTGTCATAGGCTAGATATTGACATTAGCCTGCATATCTTTTTCACCATTATTTACTCGGCCAGATATGCGACGAGTGGGCGAGTTCATATGCCCTACTGTCACATTCTGACATCATATATGTCCTCTTTGGGCATTGATGTCACCAGAGGTGACATCCGCTATATGATCGAGTTTGACATTATAGGATCTAGGAACTTTTCCCTAGCTAGTATTCATATAGATGGTGAGGGTATCATGACTTGGCAGAGGGGGCACAGCACCAGCCTGACCTAGATGCACAGCAGGAGGAGGCCGATGAGTTTTTTCTCGCACTCTTTCCTGACGAGGCCGCTCCTGCCCCAGCACTAGCTCGAGCCCCACGTCCCGCTCCTCGCACTCTAGCCGATCGAGTATCCGGGCTAGAGAGAGCTATGTCGAGCCTCCAGAAGGAGTCCTCCGAGTTTCACCAAGACATACAACGAGAGGTCTCCGATTTCTGACGAGAGGTGCGATAGGAGGTCTCTGATTTACGGCGAGATCTGCGGCAGGAGATCTCCGACCTACGACGAGACCTACGAGAGGACGACCGGTCTCGTCACACTGAGATATTGGCACTGCTTAGTTCGATGGGTTCCGGACCACCTCCGTCATCGTCTCAGTAGTCGTGATTATTACATAGCATTGTTGTGACACTATTACAGCTTTTTGTAGTACATATTATTCTACTGATCTTCATTTTCAGATCTGATTGATTACACTCTAATTTAATAGACTAGAACTTCTTCAAAATTCAAAATTGTTTTAAAATTGACTGTTTTAAATTCTAGGCTAAATTTGTATTCATTTGTTTTAAAACCTTCCAACTTTTAGAATTTCAAAACAACTTTAGCCTTAGACTAGAAAAATCCCTTTAGAAATCATGTTCACCCAGGACTAGTATTTGAGCATCTCACCAACACCCTAGGATTACCTTGCTTGTGATTGACAAACATAGAAAGGGGTGAGATGTATATGCCAATTGCCTGGACTTAAGATGCTTATATCAGTGCATCGACATAGGTCTGGGCGTTAAATACAAAACATACATTGATCAAGCTAAGTTACTCAGTTAAGTCAACCACTAATTGATTCCAATAAACTTAACTTGACTAACCAAGTGAAAGCTGCTATCTTCTGATAGTCAGTAAATACCTAATTAGTTAAGCAGCTACTTTAGATGTCTGATTTAGGGGGAGGATTAAATCAACACTTAACACCAACATTATTTTCTCCACCTTAAACATAATATTTTTTCTAATATTTTTTCAGTGTTCAAATTGGTCTTTAGTTTCAAATTTAAAATTTTTACAACCTTAATAGGTCTTGAAAAGAAAAGTTTTTCAAACTTAGTTTTTGAAATCTTAGTTTTCAAATATTTTCTTAAAACTAGCTTTTATTAAATTCTTCAATTAGATTTTATAAACTCAGATTTTTTCAAACTTAGTTTCAATCAGTTTTGAAAAGTAAATATCTTTTAAAACTCAGTTTTGAAATTTTTTTCAAATTTGAAAAATGTTGCTTGGAAAATTTAACTTTGAAAACTTAGCCTTAAAATTTTGATTGTGAAAACTTATGTTTGAAAAATACTTCAAAATTGAAACATATTTTGAAAATTCACCTTGATCCTAAAATTTGAAACTTATACTTATATCAGAAAATTAGCTTTTCAAATTTCTGATTTGAAAATCCTCTATGAATTTGCAAAGTCATTTTTTTAAAAATTAACTTTTGTAAAAATAAATCTTTAAATGCTTTATATTTAGCCACTCTTTCAAAACTTAGAGACTGTTTTACATGCTTTAGCTACCTTAAAAACTTAGTCTTAAAAATTAATTTAATGTTTTAAACAAATCTTCGAAAGTTTAAACTCCCCCAAGTTAACTTGACATCGTTTCCTACATATGTTTTTATGTATTCTGTATTTTTTACTGCTTAAAATATATCCTTGTTTGATGAATGCCAAAGGGGGAGGGATAGGTGGTTAAGTTAGAAAAACAAAATGAAATTAAAAAACTAACTTAAACTTCATGCTAGAACAAAATGCTTAATTTTTTGTTTCGCATATTTTTACTAACTTAACCAGGTTGTCATTCCATCAAAAAAGGGGAGATTGTTGGTACGGTTAGCACTAACGGTCTAACTCAGGTTTTGATGAATGACAAATCGAGTTAAGTTAGGTTTGTTGTGATCTAACACTCTGACCGAGTGTGCAGACGAAGTCCAGACAGGTCGACGGGCTGACCAAATGTCTGGCATGAAGTCCAAGTGGGTCGACGGGCTGACCAGACAATTGGCGAGAAGTCCATCTAGGTCGACGGGCTGACCGGATAGCTGGCAAGAAGTCCAAGCGGGTCGACGGGCTGACCGGACGCTTGGCGAGAAGTCCAGACGAGTCGAAGGGCTGACCGAACGTCTGGCAGGTGAGTAAAGGTAAGTCACTGGAAGGGAGTGACTGTGAGGACGCGTTCCCGGGAAGGGAACATTAGGCGTCGATTTGGCTTAGATCCATTTCAGATATCTAAATCGAGATCGTGACTAGATTCCGATCTCGGAAAGATGGAATCTAAGTCATAATCTTCTTTGATTAAAGTATAAACTGTGCTAACATCTTATTTTACAGGATATACATATTGTTTGCCTCGGACTAACTCTTTCTTGCAGATAAAGGAGCTGCTGGAGAAAAAGTGGTCCGGGCGCCCGGAAGGGATCCGGGCGCCCTGGAGGCAATTTCTATCTTTGGCGTGCGTCGACACGTGGAGCTCGTTGGTTGGGCGAGCTACGTCACACCAGGGCGCCCGGAAGGGATCCAGGCGCCTCGAGCATCCTATAAAAGGAGGGTCAGAGGAGAGCTTCAAATACAACAATAAAAAAAGAGATCTTTTATTGCTTGCTCTGCTGCTCTGTGCTCCTACGACGCTAACGAAGTTCCGACAACGCAATTCTTCTTTCCGATTTACTTCTTTGTCGGTATTTCCTTTTTATTACCATTTCCTATACGTAATTTGTAATAAATTTTGAATTGCTAGTAATTGCCCATCGAAAGCACTCAAAGAGTGCGGGCCTTGGAGTAGGAGTTGACACAGGCTCCGAACCAAGTAAAATTGGTTCTGTGTTAGCATTGATTTTCTATTTCCGCTGTGTTTATACTCGAACGAATTTTACAATCGATATTCACCCCCCCCTCTATCGAAACTTCACGATCCAAAACGAGAAGCCTGAGCGGAAGCTTGCTCGAGGAGAAGGCCGGAAGTTGGGTTCGGGTGAGCCCTATTCCAAATGGCCGAAATCACCCAAGCGTGCAGAGTCGGAACGGAAGGCTCGGACTGGAAAAAGTCAACATGGTTAACTTTCCTGGTTCGGGCGCCCGGAACCCTTCCTAGCGGCCAGAATGGACTTTTATCCGGATCGTGTTTGACCGTGATCCGTTGCGAAGGAGATAAAATTTTATCCCCTTCCAGGCGCCTAGAACCCTTCCAGACACCCCGACCAAAGCTATAAATATAGCCTTGGTCCAATAAGCTAGATATAACAAGCAATTACTGAAACAACACTTATGCGCTTTCCTTTTTAATTTAGCTTCATCTTTCTGTGCATAAATTACTGTAAAGAGGCTTCCCCGCCTGAAGGAGAATTTAGTGTGTTTCACTTCCTTGGATTAACAACCTCCTCGGTTGTAGCCAAGTAAATTCCGGAGCCTCATTTTTTTTAGTTCATTATTTATTCTATGTTTATGCAAGTGTTTAATTAAGTTATAAGCCCGAGAAGGATTTGTTTGTTTTTTATTTTGTGCAGGGCTATTCAACCCCCCTTTTAACCGGTCAACGGTGATAACAAGTGGTATCAGAGCCAGGACGCCTCAGAAGGACTAATTGCCGACTGAAGTAATGAGATTGTCGGAGCTAACATCTACCCACCAATGTTCGAGGGGAAGTTCGCATTTTGGAAGCGACGAATGGAGGCATTTCTTAAAACAAATTTTAATATTTTATTAATAATGAAATATAGTTATGAAGCATTGAAGAATACGAATGGAGAAGAAATCGAAAAATGCCTCTAGACCAAAAAGCAGCGTGACGATTTTATGTCAAATGGTAAGACTGAATTTCATCTTTTAAGCGTACTACCGGTTGAAAATCTCAATAAAATCAGCGACTACCAAAGTGCAAAAGAACTTTGGGAAAAATTCTTGAAGCTTCATGAAGAACCAAAAGAAGCTGAATCCAACTCCTCGATGACATCAAGTCACCAGAAGAATCTGAAACCGAGGAAATTGTCGGAACAACTCTAATAGTCGAGTACCTACCAGAAGACGAACACGAAGAAAGCTCGTCCGAAATGAGCATCGAGAGCATCGATGAAAGTGGAGCTACATCAGAAGAAAGTAGCAGTTTAGGGGGAGCTACGGACAATGAGATCGACAAGGTAAGTCATGTATGATCTCTCCCACCTTATACATTATTTAAATTTGTTAAATTACTAACTAAAGATTATTGTAAATTAAAAATAGAAATTAAAGAGATAAAATTAATTCTAGCAAAATCTTGTCCATTAGAAGATTTTGATAAATTAAAGCTAGAAAATGACAATTTGCAAAAAAATAAAAAACTTGAAAAATCATACATGTACATATAGTACAAGTATTAGAAGATATAATTTGAACTGGTATTTTAAATATCACAAAGGACAAATTAGGAAAATTCCTCAAAAATATATACCAAAGAAATTTCTAGTTAACCCTGTTGGAAGAAACCTATATTGGGTTCCAAAGCTAAGACTTGTCTTAATTAAAGTTTAATTGGACTTAGGGCTTTCATAGAGTACATTAAACGTTTAATTTCCTTATGAGACTTTGTCTAGAAAGTGGTTGTTGCTCCAATAACCAAGAAGACCTAATGCCTCGCCACAACCTGGAAGCCAAGTATTGAAATAAAATGTTTAATTGACTAACTGATAAAGTATTTAATTACAAAATAATGCTTTAATAGTTACTTAAATATTTTACAGTATCCTTAGTTTAGAAAATTTTTTCTTCTTAGAAAATTTTTACTTAGATTTATTTTTAAGTATCAACTTTAGTTTACAAAATTTTTTACAAAATTAGTTTTTGAAAATTTATTTAAATTATTGATTTTTTTTCAAATTTTTTACTTAGAAAATTTTTCTAAAATTATTGCATTGTTAGTGCTATCAAAATTATTTCCAATCTTGATAAATTTTTCAAAATTGTTTGAAAATCAGAGTTTTATAAAAGTTACCCTTAGATTTTATGGTACCCCATTTTTTATGTGATCAAAGGGGGAGAAGAGAGAATTAAGTATAGGGGGAGGTAGCTTAAAATTTTTGTTACTTTTTGTACTTTATTACAAAATTTATTGTTTTAACATTATAGTTGTTTACCCTATCTTAACTTGGGTTGCTCACATCAAAAAGGGGAAGATTGTTGGAACCCCATGGTGGGTTTGATGTGATCAACTAAGTTAGGTTAGGTCCTGTCGTGTTTAACCCTGTGTCTAAGTGTGCAGGAACTTAGGAGTGCAGGAAGTCGAGCAAAAGATGCAACTAGTGAGAAGGACGGTACGGGAGAGAGTTGACGGGCTCAGTGCGTCTGAGGGATGAGATGTTGCGGAAGAATACACCAGCGGACAAGAAGGGAACGTGCGATGTTTTCGAGGGACGAGAAGCTGGAGCGGAAGATTGCTCGGGGATCAAAAGACGCAGCTAGTGAGAAAGTCGGCACGGGAGAGAGCCGACGGGCTCAATGCGTCCGAGGGATGAAGCTGTGGAAGAGTACGTTGGCGGACGAGAAGGAAGCATGAGATGATTCCGAGGTATGAGAAGCCAGAGCGGAAGCTTGCTCGAGGGGAAGATGGGTTCGAGTGAGCCCTATTCTGGATGATCGAAATCACCCAAGCGTGCGGAGACGAAGTGGAGCCGGAGCGAAAGGCCCGGCCTGGAAAAAGTCAGCATGGTTAACTTTCTTGGTCCGAGCGCCCCGGACTCACCCTGAGTCCTTCCGGGCGCTCGGAATGGACTTTTATCAAGATCACATTTGACCATGATTCGTTGTGAAGGATAAAGTTTTATCCCCTTCCAAGCACCCCAACCAAGGCTATAAATATAGCCTTGGTCCAAGAAGCTAGATATAACAAGCAATTACTGAAACAACACTTGTGTGTTTCCCTTTCTAGTTTAGCTTCATCTTTCTGTGCATAAATTGCTGTAAAGAGGCTTCTCCGCCTAAAGGAGAATTTAGTGTGTTTCACTTCCTTGGATTAACAACCTCCCCGGTTGTAACCAAGTAAATTCCGGAGCCTCATTCTTTTTTGTTCATTATTTGTTCTATGTTTATGTAAGTGTTTAATTAAGTTATAAGTTCGAGAAGGGTTTGTTTGTTTTTGATTTTGTGCAGGGTTATTCAACCCCCCTTCTAGCCGGCCAACGGTCCTAACAAGTTCAAGTGGGTCAAGGCTGATCGGACACTTGGCAAGAGGTGGAAAGTTCAAGTGGGCCAAAGTTGACCGGATATTAGGCACGAGGTGAAAAATCCAAGTGGGTTAAATGATTGACCAGACACTTGGCATGAGAAGAAAAGTCCAAGTGGGTCAAAGTATTGACCGAACATTTGACACAAGGAGAAAAGTCCAAGTGGGTCAAAGGATTAATCGAACATTTGGCATGAGGGAAAAAGTCCAAGTGGGTCAAAGGATTGACCGGACACTTGGCACCAGGAGAAAAGTCCAAGTGAGTCAAAGAATTGACCGGGCACTTGGTGAAGAAGTCTCAGCAGGTCAAGGTTGATCGGATGCTAAGCAAGGAGGAGTCTCAATAGGTCACGGTTGACTGAATGTTGGGTAAAGGAACCTAGACTTAGGTTTGGAAATTAGGGTTTGGTAATCGATTAGGCTAGTCGATTACCATAGCTTAAGCGATTACCTTAATCGCTTAAGCCCATTGTCGCCATAAATAGAATGAAGTTGAATCAATTAGGGTAATCAATTCAGCAAGTCTTAATCGATTAGACTAATTGATTAAGGCTGATTATGTGAGAAACAATAACTACAACAAGCAATTAAGCATGGAAGGTTAATCGCTTAAGGCTTCTCGTGAGAACAAAAAGCTTCCTAATCGACTAGGCTAATCAATTAGGAAGACTTAATCGATTAGGGTAATCGATTAAGCTTTAGAAAAATAGTCGTTATGCTGGTTACTGATGTGGTAGTCGATTAAGGCGCCAACAATAATCCTAGAAAAAGATTTTTCATGCACTATTTTAGTATAACTCTCTCATCCACATTTCTCACTAACACACATCAGATTCTTGGAGACTTAGAGAGAAGTGTTGTTGCTCTTCCAAGCTGATCAAGTGGTGTTTATAAGTAAGAAGAGAGCAAGCTAGGGTTTTATCATTGTCAAGATTTCATTTGTATTAGTTTGTATCTTTCTCTTCTTGTATCTTCTTTGTGTGTGAGCTTGTACGAGACTTCTCCCCTCTGCATTATTTCCAAGAAAAAGTGTTTTCATAGTGGATGTGTGAGAGATGGTCGGATCCTTAGATTAGTCACCTTGTTTAAGGTGGATACTAAGTAAATCCATCTTGTTAATATTGGAGGAGCTTGCTTCAAGTATTCTGTTGCAAATCATCGACATTCAAAGCGAGAGAGCTATTCCCCCCCCCCCCCCCCCTCTTTCTAGTTCCAAAGTGTCCCAACATTTAACATAGCACCCCCCCCCCCCTAACCACACATGAACTCTAGTAGTCCAGAGCTCAATAGAAGAGCATTCATCATCTCCTTTAGAGTTTGATTCTTTTACTCAACAATTCCATTTTGCTGAGAAATATAAGGAACTGTTATTTTGTGTTTGATCCCATGTTCAGTACACAAATTAATGAACAATGATACATATTCATCGCGTCGGTCACTTTGAACTACCTTAATCTTTTTATTAAGTTAGTTTTCAATCACATTCTTATAGAGAGCAAATTTCTTTATAGCTTAATCTTTACTTTTGAGAAGATACACAAAATAATATTTTTTGTTATCATCTATAAAAATGATGAAGTATTTATTCTCACCACGTGCTAGTGTACCTATGAGGTCGCATATGTCTGTGTGAATTAGCCCGAGTGGTTCATTACTTCTCTCAACGTGTTGAAATGATGACTTTGTCATTTTTACTTCAACACAAATCTCACACTTGTGTTTTGGGTCAAGGTGGAATGTAGGTATGCTTGTATGTTTATTAATCTACACAACACATTGTAGTTAACATATCCTAGTCTAACATGCTACAAACATGAACACTCAAGCACATAAGTGAAAGAGCTTTCATCTTTATTTATCGTAGGCCTCATGACCATTATATTGAGCTTGAACAACCCATCAGATATATAGCTCCTTCCTGCAAACATTCCATTTTTAGACAGTTCAACTCTGTTTGACTCAAAAATAATGCAGAGGTCATTCATTTCTGGTCCCTCATTCAGATTGGCCTCTTGCTTCTTCTTTGGGTTTCTGCATTATGAAGATTTGTGACTGACTCGACCACAGTTGAAGCACTTCCCAGATAATTTCTTAATGCCTCCTCTGGGGGTCCCATCTTGAAAGTCTTGAGGTTCTTCCATTTTGAGTTTTAACCGCGTTCGAGCATGTTGGCTTTCATAGTAGCCTGAGAGAATAACTTTCTCTCTGAACTCTTGTTGTCTTCTTTGATGCGAAGTCTAACAATGAGTTCCTCCACATTCAACTCATTCCGCTTGTGCTTCATGTAGTTCTTGAAGTCCTTCCACCTGGGAGGTAGCTTCTCAATGATATCAGCCACCTGGAAGGTTTCACTCAAAATCATCCCTTCTGAGTGGATCTCATGTTCCTAGACTTGGATGATCACCGTCTTAGAGTTAACTATTTTGTAGTCCAGGAATTGGCCCATGATGAACTTCTTGTCCCTTGCATCCTCTATCTTGTATTTCTTGTCCAAGAACTTTCATAGCTCCTTAATCGTTCTTTTCGTGCTATACACAGCGTATAGCGAGTCGACAAGGCAGTTGAGGATGTAGTTTTGGCAAAAAAAAAAACTCAGAGTGAGTCCATGCTTGATGGTTTGTGCATCAGTATCCTCAATACACTTGGGAGAGTCCTCGGTCAAGAACCAAGCCAGATTGAGTGCGGTCAAGTAGAAGAACATCTTCTGCTGTCACTTCTTGAAGTTCAATTCAGTGAACTTCTCTAGCCTTTCCCCGTAGTTGATTGACATAATTTCAATCGGGGTAAAGGGGGTCTTCATGTGTTGAGTCTGTTGCATATCAATACTTTGCTCTGTAGCCATCTCAATAGAACAAAATCTATTTCAAGATTATTGGACAATCTGTTGCTAGAGATATTAAAGAAAATTATTAAATTGAAATTATACAAAATCAATTCTAACTTATCTGTTAAGATGACATGAGCGGATAATCTCAAGCTGCTAGCGGAGCTGGTTCTGTCAAGCTTATGATGGTCCGAGTTGCGGAGTTGATGAGGTGCATAACGGAATCGCGAGTTGATCGCCGAGTCAGGAAGGAAATTCGCTGAGTAAGACACTGAAGCATACACTCAACGTAGTTTCCTTGAAACAGATTCGCCCCACTCAGGTTGTGCTTCAAGGTTCTCTCGGGTCATCTATTTCCTAGGATACAACTATAAAATCATGCACGCAACCAAGCACTGTTGTTCGTAGCGAATTGAGAATGTATCCGGGTGCTATCACGAATAGTTCAGCCAAACAGATGCACGACTAAGAGAGTTTTTTGGGAGAACACAAGAGGATAGAGGTTCGCTTCCTGCTCTTCCTCTCGCTCTATATCTTCTGCACAAGATTTGAGCTTTTTATATAGGGGTTCAACCTTTGGTCATAATAAATGACTGGTTAATGGTCATTTATTGTCATTAATTGTTGACAATTTTAATTGAATCAATTAATGGTCCAGTTTCAATTGAATCAACTAACGACCATTTATTGCCATTAATTATCGACAGTTTCAATTGGATTGAATTAATTCATCCGTTTCACCTAAGCAACAAAAAATGTGGCAAAACATTAGTTTATTCGCTTGAGCAAATCTTATCTCAACTAGCATTTGATATGATTAGGTCGTATTCGCACACAAGTCAACTTTGGTTTAATACAATCCGAACCCTAGATTTACACTCACCGTTGTGCACCCACGCATGAGAGTCTCTCCCCATACATATGTTTATTATATCAATACATGTGTCATAATTTAACCAATAATAAAATCAAACGACTTCTAATGTGGAATTAAAAATTCATACACAATAGAATCTTTTCGTCTTTACCTCTTTATTCAATTCACATTTCCAACAACTATAAGCTGCCAGTGTGCTCTTCTTCTTTTATGGAACTGAAACTGTTTGAGGTCCGTGGGTTGGTGTAAGTTTTTGATTTCTAGATTTCTGCTGTAAGTCGATTTGGTTATTAAAGAGAACAACTCACGTTTGCGAACACTGCAATCAGAACCAAACAAGCACTTTTGCCATAATTCTCGTTGTCTCTGACTAATCAGAACATTAATTTCTGAGTTGAAACTTCCACTGCTGCTTAATAAATATGGTGCGAATCATAAGTAGTCGTCTAAAATTCAAACCTTTTCTCTCGTGACCATACAAATGCTCCTCTTACTTTTTGATATATTGATGACCATGACTTGAAGCCAAATGTTATCAACTCATGTCTCATGGCCTTGGCCTACAAAATCTTCCATCAATGGCATTCCTATCGAGACTACTTACTCCTCATGTGGCCCCGACGGTGCCATTTCCCTAATCCCTAGCGACATCACAGTGGCCAAATCGAAACATTTCTCTTGCATTCTTGGAATCCATCACCAACCAAAAAGCTTTATTATATTGGTTGATAGAACTACCTATCATCTAAATGTTGTTGCTTGTTTTCCCACCTTCTTAATTAGGAGTAGATATAACTCATGTAAGGTGGATTTTCATCATACATTTCTAACCTTTTCTCAAAAAATATATGTGATGCGTATACATCATACGAGTCATCTTTAGCTTGCATAAAATAATTTGCATAAAAAAAAAATAGTGGGAGAAGTGTAGAATAATTTTTGACTTGAAGCTTGTATTTTTTATTAATATTGTTAATTTATTTTTTAAAGAGGGTTAGTGAGGCTAAGTAAATTGGTACAAATTGAAAATTCATGTTGGAGGAAAAACATGAGTTTTAAGTTTTGTGTTATTTTAAAGGATTTTCCTTTTTTTGTTATAAATGACCCTTTTTTTGTTTGTTATTTGGTTTGATGCAAGAAAGGAAGAATGGAAGGAGAAGAAAGTTGTCGTGGAAGAAGACTATGAATTGGTGAGGTTTGAGTATTTCCATTTTAATGAACTTTTTAACTTCAATGTTAGATATTTTTGGATACGATGCCTTGTATGAATTTGATATGTTTCTTTTAACTTATTTGCATGATTTTATTTTAATAACTTTGGATTTGTATTATTATAAATTTAGTTTTGAATATTAATAGGCTGTGTATCTTGTGAATAAGATGTTATATGTGTTAAATAGGATGTGTTGGATTTATTCAATAGGATGTGTAATTATAAATAGGTTAAGTTTTTTTATCGTGGAATTTGGCAACGATAATTTAGGGAGAAAAAAATTTTATCACAGGATCCGTCTCCAATTTTTATACGATGATAAAATTCGTCTTAGAATTTGTCTAGATTATTTTTTTTAATAGCGTTAGGCACACCATTCTATTCTAAGTCCAATCAAATCAGACAAAGTTGAAGAAACGTCTAAGCTTCCAATATAAGTAAATGCTTTTATTTTTTTAAAAATAACCAATAAAAATTTAATAAAATAGAATAAAAATAAGACGAACTAATTTTCTCAGCTCTCTCTCCACTTCCAAGCTTAAAAAATTCCAAAAGAATTAAATTGCAACAATCAAAAGAATTAAATTGCAACAATCTATACGGGCTGTCTCCATTTTATACCAGAGATAGACAACGGGGTTAATTTATAACCTGAATAATTAAGAGATAGGAAAAGTTTTTCTTGGAGGGTTTATGCTCTTCACAACTATATAATATGATAAAAAATGATTTATTCATCCTTATTAATTCGTCCTTAAATAAATACGAAAGATGAAAATTATAAATGACTATTGATTATTAGGCTACGTTTGGTTGAGTATAATGTAATTGAACTTGTAATGTAATCAAATTTGTAATGTAATGTAATGTAATCCTGATTATATTATTATGTTTGGTAATGTAATGTATGTAATCTTTGATTACAAGGGTGATTACATTCTTTTGTTTGATGTCCATTATTTTTTATAAGGAATGTAATTTGTATTATTATAAAATGATAAAAATATCCTACGATCTCTATCGGTGGGCGCTACATCTCTGTCGGAGTTTGCGGCTGTCGCCAGTCGCCGCCGCCGCCGCCGTCGGTCGCTGGCTGGTCGGCGGTGGGCGACGATGGACGACGACAGATTAGGGGTATATTTGACATTTAAATTTTTGTTAAACGATGACTTTGTAATGTAATCGGATTACAATATGTTTATTTTGTAATCCAGATTACAAAACTTCATTACATTTTGTAATCCAGATTACATTACATTACAAGTTAAAAATGAAACCAAACAAATTAATCAGTCTTGTAATGTAATCTGGATTACATTACAAGGCAGATTACCTCCTACCAAACGCAGCCTTAGTGTAGTGCTCAAGGTATGAGGAAGGTATGCTTAGACATGTTGATTTTTGACCCCATGACCTAATGTGGCAAATATTCCATGTCTTAACCACTGCACCGCCCCGAAGGGACCCTTCATAACTATATAAAAAAAATGATTAACTAGGTTGGGATGATTGATCCCACCATGTAGAAGTTTTCTACCAGCTACCAGGGTAAATCGAGAAGCACTTACAGTGGGTAGCCCAGAAGCCTACCATCCCTTAGTTGCAAGTCTCATTTGGAGAAAAACCCCTACAAATATATCATAATTGGGAATCAAACCGTGAGTGTCTGGAGACAACTGAGCACCCCTACCACTGCACTATATATTGGTGCAGGGAGCACCAAATGATCGAACCTGAGTTTTGATAATGACAAAAAGTTCAAAAGTTAAGATGTCTTGTGATTTAATAAGCATGACTAAACTTGTAGAAAAGTCCTAAATGTTCTTAGGTAAAAGTCCTAGTGAATTCTAGGCAGGTAGAAAACCCTAAAGGGAGATAACCCTAGGTTATAGGGGAGTAACTCTAGGTTATGGAAAGTCCTAGCTACGGTTAGGCAACAAAGTCTTAGTTCAAGGGACTGGTTGAAGTCTTGGCGGGTTGAGGACGTTGGACGAAATGCTAGAGTCGAAGACTCTAGGTGAAAATTCTGGGGATCGCGGGCACCAGGTGGAAGACTGGATGGGTCGGGATTGAACATTCAGCATGAAGTTCTGACGTATCAGACGTTGAGCAAAAGTTTAGACGGTCTGGAGGATTGGTCTAGCAAAAGTAAACTCTCCTAAGAGGAGTAGGTGAGGACGCGCTCCTTGAAGAGGGACAGTAGGCGTTGGTTCGACCTAAAGTTTTAGCAAAACTCAAAGTCAGGATCAAACAGTTCGAAGGTTGTCAAAGTTACTTTTTATATATCGTTTGCCTATTATTTTAACTCTATTTTGTAGGAAACTAAGGAGGTGTTTGGTTGATGGGTTTGGGAATGAAGGAATGGAATGATAGTAAAAGATAGTGTTTGGATTGTGGGTTTGGGAATCACATTTTGGAAATGATTACTAGATTTATGGGAATCAACCAAACCCATATAACTTGATGGGTTTAATTTACATTCCTATTCTCATTCCACCCTACTATCAAACCCATACTCATAGTCATTCCCATCGTTTAACCAAACGTCCCCTAATAATTTCACAGGTTCAGATTTTACCTTATTCGGTCGACCGAACGTCTAGATCGGTCAACTGAACCCCCATGCAAACAGATCAGATTTCAACTCGAAGTGAAGTTTCGAGGGATCGGTCGACTAAACCTCAGGTTCAGTCGACTGAACGACAGGTAAACTCCAGACCGGGTTGATCGGACTACATAAGCCAGCGAGGACAACGGGATAGGTCGACCGAATAAAGGCTTTATCTTATGCGGCAGAATCTTGACGCGAAGCTGAGCAGGTTCAGAAGGTTCGGTCAACTGATCAAGGGGATCTGTTGACCGATCAGCGCGAGTCAAACTTGATTCCGAGATCAATGGATCTGGATTAGGTTCAACTCGGCTATAAAAGAAGACCTCGACCAAACACATTCAGACATTCATTTAAAACGATCTTCTCATGTGCGCGCTGCTCAAAAGATGAATCTGCAATGCCATAACTCTACTCCGACGATGACTACGTAAAAGATCCAACTTTCCAAGTCGTCGATAAACTTTATTTTATTACAATACTTGTACTTGTAATCTTTCTATTTATTAGTGATTGCTCATCGAAAGCGCTCTTATGTACAGACCTTGGAGTAGGAGTCGCCACAGGCTCTGAATTAAGTAAAATCCTTGGTGTCCTTGTTTTGTGTTCTTTACTTTCCGTTGTGTTTTACTCCGATTGATTTTAAATGAAAAAAGTTACGAGTGCTATTCACCCCCTAGCATGTCTCGATCCTACACCATAGTCCTGAGGGTAAACATAATGATTAACAAGGTATTGTCGAACCTAGGGTGACCGACCCCGCTGTTGGTGCAATATCCCTTAGGTCAAGGTTGACTGAGTTGACCAAGCTTGAGTCTTGGTCATAGTTTCGATGTTTGACAATACGTGTAGACACATGGACAATGCAGGTGCAGTTGCTCATGTGGGGAGATTCTGATCAGGGACTGATCAGTGTGATTGAAGAAGAGTCAAGTAGGTCAAGGATGACCGGATACTTGACTGAGAAGTCCTAACTAGGATGTTAGGCAGAAGGAAAATCCTGGTGAGTGAAGCCAGGTGAAAGACCTGGTGAGTGAAGCCAGGCAAAGGAAAATCCTGGTGAGTGAAGTCAGGTGAAAGTCCTGGTGAGTGAAGCCAGGCAGAAGGAAAATCCTGGTGAGTGAAGCCAGGTAAAAGACCTAGTGAGTGAAGCTAGGCAGATGGAAATCCTGGTGAGTGAAGCCAGGTGAAAGTCCTAGTGAGTGAAGCTAGGCAGTATGAAAATCCTGGTGAGTGAAGCCAGGTGAAAGACCTAGTGAGTGAAGCTAGGCAGATTGAAAACCCTAGTGAGTGAAGCTAGGTGAAAGTCCAAGTAGGTCAAGAGAGTGACCAGATACTTGGCATGAAAGAAAAGTCCAAGTGGGTCAAAGGGATTGACCGGACACTTGGTGAGGGAGTCCTAGCAGGTCAAGGGAGTGACTAGATGCTAGGCATGACGTACCAACAGGTTAAGTTTGACCGGATGTTGGTTTGGGAGGTTTGGGACTTGGTTTTGGGCAAAAACCAAGCTCTGGATCGATCAGTGGATCGATCCAGACCTTTCCAAGCGAACAGAAAGCCTCCGGATCGATCGGTGGATCGATCTAGAGGTCCCAATCGATCGATGGATCGATTGGGACGCTGCTGCTTCGCGCGATAATCCAGGCGTTTTTCCAGAACACAGAGGCGCTCTGGATCGATCCGTGGATCGATCCAAAGCCTCCCCGATCGATTGGGAATAATCGAATCGATTGGGATCCGACCGTTGCGTCGTATTTGAGCCGCAGGCGAGCGTTGTCTTCGGCATCACTTCACAGATTCATTTCAGATCTTCACCAGCTCCTCCACAACTCTTCTCAAGCTCGAGATCGCCAGTTCTTGAAGGTTCTTGGAGGCTCTTCCAAGTCAAGAGGCGGATCAAAGCAAGAAGAAGAAACTAGGCTTAGGGTTTGTGCACTCATTGTAAGCTTGTATTTCTTTACTACCCTTTCTTCTTCTTGTATTGAGTCTTGTAGGACTTCTCCGCCCTTGGTAGTTACCATAAAGGAGAGTTTCATTAGTGGAGGGTGCGTGTGTTGTGTGGATCCTTGGATTAGTCACCTCCCTTGGAGGTAGATACCAAGTAAAATCCAAGTGTTAGCGTGTTTGTATTTGTTTCTTTGTATTTCCGCTGCGCATCCTTGAAGAAACAAGCAACGCCGAGCAACGAGCACGCGAAGAGCTATTCACCCCCCCTCTAGCTACTTTTCGGTCCTAACACCCGCCACACCGATGTTTCCCACCGACCATTAGAGTAAATCGAAAAGTGCTCATGGCAGGTGACCCAAAAACCTAGCATCCCTTAGTTGCGCGTTCCATTTAGAAGAAAAATTTCTGTAAATGTGTCGTAGCTGGGAATCAAATCGTGGGTGTCCGACGATAACTGGACACCCTTCCACTACATCATAGCCTTGGGGGCTTTCACAACCATACAAAAAAAAAGATTAAGCAGGTTAGGTACGTTGAGCTTGGGGTAATCGGCCCGCCCCCTATAGCCATTGGCCACTAGGGTCAATCGGGAAGCGGCGAGTGGCCCAAAAGTCTAGCATCCCTTAGTTGTAAGTCTCATTTGGAGAAAAAAATTCCTACAAATACCCCGTAAATGGGAATCGAACCGTGGGTGATTGGGAGACAATTGAGCACCCTTATCGTTGCACCATAGCCCCGGAGGCGTCTTCACAACCATAAAAAAAATGATTAATCAAGTTGGGTAACGTCGAGCTTAGTGTGACTGGCTCGGCCACATGGAAATTTTTCACTGGTCGTCAAAGTAAATCGAGAAATACTTGTGGTGGGCGGCGTAGAAGCCCAGCCTTCACAACGCAGAAGGCGATTTGCTCACCTCAGTGCTCCCGTCAATTTGTCCCTAGGTCAACACGGAGGAGGTAAATTACCACGGATGACTACTAGCTATTAGTACAATGACCAAAGCATGAAGAAGGCATTCTCAGATGTGCTAAATTTTGATCCCATAGTTTAATATGGTAATCCCTTGTATCTTAACACCACTCCGAGGGGACCTCTTCAAAACCATACAAGAACCACCAGGGATGGGTAAACGCTAATCATGCATTCAAAATAAAAAGACAGAAAATCCCTATGCAATTCCAATCCAAATGCCGACAGAAAAATAAAAGAGATCTGGAACCTGGAAAAAGAAATCAAGAAGAAAAAGAGCAGCGAGGCGAGGGAAGGGACATGAATCGCTTACCTGAACACCGCCGAGTTCTTGGTGGAGACGCGACCGCTGGAATCGAAAGACTCGATGCGACGGTGGCCGTGAAGAACAACATATATATAAACCCAAGGAAAAAGAAAGTAGTCATGTGGCCTGAAGGACCGTTACTATTATCCATTTCAAAATCATCTGACATAGTTAGTTGTATTGGTGTACTTTACTAAAATACGGCCATGATTTGATAATTTAGAAAATAAAGTGTGTAATTTAAGCATTTTAAAACATAGATGCCGTAATTCGCCGACATTTTAATCTGTCCCTGCAGTCATGTCGTCTTGCTCGGTATCCACCAGAACTAATAATCAGATTCCGACATCTTAGCAGATTTGTCCACTTCATTATAACCCGAATTCAGATCTGAGACCGACGATTCACATCCTACAGCTTCAGATCCACACTAAAAAGCAGGAGATACGACCAAGAGGATCAAAGGAAACAGTGAAATTCGAGCCTTTTTAACAAGTAGTTAGTTAGTTCCGTCCACAAAGATGGATGAATTCCTCATGTGTCCTTGTCAATCGGCAACCCTTTTCCCTAGCTACTTAAAACCACGCAGTCAGAGAGAAAAGATGCAAACCCCTCTGTTCCTCGAGCTGATCTCCTCCTGGCCTCAATGTCCAACTCAGAAGCGATCGGCTTGCAGTCCGTCGACGGACGCTCGCCTGTCACCAAAGTTCAGCTCGTGTCGAGAAGCGTCTCCGAGGGCCTCTTGATCAAGTTCCCGGACGCATCGGAGTTCAATTTTGACTACGAAACGAGCAGTCTGTGGTCGCCCCCGGTGCTGCGATTCGTCAGCTCCTCCAAAGAGGAAATGCTCCAAGAAAACAAGGCCCCTGCCGACGGCGGACAACGCCGAAATGGATTTCACAAGGTCAGTTCATTCTCCGTGAATCAGATGGCAGGTAGCTAGCCATGGTTGTTGTTGTTGTTGTTGTTCAATCTCGTTCGCGTTTTGGCTGTAGGTGCTCTGTTGCTTTCGAAGGAAAGAAAGCTGGCGGCAGCATGAAGAGGGCCGCTGAGCTTGAGTACATTGATGTATAGGTTTCCAAGATTTGATCAATCGAGAGAGCTTATATTTTTCTCGATCTTCTTTCTTGAGGTTTACACTTGGTACGTGATTGTCGGTATCACTAGACCAACAAGGAAAGAGCTCGATTGATTGATTGGTTGATCTCCATCATCTGCATATGCATCTGCATCTGTACCTGTCAGTCAGTGATGAATGAAGACAAAAGCATGCATACAAAACTTGGACGTTTTCATTTAAGGAAATAGATAAACATTCTGGTGGGGCTGAAGAACCTTGATAGGCTTCTTCATGCTTGGCACCGCATTCATTAGTTACCTTCTACTGTTTTTTTTTCTTCTTCTATATAATGCATATGAAATGAAATGCATTTCTTAATAATGATGTGAATCTCATCTTTTTCTCTTTCTAGTCACGACTCATCTTGAATGCTCTATTTGATTCTTATTTGATTCTTATTTACTATTTATAGATAAAATTAATTATCCTCTTAGACGATTTTGATTGCAATTCATCCTTGATTATATAAAGAAAAGATAAATCATAGAATCAACTTATAGTCCACTACGAAGTGACTAAGGGTGTAGGAATTTTTTCTTAAGGTATGCACCCGTAAGAAATTGATCTCTGTCCTATTATAATAAATATGTCACACTTTAATTAACTAGGCACCTCGTGCAAACGATTCTTATTTATTAAAAATGAACTATACTTTGGAACCATAATTACCTTAAAATGATAAAAAGATCACTCCTAAATCTCAAATGATTTAATTGGATTTTTCATCACTACTAAAATATTTCAAATGTCTTTTCATTCCTCTTCACGAAAGAGCAAATTTTATCCCTGAGACTACGGTACAGTAAAAGCGTGTCAAGTTATCACCTAGATATCTACAGTTCGATCTCGAGGTACGACGTATTTGTAAAGATTTTTCTCCAAATGAGACGTTCAACCATAGGATGTTGGATTTCTTGGCCGCCCTCCGCGAGCGTTTCTCGATTTATCCTAGCGAATGGTGGAAAACTTTCGTGGAATCAGGCTGATCGCCTCAGGTTCGATGTTACCTAGTTCATTACAAAAGAGCAAATTCTATAAATTTGATATAGGATCAGTAGATTATTATTATTATTATTATTATTATTTTTATTTTTTTAATATTTAAGGTATTTTGGTATTTTAAGTATCTTTACTAATTTCTATATTTTTATATTTTTAATAGGATAATGAGTCTATTAATAATTTTTCTTTTCTTTTATTGTTTTATAGCATTTTCCCTTTCTTTATAATATTGGAATTAAAAGTATATATATTAGGATTTCTTTCTTTTCATATGTCTTAGAGTTGAAGTCTATATAAATATGTATTTAGTTGTACGAAGGATAATTCTCTATTATTGAATAATATTTTTTTTTACGAAAAAATCGAGAGGACAACGGTTATCTCTTCTTGCCTTCTCTTTAATTTTCCTCTTCTCGTCAGTCTGCAAGATAATTACTATCATGCCCAATGTCAGTTGGTATCAGAGTTTGTCGTGTCTAATTGAAGAAGTCGAGCGTCATATCTAATGGAAGGTCATCATGGTTGTGCTTGTGGTCGTTCCAGGCAAATTTCAGCTGAGAAAGTCTCGTACCATAGTTGTAGCATCCAAGATATAATTGAGGATTTATAGAGATAAGTTGTAGATTTAACCCAACGTGATTTACAGATGTGAGTTATAAATTTATCTTAGAGCCTAGCAGAGGGTGCAAATTCATGATCGTGAGACATGTGATCGAGAGGATTGACATGGAGTTCTCGAATTTCAAGTTGATTTACAAGACATTTATGGTACTTCACATATATAGAATGTTATTGATTAGATCAATAAAATGGAGCAATTCTTCTACTATGAATAACTACTAGAACCAACCAATGAATGTGAAGTTAATTGTCATCCGAGTATCGTCGAGAGCACTTGCGGCGTTTTTTTTTTCATTGGTACACTCAAACTTCCAAAGAAGATTAAGATTTGCTTGGAGAACGATAGCGCATACGTTGCACGAGCAGATGGGCGCGGATATCCCTCCACCCAAGTCCCTCCTCATTGGCGAGTTTGCATAGAGATTCCCTAGCCTTAAGGAGGCGTACCTCCTCCAAGCAGGAAAAAAGGTGTCACCTTCCCCCTCAAGTAGGACAATGCCAGCAGCTTAGGCGCCCGAACAGGCAGGGATTGAGACGCCTTTGAGACAAGGGACTCACCCATTCTGAGATGAGCCAACTCCCTACTGGGCTGAGGGAGCGATTCTAGGAGGACCTAGAACATGGCTGCTTCAGTGGCGGATTCCGAGGGTATGGTGGTGGAGGTGGCGCCCATGGAGATTTTCCCAACCGTAGGTCTGACGAAGTGGATGGTTTGTGGGGCAGCAACGGAGGTGGAAGGTGAGATTTGAATAGCTTTGTGGGTGGTGGCAGTTCATCTAGGCCCGATGAAGTAGATAACTAGGCTACCATAAAAAATGTGGAACCGCCACATCAGCGGCCTCCCTAGAGCCGGTCCCACGGATATGGAGGGAGGTAAATGCAGGTACACAGGTGGAAAGTGCATAGCGGAGACGTTAACCCCAGGCAGTGACACCCCGGGGATCGACCCCTGGACCTTTGAGCCACAGAACCATGCACTCCCCATCTGTGCTACGCCCTGGGGACAGATAACTAGGCTACCATGCATATAGAAGACATTGACATCTAATTTCTCTAGCTCTAGATCTAGGTATGGGTTTTCTTGTGCCTTTTCTGATTCTGATCGATGGGGTAGGAACAAAGAAGGATCAATACCAAACAATCAGGGAAGACAAAAGCTTATTTTAGATCCACCAAAGAGGAATGTTACTACATCGAGTGAGCCTCCAAGAACACGACTAAGTCTATTTGGGGGTGCACGTCTGAGAGAGGTTACTACATCGAGTTACATCCCTGTTAGGTTGATGTGGTTTATTGAATATGTCTCGATCGGTCTTTAAGTAGGCTACCTTGTTAAGTTGATGTAGTTTTCTGAATATATCTTGGTCGGTCTATAAGTCGTCTTCCCTGTTAAGCTGATGTAGTTTGCTAAATATAATCCAACCGATCCTTAAGCTAGTCGCTTTATAAGATGATATTATTATCTGAATATATCCGATCGGTCCTTAAGCCGGTCTCTTTTATTAAGTTGTTCACTTGCATTCTATATATTCCACTGCTATATATCATATTAAACTGCTCAACAACGTTCTACGCAACATTAAGATACTCGCTGGAGAATGGTAGAGTGTATCATGCTCTCAGGAAATCTCTTTGATAATAATATATGTTGTGTTGGAATTCCGTTCAGATAATAGTAATATAAGTATAAGTGTCATATGCCCGGTCACCCCTTTACCTGACTAAGCGTATGATAAGTTATCTAGAGAAGGCCCACTTCCTTCTGAGAGCCTTTATCAACATATCAGGCTAGGCTGTATTTGGCCTGCCCTAATTTTTATACGACCAGAACATATAAGTCTGTCCGACTTTATTACCAGGCGAGTTTACCTATCTTCCGTCCGTCAGTTGTTGGTCTGTTATGGAATGAGTCAATCGTTCCTATCGGCCCTTAAGGTCAGCCGACCTCGCTCATGGTCACCTTAAAATCTAGCCGGCCTTGAGATATCAGAATCCCTGGTTCGATCGGCTTAAGGGTTGATCATCCTTCATTGACCGAATTATAACCTAGTCTAGTGGAATCTAAGAAGCTTAGCACTGGGCGGCTAATCCATGCCAGATGAGGGGGCATTACTCTTTTTCAAGTGTGGTTGCCCCGTCATCTTGACTTCTACTACCATATCACCTTCCGAGTCATCTCATCATAACCCGTATCTGTTGAGTGTATACTAAAAGCCTAGCTTTTGTATAAACATTTATAAGAATCACATTGGTCAAGTGTCTACATTTATATATACCAAATGTAGATGTTCAATTAATTTATATTGTAGATAACATAGTGTGTGGTGTCACACACAGAATATCGTGTTATCGGTTCTTTATAAATTATAAACAGTAGCTCACGACTGAGATAAAAAGGAACAAACCATCGGAAAAGTCGTAGTGTAATTAGGTATTAGTTTATCTTGACTAATAAATTACACTAGTACACTCTAAGTGTATTGAGCAGGACCATTTTAGGTAAGTTCTTTTTACACTGACTTGGTAAAAGAACTAGACCTTAGTTATTATGGAAGTGTGTGCTCTTAATCCTAATATAATAGCAAATACATATATTTAGTATTTATTTCTTTGACTTATCAATGGGTGAGATTTAGCTCGATAAATCAATAAGCTCGATAAGTTAGGAAATGATATTACTTATAGTGTGTGTTGTTGATTATAGAAGGAAACTGTGTCCTAGTAATCTAGGTTGAGAATGTCCCCAAGAGGAGCTCATAAGGATTGTCATGTTAAACCCTGCAGGTGGACTTAGTCCGACATGACGATGAGGTTGAGCGGTATTACTCTTGGACTAAGATATTAATTAAGTGAGTTGTCAGTAACTCATTTAATTAGTAGACATTCGACATCTTAAACACAGAGAGACTAACACACTCATAATAAGAAGGAGCCCAAAATGTAATTTAGAATTGGTGCGGTAGTTCAATAATAATTCTTTAGTGAAATGAATTATTATTGATGAAACTAAGTTATGTGTTCGGGGCGAACACGGGATGCTTAATTTCATCGGGAGACCAAAATCAATAACTCCTCTCGGTCCCTATCGTAGCCTCTTAATTATAGAGTACGATACCCACCTATACCCACATTCTTACCCATCCTATAGGGGTCGGCCAAGCTAGCTTGGAGTCCAAGCTAAGGCTAGCCAAAGGCATGGTTCATGGGTTCATGAGGTGGCCGGCCCTAGCTTGAAACCAAGCTTAGCTGGCCGACCCTATTAAAATAAAAAGGAATTTTATTTTTTAAAATTTTTCTTATGTGGATTCCATGATTTTAAAAGAGAGTTTAAAATTTAAATATTTCCTTTTATAGCTTTTTACAAAAGATTAAGAGAAAATTTGAAATCTTTCCTTATTTGTAGATTGAAAAGTAGATTTTAATTTTAAGAAAACTTTCCTTTTTAACCATGTTCATGATTTAAAAGAGAGTTTAAAAATTAAATATTCTTTTTTATTAGTTTCTACAAAAGATTAAGAAAAGATTTGATATCTTTCCTTATTTGTATATTGAAAGGAGATTTTAATTTTTAGAGATAACTTTCCTTTTTGGAAATCATCCACATGTTTAAAAGAAATATTTTAATTTATAAAATTTCCTTTTTACAAACCACCATGAAGGGAAAAATTATTAGAGAAATTTTTTATAAATTTCCGGAAACAAATTAGGAAGTTTTAATTCTTGTGTGAATTAAACTTTCCTCGATTGGGGATTAAAAGTGGTTGACCATTATAATTAAGAAAAGAAAATTATTTTTAATTAAATAAATTTTATTTTTCATGGAAAAGGAATTAAGGAAGTTTTTATTAAAATTTCCTTATTTGCCAAGACCAAGGAATATAAAAGAGGGGGTAGAAGTGTCTTCATGGTGAACAACTCTATTCTTTTTCTTCCTCCCTCTCTTCCTTGGTGGTGTGGTCGGCCCCTCTTTTTCTCTCCTCTCCTTATTGTGGCCGAAACTTCTTCATTGGTGGGGTTCTCTTGGTGGTCGGATCAAGCAAGGAGAAAAAGGAGAGAAAGGAAGCCTAGTCTCCAACATCCCTTGGAGCATTGGTGGTGGTCGAACCTATCTATCAAGAAGGACTCTTGGTGGTCGAAACCTAGAAGGAAGAAGAAGGTGTTTGGTGGTTCTCATCTCGGAAGATCGTTGCCCACACAATGTCCGAGGTTAGAAAAGGAATACGGTAGAAGATCAAGAGGTCATTAAAGTTCACAAAGAAAGGTATTACTAGTATTTATTTTCCGCATCATGCTAGTTTATTTTTCTTTGTATGAATTCCAAACACAAGAGACATTAGATCTAGTTTTTCGAGTTTGTGTTTTCTTCTTTTTCGAATTTGTGATTCGATTGTTCCTTTTGGTTAACCTAGAGTTATTTAAGGAAATTAAATATTAGCTTTCCTTAAAAGGCTTTGTCTAGGCGGTGGTGGTTGCTCCCATATCCAAGAAGGCCATGTGCCTCGTCATGCAGTCCTGGAAGCCAATTTTGGAAATTAATATTTAATAGAATTAATAACATAGGTGGATTTTGTTGGGACCTTGACGTCCGCTAGAGGGGGGGTGAATAGCGTCTCACCCAAATCATCGCTTCCTACAATGGTTAGTGTGCACAGTGGAAATACAAGATAAACACTAACAATAGAAAGCAAACCTAACACGTTGATTTAACGTGGTTTGGAGATAAAGCTCCTACTCCACGGCTGTCCGTAAGGTGGACGATCCCGATCCGTCGGTGGATGATTCCCCGGAGAACTTCCGGCTAGCTCGCGTAGCTCCTTGTGGGTGGAGAAACCTCGCCACAACCTCGTACAAGCACGCTAGATCATTTGGGCACTTGGAGACTCTAATTAGGGTTGACCACCACTAATTTCGTCAATCTCAACCAAACTTCCAATGCTTGGTTATATAGGCCACGGGTTAGAAAACCCCGCCTACCAGTCGACTGTCAAAACATGCAGTCGACTGCACCAGTCGACTGATGAAACCACCAGTCGACTGTTACAGTACTGCTACAGAAAACCCTAATTTTGGGATTTTACCCCGAGTACATTCACTCAGCACTCGTTCTCGCCCGACCAACCTAGACCTAGCCTTCTAGCCTCCTCCATCAGCCTTGCGTCCCTCGGATGTCTCCCCATCCTTCACATCTTGCCTTCTGGAGCTTCCATCGGCCTTGTCATTGTTGTCGGGTCTTCCTTTGCCAAGAGGTCGTGCCTCCGGGACTTCATGCATTGCCAAGTCACACTTGGACTTACGTTGTCAAGACTACATGCTTGGACTTACACCGCCAAGACTCATCCTTGGACTTTCCTCCTTTGTCAAGATCACACTTGGACTTACGTTGCCAAGACTACATGCTTGGACTTACACCGCCAAGACTCACCCTTGGACTTTCCTTGTTGTACCTGTATCCTGCACACTCACAATGCATATCAAATACAACAATAAACCTAACTTAAACCTTTGCCCAAACATCAAAACCTAGGGTACCCAGATTGCTCCAACAATCTCCCCCTTTTTGATGTTTGACAACCCGTTTAAGTTAGGGAAACAATATAGCAATACATATGCAAATAAATATATGTAATCTACACATGCATAAATCATGGAACCTAATCCTAGGCTTCCCCTTCACCTAAGCTCCCCCTTGAGCTAGGATTTCTTGCAAAGGTAAACTTCTCCCCCTTTGCTAATAAATGAGCAATCGCTCCCCCTTCACCTAAGCTCCTCCTTGAGCTAGGATTTCTTGCAAAGGTATGTAAGTTTCCCACTTAAACCTAAACTTCTCCTCCTTTGCCATACATCAAAAAGAGCTCCAACAATATCCCAATTATTAGACTCTTTGACCTCTAATGACCATAAACATCATGTATTAATCCCCCATAAGATTACATATATGTTCACCACTCTTTTGGTCATTTTCTAATGCTTGAAAAACATTTTCAGACCATATCAGTCGACTGCAAGAAGTACCAGTCGACTGCCCCCATGAAAACGAGCTTACAGAGACATTTTGTGCTCGTGAACAGTGTTACCAGTCGACTGGTACACTATTCATGAAAAAATCAACCTTTTCTGGCCAACTTCAGAAATGCGCTAGAAATTCCACAGACCTCCAAAAATCCCCAAATTTTGTGGAGAGGTCTATTATATCAATATCTGCTTGGGAAAAATATCTATAAAAATATATCTATCACAGATCCCAAGATTGACATAAAATTCAAAACTAGCTAAATGGTTCAATTAAACCTTGACCTAAAGTCCTAGTTTTGACTTCCTCTTGATGTATCTGCCTATACTAAACCATAATGCATCACTAGCATTAGTTTATATGACATCTATACATCAAAAACTAATTTTCATGCAATATGAACCCAATTCATATTTTTATGCATGAAACTCAACTCAATTGTGCCAACCCACTATGTTAGAGACTTAAGTTCGTCTCCTAACCACTTGGCACATTTGATAACCCATCTACCATGGGTCCCAAAGGCTCTTCCTAACCTTAGGAATCTTAACCTTAGTCACCTCCCTTGGTGACTCATCCACTATGGCTAGGCCACTTCGGTGCACCTCGGGTGATACTTGGCCTACAAAACTCACCTTCTTAACCTTAGACACATTATCTTTGATTAATTTCTTCTTGTCCTTAACCTTGGACATCCATACGGTAAAGAGAAGAGGGCATTTTGGACATTTTGCATTAAATAGGGTTTGACTTTAAAGGTGGCACGGTTGACCAGAGGGAGGAGAGGGTTTTTTTCGTGGTTGAGGGGAGCGCCGCCAGGGAGGGGAGTTCTCTCCCGCCCATGCCCTTCGCCGGAGTCGAGTAAGCCGCAACATCGCAGAGAGGAGAGGCTTCTGCCTCGTCCTCGCGTCTCTCGTCAGCATGAAGGAAGGGAGGTCTTCTTCCTCCCCATCTTGCACTGTTTGCCGGGGCCATCGCCGGCCGCCGCCGCTTAGCTTCCTCTCCTCCTCCTCGCGACGTAGGCACCGCGCCGTCGCTATCATTTCCTCCCGGATGCCACCGCTGTTGCCACCAGTCGGAGCTCCCCATATGCGGCCTTTCCCTGCCACCGCCCATATCACGGGTGTCGCCACTCCTAGCCTTCATCCCTTCCGCCGCCGAGGTATTACGGGTGCCGGCGCCACTACTGCCGGCGAGGGGCTCCGGACGCTGCCTACTTTGTTGCTGGCAGCAACATTTCCTCTGCTCCACCTCCTCGCAACGCCACTCATAGCCACACTGTCCAGCGGCCGAGTTCGGCGGCCACCGCCGTCGTGTGTAGCGGCCACCACAGCCTCTCCCGCTGTCCAGCGCCACCTCCTCTTCCAGCGGCGTCTCCGGCAGCAGGTACTGTTTCTTATAGCAGCGCCACAGCGCCTCCGATGGCCAGCACCTCCGGCGGCCGACGCCTCCGGCGTCCAGCGCCGTCACCTCCGGTAGCCACTGCCGCAGCCACCGACACCTCCGAGCAGCCGTCATCACCATCCGAGCAGCCGTCATCTGACGGGCTCAGGTTTATATATTCCGGCCTTCGCGCCAAGATTATGTTCGGCTTGTGAGACGATGTGGATTCGGCCATCGTGCCGTTGTGTTTCATTCTTAGCACCATTATTATGCTTGCGAGTCATTTGTATTATCCGGCCTGCGGGCCGTGTGCCGACCTACGAGCCGCTATCATATCCGGCCTACGAGCCGCCTCTTGGGACCCTTGCTGCATTAGATCCTATGTCACCATACAATGACTCGATCAGCACCACGACCAGCTCACCGATCCATCCGAGGGCGCCCCCCTGGGCCAGGGTAAGTTCTCGTACTCGGTATCTGTTCATTTTATTGCTATACTATTATGCGGTTACTTATATGTCTGTGGGATTCGCCTCGAGCACCGAGGTACCAGAGACCGAGGAAACCCGGTCGCTGGATACAGGTACAGTTGACCGGAGGAGGACTTCTGACGATCTGGTCAACGCAGCGGACAGATCACCACCGGGTCAAGAGGATGTGGTCAACCCTCCAGACACGTCACACCGGCAGGTTCGTCTTCTCAACTTCCAAACAGGATCAGCTAGGCCACTTCGGTGCACCTCGGGTGATACTTGGCCTACAAAACTCACCTTCTTAACCTTAGACACATTGTCTTTGATTAATTTCTTCTTGTCCTTAACCTTGGACATCCCATCCTTGCCATAATTATATGCCACCCTAGCGTATTCCTTCTTATTGGCCTTGGATGACTCTCCCTTGTCTTTGGTCACACCTCCCATACCAATGTCATGTGCTACCTTAACACTTGACCTCCTTTTGGTCTTGGAAAAGATTTTTATGTTTTCAAAGAGTAACTCCCCCTAAAAACATGGTCAAACTTCTATCATTGCACCAATAATGACTTGGGGTTCTTAAATAATTAGGAAAACGAAAACTCGAAGTTTTGAAGTTCAAAATTCAATAATGAAACTAAACCTCAACCGAAACTTCACTTTAGTTTTTCTTAACCAATCCGTACTTGTTTTCATCATGAAAACTCATGTAGACATTATTTAGGGTATACTTTATCAGGGAAAAATAGTTTTCTATGAAAATACTTTCTATTTTCAAAGATTGACACAAATTTGAAAGCTCTTGAAAACTTCAATGTTTTCTCCTAATTTGTGTCTAACTTTTCAATGATGATTACTATCAAAAGATAGCCTTCACAAAGGTTTTTCAAAAGTATTTTGAAATCATTTTCAAAACCAATATCCAACCACGTTCTTTGGGCTCAATGCACATGACTTGTACATTAGCTTTCCTAATGATTGGAAGACACATAACTATGTGTTTTGATGAACCTAAAACTCAACAAGATGCACTAGATCAACATCTTGAGTTTTGTTCACCATCTTAACATCTCACTTGTATCTAACGTGTATTAAAACACATACAAGTCACCTTATAGTTCTTTGTGAGATGTATATTTGGTCTTGCCCTAAACTAAGGGATCATGCATCTCTATCTAGGCATTGTAAAAATCATGATCATCCATCTAGGATGTCACTTGATATGATCCCTCTTGTTGGGACACTTCCATACATAATAAATGCCTTTGTCCTTAATTACAAGTAAATTGACATACTACATGATGATTAATGGCATACATCAAAATAAATAATTTTCAAAAGTAAAGCATGTTATAGCTACATGATGTATGTATGACATGACATGATATTTTTATATTTTTCATAATAAAATGTGAATGCTAAATATGATGTCATGGCATATGATGGGCAAACAATCATGGCAAGTTAGCATAAATAAAATTTACCTAAATTACCTATCTAAGTATTCTTAATCCTAGCTAACTCAAAATTTAACCCTAGATTGCCTAATTTCATCAAGAAAATGTCAAACCCCAACTTGACATTTCTTTAATTTCTTTTCTAAATGTGTCAATTTAAATTAAGTTCAAAACCTCAAAGTTTGACACATTTTACTCTTCCAAAGAGTAAACATCTTACATTAGGACCTAGATTTTCCTTTAATTACCCTAAGAATATACCAAACCCCCAATTTGGTATTTCTTATGTTTTTCCACATTGTGCCAATTTAATTCAAACATAATTCCTTAAGATTTGGCACTACTTTTGCTTCTCTCTAGTGTGTCAATTTAAATTATATTTAACTCCTCAAATTTTGACACATTTTGCTCTTCAAGGCTTTAATCACATTTGATTAAAGTATGAGTTTTTTCTTAATTCCTTAAGAAAGTATCAAAATTCTAACTTGATTTTTCTTATACTTTTCTTAAGTGTGCCAAGTTAGATTAAATTCAACTCTTCAAATTTTGGCACATATATTACTCTTTCAAAGAGTAACCCTACCATCCTTTTCATTTTCAAAGGTTAACAATAACCTCGAAAATGCTCTCAAGTGTCAACTTTAACAAGTTTGGGTTAACTACCCTTCCAATTAGAGTTGACACTCTCTAAACCTATCTAGGGTGTAGAGAATATGCTCCTAAGAACCCATAACCTATTGGTGCTCCTTGGATGCTCTAGGTACTTACTAGGGATGACTTCCCTAGATACCTTCCTAAGGACCTTTCTAGGCTTCTTAGAAGCCTTGGTCACCTCTACTAGGTCACTTCTAGGAATAACTTCCCTTGTAACCTTCTTTGAAATTTTATTAGGCCTTTTTGGAGCCTTAGTAACCTTTACTAGATCAACTTTAGGGATGACCTCCCTTGCGACCTTCTTTATGACTTTGTTAGACTTCTTAGAACTCTTAGTCACATTTGTCTTGTCAAAAGTACTCTTAGGGATTCCTTCCCTAGTATCTTTGACTTGACCTCTACACCTAGGGTTGAGCCCATAGCTATATGGAACCCTATGAAAGGAAGTCACATCCTCCTTGGCTTTAGGTTTGTATCCCAAACCCCTATCGCCATTGGATGGCTCTTGTCTAGCTTTTCCTAGGTTATGCTCATTTTGACCCCTAAGCATGTTTTCCATTCTTGCTAAGGTCCTTTCTAAATTATCAAGTCTTGTCCTCAAGACTTGATTTTCACTCCATAACTCCCTAGATTTTGGTTTTTCATTTAATCTTTGAGCATTTCTATTTTTAGGCTTATATCTAAAATCCTTGGTGTTATTGTCTAAGTTGTTATTTACCTACCTAACCTTAGGTGTGGAAAATCTAGCATGAGGAGGAATATATTTATCCTTAAGGTTATCATGCCTCCTATTCTCATGATAAATAGCATTAAGATGATAAGAGGTATTTCTAGCATGCTTTTTATCATGTGTCAATGGAATAGATTCATTAAATGATACCTTGGTTTTTACCTTGGAAGTTCCCTTCTTCTCCCACTTCTTCAAGTGCGCCAATTTCTTGAGCTCTCCTCTCCTTGGGCACTTTGTGTGGTAGTGGCCCCACTCACCACATGTAAAGCACCTAATGTGCTTCTTCTCCTTCTTCTTCTTCCTACAACTCACATTAGTTTCTAAATTAACTTTAGTGAGTTTAGGGTTTACCTTCTTGAGCGAAGGACACCTACTCTTGTAGTGCCCCATCTTACCACACTCAAAACATTTGATGTGGTCCTTTATGCTCTTCTTGGTAGTTGAGGTAGAGGGTTGAGCTTCCAAGATCTCCTCTTCCTCGGATTTCTCTTCTTCCTCTTCACTTGAAGATGTGGACTCTTCCACTTCTTCATCTCTTGAGGATGTGGAAGATCTCTCCTCTTCCACCTCTTCCTTCTCTTTCTCTTCCTCCTCTTCCTTTTCCTCCTCGAATGTTGACCTCTTGTCAACATCGGATTGGTCCTTCTCTTCTTGGACCAATGAGCCATTCTCCTTGGGCTCTTCCACTCCTTGGATTTTTATAGGGTCTTCATGATAGGCAATGATCTTTTTCCAAAGATCACTTGCATTTGTGGTTTCACCTACACTCAACAAAATATTAGAAGGTAGTAAATTATGCAAAATTCTCATTACCTCCTTGTCTGCCTTCGATTGCTCTCGTTGCTCTTCGGTCCAATGCCGAGGTCGGAGGCGTTTACCCTTCTTGTCCGTAGGAGCTTCAAATGGGTCACTCAAGACAACCCATTGGTTCCAATCCATTTGGAACCATGTCTCCAATCGCTTCCTCCAATAATTGAAGTCTTCTTTGTCGTACGGAGGTGGAATTCGGATATCCCATCCGAGCGGTCCTTCGGACTCCATCTTCTTCTTCCTCTAGCTTCTTGCTCCCTTGGCAGTTAGTCCGTAGAAGAGCGACCTCGCTCTGATACCACTTGTTGGGACCTTGAAGTCCGCTAGAGGGGGGTGAATAGCGTCTCACCCAAATCGTCACTTCCTACAATGGTTAGTGTGTACAGCGGAAATACAAGATAAACACTAACAATAGAAAGCAAACCTAACACGTTGATTTAACGTGGTTCGGAGATAAAGCTCCTACTCCACGGCTGTCCGTAAGGTGGACGATCCCGATCCGTCGGTGGATGATTCCCCGGAGAACTTCCGGCTAGCTCACGTAGCTCCTTGTGGGTGGAGAAACCTCGCCACAACCTCGTACAAGCACGCTAGATCACTTGGGCACTTGGAGGCTCTAATTAGGGTTAACCACCACTAATTTAGTCAACCTCAACCAAACTTCTAATGCTTGGTTATATAGGCCACGGGTTAGAAAATCCCGCCTACCAGTCGACTGCCAAAACATGCAGTCGACTGCCCTTCGTGGAAATTCGACCGTTGCAGCCCAACGGCTCGATACCAACCCTCTGTTCTCTACCAGTCGACTGCCCCAGTCGACTGCACCAGTCGACTGATGAAACCACCAGTCGACTGTTACAGTACTGCTACAGTAACACTACAGTACTGCTACAGTAACGCTACAGTACTGCTATAGTAAACCCTAATTTTGGGATTTTACCCCGAGTACATTCACTCAGCACTCGTTCTCGCCCGACCAACCTAGACCTAGCCTTCTAGCCTCCTCCATCAGCCTTGCGTCCCTCGGATGCCTCCCCATCCTTCACGTCTTGCATTCTGGAGCTTCCATCGGCCTTGTCATTGTTGTCGGGTCTTCCTTTGCCAAGAGGTCGTGCCTCCGGGACTTCATCCATTGTCAAGTCACACTTGGACTTACGTTGCCAAGACTACATGCATGGACTTACACCGCCAAGACTCATCCTTGGACTTTCCTCCTTTGTCAAGATCACACTTGGACTTACGTTGCCAAGACTACATGCTTGGACTTACACCGCCAAGACTCACCCTTGGACTTTCCTTGTTGTACCTGTATCCTGCACACTCACAATGCATATCAAATACAACAATAAACCTAACTTAAATCTTTGCCCAAACATCAAAACCTAGGGTACCCAGATTGCTCCAACAGATTTGAATCAATAGTGTTAAGTTCCGCTTGCGATTTAAATCTAGACCATTAAGAACAGATAAGTTAAATTTGGAATCAATGATGTTAAGTTCCGTCTGCGATTCATAATTTAACTTCTAAAGAACTCAATATGTTATTTAAGGAAAGGTTCGACACTTGTACAAAAAAAATTTGTACAGTGGAACCGGTACGTTTTCTTAGGACTAACCAACAATTGATATCAGAGCTAGGGTTTGCCTCTATATGTTTGGTTTTTAAATAGATTATGCACATGTCATACATAATTTAGGCAGGATAATAGTAGAATGTGTTAACTTTGTGGTTGCAGGCTCCAACTATTATTGCATATAGATATTGTGTGTGATTGGACCCTTGGACATGTCAAGGGAATTTTATTGTGTGTGCATGATTGTAATATTAAATATAGCAGGAGCTGTATTAGTTATTAGGATTTTACATTTTTGTTTGATCTAGAATAGATGTACATTCCTTTATGGAATATAGGATCGATGTATGTAAAATTCTATTTTTGTCGCGGATCGTATCTTTGCGAGGCGTGGTGCTATTGGAGGACCAGAGGCGCAGCGGAATAAGAAGCAAGGTAGATGCGACAACTCGACCCGATGGCGGTGGCTAAAGATGGCAGCAGCTAGGGTTGGAGCACACGGAGGACAGTGATGAAAATGTCATAATAGTTGAAAAATTAATTTCCAAATTTATTGCTTTTATTTACTGTGTGTGTGCATGTGTTATATGCTAGCATAGGTTAAAATTCCTCATTTTAAATAACTAAGTGGGAGAGGGATTAGTATATAAATCTCACGGTCTCCATTACTGATTTGTAAGTGATGCAACAAGCTTGCGTGTTGGCTCTGAGTGCCTCCCTCCACAACGGATGAGTTTGTTTGCGGATCACTAGATCAAACTTCCTTAATGGATGGTTATAGGAAATTATTTAGGATGTGTGTGATCTTCTCCAACTGAAGGGGCACAATTCTATTTAATGGACTTAGTATCAAAGTAATGGTATACACTTAGATGCATCTAATAGTATCCTCTCCAACGGAGTCACTGCTATTACTTGTGTGACCAAAAAGGAAACCAACTATTAATTTATCATAAAACTAGGTTGACAAGATAATAAAATTAATGGGTTAAAACCCCTCTTACAAATGATTGATTTTGTATACGTCCACACTAACGTGGCATACAAAATTAATGGTGTGTGAGATAATTTTATTTGTCATAAAGTTACATTGACAAGATAGTTAATGAGTAAAACCCTCCTCTTACAAATGTTGAATTTGTATACGTCCACACTAACGTGACATGTAAAATTCACGGTGTTTTGAGGTGTTGGTAAATTTAAATAGTATTGTTAGAGGAATCAATATTATTTTAAATTTAGAGTCTTGACCAAATATTTGATTAAAGGCAGACCAACTATTAATTTTATTTGTCATAAGTTGACAAGATAATAAAATTAATGAATAGAATCTCCTTTTAGAATTTGTATACGTCCACACTATCGTGACATACAAAATTCACGGGGATTTTGAGTTGTTGGTCTTGCCCAAATATTTTTGTGATTCTTAATTTTTTCAAATGTTAGTCAATCCCCTAATTGTTATACTATAGAAAAGACTTAGTAGTCCCAATTATAATGATTGGAAATAGGATTTGGACATTAAGATAGATTGTCTTCTTAGAACTAAGAACAATTTAGGTGTATGTTATTCATTAGTTGTAACATGTTTAGTGGAGTTATCTACCGGTACCTAGCGTGTAGATACGAGAACTACTGATCATGTCTGTAATTTATTGCAGGGTTCCAGGAAACCCGACAACTATATGAAAAGGAAAACACCGTCTACATGGGCACTACTGCAAAAGTAGCAGCTGTTACAGTGGGAAATATTTATCCTCTGATAGGAATAAAATATGAATTTTCAGAAATTGTCTTTACGTACTAAGTTTAGAAAAAACCTGATTTCGGTTTCTAAACTATTAAAGAATAGATATTCTATCTATTTTGATAACAAACTTGTTATCAAGAAAAATAGGGAAGTTATCCATTCTGGGGTTGACAATTTATAATCCAATAACTCCCACAATGCAATAAATGGAAATTAATAACATATTTTCTAAATAAGAGAAAGTAACCTTCGAAAATGAACCAATCATATTTTTAGCATCTAAGGCTATGTTATATTAACTTGGGTAGGATTCAAAGGATAATAACCAATGAACTCTTGGGTTCATTGGTAGTGGAATTCTTTCCAACCTGCGAGTCTTACTTGGAAGGAAAAATAACCAAGAAGGTTTTAAGTCTAAGGGGTATGGAGCCAAAGATATGTTGGAATTGGTTCATTCTGATTTGTGTAGACCTTTGACTATCGAGGCAAGAGGTTGTTTTGAATATTTCGTCTCTTTTATAGACGACTATTCGAGATAAGGATACATTTACTTGACACGCCAAAAGTCGAAGTGCTTTGATTAGCTCAAAGAGTACTAGGCTGATGTGGAGTAACATCAAAGTAAAAGTATCAAGACACTGCGGTGAAATCGTAGTAACGAGTACCTCTTAGGAGAGTTTAAGAGTCACTTATCAGAAGTCGAGATTTAATCCCAACTAACTGCACCTGATACACCCCAACAGAATGGTATAGTAGAAAGAAGGTATAAGGCTCTTATGGAATAATTAGATCGATGATGAGTTATTCAGAAAATTACCAAATTCGTTTTAAGGATATACACTAGAAACGGAAGTGAACATAGTACCTTCTAAGTCAGAACTCTCTACTCCCATAGAATTACAGAATGGGCGTAAGCCTAGTCTGAAGCATATTCAGATGGTCTAGCACATGAGAGACACTGATAAGTTAGACAGGAGTTCACTTATTTTTAGGTTATCCTAGAGAAACGAAAGGAGGTTTATAGTCCTTAAAAATCAGAAGGTCATTGTTAGAACCAATGCACGATTTTTAGAAGAGGACTATAATAAACCATAAGCCCATAAGTAAATTTGTTCTTAAGGAAATAATAAAGGGCATGTCTAATCTAGTACCAATTGTACAAGATGAAATATCACAAGAAACTGTAACACGTATCACAGATGATACACAATTGCAGAAAGTGCCTCGTCGTAGTGGGAGGGTTGTTAGGCAACCTAAAATATTCATGTTTTGGGAGAGTCTTTAGACTTGATCCCTACTGAACATGAATTTGATCCCCGAACATATAACGAAGCACTACAAGATAATGATGCAGCATATTTGCAAAGAGCAATAAATACAGAATTAGAATATATGTATTCTAATAAAGTCTGGGAGCTTATAAAATCACCAAATGGTGTAAAAGTCATTGGGTGAAAATAGGAAAAGAGGGATAGACAGGAAGGTAGAAACTTTCAAAGCAAGGCTTGTTGAAAAAGGAAACTTTTCACTGGTAGCCATGCTTAAGTCTATCCAGATTCTTTTATCTATTACTTCTCATATGGACTATGAGATTTAGCATGTGGATGTCAAGACAGCTTTCCTTAATGGAAGTTTTGAAGAAAACATCCATATATAGCAACCAGAAGGGTTCATTGTAAAGAGCAAAGAGCATCTTGTGTGTAAGCTTAATCAATCTATGGACTGAAGTAAAGCTTCAAGGTCTTGGAACATCCGGTTTAATAAAGTAATCCAGACCTATGGATTTATTTTATAACCGAATGAGTTTTGTGTATACAAGAAGTGTGATGGAAACGTGGTGGTATTTCTTGTACTATACGTAGATAACATTTTTGGTAGTTGGAAACAATATCAAAGTGTTGTCAAAAGTAAGGGTATGGTTGTCCAAACAATTCGATACGAAGGACTTGGGAGAATGCATATATTCTTGGGATCAAAAGGATCGCAAGAAAAGAATATATTTTACTTATCCCAAGCTTCATATATCGAAACAATCCTTGCTCGTTTTAAACATGCAAAACTCCAAGAAAGGTTTCTTACCTTTTCAGCATGGAGTAGCTTTATCTAAAGAGATGTCTTCGAAGATATCAAAGGAGATAGAGGAAATAAAGGCAGTTCCTTATGCTTCGGCTGTCGGAAGCCTAATATATGTTATGCACGAGATCAGAAATCTGTTTTGCCAAAGGCATAGTTAGCAGATATCAAAGTAACCCTGGACAAAGATATTGGACTGCGGTAAAGCATATATAAAAGTACCTTAGAGGCACTAGAGATTATATGCTAACTTACAAGGCAGATAATTTGCTCCCTGTGGGTTGTACGGATTATAACTTCCAACCGAATAGGGACAATAGTAAGTCAACCTCGGGATTTTTGTATTTACTTTAGGAGGTAAAGTCATAACTATGGAAGAGTGATAAGCAAAAGTGCTTTTTCGGACTCCACCATAGAAGCTGAGTAAGTGGCAGCCTCTGAGGCAGTCATAGAAGCTGTATGGCTCAGATACTTCATGATAGACTTAGACATGTTTTCTGGTTTGCCCAAAAATTATTACAATTTATTGTAATAATAGTGGTGTAGTAGCAAACTCGAAGAAACCATAAGTCCATAAGGCAAGTAAACATAATAGAGCGCAAGTACCACCCAATATGAGACATCGTATAAACGAGGAGAAGTTGTTGCCGCCTAAATTGCATCAGGTGATAACCTGTAGATCTTTTCACTAAGGTTCTTAAGGCAAGAGCTTTTAATGGACATGTTGAAGGGTTGAGAATCAGATGTATGTCAGCTTTAATGGCAGCATATTCTTTTAATATAAGTGGGAGATTGTTGGAGTGTATACTAAAAGTCTAGCTTTTGTATAAACATTTATAAGAATCACATTGATCAAGTGTCTACATTTATATATACCAAATGTAGATGCTCAATTAATTTATATTATAGATAACATAGTGTGTGGTGTCACACACAGAAGATTGTGTTATCGGCTCTTTATAAATTATAAACAGTAGCTCACGACTGAGATGGAAAGGAACAAACCATCGGAAAAGTCATAGTGTAATAAGGTATTAGTTTATCTTGACTAATAAATTACACTAGTACACTCTAAGGCTGCGTTTGGTAGGGTGTAATCTGCCTTGTAATGTAATCCTGATTACATTACAAGGCAGATTATTTTGTTTGTTTCACTTTTAAACTTGTAATGCAATGTAATATGGATTACAAAATGTAGTGAAGTTTTGTAATTTGGATTACAAAGCAAATGCTATGTAATCCGATTACATTACGAAGTCACTGTCCCACCAAAATTTAAATATCGAATATACCCTTAGTCCATCGTCGGCCCCCGCCCCCCACCGCCGACCGCCGCCGCCGGTCGCCGGCACCGACCGCCGGTCGCCGGCACCGACCGCCGGTCGCCGGCACCGACCGCCGGTCGCCGGCCGCCGGTCGCCGCCGGCCGCCGGCCGCCGGTCGCCGCCGGCCGCCGGCCGCCGGTCGCCGCCGGCCGCCGGCCGCCGGTAGTGAAGTTTTGTAATCTGGATTACAAAGCAAATGCTATGTAATCCGATTACATTACGAGGTCAACGTCCCATCAAAATTTAAATACCGAATATACCCTTAGTCCACCGTCGGCCGTCGACCGCCGCCGCCGGCAGCCGCCGCCGCCGCCCACCGACGTCCGCCGTCGGTCGTCGACCGCCGGCCGATCGCCGACCGTCGGCCGATCGCCGACCGTCGGCCGCCGACCGCCGACCGCCGGCCGATCGCTGACCGCCGCCGACCGCCGGCGGCGGCGGCCGGTAGCTGCCGCAAGCTCCGGTAGAAGTGCGGCGACCGTCAGTAGAGGTCGTAGGACATTTTTGTCATTTTATAATAATACAAATTACATTCCTAATAAAAAATAATAGATACCAAACAAAAGAATGTAATTATCATTGTAATCAAATATTACATACATTACATTTCCAAACGTAGTAATGTAATCAAGATTACATTACATTATATTACAAATTTGATTACATTATAAGCTAGATTACATTACACCCAACCAAACGTAGCCTAAGTATATTGAGCAGGACCATTTTAGGTAAGTTCTTTTTATACTGACTTGATAAAAGAACTAGACCTTAGTTATTATGGAAGTGTGTGCTCTTAATCCTAATATAATAACAAACACATATATTTAGTATTAATTTATTTGACTTATCAATGGGTGAGATTTAGCTCGATAAATCAATAAGCTCGATAAGTTGGGAAATGATATTACTTATAGTGTGTGTTGTTGATTATAGAAGGAAATTGTGTTCTAGTAATCTAGGTTGAGAATGTCCCCAAGAGGAGCTCATAAGGATTGTCATGTTAAACCCTGCAGGTGGACTTAGTCTGACATGACGATGAGGTTGAGTGGTACTACTCTTGGACTAAGATATTAATTAAGTGAGTTGTCAGTAACTCATTTAATTAGTGGACATTCGACATCTTAAACACAGGGAGACTAACACACTCATAATAAGAAGGAACACAAAATGTAATTTGGGATTGGTGCGGTAGTTCAATAATAGTTCTTTAGTGGAATGAATTATTATTGATGAAATTAAGCTATGTGTTCAGGGCAAACACGGGATGCTTAATTTCATCGGGAGACCAAAACCAATTCCTCCTCTCGGTCTTTATCATAGCCTCTTAATTATAGAGTACTATACCCACCTATACTCACCTTCTTACCCATCCTATAGGGGTCGACCAAGCTAGCTTGGAGTCCAAGCTAAGGCCGGCCAAAGGCATGGTTCATGGGTTCATGAGGTGGCCGACCCTAGCTTGAACCCAAGCTTAACTGGCCGCCCCTATTAAAATAAAAAGGAATTTTATTTTTAAAATTTTTTCTAATGTGGTTTCCATGGTTTTAAAAAAGAGTTTAAAATTTAAATCTTTCCTTTTATAGCTTTCTACAAAAGATTAAGAAAAGATTTGAAATCTTTCCTTATTTGTAGATTGAAAGGTAAATTTTAATTTTAAGAAAACTTTCCCTTTTTAACCATGTTCATGATTTAAAAGAGAGTTTAAAAATTAAATATTCTTTTTTATTAATTTCTACAAAAGATTAAGAAAAGATTTGATATCTTTCCTTATTTGTATATTGAAATGAGATTTTAATTTTTAGAGATAACTTTCTTTTTGGAAATCATCCACATGTTTAAAAGAAAGATTTTAATTTATAAAATTTCCTTTTTATAAACCACCATGAAGGGAAAAATTATTAGAGAAATTTTTTATAAATTTCTGGAAACAAATTAGGAAGTTTTAATTCTTGTGTAGTTTTAATTCTTGTGTGAATTAAACTTTCCTCGATTGGGGATTAAAAGTGGTCGGTCATTATAATTAAGAAAATAAAATTGTTTTTAATTAAATAAATTTCCTTTTTCATGGCAAAGGAATTAAGGAAGTTTTTATTAAAATTTCCTTATTTGCCAAGACCAAGGAATATAAAAGAGAGGGTAGAGGTGCCTTCATGGTGAACAACTCTATTCTTTTTCTTCCTCCCTCTCTTCCTTGGTGGTGTGGTCGACCCCTCTTTTTCTCTCCTCTCCTTATTGTGGCCGAAACTTCTTCATTGGTGGGGTTCTCTTGGTGGCCGGATCAAGCAAGGAGAAGGAGAGAAAGGAAGCTTAGTCTCTAGCATCCCTTGGAGCATTGGTGGTGGCCGAACCTATCTATCAAGAAGGACTCTTGGTGGCCGAAACCTAGAAGGAAGAAGAAGGTGTTTGATGGTTCTTATCTCGGAAGATCGTTGCCTACATAACGTCCGAGGTTAGAAGAGGAATACGGTAGAAGATCAAGAGGTCATTAAAGTTCACAAAGAAAGGTATTACTAGTATTTATTTTTCGCATCATGTTAGTTTATTTTTCTTTGTATGAATTCCAAACACAAGAGACATTAGATCTAGTTTTTCGAGTTTGTGTTTTCTTCTTTTTCGAATTTGTGATTCGATTGTTTCTTTTGGTTAACCTAGAGTTATTTAAGGAAATTAAATATTAGCTTTCCTTAAAAGGCTTTGTCTTGGCGGTGGTGGTTGCTCCCATATCCAAGAAGGTCATGTGTCTCGCCATGCAGTCCTGGAAGCCAATTTTGGAAATTAATATTTAATGGAATTAATAACATAGGTGGATTTGAATCAATAGTGTTAAGTTCCGCTTGCGATTCAAATCTAAACTATTAAGAACAAATAAGTTAAATTTGGAATCAATGATGTTAAGTTCCGTCTGTGATTCCTAATTTAACTTGTAATGAACACAATAGGTTATTTAAGAAAAAGTTCGATACTTGTACAAAAAATTTTTATACAGTGAAACCGGTATGTTTTCCTTGGACTAACCAACAGTATCAATATAGATTACAGAAAATCAACATGGATATTGACCACCACGGTGTGGAAAGGTTTGAGACTGATGAAGAAAAGGTGTTGAAAGAATAATTTGTTGAGGATGCCTCGGAAGAAATAGGAAGATGGTAATAAAATTCTTCTTGAAAAAAATATAGACTACAAGATTAAATAACCGGGAAGCCGATGTACACCGATAAATAATCTGAATTTGAAAATGCATTGGAGTCTGCAAAATGCTCTTCCGAATTTACATCAAATTGTGAGCCTAAGTCCCATGATTATGAGGAATATGAAAAGCCTAAAGAAGATGATGTTTCAGCGACCCATGAATTGACACCAAGTGCATTGCAAGCTGTAGTTGATTCTAAAAGTAAGGAATCATCGATTATGAGACATCTTTGCATTCTCAGCGTTATACCCATTTACATTAACTCTGTTATTCTTGTTGCAAAAAGCCCTTTCTTCTACAGGTTTTTTTCGAATGGTATGAAAGAATCTGAATGGCAGCATGCATTACAAAGCATTATTAATTAATAAGATGAAGCTACTTTCATGGAGATCTTGAGTTTTATGTATAGTGAAAAACTGTCAATTACGTCTCCAACTCTCCTTTTGGATGTGCTCATAGCTATTGAAAAGCTTGAGGTTGTTTCATGCATGCAATATTGCAATAAACCACTTGGGAGGTTGACTATGACAACAAAATCGGCACTGTTGTATCTGGATTTGCCTTACCACATTTCATTAGCTTCCGCTGACCAACCTCTGATAGATGTTGCTAAAGACATCCTTGCCAACCGTTACAAGGCCATTGCTAAGTTCCAAGACGAAATTACGACTCTTCCCCTGGCTGGCATTGAAGCTATTCTATCAAGTGATGGCCTTCAAGCGACATCAGAAGATGCTATTTGTGTCTTTGTTGTGAAGCGGGCACACACAATATACACTACTGGGAGAATGTCTTGATATTTTGAGTTCTTGCCTACTCCCTCATATCTGTTTTGCTTATTTGAGTTGCAGTAAACTAAGAGAAATCCTCGTGTGTGATGACCTGGATCATAACCTTGCATCCAAATTAGTAATTGAAGCACTCTTCTTCAAGTCTGAAGCCTTTCAGACGGCGAGTCCTTGGTGCTAATGAGTTGAACCCCAGGTGTTTTGTGGGAAGGGCATACAATGCATCGTCTACATGGGTCTTAATATAG